>NC_059492.1:7661403-8299644 GCF_018139145.2 Gymnogyps californianus | reverse complement strand
GTACCCCCAGCCTACTCGCTGGCAGGCAGTACGAGAAGCTGAAGAGTCCCTGACCACTGCTTAGCAACAACTAAACATCAGTGTGTTATCAACATTATTCTCATCCTAAATCCAAACACAGCACTATACCAGCTACTGGACTGCAAATTAACTCTGTCCCAGCCGAAACCAGGACAGGGAGGTGCCCAGCATCTGCGCCTGGGGAGTTGTCCTCCTTCTCCCCGCTTCCCTTCTATCAGCTCTCGGGTAACTCCCTGGGGCTGCCCTGACCCGGCTCGCCTCCAGCACACCGGGAGCCTGCCGCAGCGGGCGGTTTGAAGCTCCCCTCCCGCCACCCCCGGGCGGCCAGCGGGCAGGAGACACCCCGCACCGCCAAAGGGGCTCGCTCGCCTCACCGGTGGCCTCAGCCCTCACCGCCGCGCGCGCGGGACCGCGCCGGCGCGCGCCATGCTGCTCCCGGGGACCTCGCATGATGCACCGGCTGCCGACGGCGCGCCGGAGGGGCCAGACCCGGCGCGCGAACGCCGGGCTGCAGTACCGCGCTGCGGCCACCAGGCGGCAGCAGCAGCGAGCGCCCGGCGGGCGGCGCTCGCCCGGGGCGGCACCGGCGCTGCAGTGCCGCGCTTTGCGCGCCGAGCGCCCGCCGGCACGGCGCACGGGGGCGGCAGCGGCGTTTCCTTACCGGGAGGCAGCAACGAGCGCGGGGCACCACCGGCAGGCACCGCAGTATCGCATTGCCGTTACCGGCGGACGGCAGCGTGGAGGATCAGGCACCACCGCATGCGCGGCTCCAGAGCTGCAGTACCGAATTTCGGTCGCCTGGAGCAGCAGCGAGCGCGCAAAGCGCGCCACCGCGCATGCGCGACGCAGACTGCAGTACCGAATTTTGGTCGCCTGGAGGCAGCAGCGAGAGCTGCAAAGCGCGCCACGCGCATGCGCGCTCCGAGCTGCAGTACCAATTTGGTCGCCGGGGCAGCAGGAGCGCAGCAAAGCGGAGCACCGCATGCGTGGCTCCAGAGCTGCAGTACCAATTTTGGTCGCCGGCGGCAGCAGCGAGCGCGCAAAGCGGTACGCGCATGCGCGGTCCAGAGCTGCAGTACCGAATTTTGGTCGCCGGGCGGCAGCAGCGAGCACGGCAAAGCGCGCCACCGCGCATGCGCGGCTCCAGCGCTGCAGTACCAAATTTGGTCGCCCGGGCAGCAGCGAGCATGCTAAAGCGCGTCACCGCGCATGCGTGGCCCCACAGCTACAGTACCCAATTTTGGTCGCGGGGAGCAGTAGCGAGCGCTGCAGAGCGCGCCACTGCGCATGCGCGGCTCCGAGCTGCAGTACCCAATTTTGGTCGCCAGGCGGCAGCAGAGAGCACGGGAACGCGCGGCACTGCGCATGCGTGGCCCCAGAGTTGCAGTACCCAATTTTGGTCGCGTGGTGGCAGTAGCGAGGGCCGCAGAGCGCGCCATCGCGCATGCGCGGCTCCCGAGCTGCAGTACCTAACGTTGGCCGCCGGGCGGCAGCACGCGCTCACGTTCCCGTCCCCAGCATCGGCCGGGTGAGACACGAGCGGTGCCTCAGCCCAGCGTGCGCCGTCCGGAGACCGCAACTGCTCACGGGGCTGCAGGGCTTACGTTTCTCTGCCCTTTTCCCCCTCGCAGCCCAGGCAGTAACATTCACTGCCTCTTGTACCAAAAAGCGTCCAAGGGGCTCAAGCATTTCGGTCCTTGGCGTCCGACTGCTTTAAAAGTCGGGTGGTTGTTTCTGTTCGTGCCTCCCACCCCATTATCCGAGAGTAAAGCCCAGGGATTGATGTACCAGTCTGCACGTGGTATCAGGGTTGTGGGAGTGACAGCAGCGAGTCAACAGATGCCGGCAAGAGATTGAAAAAAAGTAAGGCAACACAGACAACATCCTGAAGCAGGGGAGAAGACTTAAAGCTGCTTTGTGCGAGAGCAGCAGTTATGTTTAGCAGGAAACAGCACATTTGAGCATACCAGACGGAAGTGGCTGATGTGCAAATCAGTGATACGCTGGTGATCCTTGGGCTTTGCTGTGTTGTTCGCACCTTTCCTCACCTCTGTGCTTACAGTACTCTGCTCTCCTAATCTTGCGTACACACAAGGCTTCCTGCGCAGGGCTCGTCACTTAGATAAGAGACACTGCCTGATGTTACTCACTACCCTGTCCTCCAGCGTGCAATATAGTTGGATGTGAAGCAGGGAAAGCAAAGGTACACATTGGTATATTAGATGTCCTTAGCGGATGACCATAGAGCTCTGGAGGTTCCATCTTTGCTCTGTACAGCCCTGCACTCCTTGCCGCTCCTGCCAGCAAGCATCACAGTTGCACTTTGCTGCCTGCAACACACAATATTAGTAGGCTGGATGGGCTGTTCTGCCAATGGTTGTGGTGGAGCCAGCTCAGTTCCTTTGGCTGCCTAACGTCACCTCCTTAAAACAAACACTTCAACACTCACTTTCTTTACTTCGCCCCTCTAAATATCTCCTGCCCTGCAAGCCATTTTCAGCTAGCAACACAGCTGAAATACAGTGCTGGTAGAAAATCATCTGTCCTAGTTATTTTGGCATCAAGACTGCAAGGCGAGAAATATGCCTCTGCTTGAATGAGACAGCTGCCAAATGCTGTGCCCAGTGATATGTGGCTGCCTGTGACCGACCCTTTTTCTGCTAATGGCAGAGCACAGTTCTCTTGTGAAGACCCATTGGCAGTGCCAGATGTACGTCAGCTTTCCCTGCACTGGGGTCCCCCAGAGAACAGCATCTTAGTCTGACTGGACGTGTGCAGCTGCCTGTTGTCATCCCAGCCCCTTGCCCTTGAGAAAGCGGCTGCCTGTAGCAGCAGCAGCAGCACCACTGCTGCCCAAAGGGGAAAGGAATGACTTGGTGTAAGGCTCTCCAGGCGCCTGTGTCCCATGCAGTCGATGACCTTAGCAGCCTATACACAGGGCCAAGCTAACAACCTGAGAAGGAGTCACAGGGTGTAGCAGTTTCTGCAACTGTACTTTCCAGCCTAGCTAGACAGAGTAAGAGGCAAGAGAAAGGGGCCTGCTGCGTGCCTTGAGAGGCAGAATTACTGTAGATTGTGCCATGTCTGTTTCGCTCTTGTCTTTGGCAGAGTTACTTCCCAGTGGTTGGGAGACAGGTATTTTTGCACGGCCTGAATACCGCTGCTTACAGAGCAAGAGGCGCTATAAAGCAGCAATGAAGAACAAGGATGGCCTATCAAGATGGCAGGAATAACATGGAGAGCCTAAAGCATTAGCCAGACAGGGCTTGCAACTAACCTTGTGTTGTAGTTTAATCCCAGCCAGCAACTAAGTACCACACAACTGCTCACTCACTCCTCCCACCCTAGTGGATGGGGGAGAGAATCGGAAGGGTAAAAGTGAGAAAACTCATGGGTTGAACAGCCCCACTGCCAACCTACCCCCTACTTTATGTAGTGGGTTGACCCTGGCTGGACACCAGGTGCCCACCAAAGCCGCTCTATCGCTCCCCTCCTCAACTGGACAGGGAGAGAAATAAAACGAAAGGCTCATGGGTCGAGATAAGGACAGGGAGATCACTCACCAATTACCATCATGGGCAAAACAGACTCGACTTGGGGAAAATTAGTTTAATTTATTACTAATCTAATCAGAGCAGGATAATGAGAAATAAACCAAATCTTAAAAACACCTTCCCCCCCACCCCTCCCTTCTTCCTTGCTAAACTTTACTCCCAATTTTCTCTACCTCCTCCCCCTCCCAGCAGCGCAGGGGGATGGGGAATGGGGGTTGCAGTCAGTTCATCACACGTTGTTTCTGCCGCTCCTTCCTCCTCAGGCGGAGGACTCCTCACACTCTTCCCCTGCTCCAGCGTGGGGTCCCTCCCACGGGAGACAGTCCTCCATGAACTTCTCCAACGGGAGTCCTTCCCACGGGCTGCAGTTCTTCACGAACTGCCCAGCGTGGGTCCCTCCCACGGGGTGCAGTCCTTCAGGAGCAGACTGCTCCAGCGTGGGTCCCCCGCGGGGTCACAAGCCCTGCCAGCAAACCTGCTCCAGCCTGGGCTCCTCTCTCCACGGGGCCACAGCTCCTGCCAGGAGCCTGCTCCAGCGCGGGCTTCCCACGGGGTCACAGCCTCCTTCGGGCATCCCCCTGCTCCGGCGTGGGGTCCTCCCCGGGCTGCAGGTGGATATCTGCTCCACCATGGACCTCCATGGGCTGCCGGGGGACAGCCTGCCTCACCATGGTCTTCACCACAGGCTGCAGGGGAATCTCTGCTCCGGCGCCTGGAGCACCTCCTCCCCTCCTTCTTCCCTGACCTCGGTGTCTGCAGAGCTGTTCTCTCACATCTTCTCACTCCTCTCTCTGGCTGCAACTGCAACTCCCCTGAAACTTCTTTTCCCTTTCTTAAATATGTTATCCCAGAGGCGCTACACTGTTGCTGATGGCTCGGGCTTGGCCAGTGGCGGGTCCGTCTTGGAACCCGCTGGCGTTGGCTCTGTCGGACACAGGGGAAGCTTCTGGCATCTTCTCACAGACGCCAGCCCTGTAGCCCCCCCCACTACCAAAAACCTTGCCATGCAAACCCAATACATTTCATTACCAAACATGACATCCTATGGTCTGGAATACCCTTTGGTCAGTTGGGGTCAGCTGTCCTGGTTGTGTCTCCTCCCAACCTTCTGTGCACCCCCAGCCTACTCACTGGCAGGGTGGGGTGAGGATGGGGTGGGGGAGTTTGGGTGGAGGGCAATGGGCAGGTGGGGGGTTGCAGGCAGTGCCCCAGGGGTCCAGAGGCAGATGGGTTGGGGGGGGAGGGGGGGGAGGCAAGACAGGAGGGCAGGGGATATGGGCAGGAAAAAAGCCCTTGCATGGGGGGGGGGGGAAAGCCCTTGCATGGGAACTGTTTTGGTAGGTGGAGAGACAGACATGCAGGGGGAGAAGGGAGACGGATGGAGGGGGGGAAGGTATGTGCATAGAAACATGCATCGGGGGACATGCTTAGGATGACCTACACCAGGGGGTCCACCTGGGATAATCCACAGCAGATAACTCACCTGGGATGACCCACAACAGATAATCCATTCTGGATAAAACTGAACCACGCCGGCACCCACTGGAGACAGAGCCAGGAGCCTCCACGCACAGGGCTGGCCCCTTACAGGGAGTATGCTTAACGACCAGCAGGCAAACCTGGGCTGGGGGTACCTATTGAGCATCACAAGATGCTTATGACAACACATTTGAAAAAAACAAAATCCCAACTATATTTCAGCACATTAAAAAAAACAACACAGAAGAAAGCAGAGGAATTCAGTCAGAATAAGGGATAGGATAGCAGTTGAGCTAAAGGAGGATTCTGTGTAAACATGGCAGCTCAAAATACAACACATCCTTCAAATCTAGAGTCATTTGAACAAAAATCAATATTAAGACCAATTGATACAATTTTGAACACATTCTTAACATAAAAGTAAACACTCTCACTGGTGCTGGAAAATGTCTCATCCCTTCCTTACAGCACTGCTGCAGGGAGAAAACCCTGTGAGGCTGCAGGACCAGGTTGTACCATCATCGGAATCCACGCTTACAGATCCACCCCAACAGCTGCAGCCCTTGCGCTGCTGCTGCACATCTTGCTTGCCTGGTCAACAAAATTGGAAATGAAGTGTAAAACTTTAAAGAGTAAAATAAAAAATAAAGAATAAACCTCAGTAATTCACTTTATACTAAAAAGGTGTGTGTATGTTTACATACATCCAATAACAATGCCTATACTATAAAAGTATTTGATTTTCTTTTTGCATTAATTTAACTTGCACAGCTGTTAATACCATTAGATTATCTATCTACAAATACACAGTTTGACTGGGGGGGGGGGTGGAGGTGGTGTTACATAGTTAGGATGGACATCTGGCAGCTGCAGTGCCCAAGAGAGATGCTACTGAACTGCCAGGGAAATGCGCCATTGAAAGCCAGACAGAAATAAAGGACTTCAGAGCACTCCGTCAAAATATCAGGGAAAAAAACCCATAACATTCAGTTGCCTGTCTTTTAAAGATATGGAACAAATACCTAACTGCTTAAGTACACCTAATAAATTATATGATAGCTATTTGGCAGTTACAAAAAGTGATGAGGTACAGGACAGACAGGAAAAAATTAAATATAGGGACAGCAAAGTAGATAAAAGTAGACGAAAAGGAAAATTTTAAAAGCCGAGGGATACAGAGAGGAAAAAATTTAAAAATAGGGATAGCGAACTAAAACGAAGACTTAGAAAGAAAATTGAATAAGCGATGGCACTAAGGAAAGACAAGAAATAATTAAAAAATAAAAGACAATGAACGGGATAAAAGTAGACAGGAAATATTAAAAGTGACAAGCATTAAGGAAATAAAGGAAAAAATTAAAAAATAGGGACCAGAAACTAAAATGCAGATGTAGAAAGAACATTTTGAAAGTGACAGAGATTAGGGAAATAAAGGAAAAAATTAAAAAATAGGGACAGCGTACTAAAACGGAGATGTAGAAATAAAATTTAAAAAGCAATGACACTAAAGAAAGACAAGAAATAATTCAAAACTAAAGACACCAGAGAAAGAACATTTAAAAAGCAACGGGGACTAGGGAAATGAAGGAAAAAAATTAAAAATAGGGACAGTGAACTAAATAAATGGAGACATAGACAGAAAATTTTTAAAGACCTAGACAGAAAATTTTTGAAGCAAAGGGTACAAGATAGAAAGGAAAGATTAAAAAAAGAGAGACAGCAAACTAGATAAAAGTAGACATAGAAGGAAAATTGAAAATGCTACGAGGTACAGGACAGACAGGAAAGAACTAAAAATAGGGACAGCAAACTAGATAAAAATAGATATAAAAAGAAAATTATAAAAGCCAAGGGATAAAGAGATGAAAAATTAAAAAATAGAGACAGGAAAGTAAAATGGAAACTTAGAAAGAAAATTGAATAAGCGATGGCACTAAGGAAAGACAAGAAATAATTCAAACCTAAAGACAGCGAACGGGATAAAAGTTGACATAGAAAGAACATTTAAAAAGTGACGGGGACTAGGGAAATGAAGGAAAAAAATATAAACTAAGGACAGCGAACTAAATAAATTGAGACATAGACAGAAGATTTATAAAGGGAGGTCACTAAGGAAATACAAGAAATAATAAAAATAAAGTGAGTAAACTGGATAAAAGCAGACATAGACAGAAAATTTAAAAGTGATGTGTTCCACAACAGACAGGAAAAAATTAAAAAATAAGGATAGGCATGTTGAAAGAAGTGGTCATGGAAAGAAAATTTAAAAACTTAACCATGACTATGCAGTATACAATGTAAACTATGTCTTTCAAGCTAATACAATTTCATACTACTAAGTTCATACAATTTCATACTATAAAGACTAATTGGTACATTAGTTAGGGAATGAGATTTTCCTAATAATGTCCCAACCTATAAAAGTTACCCAGCCTGCGGCTGAGTAAGGATCACTTCACCATCGTGGGGATCACCCACTGACACGATGGTAGGCTCATAGGATTCACAAAGACACAGAAGTTTTGTTTCTTAAAATTCCTTTATTACTAATTACTACTAGTAAAGCAAGGATGTAAGTTACTACAAAAATACCAGTAGTAAAGCAGTGAGTAGACTTAGGATTACTTATGTACATGCATGCTTATATACATTATTCAAAGTGTTACTTGTATAGCACTTGAACTGTTCCCAGGAGTGCAGCCAATCTACGATGAACAAAATGTCACTTCAAACATGATCCGCATCACAGAGTCTGGAATCAGCCAGGCCTCCCCCATGAGGGTCCAGTCCGTTCAGGAAATCGCACAGAGAAGTTCTCGCAGGAGGGGTTCTCAGAGAGAAGCTCCATTTTGGGTGGAAAGTGAGGCACTTTTATGTCTTAGGCACATAAGGGGGCATAGGACACCATCACTTGGAGCAGCCAATAAGTGTTGCTAACTTCTATTTTTCACCTGAAACTGTTGTCCCAAAAATCAGGATTCTTTCACCTGGTGTGCAAAAAATCCGATTATCACACAAAGTCGAGCTATTTGTTTATTTCATGTCTGCGCAGAGATGGGTGCTAGGTTACTCCACAAAGCTAGCACACCTGGTTAACACAGTAAAGCATTTTATACCTTTCGAGTAACAGTTATCAGTATTTTTCCAGTTTCGCTTAGTTACCCTCGTTCCTATTGGTTCTCGCAAGCCTCATCTCCACTTAAAGTTGCAGCGTCCTCTTTTTTTACTGCGCATGTTCTGTGAGGAAGGGGCTTCTGTTGGTAGGGGGCTCTCCCTAGCCAAGGGTGGGTTTTCTAGTATGTGAATTAGGACAGTTCACTCACAGTTCAAGTAGCTCTTTGATTGCCCCTGTGCTTATCTTGGTATTTCTTTACCCACTGACTTATGGTGTCATCGTATTTCTCTTCTCAAGGTCACGCCTCGTTAACTAAGTAGCATCCTTTATTTTTGTTCCTCGCATATCTCCAACAAAACAGCCACTAGATGATGGGGTTCTCTATTTTCTCAGACCAATTTTTTACTTTTGCAGACACCTTTTATGTTCTTTCAGCTAGGGCAGCTAATAGCTGTTGCAGATCCCTACTTTCTCAGGACGTTTTACACTTTTTTTTTTTTTTTTTAACTATTTTTCACCTTTCCATACAATACCTTTGGTGTCACGGTTTTTTGGTTTTGCACTTGTTGAGAGTATCTCTGAATGTCTCAGGTACTCAGCTACACTGCAAGGATGCCAGCTGTGCTTCTCAAAGATGCTTCTGGTTACCACGCCAGGTTCCCAGGCTAGCAGTTCCCAGGCCGGCAGACATCATCTTCTGTCAGTATGTAAGAACAAATTTTCTTCTGTCAGTATTTTTCCCATTATACCCGGGTCGCCTTTGTGGCTGCTCCCATCAAGGGGCTAGAGTTAAAAGATGGCTGTGGGGCACAAGGAAGACCTCAGCAGGCATCATGACAGGAGGAGGGAGATCCCGAGCAGCGCCGAGGAACAAAAGAAGGCTCAGAGAAAATATAAGGACCTCAGGAGTGGACCTGAGAGAACAAGAACAGTTCAAAGGCGGCTATTCCAAAAGCTGCGCCTCCCAGCACGACATGCAAAGCTCTATTGCACCCTTGAAGTCTAGAGACGGAAGACTACATCTCCGTCCATAGAACAAAATGGGTGGCCCGCAGCGTAGTGCTGGAAGACTCCATGTCTCATACCGAGCAAAACAAACCTGCGCGGTGGAACATCAGTGCCGGAAGACTACACCTCCCGGCATGCTGCGCAGGGCCGAAATGGACGACTGCCTGTCGAGTGCCAGAAAACTACACCGCCCGGCATGCCGCACAGCACAAAATGGCCGCCCGGGAGTCCAGTGCCGGAAGACTACCCTTCCTATTATGCTTTGCTAGCCGAGATGACCGCCCGGATGTCCTGTGCCAGGGACTACATCTCCCGGCATGCCGCGCAAGCCAACGGTGTATCCCCGGTGTCCGGTGCTGGAGGGCTATGCAGCACGCTCGTGCGTTCTGCAAGTTTTTAATCCTTTGGCGATGCCGTCTGCGTTCCTCCTCCTCCTCCTCCTCCTCCCTCCCCGTCCCCGCGAGACCCGGAAGCCCCACGGAGATCAGAGCGCAGCCCCGGAACTCCCAGGACCGGCCGATTCAGGGCGATACTGCCCCAGCTTTTCCCCCGCCACGTACCTCCCAGCCTCTCCAGCATCACCCTACGCCTCTCGCTCGCGCGGCCCCGAGCCGCCTCAGTCCCCTCTTCTCCGGGATGCTCCCCAGGGCTTCCCCGCTCGGTGCCTGCCTGGCACAGTGAGCCCCCCACGCTCGGGCGGCCCCACACCGCCCTGGTGCGCCGCCTTGCCCCCTCAACGGCCCCAGCGTGGTTCTCCTCGAGCCTGTCCCCGTGTGCCACCAGACCCCTCTTGCATCCCCACCGCTTGTGTCACATTGCCAGGGGTGGATCCGCGGCTTGTACAGGACCCGCAGCCCCGAACATGGACCGCTCGTCCCAGCTCACCTTCTCCGCGGCTGCAGCTGCTGCTCCAATCCTGGCTGGCGATGGTCGGCGTCTCCGTTGTCCCAGACCGCCCCGGCATGGTATGGTATGGTATGGTATGGTACTGCGCGGAGCTGGGTACCCCCCTCCAAGTGGCTGCCCCCCGCCAGCCGATTCCGGGCGCAGCGCCTGTCCCGTAGCCGCAGCCCCGTCCCACCTGCTGCGTGGCCCACAGCCGCGGTTCACTGAGAGCACGGAGGGCCGTCACCATCAGCGCCCCTCGGGGCAGCTGGGCCTGCCAGGGCAGCAGAGCTGTGCCCTCGGTCCTGAGAGCTGCCTTCTGAAAGCGTGAAGGGAAGGTCCTGGAGGAGCTGTAAGACGCGCTGCGGAGCTCGGCGCGGCCAACAGGAAATCACCTGCAGGCGTCTGCCGTCTCTGTAGAAACTCCCTCACTCAGCACTAGCCACAGGGACTCTGACCCGCTGCCCCAGCCACAATGGGAACATTTTAGGGTGCTGCGAACAAACACAGGAGCAGCCTGGTATGCTTGTACAGCCTGGATGGGCCCTGGCTGTCCCTGGGATGATAGGAAATGCCACCAACAGCCCTGAATGTCCATGACAATAGAAGGGAAATCCCCTGGAGCCCTGTTGACAGCACAGAGGCTCTCCAGGAACCCCCAGGGATGGAAAGGAGGTCTGAGAGACCTTGGGACCAGCCTCCGCTCCCTCAGGCACAAAGAATAACCTCCTTCCCTTGGGTGCTGTCACAGACACTGAGTGCAAAGGGACTGCAGGAAGCACAGCCATGAGTGGAAAGAATAAAGTAATCATTTAGTAATTAATGCATGTAAACAACACCTGGGATGAGTCTGCTGAGGGGCTCAGAGCCAGTACACGCCCCCTTCCTCTGTGACACCTCAAGAGTCATTACTGGCCCAGCGTTTGGCAGTCCAGTGGGGAAGGTCAGTTCCTGCTTCTGCCCTCGATATGTCAAGTCATGGAGTAGCTGTTAGCCTTCTCCCCTGCTTTTTCCTTGAGAGGTAGAATTCAGTTCCAATATCTGACAGGAAAATCTCTGATCTCATCTGTCTGTGCTTCTGCTCTAGCCCTACAGTACAGCCCTGCACAAAACTTCCACCGCTCTCAGCTCAGCTATGGCCTTGGCAGCCCAACTGTGTCATGCCTGCACCGTATCAAACAACGGATTCAGATCAGGGCTGAATGCTGAGTGGCACAAGGAAAGGTCACTGTAGTGATCCTAACTGGAGGACTATTGTACTTTGAGGAGTTAGCGATCCATGTAACAGTTAATGTGAGAAGGTGCAGGCCCATGCTATGCTGCACGTATGGCTTGGCTGTCAGGCCTGCTTTGCGCTGCACATATCCCTCGATCTCAGCATAAACTTAGCTGGCTAACGGTAACAAAGGAGCCTGTAGGTAGCTCCCGCTTGGCACTGGCAGTTACACCAGCTGCGTGTCCTTGACTTCATGTTCAAGCAAACCGGGAGGGTCTCGTGCAAACACCCTCGTGACTGATGGTAGAAATGACTAATAGAACTATTTTCTTTTTAGAAAAGCACTGTAAGAGCTCTAAAGACCAAGGTGTCAGTGGAACCTCTCCAGGGACAGGATCTGGACTGCATGCTGTGCCCTGATAAGAGGTCCCTCCGATTCTGCACAAGTCAGGGCTCCCACCATCTGAAGGGATGTATGATTATCTACACTATGTTCTTTTTTCTTCTAGCGTTGGCGTCAATAAATGGAAATTTAACCAATATAGAGTCTGAATGCCTTTCTTCCTGGGATTGTAACAAACACTAGCCCCGGTGCATTACAGTTACGAACTGCAAAGAAGGGTTCGCAGCCTACTGTTTGGGATTCAGGGCTTACAGCTTATTGTCACCTGTTCAATAGAAAGGTCGAAATCCTTAAACTGTAAACCCTGAATCCAGAAGTGATAAACTGCAAATCTTGGAACCCAAACGGTTGTTGGGGATTTAAAAATTTTGGATAAGGTTAGATTTTAAATCCTGCACTGTGATCGGTAAATGACTGAACTGGAAATGCTGATTGATAAATACCGAGCCCCACAAAACAGAGTAATGAACCGTAAGCCCCTCAGTGAGAAACAATCAACAGCAACCTCTGAAAAAAAAAAAAAGTAAATGAAAAACTCTGAACCCTCCACTTTAAGCAATAAACACCCATGTGCATATAAGCAGGAAACCGATAAAGGGAAGCTGTGGAATTTTTGCTTGCAACTCAGAATGTTTTGCCCCTCGCTAGGAATCTCAGCAGAACATGCAGACAGACACCAGGAACACATTACAGTTGCTTTTTATAAGCTTGGTTTTAGCCACTGTACTAACATGACCATAGGGATGAATCAATCCCAATTATTGAACTAAAATGCACTTCCACCCAATCTACCTGCAACCCCACAAGAACCAGTTCATCTGCATTAGGAACAAGAACTTGACTATTTTTAGTCCTTGCAGTTCCACGGGCAAACATCCAGAGCTGGTGACACCTGTTACAACCAACCAGCCTTTTATTAAGGAAACTGGTACCTGCTGAAGAGAGAGAAAAGCATTTGGGACAAACAGGAACGTTCTTCCTGCGGTCGCTAACAGCGCCTCAAACGCCATTTCCTCAGGTCAGTAAATCTCACCCTAAAGACTAACCGGAAAATTTCTCACAGAGTGGCCAGAACAAGGGTAAAACATTTCAGCCGAGGAAGTAGTTTTTATGATTTTTAGCCTATTACTCACATGATGAACACGTGCGGTCCAAGCTACCTAATCGACTGGCATATTGCTCAAATTCTCTTCAAGGAAAAGCAATTACCTTTTCTTTAAAGACGCTGAGGCTCATCTGATTGGATGTTTCTCAGTTGTAAGGATGCGATTTAAATGTTTTCGCCTCAGATCTACAAAATTTCTACACAATCAGGTCCTAAATAGCAAGAAACTGGTTTTTGAGTGTTCTGTAAATGTCTTGGAATGGAGAATCTGGGGAGTACAAGCATCCTGCTTACTTTACAAGAGGCTCTTTTCAACATAGTGAAGAACTTGTGCAGGGAAAAGGAAAGTCCCAAGTGGAAATACGGCATGCTATCTAAGCTTAAAAATACCCAATTAGTGACCAAAAAAACACCTTAAACCTTTCGGATAAATGCCAGGGCATCTTCAGAAATTTTGCTTGTGAAAGCAAAAACACAAATCTGCACCTACTGATTTGCATGTATGTCTTAGCAATCCAAAGTGAATCTATAAGCCAGCACAGAAAACGGATGAACGTGAAGCGCATGTGCCTCGGTCTTTATATAGTATTCTCTGGTCTGCCTTCAAACACAGTACCACTGGATCTGGTAGTCTTAAAGACAATATTGAGTAGTACGGTTGTCCAAATTTCTCATTATTGCAGTTTATCATTTGTGATCCTAACTTCACTACTGAAAGAAAACTATGGGAGTGAGTCCGCATTACCCTGAAAGCCTGTAGAACACATCACTGATGTTTGTGCCTCTAGCTGGCCATTGTGGGTCAGACAAATACAGTAGAAAATAAAAATCAATTGTACACATAAAGTGCACATTATTGATGAGTAGGAATGAAAAGGTCTTGATCTTCAGAGAATATTTCCATGATTGAATGATTTCTCTGGTGTTTGACCCTGAGCTAAGAAAACATAATATAGTTATTAAAGTTTGGGGGATGTTTTGCAGCAAACCCACCACCGATGAAAAGCCAGTGAGGTAGCTTCTAGACCTGGAAGAAAAATGAGTATTCTCTCCTTACATCACTAAGTATTTTGTTACTAAACACGGAATGTTGGTATGACAGTTTGTGCAAATAGTCACATCCGCAAAATGTCTGGACTAAGATAAAGAGCAGCATCGGCACTATAAAATTGACATTGGTGCTTGAATTCATTTTCCCTCCAGACTTGTCAAGTTGTCATTTGACTGAAATACCATTTTAAATGAGATAATGCATCACGGAACATTATGTGTAGATCATTAAATCTTTGTCTTAACATTTATCTTTTACAGAACAAGTAGAAGCCCAGCCACCGTAGTTCAGTCTTACCGAACACTTATGATTTTCAAACAAAGCTTCAGCATCTTTGCAGAAGGGGGGCTGGGGGTGGGGAGTGTCTGTGGACCACTTCAACAGACTTACAAGTTTTTTCACCAATAGCAGAAAAATGTTTAGAAACCTACTTTAAGTACTTGATAGAAGAGACGTATGTTTAGAAACCTGCTTTAAGTACTTAATAGAAATGGCTGGCTGTAGACTTACAGCTTGCCAAAATGATCGAATACTTCCAGGCAAGCTGTCATTTAACTATGAAATCGGACGTGACCTATTGACTGATCCTCAGCACCAAAATTAAAAGATAATGATTAGCTTTTTAGAGTTCTCAGCAGAGGAAGTTTATTTATCCTATACAGGACACTTGGATCAGCAATGCACTTTTGCAGGGCGCTGAGGAGAATCATCTAAAAGAGCATTATAGTGCTAGATACACTTCTTAACTCACATTGATCCTAGTGGTGGAGTTACACATTAATACCAGGCATGCCTAACAAGGCCGTATCCTTGGTCACTGCGCTGCTAATGCTGGCTCCAGGACAATCTTTGTACACAAAACAAGCATATTTCTTTCCCTGTCTTTCATTTTCTAAAACGAGGTCGCTTTCCCTCCCCTCTCCCCAATGTTTTTTGTAGGCATTTCCTAAAGTTTAGAGTGTGTGAAAGGGTGTTCCCCAGCCTATCATCGGTCCCCAAAATGCACTGTAGCAGTCTGATCGGCTCAAAAAAAATCTGAGTAGATTTTAAGCTCTCTTACATAATTTTCGTGCGTCAGCTCAGCTTACAAGCTGCGATCTATGCCCGAGCGCCGGACGGACTTTTTAAAGATAGCATTTACTCTTAGAATCGTTACGTAAGCAAAGGAAGAAATTATTTACAATGAGGGTGGTGAGACACTGGAACAGGTTGCCGGAGAAGTTGTGAATGCCCCATCATTGGAAGTGTTCAAACTCAGGTTGGACAGGGCTTTGAGCAACCCAATCTAGTGAAAGATGTCCCTGCCCATGGCGGAGGGTTTGGACTAGGCGGTATTTTAAGGTCCCTTCCGACCCAAACCATTCTATGATTCTATGTACCTTTAGCCTGTAGAGCTTCTGCTGACATTCTTCCACTTTCTCCTCCTCCACATTAACCTTTTCTTTTTTAAACTCAGTGAAGGGTAATTTAGGATAAGGAGTATTCATTCTATTCCAGTGCGTCCATCTTTATCCTCCTCTAGGGAGACACAGACAATGGTAAGTTTGTGGAGTACATGTGCAACTGTGGGTTCCGTTTCTAATTCTGCTGCACGCTGACATGGGGAGGATGTATAGTGTATAGCTTTACCGCATCTTTTACCGTAAGTAAGCAGGTTCTTCAGTAGAACAAACCCATTTATTCACCCGAGTCGCAGGGCAACTCTTCTGCAATGATCCATCTGATGTAAAGAAAGGAACAGGAAAGGGAGGAATTTAAAAGAAAAAGTTAACAACAGTAGGTTGTAACCTGTGAATAATTATATCAATTAACATATGTGGCCCTTGTGTTCCTAAACACCTAGAAAATCCCTGTTCTTTGAGACTAGGCAGTTTGTGCGCTCTTTTATACTGGAAAATATTTCAGCCTGTTCTTGGTATTCTTCCTGCTGAGGTAATGTGGAGGGGTAGCTGAAGGCCTGGGATAAAAAGGGGACTTGTGTCACCTGGTCTGTTTTCACAGGCTATACATAAGTATTACTATCAAGAAGAATGACTGACATCTTTAGTATGTCCAACACTTAGACTGGAACGATAATGACTTGCTCCTAAAAAGAAATACTGAATTATAAGGACGGGGAAAATGGTGTAAAACAGTTGCGTTCAGGGGTGTTTTAAAGAAGTCAGTATGACAAGTAAGATGGCATAAGGAGAATAAACGAGAGGTGCAGAATCGTAGAGTATAAGGACAGGTGCTGTCTATGAAGAGGAAGTGAGTTTGGAGGGGTCAAAAGTACCACCATTGGGATTTTACATCAGAAGTGTGGTGCTAAGCCATTCCAGGAGGACAGACTGTCTGCAGAAATTTACAATGATAGTATTTGGGAGGATTTATCTTCTTCGCTTTTGCACAGGCAAGCCGAATGTTTGCTGCTACTGAGATATGTAAACTAAAACTTAGTTCGAAAGTTTTCTTTTATTCTGTTTGAGGCTGAGATTGTTCTTAAAACTTGGAAGGTGCTGGAGAGGTGAAAGGGAAGATAATCTGAAGGAGGTTAGAGCTGCAGATTTTTCGTTTCTAGCTTTTTTAAATGAGATTCTTTCACTGGTCATAGTTAAATTATGCTTGGAGCGGTAGTAGACTGAACAACAGATTGATTTTCTCCTCCCTCCAACCCTAGCAAATATAAATTCAATGTGCAAAGCTTGTGCTCCATCACTTGCTCCTGTAGCGAAATAAACTGCTTATAATGTGAAATTTACTCACATGGATGGAAGATGGCAGGGGTTGTAACTTTTTATCCGACGCCGCAAATCTTTAATTTTACACATTTTTGTAAAGAAAGGTATGTTTAATTTTTAATTTGCTGTTTAATTTTTAATTTTTTTATCTTTAAGAAATGTCTAACTTGCCTATTTGTATACTGATTTGCAAGAGTATTTTCATGTTTAGTAGGCTGCCTTAACATAAAGTTTCCTCTATAGTCATCGGTATTGCAGTCGTAAGACTGCAACTTCCATTTCTTAACATTCCTGTTTTACAGGGTGAAAATGAATCCCACTTGAACAGAAACCACTGCATTAAACCACCTTTATCCTAAAAAAAAATCAGATTATTCTGGTTTTAGTATAACTGAATTCTATTGAATTGTACTGTACATACAATGAAAAGGTAAACCTACAGACGTACCGGTTATCCCTGCACATAAAAAAGAAAAACATTTTTGTTAGTGTATACGATAACATAAACACTGAAAAGGAATTTAAAATCTTGTCCGCAATGTAGTATCCTGTAACGGAGAAAGAAACAAACATAGGAAAGAAAGGCGAGATGTGCAATTACACACATATACTACCAGTTTATCTGTACTCAGATGACAATCATTTAGGAACATGCTGGTAGAGAATTTTTGCATAAATCCTTTATTTTGCATGGAAGCGGGGCCAAAGATAGCAACGCTTCACACTTAGGCACTCTATTCTGTATTTCAAATGCAGGTATCATTGATCAGAGGAAACTGGACCTATTATGGTGATTCTATTTATTTGTTTATTGTTGACATCCGCAAACAAAAAGCAATTGTCTGTGCCAAATTATATGCTTAAACATATTTTTTAATTTAACAATGCAATTTTAGCGAGATGTTTTATTGCCTCTCGAGTTCCTTTGTACAACCAATTTTCGCTGTGAAACAGTAACTGGACATTACCGTAACTTCAGCTGTGATGTGGGGTTCAGAACATCCGAAAAGGAGGACCAGGAAATATTCCATCTACCTTCATAAGTGTCCTAAATATAAACATACTGCTCTCACACTGCTATTGGATGATGGTTCAAACAGACTGCATAATGCTCTTAAAATCCCACTACAAGGCAGGCACCTTAGTTTCCACTGATTTGATGCATACAGAGGGTGCTTAATACCTCATAGTGATGTGCTTATCAGGATGTCTTTTACTGATAAATTAGACACGGGCGGATGATGCACTTCTCCATTTTGTAGATGAGAAAAAATAATACCTAGATTATCAATGAGCAGTGGGTCATGTTGCCACGGTTACAATGTGAGATACGATGTTTTTTCCCAGTGTCATTTTTTTCATAATGCGCTAAGGAAGGACTGCAGCTTTTACAATGTTTGATACTTTTTTCTCTCATACATTTTAGTGTTAAGATGGCAGAATAACCATGGGAGACTGGAATTTCCTTGGAGGCATTTTAGAGGAGGTCCACATTCATTCCACTATTATTGGAAAGATTTGGCTAACAATCCTCTTCATATTTCGAATGCTTGTCCTCGGAGTGGCAACTGAGGATGTTTGGAATGATGAACAATCAGAATTTATATGCAATACCGAGCAACCTGGTTGCAGAAATGTGTGCTATGATGAGGCCTTTCCCATCTCTCTCATAAGATACTGGGTCTTGCAAGTTATATTTGTGTCTTCCCCTTCCTTGGTGTATATGGGTCATGCCTTATACAGACTAAGAGCCTTGGAAAAAGAGAGGCAAAAAAAGAAAGCTCAGGTAAGAGTGGAACTCGAAAGCACTGAATTAGAAATGACTGAAAATCGGAAAAGGCTGGAGAGAGAACTCCGGCAATTGGATCAAAGAAAGCTAAACAAAGCACCCCTGAGAGGCTCTTTGCTCTGCACTTACGTGATACATATTTTCACAAGATCTGCAGTGGAAGTCGGTTTTATGATTGGGCAGTATCTTCTTTACGGCTTTCATCTAGATCCCCTTTATAAATGTCAGAGAGATCCATGTCCAAACACAGTTGACTGCTTTGTATCTAGACCAACAGAAAAGACAGTGTTCATAGTATTCATGCAATCAATAGCGACTGTATCCTTGCTTTTAAATATCCTAGAAATTATCCACCTAGGATTCCGAAAAATTAAAATGGGACTCTGCAGGCAGAATAAAAACAAGGATGACCCTGACAATTTCTACGTAAACAAATCTAAGAAATACTCTGTGATACCACACTCTTCTTTGGGAATATCCACCACTCCTCAAAAAACTCTTCCTTCTGCACTTAGCGGTTATACCTTTTTAATGGAAAAGCAAACTGACACTGCCGTCTACCCGACTCTAGATTCTCCTCCCATGTTTCAGTCTGTGCAAAATAACCGTACAGAAATGAGCAGCAATTACACCCATCGCAATCAGGAAAATAAATCGCCAAAGAAGAGGCCAGCTACAAATGCTTCAGACAATCAGACTCAAAATACTAGCACAAATAATAATGAAGGCTTGCTTGGCGAGCTTGGGACTGAAGCGCATGATGCGCAAAACAAAGCTGAAAAGAAACATTTTCTTGTTGTTACTCAGAACACAGATATAGCTTCGAGCACATGCTTGAGAAGCTTTGCTGAAATGCAATCTCAAACTTCCCTGCAACTTGATACAACTTTTCCTATTGCTGGTTTCAGAAGACAACATGGAATCGGTTCGTCTTGGAACTGCTCGGCAATGGTTGAGAGTGCAGGAGCTTCAACAAATTCTCTTCCAAAGAACAGCAACAGAAGACAAAGCAGTTTTGGTGCAAACAAAGCCCAACCTCCTTATAATCCTGACGTAAAAAATTCTAGCCGAGCAGACACTCCTGACTCTACAGGGGAGGTGAGCTCAGAATCTAAACAAAGTAGAAACTGTGATAGTCCTAAGCCTTTCTCTCTGTCTAGGCGACTGTCGCTGTCAAGTAATGCCAGCAGCAGGCGTGCCCCCACTGATCTTCAAATATAGTGTGAGTTAACCCGTCAATCGCACTAGTCAATGCTGGGATAATTATTGAACATTGCGACATAAGCAAGACCTATGTATAAGAGTAGCTAAATCATTCAACTTTAACCAGCTGTTTCACATAGATAGAAAAGTTGTGTAGCCCTTTGAATATTAGCTAAGTAACTTTTAAAGAATCTCTTTACTTCCTTTGTAATGGAAGGGTGGCTTAGACCTCAGCGTATAAACTTCTACACTGCCCTTCCACCTAAAAAGGAAAACATACATCGTATAAGTCCACATATTAGGAAAAATCAGGCATAAAATCACAGCTGATACTATTTAAACTGAATAAAAAGAGAAGACAAAATTTACAGTCCAACAATATATTTTATGAAGACCAGTAAATGAAATTAGGCTAAAAATGGCACTGGTGCTCTCAGGAGAAATTAATTATCGGTAAATATGTTTCTGCTTAATCTCTCTGAGAATTCAAACAGACATTTGATAGCTGTCTGAAAGCAGAAAGTCAAACATATTCCGCTGTTTGAACTGTGTTAAATACAAAAAGAACAAAACATCTGATACATGTATCACTAATTCTTTGACTCCACGGTACACTTTTTTTTTTCAGTGTATCACCACTGATTTCCTCAGCAGAAAAATTAGAGTGAATTTCTGATCGTATGCTATTACCATTTTTATGTATGTTATTACCATTACACTATTACATTTTTAAAGCATCATGAATTACAAATGAGTTCTGAGCTTTAATTTTGAGATTTTGTGTAACACTAATAAGCTAGCAATTTTTTTTTTAATCAGAAAAAAGTTACTGAGATTTATTAATCAGAAATTTTGGATTTTACAAACCAGAAGGCTTACTATGGTAAAAAAAAAAAGAGAAAACAAAAAGAAAAAATGGTAGTACCGTCCTACTTTCAGTTACAATGTCAAAAAAACATAGAAAAGGTTTATCAAACTGTAAAACTACTCCTTTTCTGGATGCTATGGGGTCCATCTGTCCCCTGAATTCTGAAAAACTTTTAAATCAAAGAATACTTATAATTGTTTAGAAGGAGCATTTCCGTTTATGCTTTTTATGGGGGTAATAAAACAAATAAAGGACATTCATCCACTTGCTGCTCCCGTCCATATAGTGTAAGGCAAGTTACATGAAACAACTTGAAATTATAAAGGAGGGAAAGATGAACAAAATACTGTGTCACATTTGTAATTGAGACTTCTATGAATGAAATACATTTACTTGAGTCGCACAGCACTGACAGGCTGTAAATACTTGGTGAGGTGGTCACATCTGGGATGCATTAGTGTATGCGTGTATTTTTTACTAGTGGATTTGACTTACTGTATGTGTACTGGAAAAATAATTTGTGAAATGTAGCATCATGATGTTATGGCATCATTAAATTCTTAATGTGCATTATCATTATGCTTCCAAGCCAGCCATGTTTCAGATTGGCTGAAGGCTGTACAATATTAGGAAAAAAGGAGCCAGAAAACCTAAAAGGCTCTTTTGCTTGCAGCAGCATCATTAATTTGTCCACATAAGAAATATGCATTAATACTACTAAAACTGTTCACTGTAGATTTCTCTCCAGCAGCTATTCTTCTCACCTCTAGTATTGCTCTACTTGTATACATAAATACAGCCTTACGTAATTCTGCTTACACTGTAAAATTTAACATTGTGTAATATACAGGAATGTATATAAATGTATAGCTTGATTTAGCTGAGTTAATACTGCTACTGTGGCTTTAATTCTTGCATTTCTTGATGCGTAAGTTTCTGTGGGTGATAACTGTGCTAATGCACGTTTTGCATTTAATGTCTCTGTAATAAAAAGCCTAGTATTTAATGCACTCCGCTCACACTGTCTAAATAATAGAAAATTAGGATTTAGATGCTCACATATGGGACATGACATTTGCATTTCTGTTGGTTCAAGACAAGATACAAAAGAATTTGTTTTTCTGCTGCTGAGAGAGGATTTTTCTTATTTTGTGTGTGTGCGGACATGGGTCAAACATTCTGTTTCATCACAGCACCTTGCCAACAGAAAAGTGTAACTTAATTCCAGTGCAAATTGAAGACATTGCAGAAGAGCGTGCAGAAAAAGTGTGAAAAGACCCTAACATCGCAGGTCCAAGATCATTCGGTTGGTTCTTTTATTTATTTTTGTAATAAACAGATTTTATCAGTCAGTAGATAACCACAGCGTTTCATGAAAATGAACTGGTATAACGGCTTCCGTTTTCTAAAACAGGCTAAGGCAAAAGACTCTCTTTCCGATGCGAAGAGTTCACCGCATGTAACTGTTTGGAGCCCCTTGGGTAGGCAACTCTGCCGCTGCAGCTTGCCGCAACTCTCTCCTCCTGTGATTTTTCAGTCGGTTCGAGTTCCTACTCAAGCCCCAAGCACGACAGCTAACCGATCGGACCGAAAGCCGCGATACCGGGCGCAGCGGTGCTTCACCGCTCGGAGACACGGTGAATGCTAGGCGTTGCTCGTACGGCCCCGCTCACGACCCGCCGCGCCCCGCCGCCCCGTGGTCCGGACGGCCCCCGCTGCGGCAGCGCGCCCCTCGCCGGGGAGCCCCGGGGGCCGCCCGTCGCGGCGCCCGCCCGCCAGCCGGCGGCACGGCACCGGCCGGCAGCGGTGAGCGCCGGAACGGCTGGGTCCGAGACGCGCTTCCGTACCGGGCGGAGCGGGACAGCGGCCACAGCCGCCAGGGGAAGGGAGCGCAGCGCCGGCTTTGGCGCCTCCGCGCGCGGCGAGAGCGGCCGCGAGGGCCCCCGCGAGGGCACGAGGGCGGCGAGGCGCTGCCGCGGCCGCAGCCGACGCCCGCCCCCGCAGGGCCAGGCCGAGGGCGTTGCTGGTGTCCCGTCGCTATGGTAACCGCTGGGAAGCGCTCGCGCCGTAAAAGAGTAGGGCGCAGGCGCGCGGCTGGGTGCAGGCGCGGTGAGGGTTAGATGGCGCATTACAAGGTAGGAGGGAGCGAGCCGGCGGCGGCGGCGGCGGCGGCGGCGGCGGCGGCGGCGCGGGGTTGGTGTGGCTGGCCGTGCCGTCTGCGCGGAGGGGCAGGCCGCGGACTGGCGCTGGCTTGGCCTTTCGTGTCGCCTCCGCGGCGGAGGTGGGGGCCGGCCTGGTGCAGCGAGCCGCCTCCGTAGCTGAGGGGGGGGCGCCGCCGATCTGACCGTGTGGGCGTCCTCCCTCAGGCCGCGGACTCCAAACGGGAGCAGTTCCGCCGGTACCTGGAGAAGTCGGGGGTGCTGGACACGCTCACCAAGGGTAAGTCTCCGGCCCGCGTCGTGCCGCCCGAGGGGCCCGTGGGCGGCTTTTCGGGCGCTTCTGCGGTGGGGGCTCTTCCCCGCGGGGCGCCCTGCTCCCGCGGCGCAGCTGCCGCCCTGGCACGGCTGGGGGGTGGCCGCCCCTCGGGCCGCCTCGGCGCTCCCCGCTGGCTCCCGCCTCGCCTCGGCGAGCCGCTCGCTCTTTCTCCGCAGTCTGCGTGGCGGCCGGCGGCAGAGCTCGCCCGGAAAACTTGGTGCGGCGGTCGAAACCGAGCCGGAGCTGGGCAGCGGGGCGGTGCGCGCTGGGGGAGGGCAGAGGACCTCTCTGGAGACGTGGCCTGTGAACTGCAACGCGTTAACTCCTCTCTGGCAGTTCGCACGTTCGTTGCGTGTGGGTCGACTGTGGAATAGGAATGGTAGAGACACGTAAGGAACAGGAAGGCGGTTCCTTTCTCCTTACGTGGTGTGTTGGAGACCGCTCTTAGTCGGCCAAAGTGCTTTTCTCTATGCTTGCTTTTGGAAACAGCTGAATTTCTTGGGGGTTGTTATTCTGCCAGAGCTTTCCAGAGAAAGTAAATGCTTGAGACAAAATAACAGCAAATGTGCTCTTAAAAACACTCCATTTAAAAAGATCCTTTCTTGAGTGGAGCTTGGCGCTTCTCCTAAGACTAATGAACCTGTAAGTTTTCTGAGAGTGGCTATCCGTATGAGAACGGGGGAAATGGTGATGCTAAACTTGATGCATACTTTGACTTTCTGTATGGCTTAGCATCTTTTAAATCCTTCTGAAGTCTTTTTGAGAGCCTTCCAATAGTATGTGGAGAAAATCTGTTAATGTTCCTGCTTGAAAAATACGCTGTTTAAAGAGGGAGCAGCAGAGCTAGGATGTCAAGCGAATAGGTGCCGCGCTGAGTCTTGGCCTGGTGTGTGGGTACCATTTGATTTCTTTCTATCGCAATACTAAGCATCCTATAGGATGGCAAAACAAGGCTTCCAAGCAGTGTGGCATACTAATTTTGTTTTTAACTTAGGTGCTTAGCTTAAAACCAATTTGGCTGTGCAGTGTGGACATCTGAAACTGGGAGAAGGGCATCTAGGTATTTATGAAAGCAAACATCTTCTGTAGCTATGTGTGTGCCCCTGTGGGGAGGGGGGAGTGGTTATGTTTGGGAACTTTCTGAGTATTCATGGGACTGAGTTCTCCAGATATGGAGTTGGTATGTGTACGGCTAGTTTTATTTAAGCTGTCAGGGTACTGCTGCTTGTGCCTGACCTCTCCGGCACTCTGTTGGCCGCTGCAGCCCTCATCCATAAAGATTATCAGTGTCACCTACTCTGATGGTAGCCGTTTAGTTTTGTAACTGTAGGTGTTCAATGGAGGTTTGCTTGTATGCTGAAAGTTACGAAGTGCTAATGTTGTCCTGTGGTTCAAAGATGTAGCTTGAGTGGAAGTAATGGTTTATGAGGGGCGAGACTCAAAATAGTTAGAATTTCAATTTTGCTGATGAAAGCCAATACTAGGGTTATGTGTGGAATATGTAAAAATTGTCCAGGCTGTTTTGTGTTCTATGCTAGAATAGCCAAAGACTGTGGTTAGGGGATCAGCAAAACTTCTGTCTAGCTGTTACTGAGTGGGATGCTCTGTTCCCTCCTGTACAGCAGACCTATTCTTTAAATCAAAGTATACAGGTAAAAATCTTGTTACACAGGAAAATGCGCTATAAATGTGGCATGCAGCTTGTATGCCTTCTGTCTGTTGGTATATGTTTTAAAAACTTAGAGTTGCATGAACTTCTTGCAGTTGTTGAATATTTTCTATTTGCAGTGTTGGTAGCCTTATATGAAGAGCCAGAGAAACCAAATAGTGCACTGGAGTATCCTTTTTCTCTTCTGTGAATTGTTCGTAGAGACTTCACACAAAACAGCGGTACTGCTTCTGACTCGTAGGTGAACTGGAGAGGCTCGTTTAGAAGACTTGCATTGAGAACATGGCTTTTATGGATGCATTTTAGCTAATAATTGCATTCTTACAACCTAACAAAGTCTGATGGGATGCAAGAGAACTGTGTGTATCAGTATGCCAGCAATTGTGAAGTTGTTATAGGCCATTACAGAATGTTGTAGACCTGCAGCATTAGATTCGAGTACTTACAGTATCTGTGGCTTCTGAAGTCAGCTTCTTCACACTTCCTTTTTTTTTTTTTTTTTTTTAAATAATACAAGAGGGGAAAGAAATTTATGTCTCTTGTTTCTTGCTGTTTTTAAGCAGCCTCCCTTTTTGGTTATTGCTTCTATCTTTTGGTTATTCCTTTTAACTCTTCAAAACTGCATTTAAGAGAGGAAAAGAAGAGGAGGGTGTAGTAAAACATGATTATTTGTCCTGTGTGTACTGATGTCTTGTTTTCTTTTTTCTTTTTTTTTTAAGGAATATACCAATGAACTTGAAAAGCTTTCTTATTTTTGTAACTTCATCCTGTAGGATGAAGAGCACTGTAGTAATCTTAAGTGGTTTAATGCAATTTCAGTCACGTGTATTGCAGCACTAACTTTGTCATAAGTGTTAAAACTAAAGTGCAGTTATGCTATCTAACTGAAGAAATACTTAACATCTAAATATCAGCTTTCTGAAGCATCATCTGGGAGCTTCAGCTCCTGAGAATCCAGAAGTAGAGGCACTTCGCTTGGAAGTGGCAGAGATGAAAGAAAAATACGAAGCTGTGTTGGAAGAAAATAAAAAACTGAAAACCAAGGTAAAGGTCTAGTGTTCCTCGGTAGTTCCATATTACACAACAAGAAGAATACTTTAATACTTAGAATAAGCTAACTTTCTTCCATTGGAGTAACTGACAAATGTTGTTGCATTGTTTAGCCTCGTGGCTGAGGAATGCTGATAGAATTCATTGTAATAAAGTTTGTTTTGGTTTTTTTTTTTTTGATAGGACACTTCTTATATTCTATAACATAGAATAGTATTGCTAAACTAGGAATTTTATTTATTTAGTGAAAGTATGTGTTATCGAGGCTAATCCCATGTCTTCATTCAGTCCTGTCTGGATGTGTTTAAGTTGTCTGATATTATGTAGCTCATGCTTCCACAAGAGTTTTGAAAAAGAAAAAAGCTAATGTATCTATTATAAAGGCTTTCAAAAGGCAAACTGAAGGAGGAATATTATATGTTAGTTTGTGTGACCTGGCACGGACTTGCATGTGGCAGGATGTTACCAGTGGAGGCACTCATATCCACGTGGAACAGTAATTGCACTTTTCGGCTAAAACGACCCTGATATTCCTCTATCTGCAACAACAGTGGATCTGAAGTGCTGGCTAAGGCAGAGCCATTCTTTAATGGGTCCACAGGCTGTCTGAAACAGCTCTGAGATGTGAACAACTTCCCCTTACGAGAGGGCACTGACTGTAAACCTAACAACACTGAAGGAGGAAACCTTTGAGAACTTTAATAAGCTAGTAGCTTATGTGCTGCTACAGGTTTCCGTGCATTTGTTGGAAGAGGATGGCTGTTGTTATATGTGAACATCCCTATGGTTTTTTTTCTGGGAGACAACCATCCCACCTTAGTTCTGGGAGAAGGGATTCTTGGGCATTACCCCTTTGTATTTCTCATCTGGAGTGCCCTCTTGCTGTCCTAGTAATTCTCCTCCTTCTCTGTTACCCACTGTGAGTCCTTACAGCTACATTTGTTATTTCTTACTAGGAAATATGGCAAAGAGCAGAATTTTAGGGGGAGTAGCAATAGACCAGCAGTTCACTCGGCGTAGCCGACTTAAAAATGCAACTGATAGTAAGTAGACACATGAAAGCAGAGTAACCTGGGTCTTTGTTTAAAGGAATCTTTTAAAGTCAAAACTTGTTCCAGGAAAGTAAGCCTTTCCATAACCATGGGTTTATTTGTGCTTTCACCTTCTTCAGCCTTCAAATGATAACTCTTGCTTTATGTGTTTTCCAGTATTAATGTTTTTGTTTTTTTGCTTTCTTTCCCCTACCATCTTCTGCCTGTCATTCTGACGTACTGTAGAAGTTTACATGGACAGAACAGGAGAACACTACTGTTTAACTCTTTTTTTAGCAGCTTTCTAGCATAAAATACATGCCTTTAACTGTGCATTTATTGGTAACTTGAATCATGTCCAAATAGGTGGTGTTCTTCTGTTACATTCATCTGTGAAGATCTGTTCTTTTCCTTACATTTATTGGTCAGAATGTCAGGTATTTGGGTGGGACAGGGTCAGGAAGTCAATAGTTAGGCCCTTTGTGGAAAAGAAAAGGGACTTTGGATTGTGTACAGGCCATCTTTTGTGGTAAAATCTACAAGAAGGACAAAATGCTATGTTAGTGGTTCTTGTTAGTGGCATAGTGATTGCTGTAATTTAGTGTTGCTATGAGGAACACATGGGTATTTTAACTTTTTAATGTACTTTGTTTATTTTTAACCTACTCTGCAATTTGCAGGAGAGGGGAAGAATCTCAACTGAGGAAACTGGACTGGCATATTTCAGAGACTCAGTCCTAATGCTTGAATTGTTTTTGAAGCTTGAGCTTATCTTTAATGTAACTGAGGTCAAGTAAACACCTTCAACTGTTTCTTTGGAAATAACTGTACAAGGTCATATTTTAGTGCATAGTTGCCTAGGCCATACTCCCCAGAAAGTATAACGAAAGCTAGAATGATTACAGGAAATGTTAACTTGGCTACAGTTGCTGTGAGAGTGACTGTTTCATTTAATCATATTTCAGTGAAATCAGAGCTTAGAAGGCTCTGATCATTATCAGCTGCTATTTGAGATGAAAAGTACTTAGTGAGACCTAGAACAAGAAACAGGCAAAAATTAAGGGCAAGACCTAATGCTTGAAAGGGCATTTGAAAAGTCCCCTTGTTATAGCTGCATGATTACACAATGTGACCAGTTGATGTTTTGAGGGGTTACTTTGTTGCCTGACTTGAAAATGGACTCGCATAAATATCAGTGATGGATTAAAATACACAAAGTAAATGGAACACTTCCAGACCAAATGTTTTCCTACATTTCTTAATGTAGAAAGTGTCTCTGAAATGTTGCAGCTAACTAAATTCCTCTCTTTAAATCCACAGCTGGCTCAGTATGAACCACCTCAAGACGAGAAGCATGGTGAATAACAGTAGTTTCTCCTTTAATGCCTTGACTTAATAAAGGGCTTCCTGAGAACTGCAGTCCTTTTTTTGTGTGTATGTGTATGAACTCTGCATGTCTACTTTGTTACCTCATCATCTTAAAGAAAGAAAAAATGCAGTATCATGAGTGTGCAGCTATTTTTGTGCAGCTGCTGCAGCAGCTGATGAGTTTAAGCATACTGGCCAACTTTCTTGCTTTCTGTGTTTAAGAAAAGGTGATAGTTATGATTAACTTGTAGATAACTGTGCCTGCCAACTTTGTGTAAATTTCGCATCGTGGTCAATGGTCCTGTTAAACTGCTGATCTCTCTTGGTTTTCTTTTAACTGGAGGGGGTGATGTGACACAGATGGACCAACTGTAAACTAACGCAGGACCTCCAAGGTACGTTCTAAGTTGGTGCTCAGCACTGAGGTTAGGCTTCTACTGAAGCTGATAAAGTAACTGTCTACTCAGAGGGGCACAAAAGGAGCGAGTATAGTTATGTTAAGTGAAGGACATAGCACAATGTTGGAGATGCAGTACCTATTGAACTTACACTTTTTAGTTTGCATGAGCTGTACCTATTTCCATGCAGTTTATGTCTCTGATCCTGTTTCAGAAACCAGGCCTTGGAGAGTTGATCCAGATGCTGCCTGGAGAGTTCTGAACAGAATACAAAATTCTTACTTGTAATGGATGTCCTGTGTAATTAGTGGTGCATGTAAGAGTGCCATGTGGAGAGTTCTGCTTTCTGATTCATCTAATGGGGAAAAGAAAATCTAGGCAGGGCAGAAAATCCAAGAAGTATGTGTGTGTGACTTCAGATTTCTAATTTTGCCTCTATGTTCTGTGGGCCCTGTTCCCCTCAGTTGGCTTCACAATTCTTCTGAAATGCAAAGTTGGCCTTTACAAAAAAAAAAAAAAAAAAATTCGTTTCAAAGAGCTGCATTTGTCTCCTATCCTAAAACTAGGTACTTTAAAGGCAGCTGATGACAGGAAAAATAAAGGGGGGGGGGAAAGTGCAGTAGCTGTCTTAAACTAATAGCCAGTAGGTCTAATACTTAACTTCTTTGTTTCTAGGATGGGTTTTGCAGCTTGTCTTACAGGTGTGGTAGAATGGATTAGAGCTTTTGCTAAAGGCAATGTACGAATTGAAATCAAGGGCTAATGAATGTAATGGTTGCTTATCTTACTATTGTACCTATTATTGATATAAAGAGACCAGAAGAGAGGTAAATGAGGGGAAAATACTGTGTTAAATCTGTAAAACAACAACAACGAAAAAACCCACCCCGAACAAACAAACAAAATCCCTGAAAAAAACACGAACAGAAAAAATGGCCCACTGTCTGCAGCAAGGGAGAGAAGAAAGCTCCTTTGTAAGTTAGAACATACACCTAGCCTTAAGTTGCATTATGTGGAAATAGGGAGAGGATAATGCTGTACAAAATGCATCATACAGCTCAACGTGTGCTGCCAGTAATGTGACTAAGACAGAAATAAACACTGTTCGGGGCATGTCTTGCCAAAGAAGCAGCAGGCAGGTAAGGTGTTTAGTCAAGGTCATCGCAGGGCATGAAGGACTCCTTGGTCGAGACGTCGGGTGTGAGGGCAGTAATACACGCTGACGCTTTTCCTAACTGTATTTGCTTCCCTCTGCAAACAGCGTGGTCTTGTGAGCCTGAAATTAGGATTGCAATGAAATAACAAGTACTTGTTAAAACTTCAGTCGAGGTGCCTGCCTGTACAAATAGTGCCGGTAGACAATTAATGACTCTGATGAACATAAAGAACCTTGCTTCACAGGTGACCTTCGCTTAGGAAGGGGCTCCCGTGCCTCGCTTTACGCTTGTCTTCGCGGGGCCGGGCACGGGGCGCCCCGCTGGCCGCGCGCCCCCCGCGGGGCGGGGCGTGCCGCGTGCGGGCTCCCCCGCGAGGGCGGCCAGTCCCTCCTCGCGGCGGCGGCCGGTACCGCCCTCCCCGCGCGGCTGGGCCGCTGCTTGCCCCGCCCCTCCCGCTCACGTGCGGTAGCGCCGTCAGGTGACTCGGGTCGTCTGACCGGAGCCATCCTACCTCGCTGCCTGCCTGAGCCAATCGGCGCTGCGGAGCTTGATGCCAGCCAATCCGGGGAAGGCTGTGTGGTGTCGGGTTGGGTTGGACGAGCAGAAGGAGGCCCTGGGACGGGCGCTGGTGGCTGGAGGGCGGCAGGCTCGGGCGGACATGGCGCTGCAGTTCGGCGGGGCGGGCGCGGCGGGCACGGCTGAGGAGCCGGCGTTGGTGGGGGGTAGCTTCGGGGCTGCGGACTCGTTCCCTAAGGACTTCGGCTACGGGGAGGAGGAGGAGGAGGCGGAGCTGGAGGGAGGCCCAGGGCCCGGCGGGCCCGGCGGCGGCGCGGGCGGGCCCGGCGGCGGCGCGGGCGGGGCGGACTCCAAGCCGCGGATCCTGCTTATGGGGCTGCGGCGCAGCGGGAAGTCCTCCATTCAGAAGGTGAGGGGCAGCCGGCGGCTCCCCGCCCCCGCCTGCCGCGCTGCCTCTCCGGCGCCGAGCTCCGTCTCCTTTCTGTGTTGCTGTTCAGGCAATTTCTGCTTTTTAATGTGGGCGCATGTGGTGAAGCTGGAGCGAAGGGCGGCTCCTGCTTAAAGGTGCTTACTTCCCAGAACGGACTCCGATCATCTGCCCTAGAGAGGAAGGTTGTGTAGCATAGGTTGTAGCCTTTGTAGTTCTTCACTTCAGCGCTTCAGAAATAAAAAGCGAAGATACTGGTGTGAAATTTATCATGAAGTGTTTTCTCACGGAGGTGAAAGCACCGCGAGCGGTACAGGTGTGTGGTGTTCAGCTAGCGCTTCCGGTCGGAAGAAGACTTGAGTTGTTGTTCGGCCTTTTGATCCTTTGAAATAGACTTCTGCTTTTGTATGAGCAGAACGGCAGCCTCTGGTTTCCTTTAGTACACTAGACCGAGCAAACGAGAGTTGCTGGTCGAGGAGGAAATAAAATAGTTTCGGTGCCTTAGGTTTGTTGGTAGCCTCGTGAAGTTGCTAGTCTTTCTTAATAAAAATAAGACAAAACTGACTTTTCATTTGCCACGTAGCTCAAGAGAAGTGTAGCGCTAAGAATAATCCTTGTTTCTCAGTGCAAGTTTTGTATTTGCAGTCCCTATTATGAAGTTTTTAGGTAATATTTTTATGGGAAAGTGTTGCTAGTGAAAAGCAGTGGTTCTGAAGCTCTAGACTTAGGGGCCTCAAACTTTCTTCAAATGCAAGTGTGGAATCCTTCAGAGATTTCTGTAAAGGTTTTATGCAGAGAAGCCTTTTTTGGACATTGCACTATAGCAGGTATGAATCTGCTTCTTTTAGGTATCTTATGCAGACTACTTGGTAATCCATAGACTGTACTAGACTAATGGGTTCTAAACTGTAGTCTGAAGACTCCTATCTTTTGCTGTAGGCTTCCCTTTCTTTAGACAAGGTTTGCTAAAGGTACCATATCTGTTAGTAAGAAATTTTTTCCATTGTGCTATTCTGAAATGCAGTGGCAGACTGGGCTGTCATTGCTTTTCAGTCTTTCCAGTTATTCCCCATTATTTAGGCCTAATGCCCCCACTGTATGTGCAAATGCAGTGATTGCACTGAAAGTCTTTTTCTAAGTCTCTAGTCATGTGAACGGCGCTCATTGTAGACTCTCATTAGAGATCTTATTGCATTATCCACAGTTGAAAAAAGTGAACCCTAAAAGGTAGAGGGAAGCAGTAACTCCAAATTGCAGCTAGATTTTAAGACTTTACAAGTCACTTCATTGATGTAGCTTTTGGACTTTTTTTAATGACCAAGGTTGCTAGCATCTGTTCTCTGAGCACCCATTCAAGTAGTTGTATAGGAAGGGAACAGTGTGATGTTGAGTATGCCGTAAGAGGACATAGAATTTATCTTTTGCCAATTGGTTGCCGATCCGGCTTAGGAATTAGAAGCTGTAGTTCTGTTACCTAGGAGCTCATTGTGCTGCTGCCTGAGTGAACTAACTGCGGCAATAATTTGAGACACTCTTGGAGTATCAAGAAGTTTCTCTTCAACAGCGTCCCTGCTCATAAATCTGTCTAGTCCAAAAATGATCAGAAGCAGACCTGACCCTTCTGTCTGGGCACTAGTTGTTGATTGCCTTGCCAGAGACTAGGGGTATGCACGATAAACACTGTATCGGGAAAAGTATTGGCTTTGTGGGAATCTAGAAATCTGTGTGAAAAACATGAATTATTAAACCATTCCAGCCTTCTACTGAGAGCAATATTAACAGGGGGCCTCTCACAAAAGAAAAAAAATGATGGTGCTGGGGAGGAACTCTTTTTTTTCCTTTGGACAATTGGATTTTCCATACTGATATAACTTGTGAATGTTCAGTAGGAAATTGAGGTTAGAAGATTTTGGGAATGCGACGATTGCTTCAGTTTATAAAACAAATTTTTGTGCAGACTTATGACTTGCATAACTGGACTTACTGTACTGTCATTATGTAATAGGAACCTGGAAAGAGTTCAAACAGAGTACCTGATTTTGGTTTTTTGTGTGTGTGTGGTGTGGTGGTGGTGGGGTTTTTTGGGGTTTTTTTTTGTCATGGTCACCAGTCTTGCTGCTCTGCCTTCATAAGATTAGCATAAATATATTATTGGGGGAGGAATTTGCGTGTGTGGTAGAACCTAAAGCAGCAGCTTGTTTGGAGCTGCTGTAAACCTTCCATTTATACCCATTTTTCTTTAAAGGTGTTAAATGAATTGAATTGGGGGAGTAGGGAGTCAGAACCAGCTGTCTGTTGTGCTTCTGTAGCAAGCTCTAATACTTAGAAAATCTTACAGCAAGATGTAATGTAGTGCTCCTAATAACTAGTGAATTTCTTTAAAAACTTTGTCTGTCTTGTCTTCCTTTCGCTGTACTTACCCTCTTCCTTTGTCACCCCCCCCACCTCCCCAATCTCTCCTCTGGAAAAAAAGACAGCTGCTACTTCTGAGACCATCTCATTCATTATAGCAGCTTAAGAAATCCACAAAATTAAAGCAAAGATTCTGGAAAGCATGACAATGATAAAATGATTGTACGTATTACTGCTGTTAGGGAATCCTTTGGAAGTTGCTTTTCATTGTTACCTGTGAAGCAGCTGTTCGCTTCCAATTAGTAGAGTCTCAACACCATCTTGCAATACCATACCTTTTCTCTCTCTTTTCAGGGACCTCCTCCTTTCTGGACATCAGGGCAATAGAAATAGTCTAATATTACCTCAAGAGAAAAAGGGGTTTACTATGACTGGAAAAAAAATGGAGTTTGAGAACCCATTCTGCATTTGGACTTATAGGTAAAGGTGCCTATTTTTATGTGCAGAATGATCCTGTGCTGCAGTGGGGAGACTGGTTGTTTATGAAGGGCAAATTGCCTGCTTTGGCTGTACAGACTTAATTGAGGCATGCTTCGTGGTGGCTTGGGACAACTCCCAGGGAAGGGTTCTTCCCTTCAGGTTACTTGCACTGTGAAGATTCTTAGAAAAGTTCTGGCTCCGGTTGTTGTTTCCCTTCTGAGGAAAAGGATCTAGATTTCTCAGATATAAACCAGTTATTCATGTTTCCAGCCAAAGTGTCAAAAAAAGGGGAAACTATCCTAGATTTGTTACTTTCTCAGCAACTTGCAATTCCTGCATTAGATATTCTTCTTGCAGTTTATAGGTGTTGCTACAATGTACCCGATGAGGTGTCTTGCGGTGGCAGGTTATATTTGATCATAAGCTCTTGTAGTAGGGATGTTGTGGAAGTCATGCTTGTCACTTGATGTATAGGATTATTGTTTGGTGGTCTGGGAAATTTTTGTTTGTATGGATCAGGCCAACATTTCAGCTGGAAGTGAAATTCTGAATATGGCTGTTCTGTGATTTGTAAAAAAAAAAAAAAAACCACCAAAGAAAAAACAAACACATGCTTCCCTGGGGAGTCCATTCAAATTTTAAGGTAGTGGGAACGAACATGTTGGACAAACTCAGCTCGCGGGTCCAAGGAAGGGTGACTACTTGAAAATTGAGACAGAAATTGTGAGGTTTTAAAAAGAAAAAAACCAAAGGGCAATCAAAAAATGTGGAGGCGGTTCAGAAATACTGCATCAGGAGTGCAGCTTAACTGCTGCAATTCAAAAATAAAACCAAGTGCTGCTGTGGAGAAGTTATTGTAGAGAAAACATTGACAAATCAGGAAATAAAAAAAAATCCTGAAAACTCGAGATCGCGGCAGGTCAGATGTGAATGGGAAGTTCAGAGGGATAAAAAAAAAAATCTGAAAGAGCATACTGCTAAGAGTGCTCAAACTGACAGTGAAAAGTTCTTAAAATACAGTAAAAGCAGGAAGCCTGCCAGGAAGTTGATGATACCGTTGGATGTTGAAGGTGTAAAAGGAACACCTGGGAATGATAAAAGCCATAGCGAGGAAACTCAGCAGATTCTTAGAATTTTACTAGCTTTGTCTGCTCTGCCTGCGTGTGCCTGGTCAAAATTGCTTGGCATCAGTGTTAGCTGCATGCTTCCAGTCAGGTGCTTCCACAGCCTTTTTATTTGCTTTATCGAAGCTGTGTAAAGTGAGTAAGAGTGGGGGTAGATGCTAGGCGATAGAAATGGAATTTGATGAAAACTGTGTCCTGGTTCCCCTATTAGTGTAAAAAAACAGATGGGGAACATCAATCCGATGAAACGCGCTGCTTTGGGAAGGAGGGGAAAGGGGGATGATGGCATTGCTTCTCAGACTCATCTGCTTTAAACTGGATTCACTAATTCTGTCCTGCTCCCTGTGGGAGACGCTGAGTTCCAAAGAAGGAATACTGATTTCAGAATGCTTTAAAACTGTGCTGCAAACCCTGAGGAATTTCTAGTCCTTGCAATACAGCCGCTACGTATCTAGAACTGTTCTTACTTTTCCGCACAGATGTCCTGCTGTTTAAAACCTTGTTTAGATCCTGGCTTCCTCAAATGTTTGCCTTGAGGAACTGTATTTTTTTTCTTGGTCTTAAAAATCTAGGCTGACATACTACTTTGAACCTCACTAAACAATCCATTAACTACGCTGGGTTTGGAGTTGTTTGTCTTGCATTTTTTTTGACAGATTGTTGCGCTAGGTCTCTTTAATGGATGACTTCTGTAACTGTGTGAAACATTAAAAAAAAAAAAAATTACCAAGTGCTATATAGGAGACATCTTTCTTTATGCAGTCCTAGCATTCGACCACCTTACGTTTGTAGTCACTTTTGTAATATATGGTTGAGTTGCTTTAGCACAGTGTTCGCTGTCAAAACTGACTGCTTTTGCTACAGGCTGCTTTGCCGTGGGGTTACATGCTAGTTCTATTTGTTCAGGGAAGGGCTAAAATCCCAGCGGGGCTTTCTGAGTACTAGCAATGAGTATGTTTTTCATCACTGCAGCTAAACCGTTTACCAACTGGCATGAAAGCTTTCATCGTTTCTTTAGGGTACTTGAAAGGAGAGGGTCAGCAAACATAAGTCACTTGTCAATAGATGGCAAACTACCTAGCTATTCAGGTCTCTAAAACTGAGATGTTATTTTTGTACACTTTTAGTTTAGGTACAGTCTAATTACGTTGTGTTGTAACACTTGACACCAGACTAAAAGCAAAGTTTCCTTTAGGAATTTCTAAGACTGGAAAGGAACAGTTCTTAAAAGCTTGCAGTTGCTTAATTAACACGGTGGCTTTATACCAGATCTGAATTGGCTAATATAGCAGAATTTGAAAATACTGCGTTAGACTTGCAAGGAAGAAAGAGTAACTGGGATGTCTGTGTCTTTAGGCAGCAGTGTTATTTAGACTTGTGAAAATGCTTAACTGTATTTGGTTGCTTGGTTCTGGTCGAGGGTAGGTTATTTCCTTAGCTGATGCAGGAAGTTGTCTATTTACCAAAAGGAAACTGTACACTTCAGAATAGATAAACCTATCTGTAAGATTCAAGTTGCAGAACTTCTACCAATCTCTTCTAGTAAGATAAAGTCAAGACTATTATCTGTGTTCTTTTAACAGGTGGTGTTTCACAAAATGTCTCCCAATGAGACTCTGTTCTTGGAAAGTACCAACAAGATCTACAAAGACGATATTTCCAACAGTTCATTTGTGAATTTCCAAATATGGGATTTTCCTGGACAGATGGACTTTTTTGATCCAACATTTGATTATGAAATGATCTTCAGAGGAACAGGTGCTCTAATATATGTTATTGATGCCCAGGTAAATATGAATCACTAAGAATCACGAGGAAGTTTTCTTTTTGCTTTGTGTGCGAGAGGAATGATCAAGAAGCTAATAATTTATATTTTTAGATAAGTTCGTAAAACGTCTGTTACATATGAAAGGATGCGTTGGCAATCTAACTTTTGGTGTGTGGTTTTTAGTTTTGTGAAGTGACGGGAACGTACGCTCCCGGTGGAGAGAGTAGAAAGGGGCAAGTACTCTGAACTTACCTTTTCTACAATAATAGTGAGAACCTCCTGTGCCAGATGGTCTGAATTATCATTTCCCTCTGCTGTTGACTGCTGTGGAGTTAATTTAATTTAATAACAGCACACTTTTGACCTCAGTTTCAAGTAGTGGTACTATTGGGTATCTGGTAGCTTCTAATGAACTTAGGAATTGCACCGTGGGAGATTACCTGGTTATTAGGACCCTCTCAGAGATCGCTGCCACCTTTTGCTGGAGTTGAAGTGTAACCTGCCTTTTGCTCTGAAGCCTAGTTTTGTGTAGCTGAGCCTTGTATGGCTAATGCAACTTAATTTACATAATAGAATCTAAGATACTTGGATTTCTGACACTCCAAGGTGTTCTCTTCTCCCATACTTCTGTTTAGTTACAGAAGTGAAGTGAAGTTCTTGCACTGAAATATTTTGTCCTTGTGCTGAAATATTTTGTCCTTGTGCAGAATGGAATAGTTATTGGAGATAAAGCCTTGTCATTCATTCCTGCCAAAACTGATTTACAGGATGACTACATGGAAGCTCTAACAAGACTCCACATTACAGTTTCAAAAGCCTACAAGGTCAACCCGGAAATGAACTTCGAAGTTTTTATTCATAAAGTTGATGGTTTATCGGATGACCATAAAATCGAAACTCAGAGGGATATTCATCAGAGGGCTAATGATGACCTTACGGATGCTGGGCTTGAAAAACTTCACCTTAGGTGAGTTAAAGATTCTGGTATATGTGATTCTACTGTTGCTGATATGCATACAGACTAACAGCTTTTAGATGTAACAGTGGGTGGACCGGAGCAAGGCCTTGTTAGTTTCTTAATATTGCACAAACTCTTGTTATAAAATACACCGCTGAATTTATGGCCAAGCCTCAGCTGTTAGGCTGACTCAAATAAGGCAGGCTACTGTATCAGATTCCAATTAACAGATTTTATGAATAAACTCACTGATAATTCAAGGTCCTTTTGCATACTTTTCATTCAGCATAACAGGCCAAATTTGTACATGTGGCCTGGAGGGGAAGCTGCTTGCCTTCTAGTCCTGGCTAGCACTGACTTTTCAGTGTGATTGGTTTTAAAAGCTAGTCTCTTACTTGATATTTGGCTTGCTTTTAAGGTGTCTTCTACCGACACCTTTAAAACAAGCTATCTTTTCTCTGGTTTTACTGCTATTTGGATTCTCGTGGAGCTTTTAAGTATTGCCAGTATCTCTTGGTGTTAGTGTGAACAAAGTGGAAGACCAGGAACGAGACTTGAAGAAATCTAGTTGAGTGTTTAATGCCTTTTTGATAAGCATTCTGTAGGCTAAGGAGGCTGAAAGCCTGTTCAAATTTTTCTGTCTGTTCTCCCATCTCCCGGGGACGGGGAAGTCTATTTCATGTTTACTCTAGTCGCTCAGAAATTAGGTTCTTGGTGCAGTTGCCAGGTATATTTGTGATAAAGGCATCCCAGCTAAATCATCAGGCCTGAATGTTAGAAAACATAGCTTTAACATTTCTATTGCAATTCTGAAATACTCTTGAATCTTTGTTCTTTTTTCTTCCTTTTCCCTCCCTCCTCATCTCAGCTTTTATTTGACCAGTATCTATGACCATTCAATATTTGAAGCCTTCAGTAAAGTGGTACAGAAGCTCATTCCGCAACTGCCAACGCTGGAAAATCTACTAAATATCTTTATATCAGTAAGTGTTAATCTAACAGAACTTTGAGTGAAATACACGGAATGGTAAAGCAAGTCCTTTTGCTAAGGAACGCTGGCTAGATCTGCCCTTGGGAGATTCGGGTGGCACTCATGTTGGTGTACTCTGCTGGCCCGGTTGTCTGCATTAGCTCTTTACCACAGCTAAATTGTACTGGTGCGTGCTTTGTGTGGGTTTCTCTAAATACTGACAAAGCATAGTTTGGCTGGTTATAACTGTTGATACAGAAGTTTTCTGCCAGCACGATACACTGATAGTCTGCTAAGGCATTTGTACTGGCAAGAGACTTTTTTCATAATGTGAACTTGGCCTTGAACTAAACTGTCTATTTCATGTGGCCTGTGAGACTTTTGCCCTTATTCTTTTAGTGTTTGCATTTCTTATAGAATTTGTGACATAGAAATTTGCTGCTGTATACTTGAAATCAAATAAAATATCACCCTAGAGACAAGGCTGAAGTAGCCTCTCATTTAAGTTATGTCTGTGAGGCTGTTGCCGGCATGTGGACAACATGCAAAAAAACCAGTTGCGATTGAGAGGAGCTGTGTGGGTCAGACATGTCGCCCCATGCTACTGTATAATGCTTGTTTCCTGTGTTGGTAGAGGACTGTCTGTAATAACCTGGCCCAGTGGGTAAAGGGCACGTTAATGCTTACCCTGCTCAGTGCCATGAGGGTATGGAGCATGGCCCTGATGCCACAAGGATCGTCTGGATGTCCTCAGGACACTGCCTTGGGTATTCAGACTAGCTAGGAAGAAGCGATAAGGACTGCTTCTGGTGCATAAATAGAAATTAAGCTTTGCCAGAAATTCATAGTGTATATGTGGTAACTTGCTTAGCAGCAGAAGGCTTCTGAACTTGGTATGAACACATGCACTTTGCCAAAGTGCTCAGTTACAAATGGGATGGTACGATTGGCTCGGTGCTTTTCCATACCCATAACTGCCATAATGTGATACTCTTCATGGAGTCATAAGTTTAGAAGCTGACTTTATTTGCTCTGCATGTTAAACTACATGGCAGCTGCCTCACACAGAAACTGAACTGCCAAGATACTACAAGCGTAAAATTTAAGTGTCAGCATACTACTATGAAGTAACTCGTCTCTGAGCCTGGTCCATCAGGTGGATGTGAATGTGTGGCTCTTCTGGAGTTAATAGAACCACAGAAGAGGAAAACTGCTGAATTTGGGTTCTGGAAACATAGTAAAATGTAACCTTAATTATGATCTGGTAAATAATAAACTAAAAAGAATTCTAACAGAGTCCCCAGCTTTATTTTTGTCAACTAGAAGGTGATGTTGATAAGTACTATGGCAATAAGGGTATTGTATTTATAAACTATATGCTCTAAATCTTGATTCTGTCTTAAGCCTCTAAATTGGTTATGTTTAAACCATTTCCTGCTATTAAGAATGTGAAAGTGTATGAATTCTACTTGAGATTTAAAAAATGTAGTTATTTTAAAAATTCATCCAAATTCTTTCTCTTTCTGAAGAATTCAGGCATTGAAAAAGCTTTTCTCTTCGATGTAGTCAGCAAAATCTACATCGCAACAGACAGTTCCCCTGTGGACATGCAGTCATACGAGTTGTGCTGTGACATGATTGATGTAGTGATAGATGTTTCCTGTATATATGGGTAAGTGATGAATACTCTTAGCAAAAAAGTCCTTAAAAGTTGTAGAATAGGTTGCAAACTGTGCAAGTGGTGCTGGCTTTGTCATCCAGCAAGATGCTATCGATTGGTCTGTAGAGCACATTGGTTCTGTAACTAGAATAAAGCCAAATGATTTGGCAGCTGGATCGAGCATTTGTACTCAGTTTGTTTCCCTCCACTCATGGCCTTAGACAGCCACCTGACATTTGTAAAAGTCAAGTGTTTCACGTAAATATGAATACTGCTGTGTCTCATTTGGCATGGTGGGTGCAAGTTTGTTAATACGTGCAAATAATTGGGGTTGATAGTATGCCATAGCTCATAAGTGTAACTTGCAGTCACATTGCTTTGAGACTCGCCACTATCTGAACAGAACAGCTTTTGTGAGGTCAACTTGGCTCTTTCTGACTTTCTCCAAGGGATGCATATAGTGCTTGTTTCTCACAATTTATGGCTGAATTATACTTCACAATGGATTTTTGAAGTGGCTCTGGAGAAGCGGTAACTTATTTTAGAACTGTGGTTGTAGCGTGGAAAATACAGCGCTGCCAAGAAATACCGCAACATTTAATGGTCTGTCTCCTGACAGGTCAACCCAGGGTTGTGTAACTGTTTGTTTTGGTTTTGTTTTCAGGAGTGAGTGCTTAGAAGTAGCTTGTGATACATCTTTTGCTTCTACAATAATTTAACTAACGCTAATAACATGCAGATAGAAAGCAGCATCCTAATCTTTTCTTGTAAATGCAGGCTGGTTTAGCTTAAGACCAAAAAGTGTCCTGCTCCCTGTTGCACTCCCCCGCCCCAGCCTCACTAAGGCAGCCTTTGTATTAATTTACCAAAAGTAATTTCACTGAGGTGTCACTCCATTGATGTTTCTATGTAGAAGTCCTGCATTAGAATCTTCAAACCAATCACTTGATACCTTACTGTGGCACTGTAAACACAGTGAGGCAGTGAGTAGCAGTGACTCTTTGGTTTGAAGGTAAGCTATGCTATAACTGATGTACTATACTACCTCCATTACGAATGCTCAGCTGTAAGCTGAGAACAGTATTGACTGAACAGCCACAGCTCTTAGTTTGATATCAAAAGAATGCATGCTGATAGCTTGCTCTTAACTGCTTATCTAAGATATATAGTATCTAGTGAAGGCCTATACTCTGTTTAGGTCTAGCTTTCCTGAGAAACTTAAGGTGTGACAATGGTCTTACAATAGTATTAAGACTTGCATTGCAGGTTCTTCACTCATTCACTGTTCAGTATGAGTAATATTCTTCGAACCGCATTTAATAGGTATTTGTCCTGAAGTTACATATGCATGCCTACTAGATTATGTCTTGGGTTAACTCGTTCTTTCTTAGGTTAAAGGAAGATGGCACTGGAAGTGCTTATGATAAAGAGTCAATGGCAATTATCAAGCTCAATAACACAACGGTCCTGTACTTAAAGGAAGTAACAAAGTTTTTGGCATTAGTTTGCATTCTTAGAGAAGAGAGTTTTGAGCGCAAAGGTAAGGACTTCCCTTCCATTGAACAGCTTTTATCTAATGTTTTTTATCAACTATAAAATATTAATATGACTTTACAAGTCACCTTGATTTTTGTGTAACTAGATTTGTTTAATTTCTTCTGGGAGGAATTTCCTCCTTTCCTAGAGATAGGTATAAAGAAGTCTTATTTTTATTCTTGTGAATCATTGTTTTAATCACTGTCCTCCTGCTGAAATGACTTGTGTAGCTAATGTGGCCTGTGTCACTACCATCTGCTATAGTAGAATCAGTAGAATGGAGTAATGCTCATTATGTTCTGCTTGACAGCTGCTGTATTGTGAATAGCCATATTCTCTATCACGTGTTGCACTGATGTAATTTTTTTTAACGTATGACTGAAGAAATCGACAGTGGTAGGCTAGTACAGTATGTGGTAGGAACTTAGAACAAAGTATTTAATACATTGCAGGTCTAACCAACTATATAGTTGCTTGGACCTGTAAGAGATGATGGTATGAATGCTCTTGTGTATGTTATGGGGTAGAAATGACAGCATAGGCCCTAATTTCAAAGTATTTGACTTAAATGGTGACAGTACTTACCTTGGCATTTTAAAAAGAGAAAAAGCAGATGTGTTCTTTTAATAACTGTACTGTATTTGACCTCAAAGTTTTTCTCACCGCAGTTAGGATATATATCAATAACATAAAGTGCAAGATAACGTTCAAGTGATGGTCGTGCTTACTAGCATGTGTTTGGGGGGTAGAGTCTTGTGTTGTACCCTCACCTGCTGTTTAATTATTGAATATACACCTTGCATTCCAAATAAGTACCTTTTTTTTTTTTTCTAAAAACTGAGACAGTCTAGATAAATACTGGCATCAGTAAAACTTTGTTAAATCTTCTGAATCCAAATTAATACTAAAATAAATAGCAAAATAGCTGTTGGTTAAATGAAACATTTTATATTGATTGTGAAGCTCTGTTGATTACGTAAATGTGCCAACCTGAGCACAGTTTTTCCTCTCCCCTTCCCCTCCTTCTTGGCAGGTCTGATAGACTACAATTTTCATTGCTTCCGCAAAGCCATTCATGAAGTCTTTGAAGTAGGTGTTGCCTCCCACAGAATCTGCAACCATCAATCAAGCGCCTCAAATATGAAAGCAGTGACTCACAATGGCACACCTAGGAATGCAGTCTAGAGGAAAACTAAAGACGTTGGATAGACTTGTCAGCTCTTCACTCCAAAGTTTTGTGGAACAAGAGAAGAGTAGTCTGAAAGCCTGAAGTATGTTTCACAGGAGAAGAGTGGTGCTAACTGTGGAACAGCAGCTTATGACTCATGTTGGACAACTGAAACTACTGTAAAAATACTTTGAGGCCAGTGGAGTTAGAAATGCCGGTTTGAAACCAGCTTTATTGCAAGCGCAGTAGTTGTTCAGTTTGGAGTCCTATTTTAACAGTCTGTCTCTGACTGATTGCCCGGTCAAAACTTACAAATGATTGAGCTGAGTTTTGCGTGAAACACTGAATAGTCACTTGCTCGGCTTTTTTCTTTTCTTTTTTTTTTTTTTTTTTTTTTTTTAAATTGATCTCTAGAATATCCACTTCTGCTTAAGTTTATCCTTTTGTCATTTTTTAAAAAAAAAAGGTGGTGTTATTATTTAGGCTTGTGAAACTCAGGCTTTTTGTTTGGTGAGGCTGGTCTCACAAATCATTCCATAAAGTAGTTCTTGCTCTCGCCGGTGTGCTCAGAGTATTCTCGTGAATTCTGTACTTGTTAAGTGGATGCAAGGTAGAGCTCTGTTCTAGCGATTCTGTGTTTGTTTGGAGAGCTGACCTGGAGCTTCATTTTAAGAGATCGTGATACTTTGCTTTCAGACCACGCTTCTTGGTATGCCCCCTTTGATGGAAGGGAAGTATTAAAACCAGAAATAAACTACCTGCTCTCTTTTGCAAAAACATGGATGTCATAAATCTGTGTGATTAATCCTATTCACAAAACAACTGCATGGCTAACTAAACTGAAATGTCTGCCATCTGTTGGAATAAAGCAACCACTTTCAGCTATTCCCAAGCGAAGAAATGACAAAGTTACTGACTTTTGATGGTGGATCTCTCTCTACCCTCTGACTGATAATCAAGAAAATTCCTAGAAAAATGTCTGAGGGTGTTATTCTTGCGCAGCAATTAAATATCAGTGTGCCACAACCTACTAATAATACTGAACATTGAAAGTGTGTTGATTCTGTACTGTGGCAAGCACCTTCTTGTTTGTTGCCATGCAATCTGAATAGAATAGTGTTTTTTCTGATTTTGTGAATGCTGGCTTTCATACTATGGGAAGTATATCTGAATTGTTTTAATCTAATTTATTGGTATTGGTATTATTACTGCAGCTGTCATACTGTACATCAGCCTTGCTATGCAGTAATCTCAGCTACTGGCCTCTTTTTACCTGTCCCTATGTGTGTCTAGGTGTTGTGAAGCCTCTGGACCAACTGACTATACAAGTGCCACTATAAAAGTTTCTGCAAGAAGATCTGTAACTGTAAGCGATCTCTGCAACTGATGTATTTATGTGGTCAGAAATAACCATGGGATTGCTTCTGTGCTTATAGAATGGATTTTCATTGATCTATGTAAAAATGAATATACATGCATTAACATTAGGGTGTATGCACATACTGTGTAAAGTATGTTTTCCTTTGTTTTAAAGATGTTGTATGATACTAAATACATAAAGGATCTGCTCCAAAAGTTACCACAGTCAGCAGGAGACTTGGGAATTCAGGTGCTCTAGTTCAGTTCTCTTAATAGCAGTTGCAGTTCTGAACCTAGGCTGAGCCCCTTTTTGGTAATGGAACTGCAGGGTTTTTTTAAGGAAGTGCTGCGGGCTTGTAAGATTGGGTTTTGTAGCTTGCAAGCTCTATCACAGTGTCCTAGTACTCAAGGTGAGAGGAGAAGTAATTGGCAAGATCACGGGAAGGAAAAAATCATTCCCATTTGTGCAGTGAGTTTTCCATGTTCTAAGTACACGTGTATGTTCCTCTCTTTGTCTTCACTCTCGACATGATTTTGTGCTAATAAAATGAAAAAAGGTCAAACTGTAATACTATTGTTTCTGTTGGAGGGTGAGATACTTCAACAAAGTCTATAAAGGCCTATACGGTTAAGCAAATTTTAAAAAGCCATGTTATCCTCACAGCATTTAAAAAAAAAAGTTAAATAACACCTTCCCATGTGAGGCTTTAAAAATTTTAGTCAACCTTAGCTTTCCTCTCAATTAAAAGCTGACTCCAAACTGAATACTCAATTTTCAGAAGATGATTCTAGATTTTAAAGGCATATGAAGTGACTTGTACTCTTGTTTTTATTAATGGTGAGCCTTAGGCTGCGTTCTGAAATTCTGCCTTCTGGTTTATGTGTTGCGGTGGATTTTTGGTTTGGTTTTTTTTGGTCAGCATTACCTTACTCTTGAATGGTTGCATTTACTAAAGGTTAATGGTAGCATCTCAAAACAGGATACTGATTATTTTCACTATTACATGCACAATATTAGCTTTAAAAGTTAAATTTGTCTCTAGTAAGGAGCACGATATTTCTTTAGTTTACTAGAACTAGTCTTAACATCCTTCCTAACGCTAATCAGTTTAAGTCAGATGCTGCTATTCAAGTAGAGTGTTACTTAACCTGTTGCCACTTTAGCGGGGCAGTTTTTGGTTTCTGCTGAAATCTTTATGCTGCCAGGGAGGGAGGGAGGGGGAAGGACAGGAATTATGCTTTATTTTCACCCTTGTACAGGAACCTGGCTCCCCTTCCTGTGCTGACCTGCTGCAGCGAGAGACCCTATGAGAGATAAGGGAAGGCAGTATCTCAGCCTCTCCAATAAAAGGACTGAAATTGTAAAGGAGACCATCAACTAGTGGTTCACCTTTCTGCCTCTTTTTTTTTTTTTTTTCCCCTCTGAACCCGTAGTGGTACAGATGCCCTGCAGTCTTTTTTTGCAAACTGAGGACGTGTGCTTCTAAGGAGAAAAAAGGTGCAGACAGGGGAGGGCGTGGGGTCAGAGGTGGCTAGCCTGCAGGGAGGAGGAATAAAATCTGTTTCTGTTGAAGACTAAGGCAATCCCTTGCAAGATACTTTCAAAGCTTCGAGGTGTCTGGCACCAGATGGTTGCTCATCACTGGCTAGGTTTCCAGTTGGCAATCATGCCAGCTGTAGCACAGGAAGGGGAAGGAGGGAAAGGCCAAGCCTGGGAAGAGAGGGCAGAGTCATAAAAGGTGGTGTCTGTCTGCTGTCCTGAAGATTTAAATCTGCCTGTCGTTTGGCTGGAAGAGCGAGCGGTCTTCCCTCCCTTCCTCTCAGACCTCCCCAAAGTCACGCGTGACTGAATCACTCACTCTGTATCTAACGGACAGCAGCTGTAAGCGTGGGGCTACACGGAGCGGGGTCTTGCCTTCACGCAGCAGGCAGGGAAGCGCGGGGAGAACTCTGGTCGCGTGGCGGCCTGCGGTGAACGGCCCCCCCCTCCGAGGCACCTCGTCCCCGCGCTGAGGGGAGTCGCTGAGGCGCAAATGGCGGGCGCTGTCGGAGCCCCCGCCCGGCAGCTGAGCCGGGCCGGGCCGGGGCCGTGCCGACCTGACGCGTCCGGCGGGTGGGGCCGGAGCGCGGTCTGCTCCCGCGGTGGCTGCCCCAGGCGGCAGGGGGCGCCCAAATGGCGCGAAGGCAACTGTCGCTCGGCTTCCGGGAGCAGCGGACGTTTTTCCCGCCCGCTTCCGTTACTCTCCGCGGCGGCGCGGGTGGGCTTTGTGCCCGGCGGCGCGGCGGGAGGGAGCCCCGGCGCGCGTGGTGGCGCGGGCGAGGGCGACCCTTGCGCCGTTACCCGAGGGGAAACTCGCTCCCGTAGTTGCCGTCTGCGGGATCGGTGCGTGTCGACGCTTGGCCTGGCGCGGATCAGTGCGTGCCGAGTTGCCGAAGACTGGGAGTGTTCGGTCCGGTCCTCGCAGTACGGGATGTGACAGGCTGTGGGAGCTGCCGGTCAGTCTGAGTATGTACCGCCTGTCACCTGCGTGTGTACGGTCTTTTCTCATTTACGAAAGATTTTGTGTTCCCTGTAGTGCGGAATAGCGGGGGTTTTTTAGCTTTGAGTAGCTACTCGCGGTAGATGGCACTCTTGTAACGTCTACAAGATGTTAAAAAATGTTTCCTTTCCCAAAGCCATTTTCTTCACTTTCTGTCTCAAGTACGTCTTACTTGGGACAAACATACATCCACTTGCTGCTGCACAGTAGCACAAGTTGAGAGGTGTTTGTAGTTTTTCCTTGAAGACTGAGTTAACTTTTAGAACAGAGTAGCTGAGGAAAACGGGCTTCTTTAAACTTTTCTGTTTTGTCAAATACTGTTGCTCTATCCCGGGTAAAGTGTTTTCTTTTATTTTTTTTCTTGCTTTACGTTTCCACTGACTCCTGCTACTGTGCATATGGCCATCTTCTCCCTTTCTTTTCCTTTTCCCGCTATGCTTTGCCTTCCCAGCACTGGTTTTTACCCTAGGAGTTGGAAATGGGTAGCAGGAGAGAAGTATCCTTTAAAAAGGAGTTCTAGAGGCATCTTTTCTGAATGCTGGAGTGTCTTTTGAGTCAACTTACATTTGGTAAAAATCTCTTATATTGTCTGGATAAATAGGATTTTGTCCTCCTGTCAGTTTGTTCAAGTGCAGAGTAAATGTTTTTTGCCCAAGATCCATCGTGTTAGATTTTTTCCTTTGTGTTATAAACAGAGTATTTTTCCATGTCTAGAACTATTATTTTATTTCCTTATTTTCAATGTGACTGTTCACTTCATTTTTCCAACTACGTGATATCCTTTTTCACTTCAACATTTGTTCTCACCACGTATGTGTAAACGGACCATCAAAGAGGACGTACAGAGATGACAGAGCCAAGCTATTCTTGATATCGGCTGATGATATGATGAGGGAGAGTGACATCAAGTTGCAGCGTGGGCAGTTCAGATTAGATGCTAAGGAAAAAGAGTGTTCGCTGAGAAGGTGATGCAGTACTTGGAACAGGTTACCCAGAGAGTTATAGGTCTCCATAGTTGGATGTTTTCAAGCTTCAGCTAGGAAAAGCTAGGCCTGACCTGATCTAGTGTTGGCAATAGCTTTGAGAGAGTGGTTGGACATGATGACATTCAGCGGCTCCTTACATCCAACAGCTCTGTGATGCTGCAAAATATTTCTAACTCTGCTAGCTGAAGAGTATAAGCAACAGATGAAACATTTTCTAATTTGCAGTATATAAGCAGTTCAAAATACAGTATCACTGAAGAGAGATTGGTGGTAGGACCACCAGGCACAGATGTGTGGTCTGTAGTGTGCAATGTGTTTAAAAATAGTGAGAAAAATGCTTTTTTCTCTCTGTAAGTGGTTTGGTATTATTCCCCAAGGGAATGTGAGGTAAGTAAGCAAATGCTTGATTACTGTTAGGAATAGAGCTTCGTATTGATATAAACATTGCACAGGACCAAGCAGTTAAGGCCAAATAAAGTGTATATGTTTTTAAATTAAAGGCAAAATAAAGTGTATATCTCTGTTTTAACTAACTTCGTAGTTTTAAAGGATAGATTGCCTAAGTTTACTGGGAACGAAGCAAATCTGCCGAGCTTTTCTTAACATACAGCTATACTAGCTGCACTTTTGTCTGGATTTAAGAATTACTTGTCATTCTTTACTGCTCCTGAGCTTCAAAGCTGTATGTTGCTGCCCAGTTTGGTCTTAATGTGTGAACAGGTATCCCTTAAGCATGAGAAGGAAAGAAATACTAATTTATTTGTTTTTAATTAACCCTAGCTTGTTTTCTGGGTAAGCTCTGAAATCCATGTAAAGATGTTGCTAGTGGGTGTTTGTGTATCTCCAGGTGCACAGCTTTATTAATGGCACCATTATAAAAATGTGGACCTTGTAAAACTAGGAGGGAGAGCCATATCACAGAGAAGGTATGATTTTATTTAAATTTGTAAGTTCTTCCCAGTTTTAGTCAGGAATTAGCTTGGTTTTTGAGTATAAGAGTTTGTTTGTTTTAAATATAAGTATTTTTGTGGTTCTAAATAGAAGTCAAGGTTGCTACTTTGCAATTTGGGTATTTTCCTCCTTCGCACTCTGCTCTGATATTTGTTTTGAAAGCTATGATTTTTCTGGGCATAAGCCAGCTACTGTTTTCTTTCTGTGATTCACCTTCCAGATGGTTGTGTTTGGGGTGAAATATTAGTTAAAGAATTTATAACAATATGGTATATTCAGCATGAAAAGAAATGTCACTGAAACAGCAAATAAGATGTGCTTTTAAAAATTCAAGTTTCATTATTTCACAGAGGAATAGATCAATATTCCATCATTTAACAGTTGAGTTTAAAAACCTGCTGTGAAGTGAAGTAATATATCTTATATTTGATGTAAGCTACTTTGATGTTAATTCCCTGGTTTTGTGTCACTTAGGGGCAAATAAGCCTTCCAGCTCCAGTCACGACTCATTATGTCAGGCACTTACTGTACCTCCACAGCTATGCAATTCACATACAACAAAAAGTGTGACAGCATTTTTAGCTACTTTGTTACACTACTAATTTCTTGGTTTCTTAAAAAATATCTTTTATAGCTTCAAGCAGAGTGGCATAGTTTGGGTCTGTAACATTGATTGGGTCCTGCCTGGGAACAGTTTTCATAGTATTTTAGAAATGTAAATAAAGGTACTACCGTTTTATTTTTCATTGTTGCTGTGACAGCATTGATCTCAGAAAGAAAATGTGAGCTGTATCAAATAAAAAAAACCCCCTAACACCCAAAACCCAAAAAGCCCCCAACCAAAACCCCAAATACTTAGTGCTAACACAAATTGCAAAGCAATTCACTTCACTTTAATGAACAAATATCCACAACATCTCAGTCCTTTGCATGGCATGAATATTGACTGTATACTGGGCTAAAGATTTCTGTGCATCATTTAGAAAACATTTCCCTCTGGGTATTCTTGAACGCATACCATCATGAACCGTTCATAGCTGTAAGTATTAGGGGAGGACTTCCACATGTCGTAAGAACATTCCAAACTGTGTGTGCCTGGATTGGAATTACTTCTGTAGTTACTGAATTACTTGTGCGGCCTTTTGTAGTTATTTTTCACTTGTCTTCAACGTTAACTTAGCATAGGTGAGGATCTTAACCTGACCCTCCTCTCTGCTCCCACTGTAAAAGTTCTATATAATGGAGGAGAAAACAGATGAGGAGGAAAAGAATCTGAAATGTAGTCTACCTGGTGTATGTTTCTTCAGAACTGAACTACACAGAAGGTATTGAGTGCTTTCTGTTTGACACTGCTAGCCATGCCCTTTAAACAAATTGTATTTCTATTTATAGAACTTGTCACTGAAATAATAGACCATTTTATATTTGATAATGTAATTAACGCTGACAATTTCCCAGTATTGTCCCAGGTGACAAATAGATTGCTCATTATTCCCAGTCTCTGTGCATACACAGAATGTAATCTCTTTGAATGATTGGGTAACGTACTATAAAATCAAAAGCAATTACCGAGTAGGATACTTAATGTCAACTAGGAAAAGTAGCATAGTCACTAGGCTTGTGCCACAGCAGCCTTTCTCTGTAATCACGCTCAGTGGAAGTACCGAAAGACTTGGCTATAAAATAATTCGCTCGGCAGCATCAGAACTTGGTCACTGTCTTACAGTTACTAATTGTATATCATTTCTTCATCAAGTCTAAGAGGTATCCTGAAAACACGTTCATATGGGCTCTGGGATGACAAATTTGATTTGAGTAAATCGGAGGCAGACTCTTTAAAACAAACCTTTGTTCTGTGTTGTGGGTGAAAATCCAACAACAAAACCCATCAAAATACAATAAAATACAAAATGCAGCACTGGGTACAAAGCATGCCCCGTAGTAAGTCAAGAAAGGTCCTTACTTCCTTGTCCGCTGACCTGGGCTTAAATTCTATACCAAGCACACACAGGTATAGCTTGTAACCCACCTCTCAAGTGAGGGGAACAATTAGCACGACTTTCTCTCTGAGCTGTCTGTCTTTCTACTGACACAACTTAGGCAGGTTTTTTTTTTTTTTCTCCTGCTCTTTTAAGAGATCAGTGTCTTCAAAAGTTCTAGCTTGGATTATAATAGTACCTACTGTATGCGAATACATTTTCTGTCTTTTTTGTTGCCATTTACTTAGCTAAGACATTTTTACAACATAAACACAAAATTCTATAGAAGTACATTTGCAGCTAGTGTTAATAAATTGGTCCAAGCTAAGCCAGACCAAATCTGTAAAGGTTTTTGTAGTTTGTTACAGAGAAAACAGGTTCAGGGCTGATGAAACCTCCTAAAGACTGGTTTGCTGCTTTCTCTCTTTTACTGATGGTGAAGGTATGATGGTCGGTCATGTTCTTCGGATTACTGAGGCTGCGGTCCGTAAGTGCTACTGGGTGTTTAATTGTTACAAATGAGGCTTGCTAATTAGGTTTGCAAGCAACTGGTTTGTCTTTGGTAGCAGGGAGTATGACCACGTTTGCTAGCCTCATGGACTTGATGGAGGACAAAACACTGTTCTGACTGCCCTCTTCCTTTCTGTCCTTTATTTGTGTGTTATGTTAGAAGATTCTAATTTCCCTTCGTGCTTTTTTACCTTAGATAATGTCATTTTTTTCAGCAATCAGCTAGGTAGTTCAGAACTAATTATCCTGATTTACCTCTCAGACACCTGGTGAGGCAAGTGAAGAAAAGCAGTCGGGGACCATTCAGAAGGAAAAGGACCAATTAAAATAAATCTGTGTTTAAACAGGAGGTTAGAAAAATGCTGGAGGCTACAGCTGAGGCATTTGAAGAGTGGAGTGTTTGCAAGATCCAGACTAAAGAATCTGAATTGTGACTTTTCTGGAAACTGTTTTCTTTCATGGCAAAATAGACAATATTCCAAATGCAGGAACAGAGCTCAGCTTCAGGAGAGAAACTTTTTTTTTTTTTACCTAGATCTAGAACTCATGCAGCCTTCTTAATAGGGTTTTCATATTTATTTCTAGCAACTACAAATACCTAAGGTTACACACTTTGCTTTCATAATGGAGTCGTCTGGAGGTGAATTAACTCTTCCTCTGAAGTCTGTTGCAATCCTAAGGTAGGACTTTTTTTGATTTAAAAAGTGGCAAATGTGTAAATTAGGTGGCTGTTGATTCTTTAATGTTCCGTTTTCTTTCCTGCCTTGAGAGGAGAAGCTATTCTAGTCTGTCCACATCTTGCTTCTGACTTTGATTTTCGCAATACAGTTTTTATTGTTGATGATGTGTCCATCCCCCCCTCCCCCCCCCGCCCCATGTCTTTCAGGCTGGTAACTGCTTATTCTTTATCTGAAATCTTTAAGAGAAAAGCAAAGAGGAAATATTTGCATTTACAAGCCTATATAATTGTAAGTGTTGTGAGAGACTGATAATTTTGATTACCATTGAAAGCAAGGAAAAAAATCTCACTTCCCCATAAGCACATTTGCTTTTCAAAAATTCTGTGAGCCTCCATGTGTTACGCTTCCAATCCCCAGTGTCTCAAGGCTAGCTTTTGTCACATGTCACATACCTGTTAGCTGGAACTCACTGGGATAAAAACATGTTCCCAGGCTGATAGTACTCATTGTTCAGAGCCATCTTCTGAGCTGTTGCAGTCACTTCTCAGGTTTTGAAATCTCATTTGAAGATCAGCCAGGTGCTAGGGCAGACAGTTTTTGACCTGGAAGGTGATCTGATTTGCAGTCTTCCCTCCCCTCCACCCCTGCCTGCCCCCCCCCCCTTCTTTTTTTTTTAAATACAACCTTTCTGGTATTTGATACAAATACTGATGTTAACAGCTTTTGGAAAATGACACTGTGTAGAGCAGGTGTTATATTACAATTTTGAACTACAGAGTGATGAACAGAAATGTTACCTTTGTGTGGGATGATCTAAATGTTAAACAGACAATTATCTTGAGACAGTGTATTGGTCTGAGCTTGTAATTTTGGTTGATGGTATACGGTTTTTTAAATACTATTCAAAGACTGATAAGACATTAAGGAAAAAAAAACCAACAACAAAACCCAAACAACAGAGGAACCTCTAAAATAGTCTTGTTTAAAATGAAAGAACTTATTTTTAAAAAATAGTAATGGGCAACATCTATCTTTCTCGTCATCGAAGTAGAAGGTATACCCTTTATCAGACTGTCCACTGAAGGCATGACTCTGTAGCAACCTTCCATTAGCTGATAGATCAAAACCCTACCTTTTATGGTTCCAGAGGGAGTTTAACTTCTTCCCATTAAAAATGAATAATAAAATTTAAAGCTTTCATCATAATGGGGTTAGGAGGAGGTGTTTTGCTTTTTATAGCTATACCAATGATTGAAAAGCCGGTTGAAACCATTGCAAAATTAGGGAAGAGGTCATCATTAGAAGACCAGTGTAAAGAATCCTTTAAAGAACACTTTTGGATTTCATTCAAAGATTATTTCTTGCGTGTTGGTAAGCAGGCCATCTGCACTTCATGTCGGATATGAAACAAAGGGAAGGTGTGAAATGTCTCAGGCTCATCCAGAAATACTTCAGTGTGAACAGTATTTAGACTTTTTTCTTAAATCAGTATACAGTAGAATTAAATGTTGCTCCACACCTCCTCACCCCCTGCCAATTCCTGAGTGATAACTCAAGGCCTTTACTCCATATTGTGGAAATGGCAAGAGATGTGAGAGAATTTTGTATGCATTTGTCCCTATGCAATGAAAAATATGCCAGGTACCCGTAATAGGCTTAAGAGATAGCCTAGAGTGCTCACAGTGGACTTCCTCCATTAAGAACAATTAGATCTCTGGTAGGGTAGAAAATGAGACCAATAAAAAGGAAATCGGTCCAGAGACAGAGAAAAGCATTGTTGCTTAATTATTTGTTTCACCCCACAATCTTCCCTCTGCCCAATCTGAATCAAAACTCTAGATTTTTCTCTGCACTTTCTTCAAATGATAATTTGGTTCTTCTGCACAGTTTTCTTCATCTATAACATCTGTTCTGAAACAGGTACGCTAATAGAACTGCATTAAGCTTTCCCACTGTCAGGAACTGAGCTGAGTAAACAGTAAGAATTATCAGGAATCCTTTCCCACTGGGCTGTAATCTCCAAATTTATCCAATTCTCTGATGTACCAAGAAATAGCTACTTACAAAGATGCTCCACTTGGAACTCCTACTTCTATGACTTACTGTGAAGGTTTACAACTTATCACTTATGAACTGCTATGGGTGTTATGGCCATAAAGCTGTTTTATGATACTGTAGTAAGGAAGCCCACTGTTAGTTTAGCTGCCTTTTTGTGCTGTGTTTTGTTCTGCACCAGAGCCAGTCAGTACGGGAGAAGGAAATGAGTACAGTAATGTAGTTAAGAAGCTAGACAGAACTGCCATCTTTATCCCTAATTATGAATCAGTGCTTTTAATTTAAAAATAATTTTTTAATTAAAAAATATTTTGCTTTTATAAAAATACATACTTTCGGTATAAGTTATCATCCTAAAAGGAGAAGGCTATCACTTTTGGGGTTCAGGGTTATCGATTAAGTGAGTTATGTTGAAATACCATGTAAAAATAAACTCCCCGGTGGGTAACAGTTAACGTGGATCCTTTTCACTTAGATTCACATCTATTTGGCCGGGGTTTTTTTCCAGCTTACAGTGGGTGAATTGGTTGTTCAGTGTTCCCTTGCAATCTAAAGGTAGTTTATTTTTCTTGCCCTCTAGATGGCTGTCTTGTTCTCTTCTAAAGAGTCTGTTACACAGAGAGAGTCTAGTAGAGCTGTAAGGGAGAAAGTTTATTTAAATAGTCACAGTTTTTACATGTTTGCATATTTGCAATGTACTTAAGTGTTCATGAGCAAAAATGTTGATATGTGACTATATCATTGAAAACCTGCTGTGAACAACTGTGAGCTGATACGTCTTCTGCTACTGGGCAGGAGGAGAATAAGTACTAACTTGTTTCAGAGAATTGAAAATATGTCCTAATACATTTTTCATTATATCAAAAAACTGCTAATTTATCATGGGAAGAAAAATTCTCTTGTGTTTCTAACAGGCATAGCTGTAGTAGTATTTTTCCATCTACTTAATTCTATAGGAATTTTGCTTAATTCATTTGTCTTAAAAACTTATTTAAGTCTTTTGACTATAGCCACAAGTACGTGGGGAGTATAGTAAAGATACTGAGGGAATGTTCTTGCAGTATTTCTAATGCGTTAGAGCACAGGACGTACAAAAAGGTTTTTTGAGTGGATTTTTTTTCTGTTTGGTCCTGTCCTCCCCATCCCGTCCCCCCCCCCAAAAAAAAGATTTCTGGCTCTATCTTGCAGATTTGTATTTAGATGAACAAAGTTTTCAGAAGAAACTTGTGTAGAGGATTGTCTTTAAATGGACTATTGTGAATTAATTTTTAAGATGAATAAGTGTTTTGTACACTTTACATGAAGGAAAGCTGGCAATGCAAAAGTTATGTTTATTTTGTAAGCATTGTTTTAAAAAAAACCCCAACCCTAAAAAAAAAAACAAACCCCAAGAACCCACCAGAGGAAACCCCTGAAAACCCCCAAATGAAACACTGATCATGTGTCATATGTCCATTTTGGCTAGTTTAATAATTTCTAAAACGTAAGAAGTGCTTTACAGATACTAATGAATGCTCATGACTCTGCATGGGAAGTCAGCATTTGGTTTATATACGTTTATAGGAGGACAATATGTATAGTTGAGCGCCATGCCACACTCATTGCTCAAACCTTTGATTTATTAGATAATTGTAAATTTATGTAATTTGGTAGAATTGTGATTTGTTTGGTTTTTTACATATGCGTTTTGAAGTATGTACTGGGGCCCTCTTCCAATTACACGTGTAGCTTATGGCTGAGATTCTAAATAGTGACTCCCGAATCTAAATTTGTGGGACATGTAGGATGACCGAGCTTATGCATTCTTATTCCAATGCATTTTTTTGAATACCCAAGTCATTACTTACAAGTCAGACATTTAACTATGTTTTGGGCTTTATGACTTCTTGTAAATCATACAATAATTGCCAAACAACAGCTTAATAAAACCAAATCTTCAGGAATCTCCCATGAGCGGTGTGGAGTGAAAACTTCCTGAGATTTTCAGTTTTTCATTGGTAATAAAACTAAAATTTTTGTTTCTTGAAGTCCTTAATTTATTTTGTTAGATACAGCTGCTTAACACAGGAAGGAGCGAGCCCAATGTTTGCTATTCAGTTGGCATTTATTTTATTTGTAAGTAAATCAACCTAGAACATGACCTTGGTATTTGCTGTGTTTAAGTACAGAGAGGCAGAAGGATCTGTTCTACAGTTTCCTGAATTGTGACGAAGGCATTTAATTTTTACAGTGTTTCCTTTGTTTCTAAACGTCTTTACATAAGTATTTTTTCCTGCTTCTGAACTACTGAAAATTGAGTTTTCTCAGTAAGTGGCACACTGAACAAGCAGTGCCCTCCTTTTGACTGCAGCACCGATCTTGGGGTGTTTAGAAACAACTGTCTGGTTAATTGCTTTTAAAGGCAATTGTTAAGGGCTGATAACTTATATGATTTAACATTGATTAAAATAATTGCTTTCTGGAAGAGACTCGTCTAATAAGTTAATGCTTCTGAATGGGAGATGTTAAGATTATTAAGCATCCTTCCACTGTCATAAAGAGAGATGCCCGTTTCCGTAAGTGACAATTAGCACAGTCTGATAGTAAGTTTGGTTAGGAGGTGACTAGCTTAATCTGCCTCTCCTGCATACAACAGGTCATGATAGATAAGCAGTTATGCTTACTCCATGATTAAGGATGAATCATGTTTGAAAATCATGATGTAAAGCATTCGGTGATCTTATCAGTCATTCACAATAACTCCTATGTCATGCAGACTTTTTATGAAAAAGAGCAAAGTAATTGGTATCCGTCACATGCACTTGTGTTAAGATCACAATTTCCATGACAGTACTGCGCTTTAATAGAGTCTGTCAACTTAGCTTAGCCTGTAATGGCTCACAGCACATCAGTCTTAAAGAATACATGAATCTATTAGTGAATAAGTTAACTGTAATTTTACACAGAATGGTACCACAGAACTCTATTAGGGACATAAAGTTAAATACAGAGGAAATCCAGTGCAATTAGGTTACACAGCTTCTCAAGTAGTAGGATGAGGATAAATGGTCAGTTCACTTAAAAAGATTAAAAGCCAAATAAGAGTCTTTTGAGGTTAAGAAAAACCCATCATGAGGTTTACATTTGACTTTATTATTTGTTTTTATAGTATTTTCAAGGCTACCTAATTTAAATATATTTCCAACCAAGTAGATAGCTTGGTAATGTTCTTGAAAAGCCTCAAAACCTGCATTTGTTTTGACTTTCAGAAGTACATGGTCACCTGATCTATCTGTTAAAAAAAAAAAAAATCAGAAAACTCAAGGAGCAGGAGAAAGATTAAGGTTTATTCATTGTGCAGCTGTATTTGTTTGATGTGTCACCAGGTGTAGTGACAGTGAAAACGGTCGTGTTTGAAGAGAGAGGAGGATCCCTGAAATCTGTCAAAAGTAAATGAATGGAAGAGTTGTTGGAGGGGTTCTCGTCTTTGGAAAACCTGTTTTCAAGGCAACAGAAAGGTGATTTTTCACTTCAATGTCTGCAGCAGAGTCCTTCAGTCAAAAGTTGGATAATCTTTTTTCTTCCGTGTTGCATTCTTTCTGTTTTTTCTGATAGTGCCTTTTTCAAATGATACTTGTTCAAAATGTCAAAATGCCAAGTAAGAGCATATCCTTTTCTCAAACTTAATTGAAAATACCATAAAGACAGTGTGAATTTAAATGAAGCTCTGAATTTCATGGTCCAGCTGTGCACCTCGCAGACCAACATGCTGTCACAGATGTGGGATGGAAGACTTACCAAACTGATCTCATCTTTTTCAGCTAATGTTTTTCCCATATTTCTTCCTTTTAATGCTATATAGATAACGTGAGAAGAGTCATACTGAAAATATCAATGTTGTAGCACTGTCAGCATAGGATAGGCACTCTCAGCATTAATTGACTTTTTCACAGCTTCATTGTTTCAAGGCTTTTTCCCCACATGCATTTGATTTTTACTTTCTTATGTTTTCTATCTGTGAAGCTTACTCCCTTTAGCCCACTGCTGCCAGTGTGAAAGTATGCTTGATCTCTAAGTGAAGAAAAAAGGGAAATGTCATGGGTATGGGTATATCTATAGTTTAATGGCTTCTGTGACTGCAGCTTACGTAGATACACCTGAGCTATCTTTAAACTAGTTCACCTGGGTGCTGCTAACATTGTGACAGCAGAGTGGAGTTGCAGTATGTGTTAGAGAAGTGGAGAAAATATTCATGTATTTGGAACGCGCTAAGATCCATCTGAACTATGCAGTTAAAAGTCAGCTTAAGTAAGCTTGAGTGATTTGAAGGTAGCCATGTCCCAAGGAAAGATGCATGATTGAAACACCTGAGGTTTCCAATCATGTAAAATTAGGGGAGATGTGAGGTTGTGCTGTCATATTCAGTGTTTCTTAGTGCTGCTGTTCTTTGATTACACAAAAATACTGCTCGTTTGAGATCATCACTATCTTCAGCTTTTTTTATTTTTAACACTCTCCTCTTTTTTTTTTTTTTTTTTATTCTTTCCAATAACAGTGCTGATAGGGTCTGTGTATGAGAAAATATGCAAATTCTAATGTGTGCCCTCCTTTAATTTTTATTTTCCTGCTTAGCTGGTAAGTCAAAGAATTAAGACTCGTGGCATTTGCCATTATTGTAAGGGAGTTGAGTGTTTTTTGCCTTATTCTTGTCTAATTGCCAGGACACAAAAAAATGCAAACACAAAAAAGAGAGGAGAATGATCAAAGACAGACACTGTATGTGAATGTTCTACATGTATAGTTCTGAAAACCTTTGTTTTCAGAAAATTTTGTTATAAAGTAAAAGCTGGAGGTGGACTTGGAGAGCTTCACTGGCTTTTTTTCAGATTAGTGGTGTACTTTGCATGGGTGTTTGACTCTGCAATGGGTTGGAACATATTGCAGTCAGTCGGTCAGTTTGGTTTTCAGGTTATTCTAATCCTGTACAGAAGCTACTGCATGTAACTCTTGATAAAATAGGAAATGGTTACTGCAGTTTTATTGAAGTTCCCATCTTTTACTCTCACTGGATTTATTTTTTAGTATCTAATACCGTAATAATAAGGTGTGTATATATAAGTACATAGCTCTGTAGGGGATTGTTTGTAGCTCCTCTCTCCCTTTAGTTTTAAACATATAGAGTATCCATAAGGCAACTTCAGTGTTCCTGACATGACAGAGTAGTCACGCTATCCATTTTCTACCTGCTCTGGAATCACTTCTACATTTCCCTGTATCTTTTGGGGATTCAGTCGAGCAGAACTGTATGTGCATATTCTAAATCTTTCATTTTTTACCATCATGCTTCCTCTCTAGAAAAGTAATGATAAAGTTTCCTAGCACTCAAGTAGATCTAGGCCTTATGTAAAGAACGTTAAAATAACAAAAAGTTTCTAGCTACATGAAGAATGAACAAGAAAGAGTAGTAGCAATACCACCTGACACTGCATGTAATCTAGGTATGTCCCAAAACAGTGGGGCATTTTATTGGAGTGGCATAATAGCATGAAAAAAAATTTAAGTCTGGTGGCAAGTTTGTCCAGTACATTTGCTGAATTGGATGTTGCCAGACGATTAGTAAATGGCAAATTAGTACCACTCTGTGTGTGTGGAAGATGTTACTGATGTAACTACATTTTGGCTTAAGTAGCATTCATCAAATTCTAAAGGAATTGGCCTTCCCAACAGTGCATAAGAATATAGGTAGGGGGGTAAAAAAATATTTTTTTTAATCCTAGCTGCTAGGGTGGAGCTAAGTGAGTCACCTTTTTTGTTTGTTTGTTTTATTTTTAGTTCTCCACAATGCCATTAATGAAAGAGAAATGTGTAAAATATTTTACCTTTGTAACCTCTGTTGGTTGGAAGGAGGATGTCTATGTCTATTTATTAGGGTGTGATAGAAGACTGTATCTTGTCCTTCTGCATAATACTCTGCCTTATCTTAAGTTTTATGACTACTTCACACCAGAAGGTTATTAAACATGAGCATATGGCTTCTGTCCTGGTGGTAGCACTAAGTACTCTCACTGAAATGCACCAAGCATTTGGAGGAAGGAAAAGGAATACAAAAGAATAAATAAAAAAAAGAAAAAAAGCTGTAAAATGATAATGAGGGAGCATGCAGTCCCTCTCAGCAAGCAGCGCACCAGAGCAGAAGTGTGGCCTCAGTCACGGCACTGTGACTCATTATTAGAATCCTTTGCCTAAAGGCTTGGAGCAGTGATGCAGGAGAACTTCACGCTGAGAAGCTGATAGCTCGTTGGAGTGACTGTGAGACTAATCAGGCAGCCGCGGCTGCTGAAGGCTTGTGCTTGTTTCCTGACAGACATATTCAGAATCAAACATTAAGACTATCGGGTTTCGTGCATTTCTGTGAGGGCACAAAGCATCCCAGCCTATTTGGTATGAAATGTTGTTGTTGTTGTTGTTGTTGTTGTTGTTTTTACGATAATAAAAATTATTATCGTTATTACCAGCCTCAATTCTCTGGGGAATAAGAAAATGTCCTTCTGGAACTGCTGCAACTCTGACATTTTGTTTTGTAAAATATTTCTCTGACTTGGACAGGGCAGGATGTTCATTTTCAACATTAGAATAATATTTCCCTGTTAGCGTAGGAAGGGCATTACTAGGATGACTATTCTTCTGGTGCTGCTCTCCATCATTGTAGTGACAGCACGGGAATTATAATATTAGCCTAACTAAAAATTTTCTACCTTGTGCTCATTTTCTGTTCCTGATTGGTTCAGCATCTTTGTGTAATGTGACTGCCACATAACTCCTCTTTTGTAACGATAAAGGTATTCATCCTTGGTCACCTCATAACATTGCAGATTCTTTATCGTAATATCTAAAAGCCTGTTGAAGTTTGAATAGCATTCACGTTTCTTTATGTTCTTAACTGTGTTGTGGGTTCTTAGCTATATATCTGTATCTATAACTGTTCATAAAGAGAGCAAAATTTGATGTTAAATGGGAGCATGGGAGGCCTACAGGGCAGGGAAGACCAAAGCCTGAGAAAGCCAAAAAAGCTAGGTTACGCAGTAGGCTGTTATTTCAGTATCACAGTTCCCATCTCTTACGTCTTAGGGCACGACATAATATGCTGTCCTTTTTCCAGTGATGATGCTGGAAACAGTTACCTCGCATTTCTTTATTTTGACACAGGGAGTCCAGTCTCAAGCATCTCATTTTCATTGTACCATATAGAGAAAAGACCCAGTGCCCAAAATTGGGATCCGCAACAGACTGCTTACTGAATTGCTTTAACCAGCAAATAGAAAATGCCAAAGAAAATGATGGGCTTAAGGTTCTGCTTTGTTAAGGATTCAGATGCCTGACTTCATTAAACAACCAAGGCAGGTTAGTCTTTTTTTCATACAGAATACAGCAAGGAGAACGTTCACTTATACCCAGTATTGATAGGTAGGAATTCAAGTGCCTTAGAAATTTGCCCTGTGGAAACTTAGGTACAGAGGGAATTCAGGTACCCTTCAGAGCTGACTGGCAACGGAGTAGAGCGTTTGAGAATTAGGCTCATAGGTCCCACTTGTAAATTTATTGCTGAATGGATCTTTGGGGTTTTATAGTTCCTTTTTTTGAAGATCTAAGAGGAGAACGTGTGGTTCTTTACGCCTATGTACGTGACCAAACCAATAAAACTTACTTGAGTTCGTAATGATGTTAGGAACAACAGTTATGGGTTCTTGGGATTTTTAATTGTCTTGCTTGGGAACATGAACTGTCAAGATTCAGAAAATTGTTTTCTAAACCAAGTGGTCACGACACATGCTTTTGTCATCTCACTTCCTCCATTGATTATATATGAAATGTATTGAATCCAGGAATGGTTTGAAGAAAAGCACTGTAGGTTGAGATGTGATTAAACCAGAGATAGTATAAAGGGGGGAGTGTCTGAGACTTTAGTTTGCCTTGTCTAGCTGAGATGAATTTGAAATGTAGGATAAACTTACACCCTCATACATTCCTGTGACAACCTACTTGACATAAACAGCAGTTATACAGAACTATGAATTTGACCTCTTTGTGGCTAGTTTTAGATATAGTTTAAAATCTGAGCAAAATGAAGACCTAGATTTGGATGCATTTTTATGAATTTGCGTCATTGCATTGTAACTCTATGGAAGCGAATGGACTGCGTATGCCGATTCAGATGCATACAAGTCTGAACCTTAAGTATTTAAAATAGTATTGGGTAATAATTTTAGTGGGTTGGAGGTTGAAAAATATTATTTCTCTCTGTGTGTACTTTGTTTTGTTTGAAAATTTCATCATGCTTTGGAATAATAACTTACCAGGGCATTATACTCGGCTGGAAAGTATTTGTGTGTCTAGGCTTATTGACTGATAAATAGTAAATTGCAAGCTGTATGGCCAGAATACTTGTCAACGATTTGCAGATTGCAATACACATACTGAAGACATTCATGGAAAACTTTAAATTCAAGGATTTTGACTTTAAATACATTAAGTAATTGTCTCTACTTCAGATGTAGTGAAGCTGCTGGTTGGTACAGTGCAAATGGCATGTTGGCAGTACCAGGTACAAGCAGTTACTGCAACATTTTCTTTATCACTGAATACTTGCAAATAGTGCCCTAAATAAGATCTTGATTGATCTTTTTGTTTGTTTGGTTTGGTTTTAATTCTCTAGTCACTAGGTGAACCGTATAGGCAATGTAGTTGTTATCTGTGCTGCAGTTTTCCTTTTCAATGTTGTTTGTTTCCTGAAGGATTATACTGCATGCTTTTCTTTGTTACTGGCTTCTTACAGCAGGAGATATGGTAAATACACTATTTTCTGCCATCTCTTCACTGTATTCCCTCACTGAGTTTTCTAGTCAATCTTTCTAAAGAATTCCTCGTTTCATGTCTTAAAAATAAACTTTATAAAAGATGGTTTAAATGTCTTTACAGTGCACCTCTTAAGCCTCTAAATGGCTAAGGCATTAGTTAGGGCTTTTTGACTTTCCTTCTGTTCTGTTTATTGCTTTGGGCAAATAATTTGAGTGAAAATACAAATGTTTTAGTGAAGTGCAATATGCTGAAAGAACATTATTTCTTAATTTTAAATATATTCTGAATACAGGTAGAATGTGAGACTTGTTTAACATAATATTCCAGTTTAGTTATTGTATAACAGAATAAGAAATCTCAGAGGAATTTTGTTAGGAAGGTAAAATAGAATCACATACACTCCTTATTATTGCAGAAGTTTCCTTAATCACATTGTTTAAACTTTTCAATACACTGTAATGCTTATTAGTGGTTTTTCATTTTCAGCTGTCAGATAATTCCTTTTGCTAACTCTCGATAAATAGTACTCTCAATACTTTTGGTTTTAGTTATAGATGATTTATATATGGCCAGACAGCTGATATAATAAAGTAGTATTGTGTTTTCCACTGCGTTGAACTTAAGAGGTTCAAATGTGTTAATGCAATTGATTTGATCGTAATATTTTATAAAAGTTTCTTCAACTAAAATACTGTTAGTGATTCTTGTTGTCAAAGGTTGTGAAAGGAAATTAAATGTACTTTGAGCTGCAATGACAGAAGATGGTCAGGGTCTAAACCAGAGGAAATAGAAATAATCTCATGGTCTCTTTTTGTTCCTGTTTTCCAGTGAAAACTGTACATTAACAAAAGTCCTTACAATGAGAGGCACTGAAATGTATCTTCTTTTAAATGGGCATGCGTAAGGAAATAAATGAAAATTTTCCAAGATTTGGAATATCAGTTTGCTATGCAATTTCCAATGATGGTTCCCCTTTTCAGCTATGTTTTCCTTTTATTTCTTTTGTTTATTTTTGAAATTTGATTTGTGTTTGAGTCGGAAATATTCTAAGAGAGAAGTGGGTAAGGATGTTGAATAGACCTATCAAAATTGTCATGAGCTTTTAAAAAAAAATACCTAAATAAATCTAATTTTTTATTGTTTGCTGGTTGGGGTTTTTTTGTTGCGGGGAGGAAAGTACTGAACCTGGGGCTGGTTGGGATCTGTATCCTTTGGTATGGAAAAGTCATCTAGTATTCAAAGGGGAAGATAATGAATGAATAATCTACTGTTTAAACTTATGAGTGCACTCATAAGAATTTTCAAGTCTAGCGTGAGTCTTTAAGATTTGAACTTTATCAGTTACTTTTTTTTTTTTTTAATTGAAGCAAAGGAAATGAAGAAAGTGGCATAGCTAGCTATTGAGATGATGTAGTCAGGCTAAGTGGTATTGGATAAGGGAGTTAATAGAATTTAAGATGAGAATAAAATCTTACCAATTCTGAACTACTTTTATTTTAAAAACTTGACATTTAATAACTTTTTAGCAAACTTAAAGACGGAGAACAATGGCAATGACACAGGCTAATACTGTATTTCAACGATTAATGCCTTCTTGAACCCATTAACTTTTCTAAAATGCACTGTACTCAGCTAAATTGTGTTGTCTGGAGAGGAAAATGTTCAAAAATATCAAGAGACTGTGGACAATCCACTGTTTAAACTGGATCACCTCTGCTATTAAAATTGGTTTGGTTTTTTTTTTTTTACCCTATGTCAAATTTGTACATGTTTAGCTCTGTCTTCTTTCTTTTCAGACCAGTCTTCAAAAGCCTGCAGAGTATTTGTAATTTTCTTTCCATGGTGATCCTTATACGTGATGATGAAGTTAGTTCTCAGAGTCTGTTCGTAAACAAAAAAAAAAAAAAAAAAAAAGAGTTCTGCAAGTCTCTTGTAATGGTGAGGTTCTTTCTGTAAGTCTTTGTTATTCCTTTTAAATGGGAACACCAGAACTTGTGTTACACTTGCTTTGATTAATTGATGCAAACTGCAATAATAGAATAATTTTCCCTTGTCTTCTCTACTTTTATATGCACCCAGTTATTGCTTTCATCCATATTTCGAAAACATCACAGTGGAAGCTTAAATTGGAGTGCTTCCCTAAGTCCTTCTCGGAAGCATTCTTCTTCCAAGATCTTGTCCCCTAATCTGTACCTGTGGCTTGAATCCCCTTTCGATATCCACATTTTTGCATTTTGTTGTATTAGAATATGGTAGAATACAATATATTAGAATGTAGCAGTAGTAGTTTGTTAAAAATCCACACCACTTTTTATGCCTGAGCAAATCTCATCATTGTTAACAACTTTGCCAATACTAAAAATGATGGAGAGAGAGGACTTAAGCCCGCAGAGGGGTGTTTTTGTTTAAATAGGCCTGTGCATAAGACTTTTCCCAAAGCAGAGATGCTTGAAGAAAAGTTGTGAAATTTTCTGATTTTATAAAAAGTGTCTGGAGACTCTTGGATTTATAGAATTTTAAGTACTGAAAGCATTATTATTTCTTTTATATCATAAACTGTGTATAATAAACGTTCTTAATCAACCTTGGGATACTGCATTGGGTTTGGCCAAGTAGAATTTCTAGAGGGATATCAAGTGTGTACTTGAAAATATAAAGAGAGAGAGAGAATATGCTTTTCCTGCAGCGATGTTTCAGTTATTGATCCTTTTCCTCTAGTGAGCGTGGCCAATGTTGTTGCATGGAATTTTAATAAAACTATCCATAATTCCAAGATAAAAAAATGCAGATGAACATAAGATCAATCAGAAATCATTGATGATAGTTTCTAGTAATTTTTCTGGCCAATGGAAAAGGAAGGGGTGATCCTTCTTGTCTGGTCTGCCCCCCTTAACCTTACTAACTGTTGTAAATAATTGCCATTAAAAGAAGTTGCCTCTTTTCAGAGTAAGTCTTTTGAGATAAGATAATTAACATTTTAGTAAATTACAAGGGGCAGCTTATCATGTGAAAACTTGAGTTACTTGGCTTATATTTAGATTCTTTTCCTTCTCCTTGTTTAAAACGTAGGAGACTGGTATTTCCATGCTTCTCTAGCTTCAAAATGTTTACAGAAAATGAGTGACCACTGTATTTGAACGCAGAGCGTGTCCTTCGTGCCAGCTTTTCTCCCTGTAATGTTCAGTGGCTAAAATAGAATTCTGCTGGAACACTGAGTCACGAGGGCTGACCCAGCAGAGCGCCATGTATGTGACACATAATGAAAGGTTGAACTGTCTGTCTCTGAGGTGGCGTAGCAGATCAAATCACAGAGGATCAGGCGGAGATATGTTGCCTTGCTCTGAGTGACAGAAGTTAATAATTAGTGACAATGATTGACAGATACGCTCCATCTGCCGCTCTGACGCCTAGGAGCAGTTATTCCACAACTGTCTGCAGGCACAATGAACTCCTCTGGGAGAGAAAGATGGTCTGTGATTGACAGCTGCCTCCGAGAGAGACAGGCCACTGACAGTAAAGTCACTGTCAGCAAAAGTGTTGAAGTCTCCCCCTGTTCCCTGGAAGTTTCACTAGCTGTATACATTTATTCTCTTTCATTTATCATGTCAGGTGGGGTTTTAAATATATTACTAGCCAGCCGTTTTCTTAACTGCAGTTTTTTTCCAGTGGTAGTGTAGAGATCCATAGACAGTGAGATGACTTCGCCTATATTTGGCTGAATGAAATATTGTACACCAGCATACTGACATAGCTATACCTAATTAATCTGTCTTTCTGTCTGTTCGGAAAGAAGAAATCTTGCATTTCTTTCTCTGTATATTGAGATTTTGAATGTTCACGTAACAAAATGTTACATTTTAAATATTTCCAAATGCAGAAAAAGTATTTGGAAAGACTTTGTAATTTAACTTAAGTCATGTGGTATTATCCCTTCAGACTTGCAATGTTATAGTAGAAATATATCTGTTTTTTGACAGAGATAGTCATCTGTAGTTCCTAGATTTTAATAACACACAGCAAACTGATAACTATGATTTGTAGCATAAAATCATACTTACACAATGAAGTCAAACCAAATTTATTCTGAATTCTGTAAGGTAGAAACATGTAAGAAAATGTATTGTAGCATGCTTAACATATGTATTTCACTTTACCTAGTTACAGATTATTTGTTGTATGAAAATAAGTGCAAACAGCATTAAACTTTTGCAGGTCTCATTTCTTAGCATAATACTAGCAGCCTTCAATATTTGGGAAGATTTAAGAGTATAATACTTCTTTTTAGTTTCTGTTTTGTTTTGTTTTCTTTTAAGTTACATTAGTACATCCAGAATATGTTTAGCCAAACCCTATATAAAATTGCAGTTGTGGAACATTAGATACCAAGCCGTTTCCATTTAGCAGGAAGTAGGTCTTACCCTACCACGCGTATAAAAAGAAATTCTGTGATCCATTCATAATTGCCTACTTTCTTCCTTCTAGCATATGAGACCACAGAAAAGAGTAGAGTTGCTGCTCCAACAAATTCCCACAGATGCCCAAATAGTTCTTTATGGTGTATGTTCTTTTACTTTGAGGATGTTATTTTTGCACTGGTTTGTGAAGCTCTAAGGTGAGGTCTTGTTTTGTTAATCAAATACCATATACTAAGTAGAGGAGATCTACATCGAATTTTGTTTCCATTTCCTTTCTCGTTTTGAATCCCTCTCCACAATTTTCTATTGCTATACGTTTTGGATTGCCTGGCTAGATAAAAAGCTGTCAAATGTAGAATGAACAAAATACTGGAAGAGGCTTCCTCTCTGCTTCTTTTCATAATAACCCATATTATGGTATGCAGTGGTAGATAAAATGCTTAAATTTTGAGTTTGCTTTTTTTTTTTTAAATTTAATAAATTTGTGTGTTGTTTTTGAGCAATCAAGTTGGTGGGTTGCAATAGCTGAAGAAATCTAAATGGATTCAGTTATAATAGAAAGCTTGTGTGTAGAGAGGCCTGGTTAGCTTCTATCTTTCTGTTACAGTTCTCTTGCTGTTTTGTGGTGCTAAAATCTCTGCTGCTGCTCCTGTCAGGCCAGGAAGGAAGTACATGGTATGCTAAAAATACGTACTAGGTTCGGTGGAGCAGTTCCGTATAGAAGAGCCCCCACACAGCAGAGTTTGAGGTAAAGGGTTCCAAGATTGCTGTGGTCCCCATTGGTGGGTATTAGATTGCTTGAGATATAAGCATCTTCAAATTGTAACAAAATACATGTGGAGATATTAATGTGTTTGAATATGGTTACAGTATCGTCAAATGCCAGTTATAACAAGGAAAGGCATTTTGCTTACACCTGATTTTATTTGTTGCAATTTCCCTCTAAAAAGGCTTTTCTGTCACTGGTTTCTGTGGTTCTGATTCCTCTTCACAACATGAACTGTAGTCCTGACTGACCTTTTTACCGTGTGGTTCTTTAAAGCTAAAGCTTAGGAAATTCGTGTTTGACACACACACTGTCACTTGAAAAGTAAGATTAGACTTTTGAGGGTTCAAATGTTAGCCAGTCAAGTTGCAGCTTAGCTTGACACGGTTTTGAAGTATATTTTTGAAAGAAGCCAAGTTAAAATGACTTTTGAATTGTTCTATGTGTGTAAATTAAAGGGTTTGATAGAATCAAGCTGTCTGACATTTCTGCATAGTTATAGAAGTGATCTCTTATACACTGACACTTATTTGGTCTATGTTTCTAACAACACAAAGCTAACAAAGCTACTTTTGTAGTTAAAATACAAGTGAATTAAAGGCCAAACTAAATAACTTGCCTAACTTCTATAAATTTTTTTTCTAAAATCTTCTGGTTTACCTCTTACCTGATTTTGGATTTATTTTCAAAAATTTTGTTCATCTTTTTCTCTTACTAACTTTAATGATTGTGTGAGATTTATCACCATCTTTGAAAATCATATCATGTAGGTTTTTCATTTTCTAACCTGTTGCAATAGGGAAGCAATACTTACAAATGGAAAGTTAGCTATCACTTGGAGTGAAATTGTCCAATATGTTCATCTTAGTGCTTGCTGGGAATATATGGAATTATAGGACACACAAGTGTTTACTCTTGCACTATCTGTAGCCCAAAGGGGTTTGCTGCTTTGCTTTTTCTGCTTCAACCTAAATCTAAACCTGTTGGGTATGTCTGATACAGTCAAATGCTTTTGTTTTTAGAGGAATGCAGTAATATGAAGTCTTCAGAATATTAAGCAGGCACATCTTCAACAGGTAAATAGTTTACAAGTTGGGTTTGTTTACAATTGACCTGATCATTTCTTCGTTCCTTAGTCTAGATGTTTGGCTTAAATTTTCATTTTAAGATTAAATCATCTGTTTAATTTTATTGCCTAGGACTAAACATTGTCAGTGTTGGACTTTCTTTTCTTAGCAGGCATTTGCATCTGAAATACATATGGGTGTGATGATACTGCATTATAAGGGAAGATTCCAGCTGATATTTAGCAACAAGAAACAAAACATAAAATATCACAAAATTATCAAATAAGGTGTATATATAAACTAAAATGTCTCAATTTCAGACTTCCCAAATAACAACAATCTCTTGGTGTAAAGCATTTGTTCTACGTCAGCCTCAAGTAAGGAAAAATAGAGGGCAATCCTAAATTGTTACCTTTTTGTTAGTAGCACCAGAACACAGGAACAGGCTGAATTTCTAACTCTGAAGTGTAACCACAGTCTGGAAAAGGTACCTGCTTATATAAGGATATAAACTTTCCACAGTTTGTTTGAAATTGCAGCTTGGTCTTCAGATTTGGAGGCCTGTAAACTTTAGAAAAATTTGATTATGAAAAAGGATATTGTTGCCTTCCTGTCTTGTTGCAGGAGCTTTTAGTATTCTTATACTTTCTGCAAGACAAAGAGAGAAGAGATTCTATGGTTAATCATAGAGGTATAGTTAGAAGGTAGACTGAGCTGGAGAATGGCAGAAACTTTTTAACCCATAGCTGTACATGACTATGACTATAGATAGCATGATACGTTAAGTAAATAGGTGAAATCGTGTCACTTAAGACATTTAAAACAAATCTGTGTGAAGAATTCAAGAATTTGACAGTTGTGAGACAATCCAATTGTCAATAGGCAAAACAGAGATTTATAGTGTCTTCTAAATCTAACCCAAGGTATCTTGTACAGTGAGTAAATTATAATTTGTAATTACTAGATTAGATTTTAGTAATTAGAGCAATGGCAGATCTATAGAATCTTTATGTATTTTGCATATTGGCTCTATCTTGCCTTTAAGGAAAGAAATTACACTGCAATCAGCACTATTCTATCTATTCCTTTCAAAATCCCAGGAGATTTTTTGCTCTTTGGAGCGACAGTGTTTCCTGAACTCTTAGAAAACACAGCAACTGCTCTACTTTTTCTGAGAGATGAAATGTTTGTTTTCTTCCAAGTATAGACTTTGTCAGCCTGAAAAATGGCAGTGAAGAATGGTATTATCCCCTCTCAAGAAGGCATAGATTAGAACTGTAAACTCCTGATACAGGGCTGTAAAAGTGGAAGCCTGTTCTCTAGTAAGAACCATCCTTTGTTTATGTAATGTTTTTTTGCGTTGCCATCAGGTGGTAATTCTACAATTTGTGTTGTTAAAAAATAAAAAATTCTGACTAAGATTTCTTTTATAAGAAATTCTGTTCTTAGGAATCTCATAACCAGAATGTCAAAGAATAAATGGACACTGATTGGGACTGTAAAATAACTTCATTTTCAGTATTGAATTTAAGCCTAATGGCAGCATTCTAGCAAGCCAAATATTCTGGATAGTAAATGGAAAAAAAGACTCAGCTTTTTTTCTGTTTTCTTCATTTGTATTAGTTTCCTCATACCTCAGTCAGTAACCATGCCACATTCCCTAACGATATGCCAAAGAAAAACAGGCCAATCAGTTTGCCAGAGAATGAAAAAATGAAAGAAAACTCATCTGTCTGAATGTTAAAAAAAAAAAGACATTTTTATGAAAAGAGTTCGTTTATTGCTTGTCTTGTTCTTTGTTGCTTTCAGTTGCCTTTTTTATGATGTGTTTATAATAAGTCTAAATGAAGATTTGTATAAACTTTTAAATCAACTGGTTTTTATTACTTGTATGTGAGAACCCAGGGACTACCATGCTGTTTTACAGAATTCTTAATTTTAAGAAGCCTGACGCGGCAGTGTGTGTGGATGTTCTTTTTTGTTTGTTTTTAATTTGAATCCTATAGGAAAGGACTTACACCCAAGAGTAACTAAGATTAAAATACATTCCTAGCAAGTCAATATGCGAGTAAATAGTTCTCACTTCTTATGCGTTGATGTACTGTAACCTCAGTACATAAACTGGTGATAACCAGTTCTCGCATGCCCTAAGCTCTTCCTTCCTCTCTCTGCACTTACCTCTTATGTTGTTTAACTACTAATGGGGCTGGGGCAGCACAGCATTGTGATCAATTCCAAGCAAACCGTGTGTAGATTTGCTGCCAAAAGATGGGCAATAGTTGAGTTTACAGTGTAGAGTTTACTTCAGTGGGGGCAACAAATTGAATGTTTTTCCTCTATCTAGCTGTTGGTTTTTTTTGGGGGGGGGTGGGGGGGTGGGGTGTTTTGTTTGGGTGTGGGGTTTTTTTTTGCTGGGTTTTGTTTTGTTGGGTTTTTTTAAATGAAATTGGATAGAACTTTGGATCTTAATGCTTCTGCCAAATTTGCTTGCAGTTGACTAATCAGGTGAAAGCAATCATTGGGCAGGGATGGATGACCACTGTTATTTATGAAACTATAAAACTCTATTGAAAATAAAGATATCGTTGTCGCCCTCCCTCCGCCCTTCTGATACAGCTCTATTCACTTCCAAACTTAAATCAATTTACACGTGAATATCTACACTGGATTCCTCTGAGCTGCTCTTGGTTTACACTGTGGTAAATGGCAGAATCAAATCCTGTTTCTCTATATTTTGTGCTCTGAGATATCTATAAGACACAAGCACTTATTAATGTCTTTTTTCTTCTTTTAATGGTAGCAGTTTTACATAATTGCTGACTAAAAAAAGAAAAATTCCCAGCATGGTTTCATTAATTTATTAGTGAATGGTTTTGACTAAAAAACTTACTCAAATTTCCTTAAAGCTACTAAGCATAATAGAGATCTTCCTTGAGGAATCAAGAATGCTGTGCTGCTTTCTCCTGGTTGCCTTTTTCAGAATAAGTCTTTTACCAAATGCCATTGGAACTGTGGCGAGAAAGTTCGTTGTTATGTAACTTGAGTGTTCTGAAGTACCAATGATTTAATGACTTTTTTGATTTTTATTATCATAAACCTCAAGAAAGTACGTATCTAAAGGGTAGAATCAGCTGCTGGCACTCAAAAAGAACTTCCATGATTCAATTTGTTGGGTATTTTTTTGTTTTGTTTTAAGAACGTCTCATCAGTCATCAGGCTCCAGTTATCTTAAGTAATGGTAGATACAAAGGCACAATTGCTGTCATCCTAGTTCTGGGAAATAGTCCTTGATGGTCTCCCTGCTTGCCTTCCAAGTCATTATTTCAATATATTAACTAGGAAATTCTATGTTACTATAAAGAAATCAAGTTCAACATACAAAGTTATTTCAGTTATTCCAAAGTCTATATGAAAAAGCTCTTATGCAGTACACTGGTATGATATTGGAAAACTAAAACAAATTTGTTGTCTCCATTTTAAGGGGGAATCGCATTACTCTTCCATTAAACAAAAACTATATTGATTTTCCAGAATGCTACATTTTTGACTGTCAATAGTCAGGTTGTGTATCTTTCCCCGTTTCAAATCTTTCCTTGATTCACAATTTGAATTAAAGATCTGGAAAGAACAAGGCCAACTGAGAGAGCTGCTTCGATCAAGCTGAGAGGCAGACTACAACTCGGAGTCTGGAGCTTTGGGCTTTTTGGACACATTCTTTCAGTCTGAGGCTTCATTTGCAAAGTTCAATGTCCATGCCTGTTAGCAGTGAAAGTCAAGTCTTGTTGAGTGTCTGTTTGCTAGCACAGCAGGAGGTACATCATCTGTCTTTGAATAGGGCTGCTGTCGTTTCAGCTGACATGTACAAGAAGCAGCATGCCTTGCAGAAATAAGTGTGTGATAACTATACAGTGAACAAAATATTCTTAAGGCATTAGGAAACTGAACATATCTCGCTGTGTTATACTTCATCTTCGCAATTCAAAATGACACATTTTTATAAGTTCAACAGTCATAACAGAATACATGTGTCTGGCCCTGTGAACGTGACCCTTTAAAAACCCTAAAGTTTTATGGACTGCTTTGCAACACAGACCTCTACGGAGATGGTTTTTAAGGAGAGAGGAAAAAAACCCTCATCTGCTAAAGTGTGATTAGAAAGAAGCTCCACTCCCCCACCCCCCTGCCATGGTTAACTCACAGAACTTAAAATACTTAGTAGGCTAAATAAGTATCAGCTGAGAGCATCTTTTTTTTCATCTTCATAATTTTCTTTTCTCTTTTTTTTTTTTGTTTACACTATCCATTCTAGCGTGTGCTACCTCAGCATTATTATTTCTGAGTTGATGTCATTACCAGCAAGATGTGTCTAGCTGTAATCTTTGTCTCATCATTAGCAGCCTGCTGTGAATCTGTTCTTCACTTGCTGGCCATTGATTCAGTAATGTACATTTCCTCAGTGATACTTTCCCCTCAGAGCGTTATTTTTTTTCTGCTTCCCATTGAAGAATAATTAACCCTTTTGACCAGTATACTGAGATCACCTCAAGTCTACACAAGCCCTGCAGGGATGTGAGGAAACACATGCTACCAGCACTTCATCGTTTAATTATGATTACGGATGTTTTTGCACTTGGGAGACTTGTCTATCTTGGCAGTACATTTCCCACCCATTCAGTCAACAGGACGTGAAATAAGTTTCTGGGTTGCTTTTGCAATACAATACTGAGTTACCTCCCAACAGGAGAAAAACCCCACGCCAATGTAAACTGGAATGAAGCAGATCGGGAGTTTTTTCTACAGTCACAGCAGTGTTAAATTGCCTAACTCTAGCTAGAGTTGATTTCAAACCTAATTTTTTTTTTTTTTTTAAGTCCCAAGTTATGTGAGGACGACTGTAGAAATATAGCTGTAGTGTTCATCTGTTTTGGGGAGCAATGGGAAGTGCTGAGTGATAGTTTGGTTCATCCTTGCAAGGCTTTTTCTCCTCTGTTTTTGTCCCTTTAAAGCACATTTTAATGTTGTTCTGTATATTGGTCTGTTCCTTTGGTTTGTTTTCTCAAATTAAGTTGAAGGAGTTATTTCATGTGGAGAGTGGAAATAAGCCTGTGGTAAGGGCAATCACAGTAACAGCGTACATATGAAATGGCTCAGTTTAAACTGAGAGACGGCTGGAAAAGTGGACAAATTTCACCATAGTTTGCTTTTCTAAAACGTGTATGTTGTTAAGCTGTTTCTAATCTTATTTCTTCAGGACACTAAGTGCCAATTTTAAAGCCATTTAAGTATTTTAGTGGAATTTCATTCTTCGCTAACTTGAGATGCCAAACAATATCTTATCTATGCTTGACTCCTCAAAATGGGATTTCAGAAAATGAGAACTCTGTTGATGAGGATTGCCTGATGAGGATACAGCTCTGCAGCCAGATCTATCCCTTGCAGAAATCAACTTCCATTCTTCACTTAAGTTCTATGGTATGTGATCACTGCTTTGTTGTTGGTGTGGGCTTGTCCCTCCAGAACAGTGGGAGTTAATAATTTTCTCTTAAAAGCTTTCACATAATTTTGTTGATACAACTTGAGTAAAGAGATACCTGTGTGTGTATGTGTAGTTATTGTGTGTGTAACCAAAACGTATTTATGAGAACGTTCTCAGGAGTAGGAATCTTGTGAGAGCAGCACTGTGTAGAGCCCAGATTCTTTATCAGAAATCCAGTCACAGAGCCTAAGGCTCTTCTTGGCACGGGACCTGGCAGGTTTGGGGCAGGCGCAGAGGATCAGAAAGGTGCCTACTGAAGCTTTGGCAAGGTACTTCATAACTTGTCTCTGCTCTTCTGCCAAAACACTGATAACTCTTCAACTCTTGCTGCACTGGTGCAAATTGGTCTGCTGTTGCAGGAGGGAGGGAAGATAAGAACTTACTTAGATGGCTAAAGTGGCGTTAACCTGACTTCTGATGACCCTGAAGAAGTTAATGCTTGGATATTTGCAATTCCAAAGCCTTTTCTCAAATGTCTTTTTTTTTGTTATGATTAAAAATATATCCATCACATTACTGAGAAAGTTTACCAGCAGTCCTTCATAGAGGACCTCGCTCTGCAAAATTTATCATATGAGAATGTTTTGCTTATATGTAGTTCTTGCAGTTATTTGGATTGCCCATATGGATTTTGTGTGCACCGATCATTCCTAAATATTTAGCAAATTCATAATAAATTTTGAACATTTAGGAGAGCTAGAGCTAGTATTACTGATAGTCCTGGTTTTTTTAAAGTAAAATTTTCAAGCCTAAGGCATCAGGGCAAAGACAACTGTATGCAAATGAGTAAGTAACTTTTTTCTATGTATTGTCTTAAGTTGCTAATAGTTTTGTTTTGCTTCAGGGGAAAAAAACACTTTATAAATAAACAAAAAAACCCTAAAAAGAACAAACAAACAAACAAACCCTTCCTATTCTGTATCCGTTGCTTCATTTCTACCAGTCAGTTGCATCTGTCTTTGCTACAATGAGATTACAAATAGTTTTAAAAAAACAACAACAAAAAACCCTGTTCGATGGCTTAATTGTTAACTCACTGAGGTCTATGGAACTTTTATATTTGGTCTTGTTCTGCTGATACTGAAGTTAATGACTAGTGCTGTGGAAAACCACCTTGTTATTCCCCTGTGTTACCATCTCCAAAAATTATGTGGTTTCTTGAGAAGATTTTTTGCAGTTGGTAATTGATTAAGCCTGCAGTTTGGATTTTGTTCCTGCAGTTTGTTGTAGGTACAAAATTATAAGCTTTGAGAAAAGATTAAAGAAAAGATAATTTTTTTTTTTTACACACCCAATGAGAAAGTCTTAAGAGAATATGAATGATTACAATAACACTAAATGGTCAGAAAAGAATGTAGACATTCTTAAATGCATTGATACAAATATTTGCTAGTTCATTGCTTTTGCTTAGGTATATTTACGTAACTTTTTATGAAGATACTTAAAATTTCTAAAGATAACTTAGTGGCACACTGCTTTTACAAAAATCTTTATTTTCACTTTTATAGGCACTACGTTAGATCTTTACGCTTTGAAGAGAAAGTTCTAGCTATTGGGTTTTCGATTTTGGTTGTATAAGTTTAAATATATTTGCAAGTAAAGCAGATAGTTCACAAATTGTCATTAAGTTTTGCTTAAGAGATGTTAAAAAGTAATTCAGAAATTCAGAAGTATCCTAGCAGTTAGTGCTTTTGCTTATCTTGTTTATAGCTGGAGAATGGATGGTGATTAAATAGTTTTAGGGACAGATGCTGCAGTCTACAAATATTCTTAATTTATTTTAAAATAATTTGTGAGGATTTCTAGTAACTCTCCACATCACAATAAAAATGTTTCTGATCCAAGGTATATTTTCTTCAAATGCTTATGTTTGCAAAAAGTACATGTCTGCATAATAGAATCAGTTGTGAAATCTGTAGCCTCTCAACTCTATCTCAGGAAGGGAAGTACACAAAGATTGCTTTCAGAATAATGTTTTTTATTTGATCAGGATGAGAGTAAAAGCAGAACCATTTATTTATCTAGACAGATGAATTGTGAATGCCTGTTAAAATCCCCTATATTTTCAGGTAAGACATGTTAGATTTTTCTTTGAGATTAAAGGGCTAGGGCCTGCAACAAAGCTGCTCCAATTAAAAATAAAGCTTCACATGAATCACATCAAAGACACTTCTCCTATTGTTAGCTTCTCCCATGCAAGGGAAGATCATCTCATTAAAAGCAGGAAAAGCACACTGTTTACGTAAGACAAGCCTGATTTATAGCATACAATGGCTGCCATGTTTATACCACCTTGAGCTTTTCTGCCACAGGAGAGCACTTCAGCTATCATGTGATGGCTCCTTTGAAGGTGTGTTCCCTTGAAAAAGGATGCATGTGATTGCTCTTGTTCGGTTTTCTTCTCTAATTAGGTGGTTACAGATAGAGCAGTATCTAGTAAGTTGAGATGTAAAACAACATAACTCTGTCTGCAAAATTAGCTTCACAGTTACGTTGATTAAGCTGTACAGTGTTAGAAGCATTGTCATACTGCACTATTAAATCCTTGTTCTTGTGGGACTTTCACACTTTTGATCATTAGGCCAATGTTTGTCTAACTGCTAGGGATATTTTTACAGAAACTGTGTGAAAGTAATTATGGTATAATTATTACAGAACCCTAGTGTTATTGTGAGATTTTTCTGAAAGGGCAGAATGTTTATATATGAAAAATATTCCTGGTCTGGGAAATGCAAATCTAAATTACATCTGATGTTTGGCTTTTTCGTTGTTGTTGTTGTGTTTCTGGTTGGTTGGTTTTGTCCCTTAAACTCTCCTGGGTACAGCTGTCAAAGGGAAGTGCATGGCTCTGTTGTCCTTCATTGCAGGGTCCTCAATGCAGGCTAGAAATTTGGAGCTAGACAGCCAAACTTGTTTTGCATGTTTTTCACAATAAATTATCAGATCTGAAAGCTCAAGTACTATGGGAATATATAAATAAGTACTTAATTCTGTGTAAGTACATAAAATACAAATCTTAGTGTACAGAATACATCAAACACTTGAGAAATAATTGCATTCAGACGGATTGTTTCCCAGACATGGATGATCTTCAAGTCTTTTGTTGTTGCTCTTGTTGCTTGTGTGTGCTCGTTTTGATATGCTTTAGGAAGAATTGAAATCTGATTTATTTGGAATTCATTTTTGTTCTGTGTTGTTGATTTGTACCATCAACAGTAATGTTCCCAATAGAATTCCTTAGTTATGTGAACTAACCAGTTGTTAACGAGCTCACAAGTCTCTTGAAGACAAAACCATCACTATTCTGATGTTTGTAATAGACAAGCCTTGTGTTGTTTGGCAGATAAGATTTCTGGTATAACACCCCTGTAATATTGGGGTGTTAAGCCGATATTTTAAGAACTAGTTTTATCTGTAGATTTTATGATGTACCTGCATGCTGAAGCTGCTGACCTTGCACAAGCAGTATCCCTTTCTGTCAGGTAACTGGAGTTTGTATCCGGCATTTTAATGAGAAACAAGGTGCCCATGGTGACCGCTGGAGCCTGCTGACAGCAGTCTTTTGTCAGACTCCCTGTCTCTCACCATCCTGAACTTTGTTTAACCACATTTGTTGCTTGTATGAAGCCTGTTGGAAGAGCGGCTTCCAATTTATTTTCTTCATAATTTTCTTCGAATTTTTTCATGGTTTGCAGTATCTAGGGTTGGTTTTGTAATTAAGGTGATAGATGCAATAAAAATGCAAACCCTAATTTTACTGTAAACTGCATACTTTGGTTGTCAGTTGCCAATCCCACTTAACTTTGTGTCAGAATTTTAAATAGGAAGGCCACAGTTCTATTAAGTAGATTGAGCTGATTTTGGGGGTGTGGGGGGTGGAGGGGGAGTTGAAGTGACTTTTTGGCTGGACCAAATAACTGATGCTTGTTAGCTTCTAATCAAAACTGCTTCTCTTAAAGACAGCTGTACTGCAATATGACCTGCATGTTTCAAGGTTGCTGTAGTTTGGTCATAATTACAAAACCATCTTATGGTATTGTAGCCTCCCACTCACCTTTTAATATTTTTTTTTCCTCTGCTTAGGTCATTAGAAGCTCTCTGATCCTCCCATAGGAGTAACTGACTTCCTGTACATACAGTATGTTTTTTAAAAACTAGTACTTCAGAAATTGAGATAGGTTGCACCATTGGTATACTTCTTATTTTTCAAGAGAATGATGCAGTAGTATAAGAATGTTCAGCTGGTACCTATTAAATCAGAAAATACCATTTTTTAATGACTTCAGCCTTGGCATGTTGTATGTTTGCCTGTTGGTTTGACATTTGAAAATCATGAAACTATTTTTATTTCTGAAGTCCCGTACTTCTTGGTTATCCAGTTTGCATTTTCAGTGTTAGCCTTCCTTTTTCTAAACCATTCAAGCTATCAGCCATTCTGAACCATTAAGCCTATATTCCTCTTCAGAGCAATAATGAGCAACCCACATAAATTCTTCTCAGCATAAGCAACCCCTCCTAGCAAAGTTAGGTTTGCCAGGTAAGCATTTCTATTTTCATAAGCTGGTATCTATGGATAAAAATTGCAAAACTATTTTTTTATTTGCTTTGGAAGATGTATGAAAAGAAGAAATTTTTGAAGAAATTTGAAGCAGCTTGTAAATTTCTTGTGCTGTGAACTGCTGTGTAAAATGCCACTGGGACTGATTGATACTTGTAGCTTGGCCTTCAGGGTTGTGTGAAGTTATCTCTGTTACTGTAGCAGAAGTCCTCAACAAACAGTTGCCAGGTACCTTTTTCTGTTGCACAGGTATCTGAAAACTCACTGAAATGATGTAGGTTGGTTTGGGAATTAAGCAATGCAAGTGGTGCTGAAGCTTGCCTTTTTCTGATTCTGAAGCGGGTTCTAATGTGTGTGGTGAAACTATAAACTTCTGCATTGTTTGTTGCTCTGTTAAACCATACTGAGTTACGTTTCAGTTCTTATAAAATATTTTAAAAATATTTTTTCATTCTTTGTATTCAAGTTTTATTGACGCAGTTGATTATTATTTCAAGTTCAAGGTAGGCTTTCATATTGGGCTTAGGAAGTAAACCTAACAATGTATTATTTTCTCTTGAGGAGTCTTCTAATGATACGGTACTTCAGTGAATTCTGATTGCATGAGGTTAACAAATTTGGTATTTTCAAACAATCCAGATTTGTCGTCTGGTAACAGGGTAGAATTCCAATTTTACTCCTTCCTGGTGTGTTGTAATCCTCTGTTATCTCTTTTTGTCATCTGGGTCTTTTTGGCGAGTGTGATGTTGCTGTGCCTACTGGCATAATACTAACCAAAAACTATATCTCTGGCTAGTGAAGGGATTAAGTTGCAGGTCTGCGAAATTTCTGACCGGACAGCTAACTGATCATATTGCCAGCCTTTGTTTTATACTTTTTCAGGCATTTATCTCTATTTGAAACTTCTTAAGAAAGAATTGAAATATTTTAAATGTTCTGTTACTATACTTCCATGTTTCTTCCTTTACTGTGCAAATATTTTGGTCCTGGTTTAGTGACTTAAACCCCATAAAAGTAGGCTTTACTAGTTTAAAAAATAATTCCTTTCACCAGCTCTTTTAATACAGAATAGTCATCTGAAGTGCCTGGTTATGGTTCCCGTTTCATTTGCAGGGTGTTGGCCCTGCTTCATTCAATATAAACTGTAATGCAAAGGTCATGGAGATTAAATAACATATTTAAAAATTATAATGATGCAGATACAATAGTAGGGTTATGTCACATTTTTACAATCTAAAATTTTTGACTAATGTAATGAATCAAGAACTGTGTTTGTTAGAAGATAGAGGTCTTTGACCTTCCTTTGAGTTGAATGACTGGGAACGAGATGGTAATTTTAAAATTGATGGGACTGGTATTTAATTTTTTTCAATACTTTGTTTATAATTAAACAGTAACACTTTTAATGGCCATTTTAATCAGCCCAATCTAAAAATCTCTTACTGTGCTTTTTCAACGAGCATTTCAAATATTGGTACTTGTGGTGCAAGAAAATATGTATTTTATTTTGCCACCTGTGGACCTTATTGTTTTGTTGTTGAATTAATGGAGAATTTGCCTAAGACCAAAATGAAGAGGCAAGGTAAGGAAAGAAGATTCTAAGCTTCAATTAGAAGGGCTTAGTGTTGGCAGGCAGAATGTTCTAAAGTGGCATTCATGAAAGCATTGCCTGCAGTATTGGCTGCTTTCTAATTATAACAAACCTTTCAGAACATGACAGATGCGGTTTGTTAGAAATGAGTATGCATCGATAGCATGCGAGATGTGTATATATAGCTCCTGTTTTCCAAACACGTAGATATGAAAGGTTGGATTCAGTTACCTGAATGCCAGCCCCTGATAGTTTTAGGTGCTGTCACCAGTAGCTACCTCTCCACAAGGGTATGGCTCTCCTCTGTCCTGTATTATGTTTGCAAATCATGTGTGGTTACCTAGGGAGTCTGAAAAGTTCAGAGCTTAGACTGTGTGGTATCAGAAGTCAGTTACTTTTGAATGGTGACTATCTTATTTTTATGCTGTTGCCTGCTAAAGCTGATGTACCCTGATGATGTTTCATGGGTAATGCTTTAATTCTCCTGAAATTGCCTGAATGGGTCTGTTGCATCTCCAAATACAGATACACTTTCCTGTATGGGGTGGTTGGGGTGGTTGTGAAGGAACAGTGTGGCAGTTTTGAGCGGGGTGCAACTGTGCTTTTGATTTCAGATCAGTCATATCGTCTTGCCTAGTGCTCTCATGTATTGAGAGCCTAGATCAGTGGGAGGTTGAGAGATGCCATTGGACCAGTTGCACGCTGTGATTCAATAAAGGGTCTTCGTATGCAACTAGGCAGGCTTGTTTCGCTGCAGGCCCTCATCACCTCCCTAATAAGAATGCACTGACTGAAGCATGTTTGCCCTTACGGCTTTCCTAGAGGAGCCATCTCCTCACCTCTGCTCTATCTTCAGTCACCCCTCTTTGGCTGTGAGGAAAGTTGTTAAAAAGAATGTTTCTCCCTCTGCTGTTACAATCCACTTAGTGACACAAGAAATGTCACTCATGATGATTAACATTTTAAAGCAGTAAATCTTGAAGGTCAGTCTGAACAGAGGACAGGGAATGCTCATGGCTTTCCTTCCCTGTCTGCCTCCCATGAGGAAATGTATTGCATGAAATTAGCGTTGGCAGGGTAATAACGACCCGTTGCTTTTCCATTGTTTTCCATCAATAAAAAGGGTAGAAATTATTTTAGACACATTTCATGTAAATAAAAAATAAACAAACAACTGTGTCTTATAGACAGTGCACTACTCTGACTTACTCCTGTATGCTCAGAAAAGAGCTGCGGCTTAAACCAATGCACCTTCCTCTAACACAGTGTCAGATTGCTCTTTAGAACTCGTTAATTAGACTATTGAAATGATGCAGTAAACATAAAGAAAACCCAGTAACACAGGAACAGGGGATTTTTTTATAGCAAAAGATGCCCTCTCTATAAAACCACCATATTACAGAACTCCCTCATACCCCCCCGCCCCATACCCAGACCCACCCCCCTCCACCCCCCCCACACCCCCAGTTTCTTGCTAAGTGCATTCTGATGCCACATTGAAACATAAAATAGGTGGAATCAAGCAGCCACGAACGGCTATTTATATGCTAATATACATCCCCCAAGCTGAAGTAGGCACCTAAAGCCTATCGCTGCTACTAATGATGGCTACGCTTTAACCTCTATGGAAAAAAGGAAAGTATTTTTCCTTAAGAAAACAACTCAGTTTCTTTAAGATGAAATGTAATTATCTATTATCAGATGTCCTTTAAAAATGGAAGGACTATTTAAGCTGCTAAAAATATTGAAGCCCTAATTCCACCATAATAGCATTTTAATTTCAGCAAATCACAGCTCTATTGTTACAGGACATTTTGCTGTAGGAATGTGGTAAGAGGTCCATCTTAGCTTTTTAAAGAAACATTTCCCTTTCTTTTAGACATTCAATTAAATCTTTGCAATCATCTAACCTTTTGTGACACAAAATTTTACTTACTAAGTGAGAAAACAATGGCCATTAGCATCTGAAAGAATTTGTTTTAAAAAGTAGTTAAAGTTTAATTGCTTTATGTATTCTCATCAGAATATTTTTTGGCTGTTGGCTTACTCATTTACTTTAGAAAGCTAGAGTTTAATTCATTACTGTTTTCCATTTAAAATACTTATTTAAATCACTGGACAAAGTTGGTGTAAACTCGTGCTGTAACTGGGTCTGTGAATTGATGCTGACCATCATTTAAAGAGTAATGTCAATGGCAGATGAATGCAAGTGTCACTGTTTTCTGTTATCATCAAGTAAATTTACTTTTCTATTTGAAATTGCTTATTTATCAACATTTTTACTGTTATAGTGCACATATGTGGGTGATACAATTTTAGCATCCTCATTTATGTTGATGATTTTGTACTGTCATGAGAGTAGGTGGCTTATACAAAGCTATGCTGCCAATAGGTACCTCAGATGTACCTCAGTAAAGTTGAGCTTTACTTCACCTTTTCTATTGCATGCTACTCCTGCTTATCTTTAGAATTTTTGTTCTACAGGATCAGATGAAAAACTTTTGTGTACTGGCTTCATTATGATGTCCAGCGTGATCGTATGAGATTTTTTTTTCCCAGCGTTCAGTAGCATAGGGGCTTCTGGTACTGTGAAACAGTTATATTAGCCCTGGAGCTGAGCCTTAATGGCACTTGCGTTTGAATGCCAAAATCTGAAAAAAGACAGCTTTTTCTCACATTGGAGAAAACAATGATATATATTGCTATTTCCCCACCTGTTTGTCTCATCTGAATTTTATATGGGAGTAGGATCTGTAATTTCAGATAGCCTGTACTGCTTTAACATGGAATTCTGTATTTAACATGTTATTTTCTCTGGGTTTTCACTTTCCGGCTTTTCACTTTTAATCAAAATAAACTGGAAAATATTGTTGGGTTACTAGTAATGCATAATGGAATTCTAAACCTCCTGTAATGTGCTTAAAAACGGATTATTGCGGTTATACAATCAAACAAAATTCAGCTGTGTGACATTTGTTCTCGATATTGTGAGAAGTGCATTAATGAAAGCTCTTTCATTGTCAGAACTATATAGGTCATATGTAGTGCAAACGCTTCTGTATATTTCCTGAATAACGATAATAATACTAGGAAAGGAACAAAAAAAAAAATTAAAATTGTTAAATTTGAGACAAGTTCTGCTACCTGTGGTGGAAAAACAGCATTGAGAATTACCCTGATGTTAAATCTGTGGTCATTGATGAAGTGTTTCAGCTTTAAGAATTTTTTTTTTTTTTTTAAGAATTTTAGGAACATAGTGAAGAAAGCTAAACAGCACTAACTACATGATTTCTTTGTTCAGTAGGAGAATTTATTTTCTTTTGTACATGTCTATTCTTACCTTCCATTCACTTTTCACTGAAGTTTCATAGTTTCATTTGCTCAATAGATTATCTTCTCTGAGTTAAACTTGTGGTTTTTAAACAGTGAACTCCATTGATTGTATTCAGACTATTGATAGGCTTCAATATCTGTCATATTGATATGAACTGAAGCAAAATGTCCTTATACATGCTCTTAATTTGTGTGGTTTTATGGCAGTAGGAAAGACAAGGCCAAAGGCCCTAAGAGGAGTTAAGTCTGCTCCTGTCAGATTCTTGCCCAAACTCTTATGTTATCTGGACAGTATTGTGCATCTGTGCATAAGTTGGGTACTGAATTAAAGGTATTTTGAAATATGTAGGTGAAAGAAGCCTACTTTTGATACATGGGAAACTGACTAGTACAACTTGCAGATTGTCTTCTGTAAAATTGTCTCTAGAGAGTGATGGTCTTTTTTTAGTCAACAACCCTTGTTAAACTTGAAGCTAAAAAAACCCCAACCAAATCTCTAAACAGAATAAAAGGATCCTAGCTCTGCAGCATGTGGAATTAGTACTGTCTTATTTTGCAAGATATAATAAACAGGATACAGTGTAATACATACACAGAACAGTTATAATTCAATTAAACGCTAGTTATTCCAGCACTGAAAAGAATAGCAGTGGCAGGCCTGTATAGCCGTGGCATATAGCTCTATGAAACAACCTATTTAAGGTAAATCACCTCCTACTTAAATGACTGTAATAAGCATTCGCTGAGCAGCTCTACCCCTGGGGGTGTCATTTATCACAGTGTAATAGAAAATTGTAATGAATAATAACACCTAGCTATTCTGCAGGAGCTTGCATATCGTAGGGGAAATGCAAATAATGCATCCAAGTGAAAAGATGAGCATTGTAGTGTTTGGGGTTTTTTTGTTTTTGTTTTTTTTTTTTTTTCCTCTTCCTTTACCTCTCCCCACCCCTTTAAAAACTACATGTCTGTAATGTGTGCAGAATGAATTCTCCTTGCCTGGAAGGTTTGTGTTTGAGAGGTAAAGACTATCTCTCTGTCATTCTAATCTATGTCTGTTTTGTCTGCAGTGTGCTGTATAATACTGGCTTAGGTAATATTTGTGAAGAGTGAAGTAGAGAGAAAACTGTTATTCTGTAAGGAGTGTGGGCTCTGGCCTGAACCTTAGCAAATGTATAAGAATGCAAATTTACAACAAATTTGCTAGAGCTCTAAACAAGATTTTACAGTTGCTATTCCCCTTAATCCTGATCGCTAATTTTCAGTGTTCTCTAGCAGCAATCACTCTTGTCCCTGCACCTTTTGTGTCAGATACCTAAACCCACACCTTCTGTGTGCTTGTCTATTGATATAGAATGTCCCAGGAGTCGATCTTGCTATAGTTACTTATCTATGATACCAGACAATGGGAAGGTTTAAAAGATATGTTAGAGGGGCTAGGATGCTGCCATTTTCTTGGTTGTCCAGGGATCTCTCTTATCCTTCATGGACAGCTTTAACATTCCGAGAAGCGAAGCCCTTATCTCCAGGGCTGGGCTGTCCTTCTCTTTGCGATGAGCTGGGGTCCTTTAGTTTGCTTACTCAAGCGTGGCTATTCAGTATACAATGTGAACTATACATGTATCTTAGGAAAGTTAATGTAATTTCATATTATGAAGACTAATTGATATAATAGTTAAGGAATGAGATTTTCCTAACAGTTGGAAGCTTCCCCCCCACCGTAAACTGGATTCTGTTTGTTGCATTCTAAATGAAAGAGTACCTGCAAGTAGGTTTTTATGGGGTTTTAGGTTTTATTTAAGAATTCACGTTCACACTCTAACATCCCGTAGTAAGTTGGGTGAACTTTTTGCACGACTGCAACTTCTGCTTTGTCATGAGTGTAATGGACATCCCATCATCCAAGGTGTGCTAATAACACTCACAGTTATTATTCCATTAATAAGACCGTTACAACCATTGAATAGCAGAAATTTATTTTAAGGAGCAAATATCACTTGCAAGTGGGCTGTTAGAGCTGAATAAGCGTATGTCTTGACTTAAGTTCATAAAACACATCTACTAGTAATACTTTAATTTTGATGATGAATGAGAAGAGTAAGCCATTAACAAGCCCTTTAAAAGCTACTGACTACAGTAATACCTTCTGTAAATGGAAATAGCACTTTTTAATCAAGTATTTAAGGTTATATACTCACTAGTAAGTGCTGCTTTGTGCATTAGCAGTGAATCTAATTCTGTGCTGTAACGAAAGGTAAAAGTAAGAAGATAATTTCAAATGGCTAATTAAGCTATTTCGTAGGCCAAGTTATTGAAGTTGAATCAATGTGAAGCTACCTTTTAAATTATTTTTTTATATTTTTTCATTTTGATCATAAATGGGGGCCACTGTGATTACATTGCATTAGGGGGAGTTTAAAGAGCAGGAGTAAAATGGTAAGGAATTATTTTCATGTCTTGCTCAGAGGACCTGTACTTTGAGAGAAGTTTTGAGGGTAGGAAGAAAACATCACTGTTGTAACATATGTTTCAGTAAAAATGACCCTCCCTGGTGCTGGAAAGTTACTCATTGTTAGGAGTTAATTGCTATAAAATGACCTTTGTAATAAAATAGACTTGAGATTATATGTGCATGATTATACCATCAAATTATGTATTTTTAAAGAGTTTTAGGGTTGAGGGGGAACCCACTAGGAAATTGTGGTCTTTTACAGCAAACAAATCCCAGACCGTCAGCTCTAAAACCTACGCTTTAGGGGCTGGTGTGGGTGCAGTGTGTGTGGGGTTTACTTTTTTTAAGTTGTACCTTGGTGTTTATTTTCAAGATAATTATTTCACACACAGATCTCTTTGAACAATGCCTCTATTTCAATATTGAAATAAAAAAGCCTTGTCTCCTAGGGGACACTGTGTTTTGAGTCCTGTTCTTTGTGCTGGTTTAACTCGGAAGAGGGAGTTTTGCTCCCCTGATAGTATATCATAGATAAGTTCTATTCTTTCATCTTCATATGTTAGCGCTATCAACAGCTAAATAATATCAGGGAAGTTCAGATTAGTGGTTGCAGTTTTAAATGTTATTGCTGAAGATGTGAGACCTGTTTTAACCCTTCTGATACATTTGACACATAGTTCTCTCTCTGGCTTCCCTTAGAAAAATTAGTATCCAAGCTTGGATCTCTCATTTATAAGAAAAAGTGTTTTCCAGTTCCTTCTAATCTTTTTTCCATTTTATCTGGGACATCCACTAAGCAGCTGGTGGTTATTGGAATAGTTTGATTTTTATGTTAGAGAAATCAGGGTACTCTTTTTTTAAATTATTACTATTTTTCTGTATGAATGAATGTTTTGTGATTTTAAAATAACTTTTTCTATAGGGAAAAGCTTTTTATTTCTCTGTTGACAGTGTTCACTGACATCTGCATATCTATTGTATTTTTATTATATCTTTGGATCTGTGTTTCCTGTGTTTTAGTTGCATGATACAAAATACATTTTCAGGCAAAGTGCAAGAATTGATATGTAGTTATTTTCTCCTGTTTACTGCAAGATTGTCTAGGGAAAATTTACCACTGTACAGAAAATCAGTTTAAGAACTCCTCAACAATTAAGAGATCAAAATAATTTTAATGAGTTTTACTGGCAGCGTACACGTGTGGATCAACTACAGTAATGCAGTGTGGATTTGCATGGGGGTTCATTGTAGCTACAAAAACTGAGTCTGTTGCACATGATGTAACAGTTTAATATATCAAGAAATCTAAGTAAACTTTCAGAAACCTTAGTGCAAATGGTCTCTGGTGGAACTAATTTGTAATAGGAAGACAATAATAAGTGCTCCAGAGTTCAGATTGCTCCAGTCTAAAATAAAATGACATGTAAGGAGAGGCGAAGGGAACAGAGTTTAATACGTCTTCTCAGCCCAGCTCTTCTTGGAGATTCAGTGAAAGGACAAGTGGCGAGGGTCACAAGTTGCAACAAAGAAAAACTGATTTTACATAAAGAAAATAATTTAACAGAGATAGTGGGTAAGCGCTCAGACAGGTTGCCCAGACTACCTGTGGCATCCCCATCGATGGTTGTTATCAAAACCCCTCTGGAAAACTCCTGAGCAATGTGATTTAACTTTGAAGTTAGCTCTGCACAAAGCAGGAGTTTTGAATAGATGACCTCCTGGGGTTCCTTCCAAGTTTCCTAATTCCAAATTCCTAAGTGGGTTTTTTTTGTGATTCTGTCAGCATTAGTCTGCATTTATTGAATTGAAGCTTCCTGATATTATTGATGCTCATATTCAATCATTTCCTTAATTGTCTTTCTAAAAAGGTGGGAATGTTGTTTCAGTTTGTCTCAACTGCGCCCCTAAAAGAAGGGGGGGGGGGAGTTTTAAAAACTTAGAATAAAAATAATAATAATTAAAAAATGCCAAACAAATCCTGCTGAACTTGATGGTGTGTAAGCAGAGGGAAAGAAATGAAGGCAGGCAGAATAAATATTTAGATGTAAATGAGTTAAATATGTTTTAGGGCAAGGGATTGAACAGACACAACTCAGACTTACAAGTGCCAGAATGATAGGTCATTATCACAGCATGGTGATAATGACAATTTAAAGTCATATTATCTTTGTGATGAGGGCCATTTGTTCCCAGAAGTTCAGAAAAGAAATGGCCCTGTTTAATGCTGTTGCTAATAATAAATAATTGATTATACTGAGACTCATTTGCCTATAAGGTGTTGGTTTAAAGCTACAGTTCACAATAATTCTCACCTTTAGTGGGAATGTGAAAGTTTAGTACTGAGATGCTTAAAAAAAAAGAAGAAAAAAGAAAAAAAGAAAGAAAACAGTAACATAACCCCTTTCAACATTTCTTGAAAGCCAGAATTTGCCTGAAAAATCCTTACTCCTTAGTTCCAATTCGTAACTTGTACTTCATGACCCAGAGGCCAATGTGTAACTGTGGCAGAGGTAAGTCTGCCATGTTTGCAAAGTGTGGAAAATGGGAATCCAGGAGCTGTTTGTCTTATTTCAAATAGCTGGATAAGGCGCAAGTAAATAAGAAGCATGTGAACATTTTGACTAGAGATGCTACTAAGAGAAAAGCTTCCAGACAAATTATGTTCTACTTTTGTAAACCTAGCATTATATACGGCACTTACGACACCCAGTGATATAAAAGGTTGGTTTGGTATTATGTTACAATAGGCCTGAAAAATAGAATATTTTTATCCATTTCTCCAGATAAAACTACCATGCAATTACATAGTTATGCATTTCTGCAGTGTCTTGGTGCTTATTCTGGTAATTCAGTTTACAGTTCAGCTGCTTTCATGATGTGAAAATATAAATGTGTGATAAAAAATTACCTGTAAAATAGTTTTTATATGTAACATTTTATTTTAAAAGAATAACTAACAGAAAATGCCCATAATAATAGAAAATGTGTATTTCAGATTATGAAGAACGTATACAAACTTTTATATGTGGATATGCACAAGACTGCTTGGGAATTGATGATTTTTTTTTTTTTTTAGGTTTTTGGATATTTTTTGGTGTTTTGTTTTTTTTTTTAAATGTTCATAGCTTAAAAAATATGAAGCTGTTTCAATTTGACATCTTAATCATGAAACAAATGAAGTTTGAATAAAACAGGTTCAGGGGAGATACGACAGTACCAATGGTTAAATTTACCAAATTTGGACAAAATGTATGTGTTGCTCTCTGAAATTATCCAAATTTCTGTTCTTAGTAAGCAGTTTTCAAATGGCGTAAATATGTTTAAGCAAAAATAGTAGTAGTATATAACCCAAGAGATAAGAGAATTTCAGCCTTTTTTCTTATGTCCCTCTCAAAATAGGTATGATGCTACTACTTTTTAAGAAGGGTGTTTTCCCTCTTTTACAAAAGGTCATAGACTAGACTTTTCTGAAATGTTTCTTCTTTAGGGAGAGACTAGTGTGAAATGTGGCCAAACAAGAGTGAAGACACAAGAGACTGCAGCAGAAACTGTTGTAATCCTTAAACTGTCACACTAGTTGGTCATTATTGGTTGAGCCTAAATAGATGAATGGAAGATGGAACTTGTTCTGCCAGTGTAGGCTAACGTCCTGTCTTTGTGTTAGTGGACCTTTTAAGATTTGTTATCAAAATTATAAGTCTAACAAACAGCGGTCTCATAACATTACTTCTAAACAATAAAATACAGTTTTGATAAATTATTGTCTATACTCAAGTGCCCCTCCAAACTTAAACGTTTTCCTTTCCCTCTCCCTACCGGATGTGCAAGCTCTTGGGTCCATATATTATTCATTACAATCAAATAAGACACAGTGGTGCCTCAGTAAACTTGCTTTTTATATAAGAATTGATTTTATTGAGTAACGCACACTGCGACCCTAGCTTCCAGCAGCCAGGGCTGAAATGAGCAATTCTCTCATTGTAATAATGTGCCTCTGTCATCTCCTTATTATCAGCATGATAAAAGATGAAATATTCACAGATGCTGCCCTCCTAACCTGATCACAGCTTGATATTTGAGCTTTGGAAATGAGTTTTATAAGCTTTAATACACTCCTTGGCGGAGTGACCCCTGAAATTAAACATTATTACAGAGCGGATATTTAAAAAGCTGGGGCCGCAAATTACATCAAAATGAAAATATTAAGGAGTATTACGACTATACCAAGTGGGAACTCACTGCTGCTGAAACTGTGAATGCCATAAAGCTCAGCACATTGGTGTCAAAAACATCAGAAAAAATAATAACAGCACAGGCACCTTGACTTCAGTTATTTTATACGTAGGGCTAAACTAAATTACTGGAATGGTTTTTTTCCTATAGGCTGGTTTTCCAGGAAGAAAAGGCACATTATTCTCAACTTTGTCTGTAGCACTCTTCACAGTTCTTTTAGAATGCACATTGCTTCTTTTCTGTACAAACACCAATAAAAATACTTAAGTGTAATGAAACCAAAGATTACACTTAAAAAAAGAATAAGCCAACATCACTAGATGAAACATTTTGATTCCATTTCCATTGCTATCACTGTTTTGATGGACAGGTTTCTACCAAAGCCTCGGACATGAAGAGCTAAGGAAGTTTTCTAAACGTGAAAATAGAGGAACGTACAACATACATGACAGATCTTTCAACCCAAATATTATATTGTCTTGTTAAAGTTAGTAAATAGCAAATTTTAACTCCCTGTAAAGGTGATTTTACCAGAAAGAAGCACATGTAATTTATTAATTTACATATAGTATCAGTTAAAGGAAGATCTGATATTTCTTTTCATGCTTGTAACTCCAGTTTACCAAAGAAACTTGTTCTCCTATTTGATTTTTAAAACAATATAAAGTGTCTGGAAATGCAAACTTTTACAAGAGATCAGACTTGATATTCCTTTGTGTTCCATATATTCAGATGAGTTAGAAACAAATTCCCTTTTTTTTTTCTTAATATATTGAAATTTCTTTAAATTATTGGTTTATGGGATGTAGTGATTTTTTTTTTTCCCCCCAGAAAAATGAAGTAATGCATTTGAAGAGAAAAAACCCACACATTTCAATGCCTGCAGCATTAACTTTCCTAATGAGCATATTTATACACTAGCTATTGTTCAGGTTTAAAACTATGCAAATAGTATGTCACTGTACATTCCTTTTAATGAATTTCTCTTTTTTTACCTATGTTCTGCCCCCAATGTTTCTCTATAGATATTAATGGAAGTATTGGTTCTGTTATACCATCACAACCTATTTTGTCCATTAGTTTATGCAAAAACATTTTAGAGGGATTTTTAGAACATCATCTACAAGCGTACGGTTCTGTTCTGTCGTCCCTTGGATTCAGGCACTCTCCGCATTGTTAATGCGGCATACAAATAAGCTTTAGTGGCAAATACTGGTCAAAGAAGGTATCTCAGTCACAGGCCTTCTCTGTTACTAGCTGCCATATGCAGTGTAATTGGAATGTATCCTTTGTCCTTAGGATACTTTAGCTAAGTAGATTGGATTGCTGAACTCTTGAAAAGGAATCAGTGTCTTGTTTCTACAGATTGCTGCTTCCATAAGGATGCAATACCCTGATGTTTGCTACAGGTATTACATACTTTTCAGGTTCTGAAAACCATACAAGATAGCAAATGACTAATCATTTATGAAGACCAAAAAAGCAGTTCTATGTTAAAGCGGGGGACTGGATCCAATCACGTAAATCCTTATGTAGAATTTTATTGTAATTATTTTATGCTGTATGAAATTGAGAGAATGAAGTATATTTTCATGGCTTCTCACATCCAGTAGATGATCTGTCATTTCCCTTTGTAACGCAAAGCTTGACTGCTGAGAATGACCTGTATAAGTGTACTGTAAGCCATATGAAATAAGACCGGTGGGAGATTTGAAGCCTTCCTCCTTCATTCATTCCAGAAGTAAAACACACTGTGGGTAAGCTGCCTTATTTTCCAAGAAGACAGACACATAGAAAAATGTGTTTTGTTGCAGACTGTGAGTGTAAAGCTTGTCACAGAGCAAAGCAAGAATCCTTTTGTCTTTCCAGGGATTCTTTCCTGTTGAGGCTATGTTTTTGCACAACGATTCAGAATTCCCAAAGCTATTTGGGTTCTGTAGTTCAAACTGATAAATGAAAACAGAGCAAGCAGAGAAGGTGCAGGAAGAACGACAGGTTGCTCAGAGAGGATGCTGAGTTGCTATCTGTGGAGATTTTTTTCAGAAGGTGACCAGGAAAAGTCCTGAGCAACCTGATCACACCTTAGTTACCTGTGCTTGTAGCAGAAAATTGAGATAAGATGATCTCCAGGAGTCACTTTGAACCGAAGTTTTCCTATGTTTCTAAACCAAACAGCTCAGATCATAAAACCTAATTCTGTTTCTCAGTCTTAAAGGCTGTTTGCAAAAATTGAAGTGTATTAGCTTCAATTGAATGATCATTGAATGATGAAGTTATGTAGAAAAAGAAATCTTTGAGGAAAAATAATGTCCAATTCTTCCAGGTTGCAAGATCTTCCTGACCAAAACTATCACCACAGATGTGTAGCCTGATGTGAGGTAGGCAATGAGCAAGATTTTCAAAAGTTTTAAAGTGCTTCTAGAGAAATGTTGCCTTTGTTCTGACGTCTGTATGGAAACCGTCTGTTTGCCCAGTAATTTTCAACCTCCTGGCCAAGCTGAGTTAAGCGTAACAGAAAAGTGGAGCTTTCAAAGACAGATGAGTTCCTATCTGCTTTGGGAAAATTGATTGTCGTGTAAAAGAAGGGGTTATACCTCAGTGCCCCCACTGAAGAAAGAGCACCCTGTTAGATACCTTGTTCAGCAGCAGCCACCAAGTGTATGATGCCCTCCTGTTTGTGGTACTTCTCCTGATTTAGAGCCGTTGCAATTGGAAAGGGGAAGTACAGCAAATGTAGCTCTTGAACCTGTAGGAGTTACAATTCAGCTATGCATGGAACAGCTTGTTGAAAAAGGAGGGGGGGAAGAAACCCCAAACCTGAAACAACCAAGCCGCCCCAAAACCCTATTCCTGATCCTCATTGTGGCATTTCAGTCAGTTTTGCTACAAAATAAGTAGTTATTTTGAAGGTGATTTAGTGAACTTGTATGGAGAAGATTGTAATAAACTTTAAGAATATGACCTGGTCATCATACATTGAAGATTCAGTCTCCAGAGGTTATCCTGTTGTGTATTTTGACATTCTTTCTTGGATCCATTGGATTTGTGTGTTTATATCATGTTGCCTTTGCAGTTTAAACAGTGGAGTGCTCTTCCAATGAAGTCATTGACTACCATTTCTAATTTTTATCTTACTGCTATTTATGAATTACAACATCAAAAATGAGTAGAAAGTTTATATTCATTAGTCATAAGTTAAGGATAAAATTTTAAATAGCTGAAATGGTTTGATGTACTTTGTACCTTTTTTAGTGTTGATAGCCTGCAAAATTGTGCATGCAAATCTGATAATTATAGGTTTGCTGAAGTCCATTTGTAAATGTAAATTTTGTGCTAGTTAAGAGGTGTTGTCTTAATCTTGATTTACATTGTAGATTACTTCTGAAATATGGGGCAAGATCCAGAGGAGGGCTAAAGAAGTGCTTAGTGCAGTAATATATCTGGAATTAGATGCCCAAGCTTGTTCTTTGTGATAGAACATGTTTGTAGATAGTAGTTGTGGTCCTGTACCTTATTTCTGCTGTTAGTTCAGTGATGAGTGTACTCATTAGGGCTGTAAGATAACACTATGCAGATTGACAGGTGATTATTCCTCTCTCAAGAGAATCTAGAGCTAAGGGTTCCACTTTCAAGGAAATTATTTTAATTGTAATCTGTTGGCTGAAGCTTGACATGTAGTTGATTTCAGAAACATAGAGGAAATTGCATTCTATTTGGTTTCAAGCGTGGCAGAAAGCAGAGTTCAAAGTGTGCTTTTGTGGCTCTTGTGAATGATACTGTTTCTTGGCCCCCAATTAGACTCATCAAAACTTGTAATATGAGATTTAACACACATTCTGAAATTTAAATTTCAAGTTCTATGCTATATACAATTTTCTTCTATTCTTATAATCAATAAAACATGATTGTGATTGCCAAACATTCTAATCTTCAAATTTTGCAAATGCAGCCCACCCTCCACCCTAGCAGTGGTAAAAGGAGATTCTAGTTAGAGAGAAAATGCTTAGTCCAGCCACTGTCTGTGGTCTGTCCTCTTCCTATTCCCTCACTGTGCAAAACCATGTCTATTTTAAACTGATCTACCAGTACTTTCAATGAATGTTCTGGAATTCCAGTACTGCAGGATTTGGTAAGCAGCTGTTCTACATTCACTGAATCCACTGCTTTCATAATTTTGAAATGGTACAATTTTCTAATTTCTCAGTTCATCTCTTCTCTAAATTGAAGAGTTCTAGCCTTTTTGTTCTTCCTTTCGTAAGGCAGCCATTCCCTTTCCATAATCAGTTTACTTGTCCTTTTCTGTATGTCTGCCAACTGTGCTATCTTCTCCTGGAGATGTGGAGTCCACAACTTAAGTGCTCAAAGTGCAGGTCATCCAATTTTTTAAACAGCAGCAAAACACTGTCCTCTCTCTGGGTCTTAATACCTTTCCTGATGATAGCCCGCGTTTTGTTGGTGTTTTCTGGGCTTCTGCTGCACATTGAGCCAGTGATTTGCTGGAGAGCTGCCACTGACAGCTCAAAGGTCTCTCTTTATCTGTAACTGCCAGTTTCAAGCTCAGCATTATGAAGACCCAATTTAGATTATTTTTTTTTCTTAGTGAGCTGCTTCACTTCTATGCTGAAATTCATTTGCTGCTTTTTCCCCTCTCAGTCAATTTTTTTAGGATTTCCTGAAGCTCAACTGTTGGCGTGGCATTTGAGAGTGCGTACTGATAAGTCAGTGTACACGTGTCGGCCATGGTATTTTCCATCAGTACATTGGCAGTCTGTTCTAATTTCCATCATTGACTGAAGAGGTGATTCTCTTAGGATTCTAAACATGAAAATTCTTGCGAATGTTAAATAAAATGTGGTATTTCCTGCTTCAAATCCTTGTTTGATATATAGGATGCGAAAAAAAGATAATTTATAAGGAACGGGATGAAAAATTTAGGTATGTTTTGTTAGGTTTGTTTGGATATGCATAAACTAAAGAGAAGCAATTTTACAGAACAGTTACATTCTGTATTTATAGCCATTGACTTTCTCCTGATTTCAATGATCGTTAGACAATCATCTTAGGGAAATGAGACTGAAACATGAATCCTGTGCAAGTCATGCAATGAGATAGTGCTCGGTGCATTCAGAAGATAGGGGGGGTGGTGGGGGAAATGTTTCTTCTTTCTGTGGTGGAAATGAGAGGAGGGTTTTTTTTGTTGCTGTTTTGTGGATTATTTTTGTTTGTTTTTTTTAAACTGAGGCCTTTCGTGACCTTCTGAAGTTCTTGTTGACTTCCGTATGCCTGCCTTAGTGCATGAGCTGCGTCCTTTTATTCTCAACTCATAATTAATGATGCCTTTAAGGCCATTATTTAATTTGTATTTACATCTTAGCTTTTTAAATCTGGCAGTCTACTCAAATGTGTATAGCTTTCAGCCTATTTATAGTTTTGAGTTACGTATCTGTGGTAATTTGGACATCACCAAGTCAATGTGATTGTAATATTCTCTGCGCTGATCTAGCCAAAGCTCTTGCTAAATTGAGCTCAGCAGGAGCAAGTCCAGTGACCTCATAAATAGTGGAAATGATTGCAAATCGGAATTCATATATGTTCTTGTCTCAGTGGGTAACCGTATCCCCCACAAAGGAAGCAATCATCTCTTTCAAATTTCTGTTTGCCATTTCACTCAGATATGTTTGAAGATAATATGGAGAGGGAGATTTTGCAGTGTCTGACAGAACTGTTACTGGAAATCTAAAATAAACGTCCTGTATCTAACAGTACTACTTGGAGAGATGTATGTTTCAGACATTACCCCTACTGCAAAGAACTTGGGGCATGGTGTGTTAGAGTTCCCTAGCTGGGTTTGGCGCTTTTTGGCATTTGTACTTGTTTCCCTGAATGACCTTTTTATTTTATTAGAAATAAGATTTCCTTTGTTTTTCCTTACTATTCTGTGATCTGAATTCTTGTTAGTATTCATAGTTTGGTATTGAAACCATGGAGATTCATCTGCAGTTTTCTTTCAGTAACACTCTATACAGTTCTCATCGTTCAAGTGGGTGCTTTCTTTGCCAGTCTGCTGAAAGTTGAAAGTAATCACTCTTTTAGTATTAATAGTAATACACATATTAAGAATTGTTGCCTCAACTTCTGTACATTACTTCTTGAAGCTTGTAAAACAGGAATCCAGTTCTTAGTATTCTCTTCTGTTTTGTCTCAATGAGAACGTAGCTAGATATGAGTTGTTATGATTATAGACACACTAAGCTTCTTTATAAAAGTAAGAATACGTGTAGCCTCGTGTCCTGTCTGTGTAAAATGCAGCTAAATCTAAATGCTCCGAAGTCAATATTAGCTATGCTAAGCAGCCTGTTCTTTGGCTATACAGTAGCTCCTGTTACACATGCTACTGTATACCTATCTATTGGCCAGAATTCCTGGGAATACTTTATGTTCTTAGAAATGGATTTGTTTGGGGTTGGAGGTACATTTTGGACCATATTGTTTTCTTGCTTCAGGAGATAGTGACCTCCAGTGGCTGTAGTCCCTTGAAACAGAATCTTCTGACTTCAAAAACTATCCAAGAAAAAAATCTACAGATTTTTTTTTTCTTTTGCTAAGATACAGCCTATCACTACGTTAAAAGAATAGTGACTAAAAGAAATATTACTGCAAACTAGAGATGACAAAATGTGGGTTACAATGGCAAACTCACAGCATGGTGTATAGGCTGAGATCAGATTTGCAGATCATTCCTTTGTAGAAGCAAACATGCTCCTAGTAGAGTGGCTACTAAGATCCCTGTACTCGCATAACTCCTGGGGGATCTCGGGGAAAGTTTAGCCCAGAACAAGTCACTGGTAGGGAAACAGTCGAAGCAAATAGATGTTACACAGCTACAGCTTTCAAGGACAGAAAGAGGCACAAACAGAGCTAGTGCAAGAGGCAGTACTAAAGGTGCAAGGTGCTTCTAGGGTTCAGGCAGTGGGGGTAAGCCAGGAGCAGAATGTACAGCAAGGGTAGAGACAAAATGCATGTCTGCCTGACTGATGTTGAATGTTTAGGAGGCGATAAATCACTGGCTAGCAAGCTGCTGAGGGGAAGGAAAAAGGCAGCAAAGTGGAGCTCAAATACAGAGAAGCCACGACTAAGGGTAAGTCACCAAATTGTAGAAGTGTATACCAAAGAGAAGGAAAATGAAATGTATGCGTAACCTAAAAGCACAAGCTCTGTTTCTCATCAGATTGAATAAGAATTACTGTTGAGACTGCACCCTTTTTCTGGTTTTTTTTGCTGCACCACTGTCACAGTTCAGGAAAGCATTTGTATAAATCTGCTTATCAGTGTGCCATTTACTGCAAGCACAATCTCTTTTCTGTCTTTGCTCTGCTAGTTAGTCATACTCAGATGTGTGTGTTTGGACAATGGCATTTCTTTTTAATTTTTTTGGTAATTTACTTAAGTGGTCTGCCTTTATATTTGTGAATTGACTTGAGAATGCCATCTTTAATTGGGATTTATTCTATGTTGCCTTTAAGTTTAATTGGATCGTACTAAGGTTGGAAGAATTTTACACCCGTGTAATGGAAAGAGTAAGAAAGATTTAATTAAACTCTGAATTTGTTCGCATTTCTACTCATGAGGTAGTTGATTAATAGTTTATTTCCAAGGTGTCATTATGTTAAATCTGTCAGTTCTTCCTCTTTTGCTCATCTAACTCTCCTTTTCTTTTTTTCTCCCTTACCAAATGATTTAGCATGTGGCTGAAACCATTTTGTACTTCAGTGTTCGTGATCTGTGCTGGAGACCCCATTAGGTCCAACATAAAATGGTATTACTGGCATATTTTATGGTTGTCTGCAAAAGTGCTGTGATATTTTAATTGCAATCTAGCTATTAATGAGAAAGATCTATAATCTTGTAGGGATGAGTGGTACATTTGGCACTTTCAACCCAAGCAGTACATTTCTTTCAATGTATGTGCTGTTCTGTACTATTAGTGAGGGACGAGAAAAATCTTACTACTTAAATCATTTTGTTTGCTTACTTCATATAAATATTGACACAACAGAACTAGGAGACACTACGTGTTTAAAGTCATGGGACTGCAGTCAAAATCTCACCTTTCTGTATTTTCTGTGTTGGGTTATAAACACTTCCACTTAAAGGAAGTCTTAGAGCACCTAATCTGTTTATTACTTTGGGGATTCAGGTATCTTTACCCCGAGAATTTCTTTTTGCGCATCATTGTTACATGTCAGAATACCTATGCCTAAATAAACTGGCTTGGATTGATAGCTCAGACATCAAGAAAATTCCTGCCAGTCCAGCTGTCACTTTCTTATTTAGCAGCCCAGATGCACCTAGGAAAGACAAGTGCCTTCTACTTGTGGACCCTCAAAATTGAAAGTGTGAGCAGGAACCCTGTGAACATGATGCAGTTTATGTTCAAAACTCCCATAGCACTGCTTATGTGGCATCTATACTTGAATTTACAGCCTTTATTTTCTGTCTCTCAGAGTTTGCTCTGGTTATCCCAGAGGCAGGTAGAGTGAGAAATAATACCTTGCCTGGTACTGAACTAGTCAGGTTACTTGGAGAGGCTCCAAGGTCAGTAGGTGGAAAGAATATTTCACTTTTGGAGCCTGACTACTTGTGAAAGGGAGGAGGCTACTCTGTTAAGCCTTAGGACCAGGGTGCGAACTGTCTGCGTCCCTGGTAATTACTCTTGTGGCTTCTGGGGTAGCCCTGCTGTGCATTCTGAAGTTACTCTCTGGATCTGTTCTTTCTGCTTTTGGTGTTTAATGAATCAGCTTGTTGAATATTCAAACATAAAAGAAGACAACAGAAATCATTAATTAAGCTCTGAAAGTCTAAGCTAGCACCAGTCTGTATGTTTATGGGCTCCCTTGGCAGAGTTCCTTATGTGGCACTGCTATTAAAAGCCAAGGGAAAAATAAAATACAGCATATGTAAATGAAGTCCAACAGGGTATGATTCATCTCTGGGAAAGCAATGTAGAGTATAACTTCAAGACATTCTTTCAGCTGAGGAACATCATGATGTTTGCACTAACATTTGAGGCCTTTTAGAAAGAGATTCTGAGCTATTTCCAAAGGCTTCGATACAGTTGTGGTGTCTTCTTGGCTGAATAATTGGTAGAACTAAAAAAGATCATGCTTCCGTCCTGTAGGCCCTCCCCAGGCCAGAACCCCAACGACACTGTAGTTAAATCCCCATCTGCATCTGAAGTAACTAGTCCAGAAATTAAGCAGCCAATCAGAATTTGTTACCGGGTATTTTAATGAAAATGGTAGTGCTGTATTGAAGAGAGGCAAGGAACTATTATTCTTGCCCTTTATATTTTGAAAATGCAGCATGTTGTTTTGCACTAGGAGGTGCTTGGTCCATTATGATTCCAGTAAGAAAGGCACTCAGACTCTGTAGGATGTAATTTAAAATGTTATTTATTAGAGCTAACATTGTAAGAAGAGAGTAGCATAGATAATCTTACGGCCCTTTAGATGCTGGGAGTGATGTAGCATCAAACAGGACTCTGACCCACACGCAGCACACCATGCAGACCTTGTCCATAAGCAGAGATTCTAGCCTTTCAGTCAATCGAGCTATTATATGATTTTCTTACAAGGAAGCAACTCTGTTTATCATTTCTACAGTCAGACAGAACTCATGTTCTTATGAGAACTTCTTGCTGCACTGCTAGGTAAAGGCAAGGCCATGCAGGTGGTGTAATCACCAGTACGGAGTGGGAACTGCTTCTCTCTTAGAGTGAGCTGACTGAGTTTATCCTGCTGCCAGGGGATTTGTGCAGCACAGCACAGCCCGAAGGCCACACTGTATGCGCAGCGCAGGCACGGGCATGTTCATGTCAACTGCATTGTGGATCACTCACTCGTCGATGTACAGTGGTCTTCCAGTGAGGATGACTGCACGTCTCATCTCTAGGCATTATATCAATAATGGAGAGAGAGCGTTCTGTGAGCAATAACAGATGAGTTTGGCTTTTTTCATCTAGCAGAATACATGTTCAAAATGGAGTTGATTCAAACTCATGGAATGAAGATTACATCTTGACTCAAAAGAGTCGATGTATTTTTGTTACTGTTCTGTTTCCTGAAGACACATGAAGAGGGAGGGGGAATGCAGTTACCTAGGTTTGCTTTTTCACTTTTCTTCCCTTTGCATGCAGTGGTTATTTGACATTGTTCAAATAATAAGCACAATTTTACTTTCAATTAACAAAATCTGTGAGAGAAAGAAATAAGACTGCACTGTCTACTCTAACGTTTAACTCCTCCCTTTCTGCCTGTATAACCATGTAGTTGAGCAGACTCGCATTGAATGCACATTTCATAGTATAAGGTAAAATATGGGACTATAAATGTACCTTTAACTGTATTTTGATGCTGTTATTACAGCTTAATTTTATTATTTAACATTTTGGAAGGATTCCTTCCCCCGCTTGGATTTTCCTGCCTTCCCTTCATGCTAATTCTTGCACTTGGAATTTCTTCCCTTTTTAATCTTTCCTCCTTTTTCTCATCTTTCAGGACCTCCCATTAGTGACCCACTGTTATGGAACACAGTATCTGCTGGAAAGCCACACTATCAGCTCTCACTGTTTTTCTGTTTCCTATGACATCTCTATTTCTCCAGTCATAAACTAAACTCAGGCTCTCTTTTAAGCCGTAAAGCACTAAACACCACATAGGTGAATTACAAAGAATAAAACCCCCCAAAATACAGTTATTAAAAAAAGCTTTCTTTGTAGGCAATCAGCACAGAAAAATTGTTTTGCTAGGCTATAGTAACTATAAATAAATAGAAAATGGAAGATGCTGGCAAAGAAACTGTAGCAAAAATAGACAAACGGAAAAAACGTTCCACCCCAAAGTATCAAGTCAGATCCTTTCTCTTCAGCAAGAACTCTCACTGCCATATCCAACACGGTGGTCTTTAATTCTACCTCAATCACTGTAGTGTCTGATTGCCATGAACATCTGTACAACATACTTTCTTGGCATTTTTCCCATTGCTGAGACCTCATTGTTTCTCATAGAGACACAATACTTCATCAATAGTCATTATTGAACTTGCTAAATATCAGGCATCCAGTTGTGAATATTCTCAAGGTTTTGTGGTGTGTTTTTTTGGGTTTGTTTTTGTCTGGTTGTTTTTTTTTTTTTTGAGTGATTGCATCTTGAGGAATGTATTGTGAGGTTATAGTCTGCCATTTGCGATCCTGTAAGATTCCTGTGTTCTTCCTGATAATTTCTTCTACAGTAAATAGATATAATGACAATATTTAACCATATGTATTTTTTTAGTTTAAAGTTGTCTGAAGTGTGATTTAGCAGCTGGGAAAGGGAAGCCTTGAAAACATACATTTCTTCATATTATCAGTGTGTGCTCCACCAACTAAAAATAATCCCTGGACCAGCATCCACCACAGTGGGAATTACAGGTTTTCATTTTCAAAAACTGTTTTTATTACTGATTCTAAAATCATAGAGTGGGTTTCATATTATGGATCATAGCAAAATAATCATATTTCATTGTACCCCATATGTTTTTTAGACTATATGATTACATACCACCTCAAACATAGAAGATACCATGTTAGTCCTCAGTTAAATTCCAGCCATAACTGAAGATGGTGAAGCTCATTTAAGATATCTCCAGGCATTGTGGCCTTTTAGTGAGATTCCATTTCTTCTTAAGTGTGAAAGAGCCAGGCGCTGCTAGCAGCAGCAGAACTGGAATAACACCTTTGCAGACTTACAAGCTTTGCAAAGATACTATTTGTCAGTACTTCCTGGAGACACTGGTCCTGGCTTACCACCGAGTTTAGTGCTTTATCTGGTCTGATAACTGAGGAGAGTGCAATACTGTATTTTGGGTGTTTGTGTGTAGGAGCGCATATGATGTCCGGTGTTCACGCATTTTCACACGTCTGCCTCTGCATATTGTCTCCACTGGATTACATACGTGCCTGTGTCCTTGGATGATGTTTACAGTTTTGCACGTGTGCCTGTGATACTTAGCTGGAGCATTCTTTGTGTTGTAAGGAAGCATAGACTGTTTTATTACTATGTGTTAGCAATTTGTGTGACAAGTATCATAAAGCAAAAGCTATCTGCATGTATTGTCAAATATAAACATGAAAGTTTAGTGGAGGATTTTAGGCCTTTACAAAATGTGCTACCACTAGCCGTGTGTTTCTCAAGTACTTCAGCAGCAGGGACTTAGCAGAGCATTTCCCCTTCCCTGTCGTTATAAAAAGCTCCTGGAGGTGGTGCTATTTAACAAACACATAGTTCAAGGATGCTTATGTGTCAGTTCACTCAAACTAAAGCAGTAGCAACATTGCTGAAATTCAGAGCACGTTATATCAGCTTCCAGTATGTACTGGCAGATTTTGGGGGAGGGGGATCCCCCCCCCCCTTAAAATGCATTTGGAACTGGCTGATAAAGTAGAAACTTGAACCTCTGATACTGAGAGCAGCTTACAGTAGTCTTCAGGCTAGCATGTTAAGATTTCTCATCATACAGCTGCATGAAGGACTAACTGCTACTTGCGGAAAATGAATAAGAAAGGCAAAATTGTGTGTGCATGGTGTTATATTCAGAGATCCAGTCACGGATATGACTCCTTGTGTAGCTCAGAAATCTTTTTTAAAATTAAACTTTGAGTAATTCTGCCATTTTTGTACTCCATGTAAATGCAAATAGTGAAGTGGAGTCACTTCTGACCTAGCCAACCTGGAATCAAGTATTCCACAAGTGTTTCCATTCTGTTTCTTAAGGTGCTGCTTTAGTTTTCTTAAACGTTTTTGTTGGTCTGAAAACTCAGAAGGAAAGTGGCATCTGCTGCAGTTATTAGACACAAGTCCTCTCTTTATCTGGCAGTAATGTCACCACCTTTCGTTGTTATAGCTAGACTTATTCATGGCTTCTTGGCATACGCTGAATGCAGCAAGAACTTTTGTACCAGTCCCTTTCAACGTTGGCATTTTGACCACAAATGGGGGCCAAGACAGTTATCAGTTATGAATAGACTTGTGATCCATACAAAAATGGGCTAGGAGCTCTAGTAAATAAAACCTCCAGACTGATCATTACTACTACGTGGTCTTCTGGAGCTCTTTTGACTTCTGAGGGAATCAGGGGTCCAAAGTTAGGTGCCTAAAGTTATATGGTCTGACTACATCTCACTATGTTCCTCATATGCACAATAAAGAAAGAGTCTTTACCCCAGCAGCATACAATCTAATTCCATCTTTGATTGCAACTCTATAGGTCTATGACTCTAAGAGACAGAACAGTTCAAATTGTCTGTTACAAACTCGCCGGATTACTTCAGTGGATGAAATTTAGGAACTCTCCATGCTTTCCTCCTTTACTGCTGGAGGGGCTTTTGCTGATGTTAGCCACCAGAAAATATTTATTCAATATCAAAATCCTGTTTTAACAACTACCAGGTTGACTCACACTGCATAACTGAAAAGTAGTTGGTTACTTTTTGAGTTAAAAAAAAAAAAATCCTAGCACCCTGTTTAGGATTGTTACAATGCAAGCTACTTAACAGTTAGCATCTAGATAATGAAACTGAGGTCTCAAAAAATAAAGCAATATGATGGATCTTGGAGATTATGCTTAACAGTGAGGATCTTACTTAGCTGCACCAATGTCTTGTCTAACTTGCAAGGCTTTTTGACTTACGCTAAGACTTGTTTTGTCTTGGGAAACATATGCAGTTAGACCATCCCTGCTTCTAGTATTAAAGAGGATGTAAAGATGACACCCCTGTGGAAGTGCTAGCTTCATTTCTAACTCAGAATGGAAAGATCTCCTTCCGTTCTCTTCCTGACACTTGTCCTCATGACCCATGATTGAGTACTAGACTGCTATATCAAGATGATTTCCTTCCCTCCTTCTTAAGGTCTCCTGATTATCACTTAAGGTATACCATAGTTGGCACAGTCCTGGCTTTAGACAGCTTTCCCATGTTACGACATCTCAGTAGTTAGAAGAAAGGAAGAAAAAAAAGAGGGGGGGGGGGAAGTCATCAGTATGAATACCTAAAGCAAACTTTCATATATAGCATTCCAAGGCATGAAGAAGAAAGTTTTCTGCATCATAGAAACTAGGAAATACACTTCAGACTATCCTGTAAATGTCAAATTACATTTGCTGACTGCTGCCTATCTGGTATGTTGTAAGCTTTATTTATTTTTAAATAAAGTGAGTTTCCATATAACTTTGGGTTACAAGCACCAGCCCTTCCTTTTTGTTTTCATTCTTTGTTACCTTTGATATTTGTAAACTGTTGTATGAAGCACTAATAGGCAGAGTTCAAGCACTGAAACATTACAGAGATGTCTAAGAATTGGTGTTAATGGCATTCAGGTTATTCTGATAGAAGCAATATTCACTTTATTATGTCTTAGAGGGTAAGCTCCCTAGAGAAAGACAGCACAAAGGCATAGACTGCCTAGAAACTTGCATTCTTGAGGCTTTTTGTCCTGGGAGACTTAGTTAATGTGGAGGATGGGAGTTTAAAACAAAACCAAACCCTGATAAAAGTAGCAGCTAATGTAAGCAGGGGAAGGGAGTAGAGAGTCAGGCCTTTTGGGAGAGGAAGAGATGGATATTTGGCCTTGTGAATACCTTGAGAAAATCAGTTTCCTGTTCTAAACTCCGCTTGAGTGTTCTAGAGGAGCTATCTGGATGAAGCCCGTCTATCTCTGTGCAAGGACAGAAGCAGTTCTTGTTGAAGTCTTTGAAATTTGCTGCATGTAAAATCCAGTAGCTATGCTCAAATCTCTAGCAGACTAGTCAATCTTTAGTTGTCGACTACTGTACTGACACAGGTGCTTATCAGAAATTGCCATTTTCTATATGCATTGTCCAGCTCTCCAGTAGAGCTACCAGTGCTGGAACAGGATCAAAAAAATACTGAGAATACAAATTCTGTCATTTAAGAGTGTTGTGTTTGTGGCCTGTTAACTGTGGGCAGCTGTTGTGGTTACATGTGGTTGTATTCCTGTTAAAATAACATGTACTTTCTAGTTGGAAGTGAACTCCAGAAATCAACTCCCTACTGTGAAGCAGAAATTGTTTAATTGAACATAATCTGTATTTTTTACATTAACCACTAAAGCAGATCACAGATGTTTTATTCAGTGCAAGATTATTAACTACTGAAATATCAGACAAGAGGTCTGGTATCTGGGAATGCCTAATTTAAGAAAACCAATTGAAGCATGGTGTTTCAAATTACAGTATTGGATTATTGGCAATTTGCACTAGAGGGAGCCAGTCTTTAGGACATGGTGCTTTAATGAAATAGAGTTCCCAGGAGGGTACATTGGAGTAGAAACTGAAACAGGTAGGTGCATAGGTGCAGAAACTGAAACACTTAGGTGCACGTTTCTTTCTGGTTCACTGCTCCTCTGTTAGAAGAGGCAGGCAAACAGTTGTCTGAGCAGTGCATGATGCCCTAACAGCAGAATGACTCCTACTGTGACTGTAAGCATCCATCAGCATAGAGAACCAGCTGTTGTCATTACATCCACCTGAAAGTGCTTCTCTCCCTCTGTTTGTGTGGATGGCAAGGAGCTGTCAGTGTCGTGCAAGGGGTGGTCCCAGAACTGTGATCTGGTCCCCAGAGCTGTCGAGTCAGACTGTTGCTCATCTTCATAGGTAAAGCTTGGCATTATCCAGGATGCTTCCAAAATACATTAGCATAGGCACTGGAGATGGTAAAGCGTAATATTGCACTTAAGCACAACTGCAGCAGTTTTAACTGTTACACTTTTATACTGTCCGTGCTGATTTTTAATCACATTGTCCCTTACGGCAGGGAAACATCAGATACTTTTCAGTCATTCATCCCATATGGTTGGGGTACAAAATAAACAGCGCCATGTTACCCTTGAAAGTGATTACAGGTCTGATGGAAACATGTTGAGCTAGAAAAGTTTTAGGAACAGTAACAACTGTTACAGTAACAACTGGAAAAGTTTGAAATCGTATACTTCTTTTCTACCAGAAACGGACGAAAAGGCACTACCAAAGAATTTCCCAATTATGACTTAAGCAACTGAGGCCACCCAAAAGTCCACTTCATATTAAAGTTATTCGTGAGTTCTAGGGTGAAAGCCTAATGTGTTTGCTTTTCTAAAACATGCCCATTCTTTTTGTTACATTGCTGCAAGCTAGTTTACCACAGCTCAGGATTGTAATTGGCATATTTGGTCCTTTGGCTGGTGGAGACTTATTGCAGAAGTGACAGTAACAGCTTTCAGGGAGAATGGAGCCAGACGATGTACACAGCTGTCAGAGCCTGGTAGAGCAGAAGCTGCTTTCACTCTGGAGGCATTACTTGGCCATCTTTGCAGCCAACAGGGAAGTAACCAAGGGCAAGACTAAGACTCTGGCGATGAAAGAGTATATAGTATTACAAATTCAGGCCTCTTAGTAATGCAGAATCATTAGACGAGAAGATTGAAAGATGTTCCTGAAATGAATTAACATTTTTTGGTTTTGCACACATGGAGGTATGAGGAAAATTTTTTTTTTATTCGCAGGCTGAATTAATTATGTGGAAAATTAAGATTGATTCTGTCCCCTCCTTGTCACATGCAGCCTGTGTATGATCGTACAGCAGAGTGTATCAAATTAACATGCAGGGTTTCACTTCTAAGCCCTTGCACCTGTGAAGCCTGGGATCTAACAGTCACCTGGGTTTGAGAAGCAAGACTCAAATTTGGGTTATGGTGGGAAAACCCTCCAAAGAAAAGTGACTTGGTTGTCTGTATTGACGATAAGATTAATGGGCTTACTAAGAGACAGAGTTTACGACAGTAGGGAAATACTGTCATGAGTGTCCTAGAAAAGAAGTGGGGAGAGGTGGAGAAGTGACAGGATGAAGAAAGGTCAGTAAAGGGTAGCTTGGATCAAGCGTGAAGGTACATACTAATGCACTGCCTGAAACCGACAACTGCATCAGAGAGGCAACCAGCCATTTCTTGATTCACACCGCTGGTAAGAACAAGTACTTCTGTAACACTAATAGGAAGGACTCCCTTGATTATGTTGAAAGGCACCTCAAACTTTATTTTTTTTGGGGGGGTGTGTGTGTATTTAAATTAGATATTTTGGTTATATGTATTTGGTCTTTCCAACATTCATCTCCAATTATTTTAGGGAAGAGACCGTTCTAGTATGAGCTGCTTCTGGTGATTTTTTTAAGAATTACACAGCAGGAACACTCAATAAAGTTTTAGTTTACTGAAATGAATAAGAATGCCATTCAGAAGAAAGAGAGGACTAGACAAAAACAAATTATTTGGGCTTGTCTATTATAGGCATTATGCTATCTAAAAAGTAGGCACTGGGACCCAGGAAGATACTCCAGATCATCCAGGTTAGGCAGTTAATTCTTTATGCTGAATGAGTCAGGCACTTCAATGGACCATTCAGATGCTGAGCAGGGAGCACCTTCACACCAGTAGATACTTAGTTTGCTATATATATGGAAATCTGCTTGTCTCTGGATATCAGGTATTGGGCTGTATGGTAGAATTCTCTGGCTGCAAGATGTAGTGTGCTAATAAATCTTTTGTCTGGTGTCATAGTGTTTGGAACACATACTCCAAAATGGGCAGAATTGAGTTCAAGGTTAGCCTGAGAGGGTTCAGACTCCTGTTGTGTTCCCTGAAGTGCCTGGAGGCTATAAGCAATTCAGAGTTAAGGCATATTCTGACTCGTGTTGAAGCAGCAAAGAATGCCAAAATCATGGGTTATAGAGGTATCTGGGGAACTGACCCAAAACAGAAGAGACCTGTTTTCTGATCTTTGGTCCCTGGACTATTTATGTATTTTCCATGTGGCAGTACCTGGTAGTAGAACAACGATGTTAGCAGGAATATTGACAGGAAAGTGGAAAAGTAATAGACTCACAGTTTACACACTGGTGATGGCTTAAAAAGTTCTGTTTGACTGAGGTGATGAGCAGTTCACATGTCCAATAAGAATATTTTGGTTAAAATAACGTTATGAGAAGTGAAAATTTTCAAGGAAAATTATATGCATCAAAGTGCTCTGTTTTTCAACGAAAGCCAAAAAGTTCATCTCCTTTCTTCTGGTTTATCTGGCTTTCAGTCTTGCCTTTTTGCCTTTTTCAAGGGAAACAGAAGAGGGAAAAGGAAAATCCTATCATGTCTTCTGAATTTAAAAAAAAAAAAATCTTCAAGAAAATTTAAATGAAGAAAAGAATGTTTTCTAAACGTCGTGAAACTTTGTGCCATAATTAAAATGAAGGTCCTGGTGACTTGGTGTCGTCTTAAGTTTACTGTGGTGATGCTGTAAGTTTTGGTTGAACTTGGAATAGAAAGGGACAACTATTCAGGAGACTTCTGCTCTACCTTGCAAGTAGAAGCTTTCTCGGGAGGAGAACACAGGGTTAACAGTCAGTTGGGTGCTGTTTCCTTATAGATACACTGTGTGTCCTTGTGGAGTTTGCCTGGAGCAGTGCTAGACCTGCCAGCAATCATTCGTATCCAGTGTCAGGCTCATGATTTATAGGCCTCTTTAAGTGAAGGCCATGCTTACTCCCAGCACAGCCATTTGTTTCAACTCTCTTTCATTTTTTTAACCACTTCAGAAGGATGTAGTTTTGGAGGGGCAAATATGTAAAGCTTGCTATTGCTGACAATTATGGGGTGTTTTTCTTTATAGATGAGAACTACTTTCTCACTGATCAGACCTAGAGACCAATTCAGTGTTACAAACAGCAGTGTAGACTCAAACAATGATCACATTTTTCTCTCTCTAATAATCTTCCCTAACCATTTAGATAGCATTTTTCAACAGCAGCTCTCACTATATCTCCATTTTGCAAATGGGAAGCTGGTTACTTAAAGGTCCTGCTGAAGTTGGCCCTAGACTAGTATGCTCAGGAGGACTTTGTGTCCTTCTTTTTAGTATGACAGCAGTACAGAGCCCTTTTACTGTCTTCTCCATAAAACCTGAGTTCCCATTGTCTTAGCCTGGTAATTTGCAATTAAAAAAATAAAAACAACTAAATAAATTAATATAATACTGAATTTTCATTGAAATTATGCATGAAGATCACTTAACTTGAGTTACCAATGTCTCTCAGTGTTTTTTCTAGTGTATCATACAAATTTTTATTTACCTGTAATGGGCTGGAATTCTTACCAGTTCTGGCTACCTGTAATTCGGGGTGCGCAAAGCACTAAGAATTAAAAAGACAAAGATTTCACAGCTTCCACAGACAGTCTGATCCCATGCTTCCCTATTCATAGCCTTAGGAAGTTTTCCATAGTATTGAACCTTATTTCCCTTGCTATGATTTGAGCCATTTACCTTTTGCCTTGTTCATATTCCCCCTATGTTCATGGGGGAAGAACTTATTTCCCCTTTATGTACTAGCCTTTTACATATTTGAATACTTGCTATCATGTTTTTTTCCCCTCTGTCTTCTCTAGATTTCATGTTCCAGTTTTTTCATTTTTTCATTGCAGATGTTGTGTTCCGCATACCTGCTTGTTCTTGGTCCTTTTCTGTTGTCTGTATTCAGTTTATACATGCGTTTGTTAAATATGGTGCCTAAAGCTTAATTTTTAGTATTCCAGCTAAGGCCTTGCTGTACAAAATATTCAAGGCTTTACAAATTGACATGTCATCCTTGTGGAGGCCCATATTAATCTAAGTATCATTGAGTTTTTACTTCATGTGACATAAAGGCAAGCATGTAGCCTTATAATGTGCCATGATAGTGTACGTACTTGTACTTGCCAGCTATGATAATATAACAGGGAGCCTCAAACTGAACGTGCTCTGTACATCTCATTGGATGTACTACAATGAGATGGAACTCTTTTCTGCAGGAACAGACAGCGCTTCCCTTTTTTCCATTCCTGTGAGTATGGCTGAATGTACAGCTGTGGCGCATGCCCTTTTTGCTTGGCTAAAACTACTAACCATCCTTCATTTTGATGAGAAGCTGGCAGTTAGCTCATTGGTTACATTCTAAAGCAAAAAGGGAGAGTTAATAGTGGTAATATGGGTCACTGTGTACATGTGCTTGTAGTTGCTATGCTGGCATCTTGATCTGTCTTTGCCTTTTAGCTATAGTGCAAGTTTCTATGTGGGCTCTGTCAGATCTAATATTGCCTACAAGGTTAGCTGAATTTATTATGCTACTTGTACCTCTCTTCTCATTCCTACCTGTGGTGACCTCTCTATTCTCCAGGTCAGATGGGTGAATTCTTTAAAGTCTTTTGTTCTTGTCTGTGGACTTGAAGATATTTGAAAGTTTCTATAGATCTTTGCTGTTGAAAGCCAAAAAATTCTTGGCTGGCTGTGGAAAGCTCTGGAAAGTTTACAGATCACTTACACCTAGGCAAGAGACTGATCTAATGTAAAAGTTTCAATTTTGCTAATCAGGCTAGCCTGAAGGTGAGCCTATTCATCAATTTGTTTCTGCTGTCTGGAAGATCTTGGCAGTAAGTAATTTGGGCCTTACATAAATACATGATGTGTGATCTGTACTTCTAGAAGACTGTAAGTCAAGGAATGTTGTATGGCTGCCATATCTTTTCTTTGGACCTCTGCCTTCAACTAAATGCAATGGAGGACAAGCTGTTGAGGAGTTAAAAGTGTACTACTCATTCACAGCAGCTCTGAGCATCAGACACTAAGACGTTGAGTGCTGAGTCTTAGAATGACTGAAATTGCTGTAATCTTAACTGCAACGTGTAGATGTTGTTTCTTGCAGACATTGGACATATTTGGGGGGTGGGTTTGACTTTGAACAGTAGATCTTTGACAGTCTAGAGAGGCTGAGGCTAGAACTAAAAATTTGCAGAGACAGTGGGGCTTAGGGTTATGGAAAGAGGGCTTGATACGACTGGCTTTTTTTATACGCAACTGTGCTGTGTACGGTTCTTTCTGTTACTTATCTAGTTTCACACTATCAACAGTGGAGATGCTCAGAGTGCACACATGATGACAGGCTGGGCGATTTCTACATGACCGTCTGGTTTAAAGCTGCTTTTTGATTTAGTCTGACAAGGGGTCATGAAACACAGTGATCATCTGAGGATGTTGCCTAGTCCTTATAATGCTGGAAGCAACAGGCTTGACATACTTAGGTATGTTATATATAAATATGTCTGCACTTAGACATGTTCTTAGGTGATGGAAACAGCATAATTAATTTCCTGTAGCTTATGTGTACAAGGACAAGAAAAAGAATGTCCTAAGCATTCTATCCAAGAGGTCTGGGTCCCTGAATTAGTGCTCGAGTTTAACACATAGGGAATTTTCTTCCTCCGAGTCTTACATGAGAGGAATTTGATTGGTTATGGTAAATGGTTTCTTATTTCTCCTTTTGCCTTTTTCTCACTGGGGACTGTTCATGTGTTTTGTTTGACTCAGAGGGTCACCAGTATTAAGTGATCTCTTGTTGGCTTATTTCAGCCTCTAAAGAAAGATTAGTTGTTAGATACCACCTTTGTACCATGGCTAGCAGAACATCAGAGTCAGTCTCCTACTTTCAGCTTCCTCTGTTGCCTGCTTCCCAGCCCTACTGTACTTTCAGAAGAAGATGGTAGTGGCAACTGCTCAGACCAGCTCCAAGTGCACAGTAACTTCTTTATAATGCTGTATGGCATTTTCTTAGCCTTCATTTTTCCCTGATCTTCAGAAATTGTATTAGATTATGAATGAAGAAGCTTACAATATTGTTATAAAGAATTAGTTCTAGGGGTAGATTTTTGCAGGCTCTTCGTTACTCTGTTATGACTATCCGCTTACATGTAATCTGTAACAGTCAAGTGGTTGGTAACCTGGGCACTGATTGCTGTCCACATGCAGACTGTCAAGCTATTGGCTGACTCTGGTACATTTGGAGTTCTCTTTTCTGGAGTAAAGGCTAAGTTTGAAATATGCTTTAAATTTTATATTGTTTCCATCTTCCTTTGTCTTGAAAATATTTTCAAAAGAAAAATTCAGATTTGTGTTCTGATTCAGGAGAAGTAAAACATATATAAACGGTGAAGGAATATTGGTACATGCCAGTGCATCCTTCCTCATTCTGTATTGGACACCTAATTAGAAGGAAACTTTTTGCACCTTTTCAATACAGTTGTGGATTTCAGACATGGATACAGTTTAGTGTCTAATATCTTTCAAAAAGAGACAAGGAGGTGGAAATGTTTGACTCTACCTTCTGCTGGAAAAGATGCATCTTATTCCTGTTCTGATGAAAAACAGACTTTGGAGAAGGGAAAAAGGATAATCCAAAAAAATGGCTATTTAAAGATCAAGATATTGTAGTTGTTTTTGCAACAATTAAATTGCAAACAATTTAATCTGTGAGTATTCCTCATTTTTTTTCCCATATCCTACTTTCTGCAAAGAAGCCTGATAAAAGTGTTTGGGAGCTAAGTTCTAACCCTAACTTGGATAGTAAGTTACACTGTCACTTTCAGCAAACTGTATAATTTTTGCATGTCCAAGTTTCTTTTGATCTGTAGAATTTAAAAACATTTTACTCAGAAGTACTTGTAATGTCTTTATGAAACCTCATAAAGAGCTGTTTATGATTACTATGGAGGTAATTGTACTGAGGAGGGAGCAGAGAGGCAGCGGTTTGGGACCAGAGACTCTGCATTAGTCCAGTTAGGATCTCTGCAATACCTTTAGGGGACAGCACAGTGTGCAGCACAGAAGCTGCACTGTCCTTGGAACTGGTGTGCTGATAAATGCTGTCAGGGCATCAGTGCACATTCTGTTAAGTCTAAACATTTTATGTCAGGATTGTGAGCGTTGCTAGAAGTCTCCTCTGGAATTCATGTTTTGCTAACAGCTCCCTGTGTTTGGCCATTCTATGGAGTGTACTGTTTCTCTTTCCTTTCTACCAAGAGTCACCCAAGGGAACCCATCACTTTATGTATTTGCAGTGGCTTCAGGTTTTGCAGCTGAGAACTGTAACATGCAGACCTGTATGGCATTTGGCTAAAAGTCCAGTTGGCCTGTTATCTTGTCTGGCACAGGCCAAAAGTAGATGTCTGAGGAAAGAACGTAAGAGTATAGCAAGTGTATTGCCCCCATAATGTACAGTAAGCATATAGCAGTACTCCCTCTGTATTCTGTTGGAGTCTTCAACACTTTGTAATTATGGGACTTCCTGCAATTGTTCTACCTAGAAGTTCTTGACGGGTTTCTCTTCTGATAACTTGTCCCCTTACACCTTGACCTGATAACATCTTTAAGCATCTGTGGCATTCTCTGGCAAGTTCCAGAGCTTAACTAAGTGCTGTCTGAAGACTTATGCTCCTTTTTTCCCCTTCACTTTGAACTTCTAACCTGCTAGTTTCACTTGATGCCCCCCATTTCTTGTACTTGAAGAGGTGGAGAACAGTCCCTGTTGATTGCTAATTGTGAGTTAGCAGCAATGAACACCAGTGATGCCAATCATTTTTCAGAGAAAGATGACATAAGATTTGATGCAAGGAATGTGGTTATGTGATGATGTACATATGATAGGTGGTTAGGATAGGACTGTTAGACAGCCAATCCGATCTGGGAATCAGGACCACGAGCTTTGAAAGGGCAGACAGATCAGTGTGTGTTCACAGACACCAGGACGCTTAGGGAAGTATTTCCTCACAGTTGAATGCAGTATGTGGTGTTGCACAGGAGTCCCGTTTGATCTCCACTTGCATATCTGATGTCAGATTTGTTGCTTGTGTAAAGGTCATTTTCTACAACATACCAATTTCAAAGCAGATTGTGTTTAGAGAGAATGATTCATAATAGCTAAGCCTTCAGTTTAGGTTATCAAAACAACTGTTTCAAGGACCTTCAAACTCTCCACAATATTTAGGAGTGATGAGGCCCAAGGCAATGGTTGTTGCTGGCTTTGATTTTTCTTTCTGTTTCGTTTTTAGTAGGCACGTTGATCTTCGCAGTGTTTATGACTAAAATGTAATTATGTACTACTGAATAGGAGACATTGGAAGTAGAAGTAGCTTTAGATGCAAAAATCTTTTCTTGTTTCTGTGGGTGAGGCTGAGGAAAATACAGCAGTAGAAATCCTTGCCCTATTGATAATTTTGAGTAGATAAAATAAAAATTATTTGTAAAAGATTGTAACCAAGATGAAGGGAGAAGAGTGATAGAACAGGGAAAGAATTTTGAGGTAAAATGAGGAACTTCCTTTGGTATATTTTCTGCTTTTAGCTGTTTAGTTCTCCTCATCTGTAAAGTACTTTGCACAATATAATACTGTTAACGGGACAATGCTGAGAAACAGGTTTAGAAAATAGGCAGACTCTGTAAGTAAACAGTATTGAACACCTCTGTTGGAAAGAAGGAGGCTTTTTTAATTTTAGAAAGATCCATACCCACAAGTAGAACAACGCATAATGCAGTTTGAATTAAGCTTGGGGCAAATGTCTGGCACTTCTGCAGTTCACAAGAGCGCTTTGAAAATGAAGAATGTCAAGTGCTGAAAAATGCAAGCAAGAGGCTGTGTTAATGTGTCAGAACATTATGAAAGAATAACTAAGCAAAATAATTAGGCATTTGAAGGTTTTGCCTACAATTATCTTATGCCACTGTTTGTCATTTCAATGCAATCTGTTGAAGGTTTCAATGGAATATATGAATCAAATGTTAAGGTCTACATTTAAAACATCGTGAAGAAAATCCTTTTGTGTTCTAATAATGGAAGCATTCTTTTACCAACTTCAAGCTAGTAGAGTGGTTACTTGACTGTCTTCCACCAACTTCACTATCCTCTGTCATCTTCAAAATCCATTGTTTCATGGTGTACACATGCTTAAATGCTTGCCTAATCTGACCCTCAAAAATTTACCTTGTGTGTGTTTTTGATTGTGTGGCAGAGCCATTGTATCCAGAGGTGTATGAAATATATTATTAAATCTACAGACCTTCCTAAAGGTTGTTCATTTTTCATTTACATCTTCAATTTGAAGTCTATGGTCAGGATCCCACTGTGCTGAATGCTGTATAAATAAGTTTGTTGTTGTTTGTTTTTTTGTTTTGTTTAAGGAGGCAGTTCCTGTCTCTGAGAGCTTACAATCTAAAAGGAAGACAATAGATAGCAGTTTAGTAAAACAAACTGTTAGGGAAGTAGAGGGAATGAAAGACACTATGCTTCTTAGAATGAAAGGCAGTTCATTATAACGGTAAACATGAGAATGCTTACTGAATTTCTCTTAATGCAATAGCATTTTCAGGTAAACACAGCTCTCCTTGTGATCAAAGATTGGCTTCCCCTGCAAACATCCTGATTAAATTGCTTCTAAAATGATTTAAAGAGAAAATTCCAGTTGGTGAAGCTTAAAATTAGAAAGTTACAAAATCAGAAACACATGTTGACAGGACTTGCCTAGAGATAGAAAATTACCACTTTCTCTCAAGTTAGAGCAAAATTTTCCAGTTTTGAGTTTTAAGCAGGGTTGCTGGGACTCTGACCGTATCACCTGCATTACCAAACCTTCCTTCCAAATTGGTATTTTATGGCCACAGCTTTAATTTCTTCAGAAGTGCCTTTGTTTATCTTTGGTACCTTGTCTAAGTAAGAGGGAGTCAAACAGCCATTTGCACAGCTGTCAGTGTTCTATCTGTTCTTTACCTATCTGCTGCTTCTTACTGACCTTGTTTTGAATTCAGTTTAGAATTTCCATGTTTATCTGCACTGTATTTACTGACCTTTTACCCTCGCTTTTTCTGCTGTGAAGTATTATAAGCCATCTTGAAGTCCAAATACATTATGTCTGTTAGTCTGTCCCATCAGTTCTTATTGTGACTTTTTCCCAGAAGTTAATCAGATTTGTTCAGCATGACCTACTATCTCATGATTTCCCGTTGTACCTCTCCCTTTGCATGTGTCCCTTTATCATTTATGTCACTTATGTCCCTGTTGTAATGACTGCATCCAGCATACAAACCCACTTTCCTTCAGTATTGGTCACCTTTGCTTCCGTTCTGTTTTCTGTACTACTGCTAATGCTTTTTCCTCTGCTTCGCTAATTTTAATATTTACCACTGCTCCATCTGTGTTACTTATTCCAGTCCAAGTCCAGCATATATTAAGTGAATAGGATGTGAGTTGGTCCTGAATATGTTGGACCCTCTTTTTTTAAAGTAGGAGGAATTTAATCTCTGTGTATAACACAAGTCTGATCCATCGAGATACTTTAATCTCCCGACAGTCAATGGCCGTAAGCAAACCCAAATCCTGCTAGTTCATCTAAACATAGACATTCCCTAAGAGAGCTTTATTCTTCTTAGTGAGGCTAAAAAATCCTTACTTGCTGATTTAATGCAGTTTTCTAGGACACAGCATTCAATTTAATATTGGTACTTCAGTAGAAGTCATTTCATCAGAGTAATTTTGAGGGTCCATTTCTTCTGTATTGACATTTGACTGCAAATCAGTTCTTTGAATCTACCCATTTAAACTTCTGTTCTTGTTGCTGGATCATAAATGTTGATATTGGGATAAGCAGTAACAGAAATCTGTTGACCAGTGCCATAGTAGAGCCATCGTGTGGTTCATGGAGACATGTTCCTTATAAACTCACTAGCTGTTTTCTGGCTTCTGATGCTTCAATTTGCCAAGCTGCTGAAGCTCTGAAATATTGTTTCTTCCTTTTTCTTAATCCTTGCCATTAATATTTGAAATGTTCATCAAACCAGATAATTGCACAATGAAGTTTTTTATTTTCCATGAACAGAAAAATCTTTTTCTTACTTCAGAAATACTGCTGAGAAGGAAGTCTCTTATTAACATGTGCCCAAAATGTATAAAAGCATAAAAAGTGTATCTGTCATACCATAGGCTGAACTATCTGTACAGTGAAAGAGAGGCGAAGTCATAAAAGTACACATGTATTGATTTGTTGCTTTTTGATTGTTATGTGGATTGCTGTGGATTGTTGACACTATGTGAAGACGTTTGTGTTTCGTCATCAGGTTTTGATTTGATATTTCTTTTGAAAGGGACTGTCAGTAGGTTCCACTTCTTTGCAAAGATGGTTGGAATATGAAAGTCCTCAGAACTTGGCGCACTCTATTCACTTTGGTTCCCTTGCCCCAAGGAGGGCAAGCAGCATAAAAGGAGATCTGAGAAGACACAGTCGGAAGGAAGGCTTATGGAAGGTGTAACAGTGGGAAAGTCAGTGGTTCATACCTATTGAATCCGGTCTGTTAGTTCCCGTGCTCTTGCTCTTCTGTGTCTATTTAAATCTTCTGTTGTTGTTGTTCCAGCTTTTAACCTCTTAAACCCCTGACTATGTTTCATGGATTTATTTTTACAGCAGACAATACATTACAGAAAGACTCACTTTGGAATGTAGTGAGTGTGTAAGGGATTTCTCCTAGCAGTTCATTGCTGGTTTGATCTTTTTAATAGTTACATGGACACTAATCGTATTGCCACTGCATAAACAACTACTGAAACATTCTAAATAGACATTTGCATGGAACACACTTAACATCCATAATCAGACAGCATTTTTCTTAGGTTTGTCTATTTAAATAATTTTCCGAACAATTTTTGTTCTGAATTTTAAACTTGGTTTGTGTTACTGAATTATGACAAGAAAGGGATCGTTTGGAGTTCTTTTGCTCCCTGTTTAGGAATGCAGACTTCTCATTTTATTGATATTCACCTGCTTATATAAATTCAAATGTTTGTCTAATTGTTAATCACAACTTACTTGCTAATATACTAGTGGAACAGAAGTACAGTGAAGAGCAGAACACAGCTCAAGCAAGATTGCTTTTCTTAATTCTAGTGAGTATTTGTGGTATTGTTTTTCCATCATCTGTTCTTGTCTTGTCGTGCATGAGTACTTAGGAAATATTTTGGTTAAGAGTTAGGACTGACTGAACAGGTTTGTTTTAATCTAGGAGTTCTTTTCATTTGTGGAGGGGGTAGTAGGGGGAGAAATGCATAGGAAGCTTATTTCTCTGCAGTTGTTATGTTCAAACAGTGGCTGTTTATCTTATGCTTACGTCATTTTCTGTCTACTCATTTACTAGCATTCCATGAATAAGAAATTATCTGAAAGAAGTAACCATAATAGTGACCATTATGAAGGAAATCCTCATCATCTCTTCCATTGCCTGAACCAGTATTTGCTAGACAAAATAACAGAGAATTGAAAAGTTACTATTTTTGGCTACTGAGTGCTAAATGTAAATACGATTTGACAGCAATTGCCTATTCCTTTGTACCATCAGTTGTGATGCTTTGTTGCTCATTTATATAGGTTTGGTTTGTAAGAAGATGCATTTAACAGAAAATTAGTCATCCTCTACTCTCAGAGCTTATTTGTAGTATATTTGTCAACAACTACTCTTGAGTGGATGGATTACAGACACATGTGAAATCTAGAGTATTTCCCCCTCTGAGGCATTGGCTGATAATTTAAAAACTTCCCTAGAATGTACAGAAAACAATCCATGGTAACACAGAGTTTTTAGAACCTGTCAAATCAGAGCGTTTAGCATAGAGCTCGTCTGGGAGCTTCATAGAAGCCAGAGCAGGTTGTGGACAAGTTGCTCTGAGTATGAAGCCCCTTTCTCTTTTTAAACAAAAAAGGAAAAAGGAAGAAAAGAAGGGAGGGGGGAAGAAAGAAAGAAAAAGGGCAGAGTGAGTGATGCAAGCCTAAGATAGAATTGATAACAATGTGAATAAGAGCAACAATGTATTGCCTTTGAGAAAACAAAGTTTTGATTTTTCTCTCCACTTAGAGGGACAGAATTATCTTTGCCATAGTTGTTATACAACAATAAATTAGAAAATAGTGCTGTAATAAGAATCCGATATTAAGACTCCAATTCCCATTATAAATCAAATTAAAACCTGAGAATAATTCCTCAGTTAAAGCACCTGGCACAAATTTTATAGTCTGTAGCGGTGCTGTCCCTCCCAGTCAAGAGTCATTTCTCTTTGGGGAATGGCAGATAAATGGTGAGGGTGGAGGAAATCATGTTATCTAAACTAGGGAATGAAAGCATCTGGCTGGAAATCTATAATTGGTTTGTTTTGGCCCTTTCTCCTAGATGAGGCTTAATATGCCATTTCCTCCAGGTTGTTGGCATGTCCTCATAAACTGCAGACAAATAAGGACAATTTGCTCTGAGAGTTCGAGTTGCCTTTTGAGTATTTCTTTTTGATCTACTGTATTTGCTTTTAGCTCTGTTTTTAAAGTTCTTTCTGGCAAGGCCTTTGCATAGTGGTTATACGGTCTCATTGACTTTTTGGTTTTTTTCTGACTGCTTTATATGTCAAACTAGCAAGATGCTTTTCCAGCTTTTTGGTTAATCTGATTTCAAATACGTTTTTCTTCCTAAAAATGCCTCCAGAGGAAAGAAGATTGTTGGACAATTCCATTCAAATGAATTCAATTTATTTCACTTCTTCCAACTGCGAGGTAACTTAAAAATAAAACAGGCAGTTAAAAATAAATGATAGCCCCAATGATTCTATGTATTAAAACTTACCATTTTTGTCTGATTGATCAGTAAGTATGCTAATAGATGTTTCTGCATTTGGAATTTTTCTACCTCACTCGAGTATTTTATTAGAGGGGGTAGCCTCAGAGTGAAAAAAGTGACTCTCCTAATGTTTCTGTACCACAGATACTAGGAAAGAAGAGACAGATGATGGAAATAGCTAAAGTGCAGTAGTGAATACTGCACGTTGAAACAGTTCAGACTTTTAAGCATGTAGAATAAATACAGATTTTTAGATTGCAGTTATAAATCTAGAAGGGTAAGTTGAGTTGTTTGTTATCCTCTCAGTATAGGACAAGTAGTGCTACAAGAAAAGCCCAATTGAAGTTGACAGATCAGAGGAGGTGATGGGAAATGGTTTAGAGGAGGTTCCTTTGGCCACAGATTCTATAGGAATATGTGCAGAACTGGGGAGTTAACTGCAAAAGATTTTGCCTCAAAAACATGTCTAATTTCATTTTTAAAACCCTTCCAGTGGAGGTGAAACTGTCTTGTATCTGTGTATTATTTAACCCCAGGAGGGTTTAATAATGGACATCAAAATAGATGAGTTGTGACAGACACTTCCTGAAGTCTGCAGTAGCCGTTCACACTCGGGGATCTAGTGACCATCACAATTGCAGTGAATTTCATGTATTTCTTTCCAGGTGCCTGGGTAGGATACATTTGGTGCCAGTGATAAGACTGGATCGTTATGCAAAGTTCTTGCCCTTAAAAAAAGAAAAAACCCTCTCCTTTTAATTTATCGGTTTAAATGTAGACTACTTTCACATTAGACATGATTGGAATATTTGACAGGGGAAAAATAATTTTTAGAAATTGCACCTTGCAGCTCAGAATCCACGGGGCAGATTAGATAAGCTGTGAGTATATGTTGTATCTGCTTAGTTGTCATCTTCAAATTGATTTATGCTGGAAGTTTTGCAAATTATAAGTCATTTCAAGATTTCTTTCTCAATTCTCTGGCTATGCTTGTTTCTTTCCTTGAGATGCTTATTATGTTTCTCCTCACCTTTTCATAAATATTATATGCATGTTGATATTCCTCTGGTATTTGATGATTTGGTGTATGAGTTGGTCCTTTTTCATGTTGCCTTTTTCATCACATCTTACTAAAAAAGTTGAACTTTTTGCCAGAATATTGCCAAATTCTGGACCCTAGGTTTTTAGATCAACTGGTAGTAGTGGGTGTTTTCCTTCCTTTTGCAATTTTTTAATTCTCTTACATACATTTCCTTTCTTCATTGTCCTTCAATGGTTAGTTCAATAAGCACCAGTAACTTTGTCTTTTCCACATAGTTGTCATTTCTGTTTCCAAGGAATTTCAGCTCCCTGTTCATGAGGTGATTAATGAACAACTTCACAATTTCTTTACAATTCTAGAAGCATTTCTGGGTTGCTGTAATGTGTTGATACTGTTTAAGATCTCATTCTTTTAAAACTCATGTCAGGTGCCTGTGAATTTTATTATTCCAGACACTGCCTAGCAATCACCATGACATTCCCATACCAAGATCTGTGTCCCATTGCAATCGCGAATAATGAAGTTGCTGTGATGCTTTTTCATCAGTTGTTAAAATAGCTGTTGTTAATAATGTGATGTCAAATCATCTTTCTACTTAAATGTGAATTAGAGACTACTTCACGAAAGGACAGTGCTTTTATACAGATGTTACAGTCTTTCTTTTCATTGTTTTGTTTGAGCTCTCTCTCCTGTAATAGGTAATGGCACATATTCTTCCTGCAACGTTTTTTTGTCATGCTCTTCTTGTATGTTTTTCTCCACCAGATTTTCTGCTTTCCCTTTTCCCCTGCCCTTCAGTGCCATCTTTCATTCTTTTGAGTATCAGGTCTTTTTCGAGAAGTTGGTGGATTCTATACCTGAGAAAGACAATGCAACTTGTATTTAAAGGCGGAGGGACAAAATGCATTGCTGACATGAACTCTGAAAAAATTCTGGAAAACATTACATGCTGCTCTATCTGCTGCATTTTGATGCACTGTTAATGTCAGGTTTCTCAAAACAGTTACCAATGGGTGCCCAAACTGTCAGCAAATCGTACTTGAACTGCACAGCAATTTGTGGAAAGGTAGTCACTTATCCTTTTTTTCCAGAATCTGAAGAGAATTTAGTATGTAAGCCAGGAGTTATCCAATCAAAGATGACTTCAGTTCTGCAGCTGGCACCTTCCAGTTCAGTGACAACTTTTCTCCCCGCCCCCCCCTTCTTCTCCCCCCCCCGAGCTAACACGATATTGGTTTCATGTGACGGGGCCCACTTAATATGCAGTGGAGAAACAGAACTACAAAGAATATAAGATAAGGTGAGAATGTTGAATATTTATTTTTCATGGTTGGAGGGTATTTTTCCTGTGATTCAGTTATTCATATTAGCTTTAAATTGTAACTCCTATTTAGACAACAAAGACTTAAAGGAACATAACAAATTATACCAGTTCTGTGAACTTTCCACAGGTAAAACAACTTTTTAAGCCTCTCTGAGAACTAGTATTTGGCAAAGGCTCTTAGGAACGTTTATTTATAGATGGTTCTTTTTTTTTTTTTTCTTTTCTTCTTTTTTCTCCTAATAGAGATTGATATACTGTAGACTTTTTTTTTTTTATTACACAGGGTAAGGTTTGATTAAGGTTAAATAACCGTCTTCAATATTTTTAGAGAATTAGCTTGTAACTTAATACTTTCTCTCTTCAGGTTTTAGAATGAATGGCATTCTCGTGTACATGAGTTTGTGTTATGCAGTGAGATTGCTCAAGAAGCCTAGCTTCCTTCAGTGGTCCCTGGGTGATCAGTTAGTTTTAGGATGGTTCTTTGAGGACCAACCCTATTTTCTGGTTATGTTGCATTACCTTAAGAGATGTGTCTTGCTTTGACGTAAGTAAACTATTTCCCCACCCTGAGGATATTTCACTCTAAGGTCAATTAAAGTGATACAGTAATGGTCTTTAAAGAAAATCTTCCTGTATTAATTTTCTAGGTGCAATCTCTGTCTGGAAGAAATCTGCATCAGAGTGCACGTATTTATCTTTCCTTTCCAGTTTGTCAGTCCTTGCTGATCTGACCACCTTTGTGGCCACTTACTTTTCTGCTACACCCTTCCACGTTTGTTGTCCTCGTACATTTTAATGTCCCCTTTGGTGTCTCTCTTCTCAGTCTTGCCAGTGCAGCTGTGTCAGCAAAGTTAGGCACATGCATTTCCCTCTGTGTAGTTATAAACCTGGTTATTGTTTTAGTGAGGTTATTCATTAACAGCTCTCAACAGCTTCTCATCTTGTCTTCCATAGGTAACTCAACATACAGACATACAGACACCTGTACATGCATCGTAAATGACAATGTAGATACTTTTGTTTGTCATGGCTCTTGAATATATCTAAAATCTGAAATTATGCAAACAAACTTGGTACAAATTCTGGCATTACTTTTAAAAGTTTACTTGGTGTGGTTAACAGCTGATATGTATATACTAGGTTAAGCTATTAAAGCATTCTTGAGACTCTGGAAATATAAACATAGAAGATCAGTTTTTGTTTTACTTGTGCCTGTCATGTACAGTTATTTTGGCTTTAGGCACACTTACTAGAATAGAGTAAGTGAAGCTTGTGCAGTTGTTGGTATTGTCATACCTGATCTGTGGATAAATACTGTCTTCAGTCAGCAGACAGGCCCTTGCCACCTAAGCCCAGTACTAGTAATCACAATGCAATTTTTTAAATATTCTTAGATATTGTTTCAACTGACAGAAGGTGCAGTAGGCTAGAGAAATGCTAAAAAGACCAAAGTATGTGTGTTCTTTCTCAAGAGATGGAATATAGCCAATTTTTACTCTTTTCTTTCTTTTTGCAGCAACTAGCAGCCTTTTTGCTTATTTTAAATCTGTTTTGATCAATTAGATGAGCCAAGGGTCATTTTGTAGTTTTTCTTTTCTTTGCATTTACACTTGTTGTTGAAACTTAGCATTTCTGTCTATGTGGAATGTCATTTTCCATACAGCACTCAGTATTTCCACAAAGACGACTACGCTTAGTATTGAATAAAACATTCTAGTATTGCCATGTGTGGCTTGCATAGTTTTACTGGCTAATAGTCGTTTGTTCTACTATAGTTAGTAGCAAATCGCAGTTTAAGGTCTGTCAGCCGCTGTTCATCTTGGAAGCTTTGCTGTCTTTCCTCCCATTCCCTCTCATCTCGAAGTGGACACCACAAGCAGAACTGTTCTTTAAGGGTACTTTCAGTGTTTGCTTGTGGCTTTTCAAAACACACAACAGTTCACTTGAAGGGAGAGTTCTTGCTGAAGTCTTTGTTGTTTAAGTGGAAGTTCCAAATCGGAGCAGAGGCTTGAGGTTTTGTGCTTTTAGTCTCAAAAGTAGGATGTGATACAAGATACAGTGATACAAGAATAAAAGCACTGGTTTAAAAGGCCGGTTTAATGTTAGGAAGGCTCATTTATTCCTGTAAGCTTGTCATGAGTTCTTGGAATTCATCTCTTAACTGCAGGCAGTAGGTCTTCAGAACATTTAATTAAAAAATGCTGTAAGTGCTATCTATCTATCAGAAAATATGAACAGCAAACATTGCCTCATGAAGAGCAATATGTACTGCTGTAGGCCATGGACTTCCTGTGTTATCTTGAGTAGCTCAAGCATAACATAAAGGCCAGTACCTCAGCAATAATCAGTAAATTAATATTAGAAATTATTTAGTGTTTGTATCTGCTGTAGTTTTATTCTTGAAGTGTCTTTGAGATGTTTAAACTCCTCAGGTTCACTATCTGCAGAGCTTTTGAGATGTGGCTTTTATTGTGATCCATCATTGCTTAAAGAGCAGAAAGGATACCATGTTGATCATTGAGAAATTGGTTCTTGTCTCTTGGAGTTTGAGGCAGTAACGAGCGGCCTAAAGTATGGGGTTAAATCATAGGAAGTACTAAGGTCCTAACTAGGTGTCTATCTTAAATAAACGAAAACATTTTTCAAAGAGGTACACTGTTATTCTGTAGAAAATGGCCATTCTTCTGTCAGTTCTTGTGGCCAGCTCTACAGGCAATGTTTTATGCTTCAGCTGTATTGCTAACACACTTGAACAGAAGTGAAATCTGGAAAGTTACACTTTCATTATGGTGCTAAGTATAAGATGATTGAGGCCAAAAGTTTAGTAGATCTCTGATGTAAGACCTGCTGAAAAGTGTAACTATTGAAAGGTCTACCAGTCTTAAGTGTTTGGGTGTTGTTTTACTGTATTGCTGTATGGTCTAGGAGTCTGTGAGGATTTAATGTATACAAGCTCTTTGGGAAACCACGAGAAAACCATCATGACCTTCCTCCTATCCTCCATCTGGTTGTCTCCTGATGTTTAACCCATATGCTGAAGGATACTAGTGCCACAAAATGATGTACTGTTATGGATACTTGTTACTGCCCAGGCTACACGGTTGTATACTATTCCACTCAATATTCTGATTATCGGTGTTCTGGACAGATATTTTCAGTGCATCTTTATTTAAAAAAAATTTTTTTTTTTGGACTCTATCTTCCTCACCATTCCAGTTGTTTGCTTAAATGTTTTCAGGTCCAAGATGTTGTTTTCCTGGGGATTTCTGTTTTTTGCCACCTGCAGAGACACACCTGTCATAGCGAGAAGTCCTCATACTTAATTTCCACTTTCCAGATTATCTATCCTCCCATAAATTATTTCCCTGAGTGGGATCGTACTGCCTGACATGAGTGATACTCCTTAACATAAGGAAAACTAGGCACGAGAATCTTAAAGTCTTTGGGGGTATATTTCCAAGGTTATTTTAACATCTAGTTAAATATTCTTACTATTTCTTCTACAAATAGGACTCAAAAAAATTGAGAGACAGTATTTGTTAAAATACTAGCCTTGAAATTAAACTGGATTTTTGGTTTTGCAGTGTTTCTAGAGGACATTTTGAATTGCTTTTTCAACAAATCTGTTTTCATTTTTGTTGTGTAATAACATTAGTAACACTAGTGACAGAGAGCTGGTGGATTCTCTATGCTCATGGTGATGAAAGTTTGATTTGTACCACTTTTAATGTGATCTCATTTTAATAAAATTATAAGTTTCCTGAAAATTATTGGAAGTGGAAATCTTCCCATGCATTTGGTTACCAAAGGCGTTACTGTCTTATATGGAAAGGGTTTTTCCTGAGTATTTTCAAATCCATTTATGCTTTTCCTTCCTAGATTACTTGCTGTCTTCTCTGTTTCCAGTGAGCAGTATGCTGTGACAGAACTCTTTTCTCCAGTTCAGCAAGAGATTGAGTACTCTGGGTGTTTTGGGGATTGCTTGTGTCTCCAGGCATAAACTCTGCCCTGCATTTTCTCATGCTGCTGCTTTTGGCACTGGGCTGCAGCAGTAATAGCCCAGGGCAGGGCTTGGCATGTCATGCATACAGCCATATGTCACAAAAAATGGCTTTACAAAAGCCACTGATATGATCCACAAGGCAGCATTTTTGCTTTGTGAAATTTCTTCATGGGAAGGAAATCTGGCCATCGTGTCTGGGCTGAAATACAAAACATAAGGCTACCAGTTGCTGTCATCTCTCTTGGAAAGTCAGAGGAAAAAATAGTGAAGCTTCTTTCTCTTTTTAACAATGGACAACTTTCTGTTCTGCCCTTATAATTATTATTTACAGTGATAACAGTAAGAAAATAAAATATTGTGGGGAAAAAAATTAGAGGGAAAAGCTTTAAACATGTTCTCGTTATTCGGTTTGCAAAAGCTTGTATTGGAATGGCTCTATATATGCTTTGGCACTCCGGTTTTGTTATCTAGGGCTCATTAGTATGTCCTTGTCCCTCAATCAGGCTCCAAATTTGATTCAAATGTAAGGCAGCATATGCTTCCCCGGAAAGTGAGAGCTGGGCAGAGAACTAGGTACAATCACATGGAAAAGGATTACAATTCCAAGATTTGGGGATCTTAAATCTTTTTTGGCTTTTCTATTGAAGAACCGTAGTTTGGATGACAGCCCAATATAGTTCTGGTGTTAGGTGCACTCCTTGCAACTCACATCCTGATTTCAGATGTCCTCCTTAATTCTGTCCTGGGAAGAGCAGTTCTACTGAAAGATACTAAATGCTGAAATGTCAGACAGTCTTGAAACTTTTTTTTTCTTTTAAACCTTTTCTGCCACTAGTCTGATGGCTTTAAAGCTTTCTTCCATTGAAAGGGTGCCTACCCATTTTGCTGTTCCTTAGCAGAGGTTTGCACTGGTCAAACAAGGAAATCTGGAAATTGTGATCCAGCTTCACTGTGCTTTCGTTTCGATATGCTTAAACCCAAAAGGTAACTGAGGAAGGGCAGGGGCGAGATGTAAGATACAGTGTTGACAGGGAACTGAACTGGGACACAAGGTCACACTTACATTCTGTGGCTGCTGTACTAGCAAAGTGGAGCTAATATATTCCTGACTTCCAGAGGCCTTCTAGAGATGAAATCCATCAACAGTTGAAAGATTGGAGGCTGTGGTATTAAGGACCATATATAAGAGCTAAGGAGAAAACATTGTTGTTTCTACTTATAGAAGGAGACTTCTGTTAGAAAATTCTGGAATTCTGTATTGCCCTCAGAGTTTCAAGCTAGCCTGTGGTAGAGGAGACAGGTGAATGAATGTCTTCAGTATTATGTTCCAGGGCCTTGGTGCTGAAGTAGTCCGCTCTCTTTCTTAAGCGCCCCTCAATTTTGAATCCAAAGAGAAAGAAAAGAAATAATCTTGGCATAGCATGTTGTGACTGAAACAGACAGGTAATTGAGCATTCTTTCTCAGCAGAAAAATAGTGACATCTGTTCAAATAAAACCTAGTTCCACCCCAACAACAGCCTTAAGTCATTGATAGCTATGGTTTGCTTAGGTTGTGTGACAAAGTGGCTGTCAGTTTCTTGTTATAATGCAACTGATACCAGGTTTTCTCAGATTTTTTTTCTGCCAGTTCCATGCAGGGTGGTGTGGGTGTTAAGAAAGCTCTGGATTCAAACATTAATGTGTTTGGATGTGAAGGTTTATACCTTTTGTAGACAATATAGGCACACAAGACAGCCTTCAGTGGAGCTGCACAACAGGTCATTTTAAGGAACCTGCAGTTACCTCTGCTGCTGGTTGAAATCGGATTAAATTGTGTTCTTCCCATGACTAGTCACTTCTTGGGAAGAAAGCTTTGTTAGTGTCTTCGTGCTTTGTGCTGTGTGTTCTGGCTCACAGCTCAGAAGTATCAGTGATTTGGGTGGTTACTGAGAAACAGGTTGTGTGCTGGGGAGAGCAGGAGAGTCAGTCTGTGTGATGGTATGTTAAGTCAGCACCTGACCAAGATAGCTTTATGACTAATCCTGTCATGTTTGGAATTCTGTCCTCTGGAGTTTTGATCTTAGAGTAAGGTTAGCAGCTCAAGTGCTGTGTACAGTAGTGTCATGCTACTTAAATAAATAAATAAGAGTTTTCATTCCACTGCTGTCTCTTTCATGCACATTGTGCAGTGAAGCTAAGATCCCAGGCCCTTTGCTAAAGTTGTGAGAAAAAAATAAAGGAAAAGAACTTAGTGTGACTATCGGTATTCAGTTAAAATTGTTAAATAGTCGGCCAACAAGGGATTTTGAATTTAAGGAATTTAAAATTAGCTTGGACATATATTGGAAATACTGAATAACTACTAGATTTTCTTTTCAGATTATTCACACTTTCCACCAAACATCCGTGTTTTCCACATAAATAGGGAAGTGCCAGTAGCTGCCAACTTGCAGAGTTATTCCCTCTGGATCAAAGAATGGGGTATGTATCGCAGGCTAATGAACAACGTCAATTTTAGCAGCATTTCCTCCGAAGCGAAAGTTTGGGCAGAGAATGATTGTTGCCAGAGAAATGTCTTGTTCTGTTCCACTTCCTCTACAAGAGAACAAAATTAGTTGGCGCCCTATTTGTATGAACATACTTCTACTGCAGTTTCCAGGTTTAGTGAAGAATAGGCAAGCCAAGTCTGTCTTTGCTGATGAAGGGTTCACTTTTGTGTTTTCACGATTCATTTCACTTTGAGCTTATCTCCTAGAGGATAAACTCCAGCATCTGGAATATGGAAAACATTGCAGGCCTGGGACTCTTACATCTGGGGATTAAAAATTGGGAAACTGCTTCAATATTATACTTGGGTATAATCTTCAATATTATACTTAGGCAAGACAAAGGAACAGGTAGGTTTCTCACTAGCAGTCTTCTAGGCAGTTGTCCGACTGAAGCTGAGGAAAAAAACCTGAGTGTGTGTGTGTTTGCTAAATAAATTGCTTCTGGAAGTGCATAAGGAGATTTGGATGTAAGGTTAGTGACTATGGTAGAGCAAAAACATCATAGCAAGGGTGTCCAAAAGGGATAAGGGAGCATTCAGATCACCCAGATGTGAAGGTAAATCACTGTCGTACAAAGTTCTTAGTCTTGTTGCCAAGGGTGTTTTTTGGTAACTAGTCTTTGGACATTTTTTGCCTCATTTTTAGCTGCGTGGCAATATAGCAGAAAGTAGGGAATATGCTTTCTCTTTTGGCCTGTATGGTAACAGACTAGCAACGGATAAATACTGTGAACCTGTTAATTGCTACTGTGGATGAGGCTAACAAAATGTTTAATGTTAGACAATTGGACCTATCCGGACACATCGATTTTCCTTGCAGTGCTTACAACAATACCCTTGAAAATATGTTTGTGTTTGGCTGTCGCTGTGCATTAGAGAGAGATAACAGACACATTTTCAGCTCTATTTTTTTTATAACTGCACAGTGATTTCATTGCCATTGTGCAAGCTAAGCTGGTGCTGTTTGGTTTTGTTCACTGAATAGTGACAGGGCTGCAGCTGCTTATTTTTAAATGTAACTCTTTCATTGCTGCTAGGACAGAAGTCATTATATCCCATGATGGGAGAGCAAGTCTGAATATCTTTTGGTCCAGTAAAACACTATCTTTGCAAAAGATCTTCCCTGTGAATTTTGAGTACTAAAGTTAAATGAAATGAGAGTTCTAAGTCTGATCATAGAGTCAATCAATCTAAACTCAGGAAAAAGGAATGTGGCAAGAGGCAGGAAGTCTTCTTTTGTGAAACTGCCTTTAACATGAAGTCCAATTGGCTTTTCATCATTTTCTTTGAAGTAGAGGCTTCATCTGAAGCACTACTTTCCCCTCTTTCTCTGCCCAGATTGTTTCATTTGAGAGTGTAGAAAGGAGCTGATGAACTGAGCAACAAGCTCAAATGTGTTTGGGAAACCAAACAGCTTACACCATTTTCTAGAATACCTTCTTAGCTGCATCTGTCAGCAGTGGACAGAGCAAAGTTGTGTAAGGAGAGGAGACTGAAAATGATGCAAGCCTCACTCTCCCATACTGCTGGTCATAGGAACTGGTAGACCTGATGTTAGTTGGGTCCAGCATATGACACAGGACAGACCTCTCTTTTTTTTTTTTTTTTTTTCTTTTTTTTTTCTTGGCATTCATTCATAGTTCTAGGACTTGAGTAGTGTGGTTCTATTGTAAATAGCATAGTTCTTGCTGCTCCGTGACTTTGCTACTACCCATAGGTAGCCTTTTTCTCATGTCTTGAGAGGGAATGCCACCATTGCTGTTGGAAGAGCTTCTGTTGCTTTCTAATCACTTACCATTTTTAATCAGTTGATGTTATCATGTGGTACCCCTCATCACGCTTTGTTCTGTTTATTTCCCCTGTGCTTTGCACTTACTTGCCTCTCCTCATATTCCTGCTCTCAGTTCCCTCGTGGCAAGCAGAAATACGTTTACAAGAGGGGTGTCTTCACGCTTGGTCTCTTTTTTTTTTTTTTTTGCTTTGGACCACGAGTGTCCAATGTGTATGATAGTGAGCCTGTCTGGCTCTTGGAACAGTTTCTGTAAGAACATGTGTTGCAGCACACAGAATATGACTTTTGCCTTGTAAGCCATCTCCCAGGTTGCTACGTTTCTTCTAATATTGATGGTAGTTGTGAAAGGATAGGAGAGAAGGGGGGCCAGGGAGTGTTTGCTAATGAAAGTGCATCAGACATGGTGAATTTGTGATGCTACAACCTATGGAAAATGATTGTTCAGCATCTGTTGTATTAAATGGCCAAAGAGAGCATTGCTTATTTGTCACTTCCTTGTGAAATGTCTACAATTGAATAAAATGAAACAGAGAAAATAAATTAAATCCTCCTTTTGCTGCTTTTTGCTTGCTTATACATTCAATTGGACTCCTCTAAAGTATCAGGGTACATCTAGGAATAAAAAGCTTATGTTTTCTTCTAGAAAACCCTCCCAATTGCATATATTTCTTTCTCATCAAAGAGATTTTCTTTCACTATGTGATTAGGTTTGAAGTTTTCAGCATTTCTGTGCAGATTGCTTGGGAAGAGACAGAGCACTATAAATTGTAGCTAAAAATACAATTTTTCTGTAACTGTCATAACAACATTTGGGCTAATTGATTCTCAGTAGAATAATGACATCCAATATGTAGTGAGAAATATTCATGAAGGAATCTGTGAAAACCTAGATCTGCCTTACTCCCCCAATAAATCAGGAAAATTCATTAGAGTCCTCTACTTAAGAAGAATTAAAAATAAGCCATCATTAGAGATTCTTTTCAATCTGATTTGAGGACAGTTGGAATTCCTTTAAGTGTCAGTGAATTTAGATTTGGCAGAACTCCAGTTCCAACAGGTTTTTTTTCTGCATATGCCCTGGGAGAAGGCCAGAGGAATTTAGAGAATATAGATGAAAGGCAGAATTGCAGTAGAAGGGGAGAGTAACAAAAAGCAAGCCATGGGCATATGAGGGAGAATATAGTCCCTGTCTGTGAAGTTATTCACTTAGGAAATGGGATGATTGAGACAACTGATAGGTTAACTTCAGAAAAGTGGACTTAAGACACTAATAAGTGTCACTTACACTGTGTGATGTGTGAAGATTTTAGCGTGTTCCATAAACTTAGCAAACTGACTGTGCTTTGGCAGCTGCCATACAACTAAAGTTCTTTGTGATTTCCAGTGTTGAGTATGTGCAGAACTTTCTACTTGTTGAAAGTGTGGTGAATGTGGAGATGTGGTAGCTGTTTTAAGCAAACTTTAGAAGTCATCATCCAGCACATGAAGCCAAAACATGAAGGACTTGATGGGAGATTTTGGTTTGCAGAACAGAAGAACCCAAAGCATCAGGGTGTTCCAAGTGAGCTACAGAAGCAGGGTATCTCTGTCTTACAGTGTGACCCAATGAATCAGCAAAGTGATTTGTAAAGGGGGTGATTTGGTCCATCCAGATCTCCTCCTCAGCCACCATATAGGGGCATTTTCCTTAATTTGCAGCTATGCTTGCTGATACACAAGGCTAGAAGCATAGCAGGGGAGATACAGGGAAAAGTGGGAACTTTAAATGGACATTGAAGATAATGAGGTAATTGGACTGTTTATTTGCTCTGAAAATCATGTAGATTGCAAGAGCTTGTTTGCTTTCTTCTTGGAAACAGAGTAACATTTCTGATTCCCCAAAAAGCCTCCTGTTCTGTGAGCTCAAAGACTCTTCATTTATTTGCTTGATAATGCTACCGGGGATAAATGCTGTTTTTTTTCTGGAGAACCCAAGTATTTTGCGTTCTTGCTGCAGTCAATGTTAGGAATGCTCCTTAGTTATGAGAACTTGAGCATTTCTGCCCATAGCAAAAATGTCAAACCTGTCTTCACAGGATCCTGCTGGATTTTGTTAGTGCACGTAATGTAGTACTGGCCAGAGTTGCACTCGCTGCCTTCTGTGCTGACTTTGTTCCGTTGTTGTTGCTAACGATGTGGTGCTGTCTCGTTCTGCTGACTGTGTGCCAGACATCTGCTGACTGCGGTTCGGATATTCCACCTACTGAGCTGAAGAGGTTTGGGATCACTGGGGCATGATCAGGAGCGCTTGACAGCCACAAGGTCTCAGCAGGGGGACTGTGGAATGTAGGCCAAGGCAGACATAAAGTCTGTCATGTTGTTATAGTTTCATTTGCTTATGGCTGCACTGAGGCAGTTGCCTGAACTCCGGGCTTTATTTATTTTTACTGTTCTTCAGAGAAACTTTAGTTTGTTAGAATGGTTACTGGCAGCAGGCATATTATGTACAGTGGAGAGGGTAGAGGGCATTCATGTGGAATCAGCTGAACTCAGCTTTTTTTCAAATCCGTCAGAGGTGTTTTAGGTTTTTTGGTATCTGCCTCACTGTTATTTGTCCAGTAGTGAGATTTGAAACATGAAGGTTTTATGGCGTTTTACTCCATTTGAGGAAACCATCTAACTGACAGCCAAACAATCCCCACTTTGCTTGTGGTTTGTCAGAGGAATATGACATCGTAGAATCGTAGAATAGAATCATTTAGGTTGGAAAAGGCCTTTAAGATCGAGTCCAATTGTAGACCTAACACTGCCAAGTCCACCACTAAACTGTGTCCCTAATGTGCCACAATGTAGATGTGCCACATCTACACGTCTTTTAAATACCTCCATGGATGGTGATTCAACCACTTCCCTGGGCAGCCTGTTCCAATGCTTGATAACCCTTTCAGTGAAGAAATTTTTCCTAATATCCAATCTAAACCTCCCCTAGCGCAACTTGAGGCCATTTCCTCTTGTCCTATCACTTGTTACTTGGGAGAAGAGACTGACACCCACCTTGCTACCACCTCCTTTCAGGTAGTTGTAGAGAGCGATAAGGTCTCCCCTCAGCCTCTTTTTCTCCAGACTAAACAACCCCAGTTCCCTCAGCCGCTCCTCATAAGACTTGCTCTCCAGACCCTTCACCAGCTTCATTGCTCTTTGGACACACTCCAGCACCTCAATGTCTTTCTTCTAGTGAGGGTCCCAAAACTGAACACAGTATTTGAAGTGTGGCCTCACCAGTGCCGAGTACAGGGGGACGATCACTTCCCTAGTCCTGCTGGCCACACTATTTCTGATACAAGCCAGGATGCTATTGGCCTTCTTGGCCACCTGGACACACTGCTGGCTCATATTCAGCCAGCTTTCGACCAACACCCCCAGGTCCTTTTCCGCCAGGCAGCTTTCCAGGCACTCTTCCCCAGTCCTGTAGCATTGCATGGGGTTGTTGTGACCCCAGTGCAGTACCTGGCACTTAGCGTTGTTGAATGTCATATGGCTGGCCTCACCCCCTCGCTCCAGCCTGTCCAGATCCCTCTGCAGAGCCTTCCTGCCCTCAAGCAGATCAACACTCCCGCCCGACTTGGTGTCGTCTGCAAACTTACTGAGGGTGCGCTCGATCCCCTCGTCCAGATCATTGATAAAGATATTAAAGAGAACTGGCCCCAATACTGAGCCCTGGGGAACACCACTTGTGACCGGCTGCCAACTAGATTTAACTCCGTTCACCACAACTCTTTGGGCCCGGCCAGCCAGCCAGTTTTTTACCCAGCGAAGAGTACGCCCGTCCAAGCCATGAACAGCCAGTTTCTCCAGGAGAATGCTGTGGGAAACAGTGTCAAAGGCTTTACTAAAGTCTAGGTAGACAACATCCACAGCCTTTCCCTCATCCTCTAAGTGGGTCACCTTGTCATAGAAGGAGATCAGGTTAGTCAAGCAGGACCTGCCTTTCATAAACCCATGCTGACTGGGCCTGATCACCTGCTTGTCCTGTATGTGCCCTGTGATGGCGCTCAAGAGGATCTGTTCCATAACCTTCCCCAGCACCGAGGTCAGGCTGACAGCTCTGTAGTTCCCCGGATCCTCCTTCCGGCCCTTCTTGTAGATGGGCGTTACATTTGCTAACCTCCAGTCAACTGGGACCTCCCTGGTCAGCCAGGACTGCTGATAAATGATTGGAAGTGGCTTGGTGAGCACTTCCACCAGCTCCCTCGGTACCCTTGGGTGGATCCCGTCCGGCCCCACACGTGACAAAGCGTCAGACTTCAGTCTTCCAGCCATACTGAGTCAGACCAAAGGTCAGTTTAACTGCATACCTTGTTTGTGGCAAAAGATAATAGCAAGTACCTAGAGATGAGTGTAAGAAACATGAAGTGATACTTTCTCTGATTACTTTCCGAGCTTTCAGTAAATTGCAATTCAGGCATTTCTTGCAGTTCTTTATAACATGATAGGCAAATATCTGTTAAGAATGTCATAACTATAATTTATTCTGCCTTGAGGCACAAAAATGAACCTTGCATTCTTGAAAGTGGTTTTTCAACCCTGTTAAATCAAGGGATAGGCAAAGTCTGTATTGCTTTTATTCATTTCACCAAGGCTAGGATGATTTAGGAGTTACGAAAACAGACAAATGCATTTTTATCTTCCTCCATTATCAGTAATATGCATTTATTTTGCATTAACTTTAAAAACAAACCAGAAAACCCACTTGAAACTTAAACTAGTTGTAACTAGTATGTGTAATAAAAGGACAGAGGTTTAACGATTTGCCTGATAATGCTTTCTTCTCTAAGAGTCATAAGGAAAAGCACTTTACTTATATGCAAAATCAAGCATTCTTTTGATATCATTGTTAAAAGTTTTTCAGGGAAATTCAGATGCATGTAAGTGGTAATCTCTGTTACTTGTTATATAATGTATTTAGTACGTTGTAGAACTGGGTGAAACTTTTCTGTCTTAAATTTGCTGAAATTTATTAGGTTACGGCTGCATATCATGACTTTTGCATATGGAAAATCCCAGTAATAGTGTTGCATTAAAAAGGGAGGATTTTTTGGTACTGAAGTTGCATGGTTTTGTTGATCTTTAAATACGAAGGAAAAAGGATTGCTCTTGTTCATTTTGGAATGTCATATTCATCATGGAAATTAAGTGGCTGTGTGTTTGTTTCAGTCAACAGATTAACCTAGGTAATATCTTGTTAATTTCATAAACTGGGAAGAGGAATTGCTGATTTTAATTCATCAATGACACCATGAGAATATATCATTTTTATTTAGCCAGGTTTACCTTCTTTCTAAATTATTGTCTGTAGGTCAAATGTGAATTTTTTTTTTAATTGAGGGAAATGCTATAGTAAATAGCAAAATTAAATGAAGTCATGATGTTTCAGATGAGTATACAACAACCAGAAAAAATAATGCCAAAAATACTTTTTTTGAAGCTACTGTGAAAATAAGGGCATAATAAAACAGTGCAAATGCTGCCTCAGCCATAATTACTGCTAAGAATCATTAACTGCAGGGTCCTCTGTTATCCATGTCTGAATTCTTTGCAACCGTTAAAATACTAATGCTCAGTTCTCAAGTACAAGTTTTGTAAAGGGTCCTAGTTTTTGATAAACCAAAAATAGGAATTGTCAAATTGGAAACTGAGTTCCAAAGCCAACATCCCTATTTGCAAGCAAAAGCTCATGTCTTAGGACTGGTTTATGTATGGAGAAAGTCACTCTTGAGCAAAATCCAGCATTGTGAGAGAACACCTTATATGTAACTCAAAGTAAATAGTGAAACATATATGGTTATACAATGCTGTTGTTACAGTAAAACAATTGATACATCATCCTGAATAAAAGTTAGCCTGAGCTCCTCAGTTGCAGGGAAGGGAGTAACCTACAGCGAAAACCATTACATTTTACTCCAACCACAGATCTTTTTCCTATGATAAAAAAGCAGAAGCAGTCACACTTCTGCAGCTTTTCTGTAGGTATAAAAATGATGACCAAGGAAGAAAAGAGGACAAAGCCCAAAGACGTTGACATCTTGTTTTTTATTTCCTATTCAGTGCGGATGTAAGAGGTTAAATGGCAAAAAGTTATTTTAAAATACAAGTGATGTATCATTATGAATGAAGAGATCTTGTTAACATAATAAGCAGTTCCTACAGTTCCTTATATTACAAATGGGCATGCTGCAGTATGCGTGATATCATTTAACAAAGATGCTGTCATTAATAATTATTTCTCAGCTGAAAAAAGTGTGCTTTGCAAACAGCATCATATATTCGTACATTCCTGTTGTTGATGAGACGTTTTATGGCAACCGTGACACCTTGTTACAGAGTCTGTGGATCTTACACTCTTGGGAAGCGAGGTTGGATATTCAGAGGCAGGACACAGATCTTGCATCTTACATCCAGTCTCTTCTCTGCCATACCAGATAATATTTATGTAGTTAGCTTTTACTAGAGGTTAGTCCAGCTCATTCATGGAAAAGAATTTTTTCAACATCATGCATGTAATTAAAGGGCAGCAGTGGCTTTTGTTGCATGAGTCCTGTATTGGTAACGTCAAAGGGCATGGAATGATTCTGTGTAAATCTCAAGTAAACAGGCGTAAGGCATTTGGATCAGCAAAAGCTGAAGCTCTTCAGTTTTTATGCTGAAAAGCCTTTTTATGAAAGATGAAGATAGATGTTTTTGATAGATGGGTGACCTGCTGGACATGGTCTTGCTTAAACCTGATAAAACTTTTTTTTTGAGGGAAAGGGAGGGAGAGGAGAGGATAACTAACTTAGCAAATAACCTGCTAACAATTGGAAAATGGATTCTGGAAACAGACTGTCCTTTTGGGGGTTGAGAAGAGACTGTTATCATGACAGAAAATGTTGTGAACCCTCTGGGTGCATTAAACAGTGTAAGTACAAAGAAGATTGTCCCCTCAGAAGAAGAAACAGCACTATCTGACAGAGAGCAGTGACAAATTTTGATTTTGAAGGCATTTTGTTTGCGGGGAAAGTAACTGCAGAATCTTGAAAACCATTCCACTGACTCGAAGTAAATTACAGGGGGAGTCTGTGCCTTGTGTTACTGATGCTAAAGAATTATGGACTTGCCCTGATATATCTGAATAGAGAGGCTATCTGTCAAGGGCATACCTTCTCAAGAATCAACTGAAAAGAAATAAATTGCAAGTATTTCTTGTGTGTGTTGCAAAGAGAAATGACAGTCTGTAGTGTCTTACATGGCTTCTGACACTGAGGAAGAATAGTTAATAATTAAAAAAACCAAAACCACAAACAAACAAAACCCCAAAAAAACTTACTGAGATGAAACACTGCAAGCACTCCTATGTGGAAATAATGTGTGAATGAAATACAAAAATTGACAATGAACTTTAGCATTGTGGACTTCAGTAAACGAAGGGGAGAAATAGAACTCTTACCAAGCTAAAGAAGGAAATACTGTCTTTTTATCTCTCCCCTTCTGAGATGGGTGCAAATATTACATCTACAGTTTGGAAAGCAAATCTGACAAACTATGTAATACAAGAATAGAGAACTTTGCTGCTCAGATGTTTCAAGACCGGTTAAAGAATGCTGCCTGATTCCAGGGATATTTATGATTTACAGGTCGCAATTGGAGTTAGGCATCTAGTGCTCTGAGAGGCAGAGCAGAAGCCTCACTCCTTGTTGTTTTCAGCTGGTTAACTTTAGTGATTCTTCATTCAATATATAGATATTTGTTGATTCCATTCTGGGATACCAATTTGTCCACCATATTGTTTGCAGAATTCAGCAGTGCTCTGGATTCCACCGTTTGGCAAGGTGTCTGAAAGTTACTTGTTGCCATAACCGAGCCTTTCCATGTTTCTGTCTCATTGTCTCCCAAGGCGTGCTAGCATATTGAGGCACATAATAAATACTTAGATGTACAGGTGTGAACATAGGAGGTGTTAATGCATATAAATTGTGAACCCAGTCCCAGACTGTCACCTGGTTTGCCTGCTAAGCCAGTCTCATCTTCTTATGCTGTATATCTCAAAACAAGACTTGGCTGAAGCAATGCTGTCTCAGAGTTCCTCCCTCCTGCCAGCCATTGACTTTTTACAGCCATTTGAATTTTTCTGAACTGTAGCAGCTGAATTCATTGAAGCTGGAGATATCTCAAAATCTGTGTGGACACTGAGTCCCAATTCCTCTATGTAAGTGTGAGAGACTTGAATGTGAATCAGAGCTTAATACATCGGCTGCATGAACTAGTGCTGGAATGCAGCCCAGTCTCACAAAAGACTGATTGGATGGTGCCTGGTAGACATTTTACAGCATGCTAGTCTATCTGGAGTACTGGTGCAGAGAAAGCAGTGCCACATGGCCGTTGTTGATATTCTGTGTATGTGGTGAAAGCACATATTAGGGACGCAAAGGTGGTTCCGTAAGACTGATTTGTTGCTGTTGAGACTCATTTATCACATCTTTCTGCAAGAGTCTTGTATGCAGGTGCTTGCAGGTCATTGTGGGAGAGATAATAAGTATGCAGCCGGTCTTCAAAGGAAAAGAAAACATGGTCGTAAGTCTTTCTAGTGGCAGGAATCTACATACTCAGCCGTGGCCGACATTTTTTGGGAGTACAATATAAAGACTAAAGCAGACTAAAGCTCCATTTAACTCAACATCCTGTCTCCAACAGAGGCCAATAGTGGAAGCCTACGGAAAAGTGTGAGGACAGATGAAAGTAATTTCCTTCCCCCCCCCAGATTTGTCCAGGTGCTTTTTTTGTGTCCGTGTATAAACCCTTAGGATCGAATCTTCTGCCAGTGAGTCCCACGGTGTAGCTCTGCCTCGTACAAAGAATGTGCAATGCTCTTATTGAATCCGCCTCCTGATATTCAAAGATTCCATGCTCTTTGGCTTTTGTGTTAGGAAAGTCAGTGAGTAATTGTTCTCTGGCTATCATCTGCAGCTTACAGTCCATTTTGGAAGCCATTCATGTATTTCTTCATGATTTTCCATTGACCTTTGTGTCTTTCCCAGTTCTACTATTTCAGATATATTGGTAAGAACTCCTAAAAAGTGACATAGTCATTTTTTTTCGTGTTCTCAATTCCTTTCATAACAATTCCTAACCTTCTAGTTGCCTTTTAGACTGCTGCTAAGCAAACTAACATGCTTTTTTCATAAAACCATGTGCAGCTAACTCCCACATCTTTTTCCTGAGTGATAATAGCCACTTTGGAGCTTGTCAATATGTATAAAACATATGTAAACTTAAGTAACTTTTTGCATTATGTTACACTTTACACTGAATTCTGTCAGCCTTTTTATCATCCATTTATGAAGTATTATCTTGCAATTCTTCAGTTAGCTTTTACTTTTATGTGGTTTTATTTTTTACAAGTGTCATTAGCCAACTGCTGAATCACTACAAACAGTTACCTTACATTTCACTCTTTTGCAGATTATGAATAGCTTGAACAGTACAAGCCCTAATTCAAATCCTTTACAACTTGTTACTGACCACTCTCTGTTGAGGCAACTGAGTAGTTTCTGGAAAAAGCTTTGATTTGAGACATTGTTAAAATGTGTTCAGAAAATTTTATTGGCTGGATTTCCCTTATCTGCATGCTTTTGGCTTCCTCAAAGAACCATGCTAGTTTGGGGCGTTTTTTTATAGGACATATTCTACATATTCCTTCCCCAGTCTATTATATGAGTGCATATTAAGTAGTTTTGCACTGTGCCTAACATGGGAATGGCAGTACTGGATCAGACCTAAGCGTTACTTAGCTTAGTATCCTGCCTCTGATGTCAGTGTTAGGAAAGAGTATGGAAATAGGGCAAGTGCACACTGATATTTCCTTGGTAGTCTCTTTCCAGACTCCAGAGCTGAAGACTTTCTAAGACAGAAATATCATCTTTGTCTTTTAACAACTCTTAATATGTTGTGCTCCCATGAATTCTGTCCTTGAGTCCATTCACATTTCTAGTGTCCTTAATGTGCTACAGAAAGGGGTTTTACTGCTTACCTAGTAATAGCTTGCCTGGTTATTAATGTCAGACATCATAATCTGTGATCACTTGCATTACCTTGCAAAGCTTAAAAAATTACTGTAGCTTTTTCCGTCTTCCATTTCTTTGGAAGTGGGGGATTACACACAACAGCTAATAGTACCTCTGTTCCATACTTCCATTTCTTTTTGGGCCAGTAACATTTGGTGCTGGAGACTTGCTGCTCTTCAAGTTTTTTTTCCTACAATGTCATGTAATTGTGCTTCAGCTTGAGAAGAGATCCTATGATATGTCCCTGTGAAGATGGATTCCAAGGTGAAAAGCTATAAAACTCCTCTACAGTGAAGATGGATTCAGAATAATTTATTTTATTCTGCTGTGGCCTTATGTTTTCTGAGTGTTTCCATGAGTCTCTAACGGGTTTTTGGCTTCTGATATGTTTGAAAAAGGGTATCTTAGCTTTTATGCGTTGACTACACTGGTCCTCACACATGTTCTAGCCTCTCATGTTATGTTTTTGCCTTTAACCTGCTAGAGTTTGTTCTTTCTCATTTTTCTCATATGGATGTTGATTCAACTTTCTGAAGGATTATTCCTTATACGCTTACACACTGGAGGGAAGGGATGCCATCCAGAGGGACCTTGACAGGCTTGAGAGGTGGGTCTGTGCGAACCTCATGAAGTTCAGCAAGGCCAAGTGCAAGGTCCTGCACATGGGTCGGGGCCATCCCAAACACAAACACAGGCTGGGCGATGAGTGGGCTGAGAGCAGCCCTGCTGAGAAGGACTTGGGCGTGTTGGTTGACAAGAAGCTCAACGTGACCCGGCAGTGTGCGTTCGCAGCCCAGAAAGCTAACCCTATCCTGGGCTGCATCAAAAGAAGCGTGACCAGCAGGTCGAGGGAGGGGATTCTCCCCCTCTACTCCGCTCTTGTGAGACCCCACCTGCAGTACTGCGTTCAGCTCTGGGGGCCCCAACATAAGAAGGACATGGACCTGCTCGAGTGAGTCCAGAGGAGGGCCACGAAGATGATCAGAGGGCTGGAGCACCTCTCCTATGGAGACAGGCTGAGAGAGTTGGGATTGTTCAGCCTGGAGAAGAAAAGGCTCCGGGGAGACCTTATAGCAGCCTTCCAGTACCTAAAGGGGGCCTACAAGAAAGCCGGAGAGGGACTTTTTACAAGGGCATGTAGTGACAGGACGAGGGGTAATGGCTTTAAACTGAAAGGGGGCAGATTTAGATTAGATGTAAGGAAGAAGCTCTTCACTGTGAGGGTGGTGAGGCACTGGCACAGGTTGCCCAGAGCGGCTGTGGATGCCCCATCCCTGGAAGTGTTCAAGGCCAGGTTGGATGGGGCTTTGAGGAACCTGGTCTAGTGGAAGGTGTCCCTGCCCATGGCAGGGGGGGTTGGAACTAGATGATCTTTAAGGTCGCTTCCAACCCAAACCATTCTATGATCCTATGATTACTAATAGCCTCCTTCACCTGCTTAACAGTGCAAGTGTTTTGGGGACAAGGTGGACTTGGATAGGAGTGCCTACTCCTACCAGAAAAGTTGTGGTTGCTCATGGATGATCAAACAGCTGTCAGCTGTAATTTTTAAAAAGAGACTGGAGCCAATGGGGATTGGAGCTGCCTGAAAGTGACTCTGTCCAATAGGATAGAAAAAGCCAAGGCACCGTTCCTTGTGGATTATTTAGCATCAGTTTCTCTAAGTACTTGTGATTGTCTTTCCACACTTTGCCTGTGATAGCAGTAAAGTAATTAGCTTTTAGCAGAAATAGTCACACTTGCAGTATGTGTCACCAGATGCGTACTGTTGTCTTTGCTATCCTAGTCCATTGTAGACAGGTAAATAACATAATTATTAACCATTTAGAGAATGTACAGTGCATAGTTTTGCCTTTCACGCCTCTGATTCCAAATTAAATCTTTTTGAACTGTATGTTCCTGGTGCAGATTGCCTGATCGTGACTGGGTCTTTAGAATTTGTATCTTTATTATTTTAAGTTATATCTTTATTTGTTTTAACCGCATGGTTGGTATGTTTGTAAACTAGACTCTGGTTTAGGGCATACATTGCATATACGTGTGTAGTGTTCTGCCTCTGTCAGGGAATTTGTGTCTCAATTAAAATGGAATGTAAGCTGCTAAATATGAACATTAGTTTGAAAGTTAGGCATGTATGGTGCTGAATAATGTGTTACAGCTGTATACCTTGCTTAAAGCAATGTGGAGGTGTTAATCCCATTGAAAAGTTCCCACCCCACCCACCAAACTAAAAGAATTAGACATACTGTCAAAGAAAAATGCAAAATGAATGATGAGTTGTTTGTGCCAGTGCTTTTAATTATGTACTACAGTGGTTTTAAACAGTTAAAATTACCCTCAGAGTTAGTTTCTCTCTCAGTTTATTAAGTGCAGGGCGTAAAGGCATTTTCAAAATAGCTCATATATTAAAGGACCTGAGTGGCTCAACAAGGTCCAGGTTTAATTTCATGATTCTATTGCTTTCAAGAGATTGCTGTTTGATCCTCGGTACCATCTATTCAGTTAAAGATCGCAAATGAGTTGAGCACCATCATTTTGAATCGCACTATGGAAACCACAGGGCAGGCTTATCGCTTTGGGGCAGTTGCCCCCAGTGTAGAATAACTGTAAGTGAGGAGCCTGCCTCTGAAAAGTAAGCTACCATATCCACTGTGCAATCAGCCGTAGTTCAGGAGAGCAGCTTTTGTTAAGCCTTTTGTGTTGTTGCTCCCAATGGATTTCATTAAAGACCCAGGCGTAGTGAGAAAGTTGAAAGCAATATTAGGAAATGTTACGTTCTTGAGGAAGATGTCCTAATGAATATTCTTCTATTAATTCTCAGGATTTGAAAACAGACCCCTCTGTCTTCATTGCTAGTTAACTGAGGTTTTTGCTGTCATTTATTTTGATGTTGAATTTGTATAGTGAAATAGATACCACATTCCACGTGTATCAAGTAAAGCTCTGTTTTGCATTGAAGTTGTTACCTATGAAGAAATCATAGGATAATATTAATAATGCTGAGAGGAAAAAGCCGCTTTTGGGATGTCTTTAATACTATGAGATCCTTTTTCTTTAGTGAGAAAGTAACGTCAGTTTGTATGTGGTGCGCTGATTTAACAGGTATTGTGATTTATTTAGCTGCACTGAATTCTAAATGGATGAACCACTAACATCACACATACAACTGAATAATTTTATGAAACAACATTGTGTTATTACACTATGAAGATGTAACTATGTTAAGATGTGTTCTTATTTTTTTTACAGTTGACAGGGCATATGATACCAGACAATAAAGAGAAGCACATGATTCCGTGAGATCATTTATGAGTTTAAAACATGCAAAAAATAGTTGTGGATTTATTTTGATACTCAGATAATTTTGAAAGATCGCATTTCAGCTTCCCCCCACCCCCTAATGAGAGAGTGAGAGTGAGTTCTGTTAATACTGTGCTTTCTAGCTGAGGTGAGTTCTGTAAGTAAAATTCTATGAAACATTAATCAGCCTTTTGGATTTGTAAGTTGATGGTACATCAGATGCTTACGCTATTGTTCTATAGGAATAAAAAAAAGGGATTTGTATATTTGCTTATATTATTCTTTGTATGTGAACTGGCACTGTTCATAATGATGTGGTGAAACTCTGGAAAAGTATTATTTTGAAAGTACAGATTAGTAGTTTATTTTGTAATATGCATGGCAGGGGGAAGCAGGTACATAAAGATACATCTTGGAAAAAAAAACTAATTACAGGTGAAAAGCTCCTGCATTACTGTTTTCAATATGTAATGCAAACTTTTACAGTTTGGCCTGAGGTAGACTCTTACCTGAGTGTTCCTATGGCATGCTGCTTGTGCTTTTAAAAATGACAGCTTAACTCCCTTCCAAAAGTGCTATACATTTTACTTTAGCAGACTATCTAAGTTGCTAAAAATTATTGAAGAATAAAATAAACCTACCTTCAAAATGAAGCAACAGCCTGATATTTAATGTGAAGTCTAGACAGGTTTGCAGTAGAATATTTTCCATTCTAACCATGCAGTGATCTGGGCACTGAGAAGCTGCCACTGTGATTCAAGGCTGAAACAGAATTTATGTCTTTTATTAGAATTCTTGATCTTGTGGAAGGGAACTTTACTGCAACTCCAGTGCATATGTCTTTAGGGATTTATGATTTTATTTAATACACAAAGAGAAAAGAGGGAGGGAGAATGCATAATGGGCTTCCTACAGATTAGGAATCCTTGTAGTCTAGGCAAAAGGATGGTCTGCTCCTTCATTTTACTTTCATCTCAGAATCTCAAATGAGTAACTGTTATGACCATCATTAAAGAATTAAACTTGATGCACATTCTCAGCTTGTGTGGGCCCAATAATTGTGAAAGCCTTGTACTTAATGAGGCCAGGAAAATCATCAGAGCACCTAAACAGAAATTTTGTTGCTGCTTCAATCCTTGAACAAAGTGTTAGCAGGTAGTGCCTAACATGAGCTGCTCCTCTCTCAGATCTTGAATGTTTTGGCATCAAACCTTTTGTGCTGCCAGCATCACTATGCTGTTGGGGTACCTGAACTTGTCTGTTTCTGTTGGTGCTGTGCCTCCCCGCTGTGGGTGATTGTTGGTAGCAGGCTTCCAATAGAGCAGAGGCTTACAGCCGCTGCCACTGCTGTGTCACCGAGTATGGTCTTGAAATATTGTTTGGCCAGTGGGTCAACGAATGCTTTCTGTGTTGATCACAATTCCGGAACATCACTAAAGAAGCATCTGTCTCGTTGTATGAGTGGGAACCGTGTGTGGGTTCGGCATTTCTGGCATGCAGGAGGGCAACCTGCATGTGTGATTCAACTCAGCTGTTCTTTTACAAGGGTTCACAGACTTGGAAATGGTCCTTACTAATGCATGTCGACACCAATGAGCTGGCAGTCATTTTAATTATGCTGCATCGAGGTGCTTATTATGAGTAAGTAGCAAACATCTCCAGTAACTATAATTAGCTTTTGCGCTATAATAAGTAAAGAAGGCCTTTAATTTCCAAAGCATGCAATAATTTTATTTTATTCATGCAAATCATGCTTTCTGGAGCCAAATAATTTTGCTTGATTCGTCTTGTGACTACTTCCTTCATCCACCATGGACACGTTTACATGCCAGTTACTGCACCGCCTCCCTGTGGAGGGCAGTGCTTTAGGCTTTAGTTAACGTTTCATTCCATTACATTTCTGAGTTCTCTGCGGTCTCTCTGCCTGGGTATGTTGATCCAGTGCCAAACTCCTTGCAGCTCTTGGCTTAGTGGCACTGCTTTGTCAAACTCCTGGCCCATTTTTGAGAAAATGACCCATCTCCCAGATGTCTTTATGTTTTATGAGCAGAGACAAGTTCTTTCCATTTATTGGTCTTTGTCCAATTCTTCCCAGTCACCCCTATCTGAGTTAGAGCTCTTGTCTGTTCTGTTGCTCTGGGACTGTTCTTCACCACCAGCAGCTGAAAAGCACTCATGGCATTTTCCTTTAGGCCTAGAAGCTAGCTCTGCACCCTCATGAGGAATGGTTACTATCAGTGCCACGTTCTGGGAGGTTTGTTCTTCTCTGAGACGCCAGGGATGTTTTGCCCATAATGTAGGATATACATGCTAATAACTTCTGCGTGTCATACACCTAATCACTGAGATCATGTATTAACTGCTAGACTAGCACACTGCTTTGTAGTGCCTGGAAGAACAATGTGTTTGTATGGGTGAGCAGGGCAAATGATGATGGCATATCCATCTCTTGAAGTGCTCACTGTCAGGTAAGGAAGGTTTAAAAATCTTTATCACACTTTGTTTGTTGTAAAAGATACAGTTTTGGAGGAATAAGCACAAAAGTATTAATCTTACGTTAGTATTAGGGGAAAATTTATCTGAGTACGTGGTGTTCCTGTCTCCTGAGCTCTTCTTTAGCATCTGCAGACACTCTTCCAAAGGACAAGTCAATTGGTTTAGTTAATCCTGGTTGTTACACCATCTTCTCAATAGTGCTGTCTTGAGGAGCTAATAAATGGAAATGCAACAATTATTAAAAACCTTATCCATATTTTACCCCACCCCTCAAAAAAGGAACAAAGCCCCAACACTGTGACGTTATTGATTCATTGGAGAATTTTTTTCATCCTTGAGCTTACATTTAATTTGCATGCCTAGCTTTGGTGTAGACAGCTACTTGACAGGGTTTCCTAATTGTATTGGGTTTGTGTGGCAAGGTTTTGGTAGTGGGGGGGCTGCAGGGGTGGCTTCTGTGAGAAGATGCCAGAAGCTTCCCCTAGCTGGCTCTAAGATCGGCCCACCGCTGGCCAAGGCTGAGCCCATCAGCGACAGTGGTAGCGCCGCTGTGATAACAGATTTAAGAAGGGGAAAACACTACTGTGCAACAGCAGGCAGAGAGAGGAATGAGAATATGCGAGCGAAACAACTCTGCAGACACCAACGTCAGTGAAGGAGGGGGAGGAGGTGCTGCAGGCACCAGAGCAGAGATTCTGCTGCAGCCCGTGGTGAAGACCATGGTGAGGCAGGCTGTCCCCCTGCAGCCCATGGAGGTGAACAGTGGAGCAGACATCCACCTGCAGCCCCTGGAGGACCCCACGCAGGGGGATGTGCCTGAAGGAGGCTGTGACCCCGTGGAGAGGAGCCCATGCTGGAGCAGTTTGTGAAGAACTGCAGCCTGTGGGAAGGATCCACGTTGGAGAAATTCATGGAGGACTGTCTCCCGTGGGTGGGAGCCCATGCTGGAGCAGGGGAAGAGCGTGAGGAGGAAGGAGCAGCAGAGACAATGTGTGATTAACTGACCACAACCTCTATTCCCCGTCCCCCTGCGCCGCTCGGGGGGAAGCAGTAGAGAAATTGGGACTGAAGTTGAGCCTGGGAAGAAGGGAGGGGTGGGGGGAACATGTTTTAAGATTTGTTTTTATTTCTCATTATCCTACTATGATTTGATTGGTAATAAATTAAATCAGTTTCCCCAAGTTGAGCCTGTTTTGCCCAGGACGGTAATTGCTGAGTGATCTCCCTGTCCTTATCTCGACCCATGAGCCTTTCGTTATATTTTCTCTCCCCTGTCCAGCTGAGGAGGGGGAGCGATAGAGCGGCTTTGGTGAGCACCTGGTGTTCAGCCAAGGTTAACCCACCACACTCATCTAGAGACATTTACTAGACTGGAGTACTTTTTATGTTAACAGTGTTCAGATTTTTATCTACTTTCTGATTGTAGTAAATAAGTAAATAAATGCATGCCCACATGCATGTGCCCTGCCTTCCCCCCCTCACCCTCCACCCAGGTGCAGAAATGTTTCTGGTTTGTGGAGCTTCCAAAATTCTCCCACTTAAATCTGGGCTTGTTAGAGATTTACTCAAGTTTTGCCAACTGAGGTAATAAGTTCTAAGGCTTCCTGGGCCATTCTGGTATGCCAGAGCCATCATTCAAGTGACAGTATGACAATATGTACTTTCTGAATCATCCAGGCCTAGTTCCTTCTATTCTCTTTTTTCATTCTGTCGGCATCTTAATTTATGACTTAATGTTGGAAATGTTTGTCTCTGAGACACTTCCTCCAGGAGATGTGCTTACATAGGTATATTTGACCACACGCCTTTGTCATTATGGGATCTTTTAACCAAAAATGTAGCCCTAACCCATATCTGGTGTTCATACTAGTCCTTTGCCAATTCTTATGCTCTCTTGTAAGTTCATCTAACAAATCTTATCTTATGGTTTCTTTAGGCATAACCTAAAAGAGTTAAGGAATGGGGGTGGGGTGCGTGTATATAGGCGTATGTGCAAAGCAGCTCTTTCAGAGATCTCCTAACCACAAGGAGAACACATCCAGAACTACAGTCTTTTTCACGTCACTTTTCTTCACCTGACTACGTCACAGGAAAAAATGTGAAATCTTGACCCTCCTTGACCATTTTGGTTGTTAAGTGCTGCTGTGGGTCTGAAGTCAAAATAGTTTCTGTCCTCCTCAAACTCAGGCAGAGCAGTCCCATCTGGGCTTTATAAGAATTGCACAAGGTTGGATAGGATAATCCTTACCACATCATATTGTCATCTTTGCTATTCACCATTCATTTAAAGCTCCCAAGCACCACTGAGTTTTAAAGGATTCACAGAATTGTTTAGGTTGGAAGGGTCTTCTTGAGATCATCTAGCCCAACCTCTTGCTCAAGCAGGATCACCTAGAGCAGGTTGCACAGGAACCGCATCCAGTTAGGTTTTAAGTATCTCTACAAGTGCAGACTGCACAGCCTTTCTGGACAACCTGTTTCAGTCTTTGACCACTAACAGAGACAAATAGAGAAATTCAAATCTCTGTATTTTAACCGTCCTTGGCTTTGAACTTCCTAATTTTGCTAACCTATGTCATGTCTGGCATTTTCCCTCCCTCTTTAATCTTTTCTTTGTGAGTACTACATTAATTGAATTTTCACTAATATCAACTTGAAAATAAAGTTTTAGCAGCTGTTCTTGCTCTGGCTGTTCCTTTGCCTTATAATTATTTAAAGATCAAGAAGGAATAGTTAGACTAGTTTTAAACTTACAGGCAGACATTCAGGGCACAGTTCTGCAAAGCTTTTTTGCAAAGTAAAGAATTTGCAAGGCAGCACTAAAAGAGGTCTCAGAAATAAAGTGACATCTAGAACATTAGCTCTTGTTAATTATGTTAGTTATGGTGTAAAAGAGGACTGCTTAACTGCGTTCTGCAGTGACAGTTCATCTGGCCCTCTGCCATCTTGTGGCAGACCTGTTCCCATGGGCAATTTAGGAAGGCATAGTGAGCGAGATACCTGCTGTTCTTGATCGCCTTCTTTCCAAAACGTGGCTTTGTCCAATGGTAATGTATCACACACATCTGTTAACCATGTGATGGGGAAAGAACCCAGAAAACAGATACCAAGAGCAAGATTTTTCTGAGTTAGGGTAATGGGCAGTAGTTGTGCTTGGTTAACTTTTTAACTTTGGTGACCAGTCATTCAAGATAAATTAGAGGCTGCAGGTGACCTGTAGGTTTAGCATTGTTAATCCAAATTACCTAACCAGTAATTTGAAGTAAGAGAATATTTGCTTAAATCAATTCTGAAATTGAAAGCTTTGAAAAGGCAATGAAAATAGAATAACGTGGTATATTATTGGTATAAAACATGGTGCGGTTGCCGATCAGGCTTTGTTGTGCCAGGCTTGCTTGCGTATAGGTGTATCTGCACATGCACTAAATAGGCGGAGAATATTGTTCACCACATATCTACTTCGTACTGTGGGAATTGCTGGCTCTTATGATATTTTTCTGAGGGGATAAATTTACATCTGACAGACATATCCTTATTGTGACTTTTGTGTCTTTTTTTTTTTTTTCCCCTTTCAACTGGAAAAAAAAAAGAGTAAAAAGTGCAGTAGATATGCACAAAGTTTTCCTTTACCAATGTGTACTGGGTTTGGCTGGGATGCAATTAATTTTTTCTTCATAGCAACCCGTATAGTGCTATGTTTTAGACTGGTGAACAGAACAGTGTTGATAACATACCAACATTTTAGTTATTGCTGAACAGTGCTTGCACAGTGTCAAACCCTTTGCTGTTTCTCACTGTGCCCCTCAGAGCAAGTAGGCTGGGACTGGGCAAGAGGCTGGGAGGGGACACAGCCAGGACAGCTGACTCGAATTGACCAAAGAGAGATTCCATACCATATAATGTCATGCTCAGCAGTAACTCTGGTGGGATGGGGGGGAAGTTTTTCCAAAGTTAGTTGTTCCTCAGGGACTGGCTGGGCATCAGTCTGCCGGTGGTGAGTGATTGCTTTTGCATCCCTGGTTGGTGTTTTGCTTTGTTTTGTGGTGGTGGTTGTTTGGTTGGTTGGGGTTTTTTTTCCTTCACTTATTAAACTCGGCTTTATCTTGACCCATAAGCTTTCTTGCTTTTGCCCTTCCGATTCTCTCCTCCACTCCTCTCTCCTCTTTCTATTCCTGCCTGGAGTGAGGGGAGTGAGCGAGCGACTGGGTTGGGGGCTTACCTGCCAGCTGGGGTCAACCCACTGCACAGCACCTTCTGATTTCCATTCTTGGACCTGTTGTGACATTGAGGAGGCAACATGTGGCTTTTTCAAAGAGGAATCTCCAGAGGAGAAGCATCTTGGTCTTGCACGTGCCCTATAAATGATGTGTTTATAAACACTAGTAAGAATCATGGCATTATAAAACATTGTTGTGCACCAGCCACTTCTGTCAACCTGACATTTCTTCAGTGTTTAAAAAGTCCATACTAACATCTTGATTTATATGGTTTTCTCCACATTGCTTTAAGCCTCTCTGCTTCCCACATATTTACTTTGTTTATTTTTTTACCACAATACAGTTGAGCAGATGTTTGTGTTGCAAATTATATCTTAGACTCAGAAATAATAATATTTTTACAAGAATAATTATGTGTAATTTAAGAAAGAAATGTACCTTTTGAGATGGGGTGTTTGGGGTTGATTTGTTTGTTGGTTTTGGGTTTGGTGTTTTTTTTTTTTCCTTCCTCCCTTCATGTCACCAGTTCTCTGCAACCCATTAGGTATTAGGGTCTTGGTCCATTCTTCTAAATTAAAGAAACTTACATAAAGGAGCATGAATTTTCAGACTAACTGCATACACTGGTTGAATGTATGAGCTGTGGTCATGATGTATGTCATGGCCACCTTTGCCTAGTCATGAGCCAACTATATGAGAATGAAATTGAACCAGCATCTCAATATTCTTACCCTCTAATTTCACTCCTAATTGCTGGGATTCAAACTAAGCAAGAAATGAGATGATGACAGTCCATGTCCATGTTAACATGCAGTAAAGTCAAACGTTTGTTAACAGCCTGAGGATTATTCCACAGATATAATGTTTAAATGAGATGTTTAAGCTCAGAAAAGGTTGCTATCATAGAATGCAAAAGCTTGTTTTAGTTGTTCATGTGGTTGTAATAGCCAAGAATGCATGTCCAGTTAGCGTAAGGAAGTACCATGAGAATGGGGAGTAGTGCTTAGATGAGTAAAGGGAGTACCAAATTTAGATTTAGGTCCGAATGCTTCTGCGTTTAGGCATATTTAGTACCTGACTGTACTATCCGTTTGAGTTGTATGGAGTGTGGGACTGTATTTATCATAGAATCATAGAATGGTTTGGGTTGGAAGGGACCTTAAAGATCATCTAGTTCCAACTCCCCTGCTATGGGCAGGGACGTTTCCCTTACTTGAGCTCTTTATAAAATACTTCCAACTTATCAAGCCTTGTTCAAATTATTTATGTAAAGTGTATTAACTTTTCTTGAGATAGTAATAAATGTGCTCTTCATTTGTATTATTTCTTGCTAGGCTATTGCAGCTCAGTCGGCACAAAGGGATAGTGCTGAGGGAGGGTTTTTGCTGCTGAGCTCTCAACGATGCAGAATTTCAGGCAAAGAATGCAGCAGAGAGCTTGCTTTCCAGGCCAAGCTCCTGCCCAGGCTTTCACGGGAAGCACACTAAGGAAATGTGTAACTGATAGACAAACTAATTCTGCCTTTTACCTTTAAACAGAAGAGTGATTGTATTTTTCTGGATGCTCACAGGAGGTTAGTGTAAAACTCGTCACTGGGTGTCACTGTTACACCACAGGAATCTGGGTGAAAGTGGATTTCTCTGGCCTCGAATTACGAAGGTCTTAAAGGCAGATGTTGTTAAATACAAGTGGCAGAGACCCGTAGCGTTGGTATGACTGTGGAACCTACTATATGTAAAGAATACACTAAAAGGCTATTTGCATAGTCTGCCCGCAGTGCTTATAAACTCCTTGATGTTTCCTGATGTGCCCATATTTGAGCTCTGAGAATGAACAGAAGTGATATTTTTCTCTGTGCTTTTCACAGCGTAGGGGGTGGTGGAGAGCTGCTTCCTGTTCTTTGTATGCATGAGTATTCAAAAGAATCTAAACAACATTCAAATCGTACAAAGTAAAGCTGAAAGGGATTGCTAGAGGGCGTCTCTCCCATTCCCCTGCCCCGAGTAGGTCAATTACGTCTTCAACTATCCTTGACTAATGTGTTTTTAAAAACAGCACTGATGGTCAGTGTTCTTGGCGATCTCTTCCAGTACTTAATCACTCTTCTCACAGAGTTTTCTTAATAACAAACCTTGATATCCGTTCCTGGAATTTAGTTGTTAGGTCTTGTTCTACCTAGCAGGAACTGAGAATTAAACCTTCCTTTCTGCTTTGCTTCAGACTCTTAAGGGGTTGTTTTTTGGGTTTGGGGTACGTTTCAAACTTTCGTTTAAGCTAACAATGAAATAAATATGTACATCAGGAGTGCATGGGAGTTTACAAGACTAGCCATGGCACCTTTACAAGCAAAATAATATACCACAGTTCTTACAAAGTAAGAACCATGCCCACTATTAAAATGGTGATTTTTGTCTGCATTTTATTAAAGAGGGGGAAAATCAGTCATTCAAAAGTATTTATTTAATATTTTAAAACTGTGGCTGGTGATTAAATTCAAGCTTTACTGGATTCTTGCATCGTTTTCATTCAGACAAGACAAAACCCCCTATAATTCTAAATATTTGGCTCTGTTTTTCCTCTTTTGTTTCGGATTGGGGCATTTTTCCATGTTCTGTAATGTAGCATATCACATTTTGGGAGAGGGAGGGAGGAAGATTTCTTCAACAATTGTGTAATACTAGAGCATCTAGTAATGTGAAGAGTATCAGGATTTCATTCTGAGAGTCAGCAGACCAGTTCACCTCCATGGTGTTTTTCTGGCCACTCAATATGGGCTCAACAACTACATGCTGAAAATCCTTTGCATAATGGAATAGCATTATCATGTCTGTAGTCTTATCGAAGAAAGATTTCTTTGTTTGTTTACACCCCACCCCAGCATTCGTCTTGTTCTCTCCTGAACAGTCTCACAGTTCTGCAGCATGTCTTTGAAGTGTAGCACCAAAATCTGGATGTATTCTCTAGCTAAGATTTCACCAGTGTTGAGCAGGGAGATACTTTTCCTATCATATAAACAATATTCTTATATATGCCATTAGTATGATTTTCTTTGATTAATAGTTTTGAATGGTGAATGTTTAACAGCATGTCACTAAGGCTTAGCTTGTGATCTATTTCATCCCCAAGATTCCTTTTTGACCCAATTTCCCATTCAGGTTTTAGCACAGTTGATTATATTTGCCCAGATATAACTTCTTGCATTTATTTTTCTTGAATTGTGTGTGTTTCTTTCAATCCATTTCTACAGTTTAACATAAATATGAGTTACAATACTGATCACCGAACAGCCCCTACTGTTTGAAGTGATTTGAAAATTACTTAAGTTATAGTCTATTTCTTTACCTAGGCCAATCGTGAAAATACTGAAAATTGCAAGTTCCGAACAGGCTTCTGAGGATTACCTGGCAGTGAGCTACTGGGAACTGCTAGAATTGTGATTTCTGAACTGGTTTGCACCCTGTTTTTGCAGCATGCATGTTATGTGGAGCAGTGTCAAAAGGCTTGCTCATACCGAAGCACAGGACTCTGGTCTTTCTCTTCTGTCCTTAAGGCTTATTAGTTTACCCTGGGAGGAAGTTAGACTAAGTTGACACGGAGGGTGGGCGTGTGTGTGTGTTGTGTGACAAACTCATGTTTGCTGTTAATAACTTTCCTTTTCTTCCAAGTATGTAACAACTAGATTATTTTTCCAGTTTCCTTCTGGATATTTTCAACAAGGAATTATGGCACTGGTATATAAATTCTTAGCTCCTTCGTTTCTCCCTTTTTAAAGATAGGGTGTTTTACCCTTTTTTGATTTTCAAGAATCATAACCGTCTCGATAAGAACTCATAGATACTTGCTAGTGGCTCTGAGAGTACTTGAAATACTTTTCTACCTGCAGCATACTACATACGCTATACCACCTATGTAATAAAATAAATACAAACACAGAATTAAAGAAACGCTTACAACATCCCTAACTGAAATTTTACAATTGTTTCATAATTAAATGAGCCCATGATATCTCTCAAACTGGCATGACAATGATACCTGAATCCGAGTCTTTATTCTAATAAAAGTTTCATTTTCACCTTTATTTGCCTATTAAAATTTGTGATTTTAGAATTTCGTTTCTTACTGTTATGTAGAAGCAGAGGGGGTTGCAAAGAAAGGACAGGAGTGGTATTTTGAGGTGGCTGGAGGGATTTTAACCACTAGAAAAGAAAAATGTAAACATTTAAACATTCAACAGTTTCTAGGTATCGATTTTTGTGCTAAGAGGGCAAACCTGCTTAGCATAATTGCTGATGTCATGATACATTTAGTTACATTTTACCTTTTCCTTAAGGTCAGTGGAGCAAGATATTTGCAGGTCATCTGCTGGAACTGTGCATCTTGGACAGGATTGATGAGGCCAGTGCTGTGATGGTCAACTAATTGCCCATAACACTTGTTGAAAAGCTTCTAGTTAATTAAATGCCATGTTTATCGTTACTATAAATGGACACAAGCTTTTATTTCTTCCTTGTTAATCGTCCCACATTTATCAGTGCTGGTTGACTCCATGCTCTTGAGATTTCCTAGTTTATCGAGGAAAATTTAAATTATTTTCTCAGAAAAGAGGATTAGTACCAGCATTCTTGTCAGTTGTATTGACAGCTGATGCTTTCTTCACAAGCATATTAACTTAACCTCATTAGTTTTTGCAACCAACTCCCTTAAACACAGAAGATTGTACTTCAGTAGGAGCCAATCATGTTAATTACATCTGATCAGTTGCATATTCATAAGCCATTGCCTGTTTTATGGACAGCAAAAATAAACACCATATCTTTTTAATAATTTTAAGTGGGTCACTTTCAGGGTTGTATCTGTTTTAAATAAATTATCATATTGTTAAGGGCCATGGGCAAAAGCTTTTTATTGGTAACGTGATGGTTTGGGTTTTGTTTTGTTTTTTAAGGACAGCAGTATTTGTTTATGAAATCACTACCAGCCAACCACTTTAAATATATGATGTATCTTATCTGATTTGTGGGAATTCTACATACTGTGGGTAGGTGAGAAACCATTTTTACATGGAAATGCCATAATTAGCAATTTGAGATTCCCAAACTGCACAGAAAGCAAATCACAATAAGGGATATAATCATACAGTATTTTAAACTGTTGTAACAGCAGTACCTGAGTTTGAGTTTTCTTGGTCTCTGCTAGTGTTTCCTAGTATCCTTTAGTGGTGTTTCTTGCATGTAATTTTTGGAGTATCAGTGGTGTGTGCATGGCAAGTGAAAGGCCTATGTAAAGACAAGGTTTCCACCTTGAGGAGTTTACCCTGGTTCAGTCTGGCATTTCAGCCGTGTTGCCACTGAGGGCACAACATAGGCTCTACAGCATGCTGAAATGCTTGCTTCATTTATTCTGCAAACCCCAGCTCCTCTGCCTTGGATACATACCCAAAACAGTCTCTGAGCCTTCCTGGATCTTTCAGACAGTGCAGGCAGGGTTTATCCCAACTGAAGAGTAGAGTGCAGGCTTTTACTCTTGTGGTGCAACTGTCCCTTATTTGGTGTTACACAGACTCTCGCTTTGCTGAAACATGATGCAATGGAAGAGGCACTTTGTTCCCCTGGACACTTCTCATTTACCAGATTGTACCCTTGCACAAAGATAAATCCATTTCGGCTCTAGGGTTTTAGACTTACTGTCCAGGTCTCTTCCCTCTCTAGTGTGTGCAGCTGTCCTCCCTGTTTGTGGTCTGTAGAGGAAGCAAGGGAATACAAAGGGAAGACGTCTTCTAAGAACCAAAATAGATGTGTTTTCCTGAAAGAGCTATGGAAGAAGTTCCAGTGAATATGTTGGTGGGGGATTGTCAGTGATCACGGTAGGCATCCAGCTATATAAATTACTATAAAATGAATAAAATAAAAATATGCTTATGCTCAGCTTAACTGAAAACAAATGTGTCATCAGATGAACATCAATAGAAGAAATGAACTCTACAAAGAGAATGGAGTCTGTTTTTCTGCAGCTTGTGCTTCTGGCATAAAAAACATTGGCGTGTAGCATTTGTTCTGTCGTGAAAGAACAGATATGGTTTCTCTGCTTTCAGGCAAACTGAAGAGTGGGGGGAAACCTTTCCTATTTGATATTTTCTTCCATCTCGCTTGAGATATGCATTTCCAGAATGCACAGACGATTTAACAAAAGGTAAGGTAAATTATCTTAAAAAAACAAAACAAAGCATTCATTCATGGTTTTGGTTATGGGCCTTAGCAGGGCTGGATTTTAAGACTTGTTCTTTGTAATTGTTCCTCAGATATTTGAAGGATGTTGTCAAGAAAGGGTTTGGGGCTGTTTGGCTTTCTCTGACTTGTCATAGGGAAGTGTTTTTCCTCCCATAGACAGACAGACAAACAGACATTCACAGAGACTTTTTAAAAAATAAATATATACTCTTAAAATTAACATTTAGTTTTCATGGACACGAAAAATAATTTTTACCACAAAAAATGTTCTTGTCAAAATAGCTTTTCTTTTCTGCCCTCTTCTTTCTCCTACACAAAGGATTTGCTCTTTGGTCTATACAACTCTATCCACATTTCACAGCAAGGCAAGTGAGGAAGCAAAAGAATTCAAATTCTGTTCACATTTTAGAAAAAGATGGTTTCAGCACTTGGGTTAGACTTGAGGTATTCTGCACTCCTGATTTTATCATCAGACCTGCTGTTGTCCAGGTCACATTTGTTTAAATACGGTAGGGTTTAAATCTGGCTCTTTGAGAGTTTGCTATTTCTGTGTGTTTTGTCTTTTTCTGCGTGGTCCCTCACGTGCTGTTGCGAATTGTCATTTGCACACTCTGAGATTGTACGAAACTCCTTCCATTATCAGATGTGCACTGAAATTCTTCACAGAGATTTCCAGAGCGTTTTCAGTTTAACATAAAAAAATATTTTACAGTGGTTAGTTTTAACTCTTGGGTCTGATCTGTGAATTGAAAATTGATCTTAGAGTACGAAGTAAATTTTCATGTTATTATCTAGATTAAAAGGAGGTTTCTATACTGAAACCTCCTTGATCTTGTAATATACTATCATATGTGCAATATACTTCAGAATTATAGCTAATAGTCTCAGTAAATCCTAACATACCTGAATGTTTACAAGCTCGTTTACCTCTGGGAAATATATAGCAATCTTTTTTGTGTGTGTGTACTTAGTCTGTTTCAAGTGAGACTAGATATAGAGCAGGACTGATTGACAAATTAATGCTTTCAGCTTCTGCTCAACGTACGTGAATTGTAAGTACAAAAGGCATGTTATAAACTAATAATTTTAACTCTATTCCATTGCTAAAAGCTACTAATAATGAAAACAAATCAAAATAGTAATGTAGCCTAACTCATGCAAGAATAAAAGAACAAGCAGAGGAGGGACTGTACAGCAAAATAATTGTTTTAATTAAGAATTAAGGAAGACTAAGAACATTATTTTTGATGGATTCAGTTCTGCAGGGGAGTCACATAAAGCATATTTACATCTGTTTCCTCTTAACATCATACAATATGGATACAATATCGAACATCTAAAAATTAGTATTATCAAAATTGAAATATTCATTCACAAATTATGAAACATCCAGCTCATTTTGCTAAGTATCTAATAAAAGCATACTTTTCAGTTACTCTAAATTGTTATTTTGGAAACCTCCAGTGACAAAGGTTACAAATCCCTGTGGAGGAAGCTGTTATAATCAATTAGTAGTGTGACTAATAGTCTTTTCATTGATCAGAATGTAGTAAATACCTCACCTACTACTGCCTTGGGACCTGGTCAAAAGTCTATTGAAATGTCACTTAAAAGTGGGGACTTCGTAGACTTCAGGCAGCTTTGAATAATCCTGGTTTTCTTGTGTTAAAGTGTAGGAGCAATATGGTAAGCAATTGACCCTAGAGTAGGTTTGCAAATACATGTATTTTTCTGCTCACTTGTCATTATCTGAAAATATTATTGTATTTGTGGACTTTTTTGCTAACAAAAATGAAGTAGAATTAGCGATTCGAATGACGGCACCACATGTAAAAAGCAAATTTTGGTAGCCTACAGTACAGGAAATGAGATGAGAAATAATTTCCAGAGTTTCATTGTTTGAAAAAGTTTACTTGATTTACACAGGTCACAAAAGAGTAATCTCAAATATTCACCCCAAAAAATAATTTCTGATCTTAGGTTTAGATTACCTTGGGTTTGGGTGCAAGTTATGTCTGTCTTCTAGTTAGTTTTAGGGAAGTTGAAAATTAACCTCATGAAAATTATATTGTGACATTCATAAAATAAACAGTTCAGATGTAGAGGTGGAAAATCTTACATAAAAAGCAGTAGAATAACCAATTGCTTTATCTTTTTTTTTTTTTTTTTTTTTTTTGGTAATGGTTCAGTTCCAGTCAAAGAAGGTGATTTCTTACATTTATTCTTGAGAATTACTGTTTTCCTACATCTGAGTAACTGTAGGGTTTTCTACAGTAAGACATAAAACAAGGCCAAGGTGATAGGTCAAAACCGTCAAAAGTACTTGTTGCATTGTTATCTAAGAGTAATCTCATAATAAGTTTAATTTAAACTTTTTTAAAAAGGAACATTAACTTCAAGTGTAGACAGTTAATAGTCATATTTATTTCAGATTTTCTATAACCATAAAATGTGTATTTCAGATTTGTTGACTTTAAAAATATTAAATAACATTTTTAATACAAGCATGAATAAATGGAAGTACCATGTTTTTATATTTATGCTATAAGAAAAAACACAATCTGGGAGATGTATACTTGAATTTCTGAGAACCTTGGGTAGTCTGATCAGCCACCTTTATATTTATACGAATGCAATGGACAACAATGGATATACTTCCCCGATAATTTTCCAAAACTGCTGCTGCTTCTTTGTGGGCAAGTGTCAGAAAAACACCACTGCAAAAAGAGAGCTCACTACGTGGTGTTGCCTTTTCATTTGTCAGTTGAGAAAGAGCAGCTTTATACCTGTTATGTAAGAGATTCTGAATGTTCTATATTTTGAAATTTTAAGGGCTGATAACACAGGTAGGGCCCAATCTCTTTCATGCCAAGCAGAAATCACAGGTGGAAGAGCAGATTTCAGTTCAGCATCTTGTGAGTTATAGGATGACACATACAGCTGCAAAATATTTGAGTATCAAAGATGTTTGTGCTCATATCGCTTCCATATTTTATTTAATGACAACTCAAGTGGTATGACAAAAAAGTATTTATCTTGTTTTTCTGTAGAAAGGATTAAGGATTTTGTAAGGATAGAAACAATAAGATAAATACATCTAATATGCTGCTGATGTATATCATGGCACAGTTTGATGTTTTTCTTTGACTCCTGGCTTTACCATCTTAATTAACTTTTCTCAACATTTTAGTGTTATAATTTCATATTGACTATGGAATCTCACAAAATAAGACAGTATTGTTCCTATTAACTTATTGTGTTTCACATAAAGGCATAAACATTTTGCTTTATGTAAATCAATATTCAGTTACAGTAGAGAATTATATAGAAACAGCTGAATGTAGCTGTCATGGAATTAGGTAATTTTACTCTGAACATTATTTACCATATAATAGAAAAATTATTCAGTGATGATTTGTTAGTATAGAACAAATTGTTGTTCTATAGATTGTTGTTATTCATACAGAAAGGAATATTACGTGCAGAGAAAAAACAACATTTGCAGTTAGTGATTCTTTCCATGTACTTTTCTCTGAAATGCTGTTGCAATCCATTATTAATACTAGCAATTTGCTTTATTTTGTGTAGTATTCAGACCTGTGGCCACTGCCACAAAAGGGTTTACAATTAAATGGATAAAAAAAAAAAAGAAACAATTGTGTAAATTTGAAAGCCAAGACAAAGACCAAAAATTGCCAGATTAGGCCAAAGCCAAATCTGTTTAAGTATTGCATTCAGTTCTTACTCCATTTCCTGACTCCCTCTTCACAAAATAGCTTGTGCCATCTGGAATTTAGTGTGGATGGTATGGTTGTGTCTGCTGCTTCTAAAATGTAAGCTGTGTTTGGGGGAGCATGTTGAGGTTTTGTTTGTTTATTTTTTAATCACACTAACTACTGTTCTGTAGCTCTGCAATGTGTGTTTTGCCATAGCTTTCCAGAGTATCTGACTGAGTGCTCTCTGGTAGGTACATGCAGAAAGGGGTGTGTGAATATAATTAAAGAAAAGAGTCAGACTTGACAGTTTCAGCATGGAGGTTTTTAAATTGCATTGGGAATGTTTACATAACTGCTCAAAAGAGGCTTTTTCCATGTACCTGTTTACACTCTACTTTTGAAACTCTTGAAGCAATCAGCCCTTGGAGAGCCCTTACACAGCACTTGCAAGCCCTTGATTGCTGAGGAGAAAAGCCCTGTTAGTGAATCATTGGGAAAACATTCCATAACAAGCTGGTCTTTTAATGAGGGTCACTACTGCCTTTGCAGTGGCTAGAAGGAAAGGGACAGGGGGAGAGAGATGCTGTTGTATTATAAAACTGTTTGAGACACACAATAGTGGAGGAAAGACCCAGACACCGGGCCTTTGTGTGCAAATTTCCCACCAGAGCTAAGCAACTTTTTTTTCCTTTTTTTTTTTTTTTTTCCAATTTAATTAAGTGGGTTTGGAGTCCAGTGCTGGCCTAACAAGCACTTTTTCATGAATGAAAGATTTGTCTCTGGCAGTGAAGCAAGGCTCGGAACAATGTCAACAGCAATTACTGCCAGCTATGGCCGTTTTAACAGCTCGCAGGAACAAGAGGGTGCTGGGAAGGCAGTGTAGCGTATAAGGCTGGCAGAAACGTTTTGGGGATTGTCTTTGCCTATCTTACAGCAAACTTGTCATCCGTGCACCCAAGATTTTAACCAAAGCTAGGCCTCTCATGGGAAGGATTTGTCTAAAGATGCTAATGCAATCAGGGAGCTTTCTGGCAGATGTGACACCAGTTGATATGAGGGAGCTGGTAGGAATCTGTGTTGCAAGAAGAGGTGATGTTTGTTTGGGTGAGGTATGGGGGACAATCAATTATCCCAGAAGAAGTGAAGGTAATTTCACTTAAATTGAATGGGATGCATCACTGAAGGTTATAGCGATCCCATTTATGAATCCACTGATCTTTCTTCATTTGTAGGCCCATTTGAATGGAATTTAATGGGGACCTAATGAATCTTTTCTCTATATTTTGCTTCGCTTTGCTTTTGTTAGGGACACATTGCTTGTCTTAGGCTTTCTCTTTGGAAAACTGAACTCTCTAGCACTGAGGTGAATTTTTCATTTGATAAATAAAAACAAACATCAAACCCACAATTTCCTGTGTTAGGGGAAAAACGTGTAGCAGCAGTAATCCTACAGCTCCTACGTTGTCTGCTGCGCATGCCCTGAGAACACATACTCTGCTGGTTTTGCTAACCATGTCCTGAGAAAAAGTTGTTATGCAATTGATATTCTGTAGGAAAGTAATGTATTCTATGGCATAATCAGCATGAAATTATGATGTGAATTGAAATTTGTGACAGCATGGTCAGTGCTCAGTGGCCAATGTGTGCTCCACTTACATATACAGTTCACACAGTGTGTACAATCTGTGGACGCACTGTGCAGGCTAATTGGATTTAGTGAAGACATGTCCACATAATAGGAAAAGATTAAACTTCTGACAAATTTGAACAAGGCATTGAAAGGAAAGGGAGCACAGCTTATTAAAGTAACCATTTTGAATTATGAACTAATGAATTATGATTTTTGATGATATTTGAGCTCAAATGTATAACTACATCCCAACTTGTTTTCAGAATCCATAAAATTATTTCTTTTACAGCCTTTCAATTTTTGTTGCTTGATTATTTTAAATTTTTTTTGTATTTTCTTGGAGGGGAAGGAAGGACCTCTCATCTGTTGTTACGCTGCATAACTGTTAGATGCAGTAGACAAAGTCAGACAAATGTGAGAGATTTTTGAAGCTCTGGGAAGTTTCATGTTGAGTTTGAAATCTGTAGATGTTGCAAGCTGTACTCCTGAAGTAGAGATTTACAAAACGGTGAAGTCTGCGGTTCTCACAAACAGCCGTCGGTGTTTGGCAGTTTGTTCCAGAACATCTACTGAAAGAATTTAGAATTATGGGATACTGTAGTCTCACCGGTGGCTCGATAAAGGCTACACTCTTTACAACAGTTCTTCTGTAAATGTTGATAATTTTGTCCATGGCTAAGATGTTGTGGAATAGAGTAAAACTGTCACAAAACAGGAAAGCTTTTTAATTGCTTTCAGTTGAACTCTTTCACCCATTATTATTAAGAGCAGCAAGCACAAAATCAATTGCATGAAGAGAATTTTAGTTTTCCAGAACTCCCAATCAGGTAGTGTTACAGAGCACCTCCCATCACATCATTTGCATTTTCATGCAGTGAGTGTGAAGTAAGTGTGATTTGCAGTGATCATCTTAGCAGTGCCAATAAACTATTTTGGCTTCTGAACAGTAGGTAGTAGTAGATTTATCTCCTCAGTCAGGAACTAAACCCAAAATGTTTCTCTTTTTCTGTTCCCCCCCCCCCCCCCCCCCCAAAGCCTATGACAAACTAGTTGAGGGATCTTAAATCAATTATGAGTAACCCATTCAAAATGATGTGCAATCAGAGAGTTTGGGCATCCTAGCATGTTGAGGTTTGCACTTCAAAGCTATGGGGAGACAGAAACTGAGGCATGTTTATCTGGAGCTGCTGTAATGGTGGTAGAATATTACAGTGATGAGAAGATAGCAACAAAAATGTAGCACAGCTTTGATTCCTAGCTGACTTACCCTAGAGGGTGTCACCTGGGGTAACCGTCATGCTGATGGGATAACTGCACACGGTAGTCTCTTATGTAGATGAATCAACTTAATTGTGCATAGTGTAAATATATATGTGCCTGTGTGTAGATATATATGTCATATTTTAATACAATCATATATTCCCAAACCTGACGTTTTATGATGTTGCTATTGTATTATTTATTTAAACCATAGTGAGCTTGCTTATGTAACTACCATAATTCGTTTTCTACTTGTATTCAGTCCTATTTCACTCTGTAAATGCTCTGAGACTCATTGCCAGGACAGAGAAAAATTCTGTGATACAGTTCTGCACTGTGTCACTCCATTCTCAGAGAAACCAAATGCTGCCTGAAATTGCTTCTTTTTACTCAGTTTATGAATGCAGCTTCTGACTTGGGATGATTCCTGTCAGTTTGAAGCCCTGACAGTACCATTTAAAAATTGACAAGACATACAATGAACTGCCTGAGTATCAGCTTGAAGTAGACAATGAGAAGTTTCTTTGGGGCATTTTCGCAAGCAGATCAGAGTGAGAAATACAACTCTGCACATTTATGTAATGCTTTGTCTGTATAATGCTTTGAAGTGTATCCAGTTAATGATTATAACACCCTCACAATGTCAGTCAGGGTTTTTTCACCCAAGGTGACCATTTTATTGGTTTATTTTAGTTTGTTTTTTGTAAGAGATTTTTGTGGTAACAATTCTCTTGGTTAGATAATCATCTAACAAGACAAAAATTCAATTTCTTATTTAAAAAGGGGGGGAAAAGTGGGGGTTATTACCAGTATGTTCCCAGTGAGCAGAAACACATCTATTTACCGATTTTTTTTTTTTTTTTTTTTTTTTAAGTATTAAAAAGTTCTTTTGTATTTCCAGATATTTTTTTTTCCTCTCAACTCTGCACTTCTGAATGAATTTCTTCTGAGAGGCCTAGCTGTAGCCCACTTACTACTATTAGAAAAGCAGCACTCAGTGTCTGTGCCTAGTCTTTCTTTCTTAAAAATGCTCTGCAGGTATGTCTTCATGAACATACTGAACAATGAAGCTTGCCTTTTCTGTTAAGTAGTGTGTTAAGTCTGCATCCACATAATCTAATTTTTGGCACATTAAGTCACTACTCATGGCAGGCAGTTTTCTAGTGGTAACTATTTCATTTCCTAGTTGGTATGCACAATGCTATACTATGCTGAACCCAACTGATCACCACTGTTCTGGCTGAGAAGCAAGAAAAATTTTTTTCACGCATATTTTACACTATCTGTTTTCCTAATCACAAATTGCAAGTAGTTTAGAAGACTTTTTATTTCCTTTTCTAACTTTATATAAAATCTATGCTTCTTTCTATTTGTTGTTCTGTGTTATTGTTTACACTGTGCTGTGTAATATCTTATCTTGGGCATTATACAGATGCAAGAGAGCACATGGTGCCTTCAGCCGTTGCTCTGTGAGGTCTGAGGGCAGAAGTCTCCCTGTTCCCCTGGTCACCCTCGAGGGATTTAAATGACAGAGGAATGTGAGGGAACAATTAGCCTCTGTTCCTCTTCAAATGCCTCACCTCATCAGTCTACCACGGAGAGGAAATTTTTGAAGTGGACAACCTCTTAATTTTTTGGTTACATTTTGAATAGGTAGATGAGGAAAAAGTTTTCAGAACATGAAAAGTTAGAGGTGCAAGGACTGAAAAGAATAGGCAAAACTGTGGAAAAAACTCTGGAAGCAGGACTGTAAATTTGATTAATCAGTGAATACATAGGATGGGGAAGGAGCTGATGGAATCATTTGTTTTTTATGAAATTTGACTGCAAGACTGCTTTTCATATGAACAGAAAAAGATTGGAAACATTTCTGCTTGAATGTGAGAGCATGGGATTTTGTGTGTGTGTGTCTACCTTGTTGCAGAGTAGGACTTTTGTCTTGAAAGCTAACGCAGTATTTCTGGAGTGGCAGAACGCACCGTCCGGAGCCCAGATTTTAACTGAGTTAGGACTTTCACATGTGGAAGGAAAGGCATGTTAGAGTGCTTCTTGGAATTTGCTAGAGGTTTAAGGCTTTTAGTATAGACAGAGTGAATCACTTTGAATAGTCATTACACGGAATTATTTGATTTTTGTAAATAAATTCTTCTTATAAAATGTTTAGTATTTTGTAAAGTTGAAAATAAAACTCCCACGTGTTTCTGATGCCTTCAGCGAAGTTTCTAGGATATTATATGTAAAACAGAATGTTCCCAGTAAAAAGAAAGTGTATATTATTTTTTATTTTATTCTCACTTTATTTTTACTCCATTTAATAGGTAAAATATTTGAGGTGAGAAAGTATTATAACTCATTTGTTATCGCAATGAGTCAGTAACATTAGATGTAAAACTGGAGTTTTTGTTCATATCTCCCAGCTTTTTACAGTCAGTACAGCAGAAGTTAAAAAATCCATTTTACTTGAGCACCATGACTGGTTTAGGGGGCAGAAGCTTGGTAGCTATTTGCATATACAGGGGAAAGCTTGTGGCTTTTGGGTTTAGTACAGTGTATAGTAATTATGGTGCAGAAATCCCTGTGCCAGAATATGCTCTTTCTGTGGAGCAATTTATAGATAATCTAGCAGGTAAAAATTTTAATTTAAATGCTCTCCAGTGTAGTCATTCATGCGGAAAAATGCAAGAATATAGAAACAGACAAATGCAAGGCTCGTGTGCTGCCAGCCTCTATTCTCGGATTTCTGATTCCTGGTTTCTTGGAAGACATCGTGAGGGCTCGTTTGTGACCGCTGTCATCTAGAGGCATGTTGCTGTCCATGGTTTTACTTCAAGAGATAAAATGTGGCCTTGTGTACTTTGCACTGCTCCCTGGTACAGACATACCCAGAGAATGGGACGACTAAAATGGTTAGAAAACTAAAATAGAGGAGAAAACTGCAGTGTCTCTTTAATAATACGGTATTTACCTCCTTGCAGTATAATACAGGTGAAGGAAAGCAACCCTCTGTTGAAATATTTGCTTCCTTGGGAGAGCAGAGCATAGACTGCAAAGAAAGGAAATTGCCAATGATATGGTATCTAAGGCTATGATTTCAAGAACAACAAAATCTTGACCTAGAGTCACTGTCCGGAGCAGTGGCTGTGGCCTGAATGAAACAATGTATGGCTTCACAAGTTCAGCAAAAAGGCTTTTTTTCTTGAGATCATGGTCTTCTGATGAAGGATTTGCTGAGAAGCTCAGAAATCATCAGTCTAAGTTATTGGTTTCTCTGCCTGCCAATGGCCATAATTACAGCTGAGTGAATAATTCAGAACAAATAATTTGTCTGACAAATTTCTTTTTCATCTCATGAAAAATCCATGAGTAGTTCACAAGCTCTTTGCATTTGTTTGTTGTTCATATTTATTTATTTGCTCTTGTGTAGCGTTTATTGGCTGTGTAAGTCACATGGTATGGTTTGTTCCCTTTTTTTTTGTTTTTCTTTTTTCATTCGCATTGTTTGAGCCTGGTTGTACATTCATATGTACTGAGCAGCTGGAGGTCTGTGTGTTGAACAGCTCTTTACAGTTTCGGCACTTGCAGAATATATTTCTTAGATGCTCTTCTCTGTACGTATGCATTTGTCTCCTCGGGTCTTCATTGCCATATCTGGTCTCCTCATGGTCCACAGTTGTCGTGGTTTAACCCCAGCCAGCAGCTAAGCACCACGCAGCCGCTCCGTCACTCCTCCCCACTCCCAGTGGGATAGGGAGGAGAATTGGGGAAAAAAGGTAAAACTTGTGGGTTGAGATAAGAACAGTTTAATAACTAAAGTAAAATATAATACTAACAATAATAATAATGCAATATAATAATAATACTACTACCAATGAAAAGGAATATAACCAAAAAAAGGGGAAAAGAAAAAAAAAAGAAATAAAACTCAAGGAAAAAAAACAATGATGCACAATGCAATTGCTCACCACCCGCTGACCGATGCCTCAGCAGCGATCTGCCCCTCCCGGCCAACTCCCCTCTGTTTATATACTGGGCATGACGTTCTATGGTATGGATTATCCCTTTGGCTAGTTCGGGTCAGCTGTCCCAGCTGTGCTCCCTCCCAGCTTCTTGCACACCTGCTTGCTGGCAGAGCACGGGAAACTGAAAAGTCCTTAACTTAGGATAAGCGCTACTTAGCAACAACCAAAACATCAGTGCATTATCAACACTATTCTCACACTAAATCCAAGACACAGCACTGTACCAGCTACTAAGAAGAGAATTAACTCTATCCCAGCCGAAACCAGGACAACAGTGTATTCACTAAACTTACTATTGTTTTAATCTGGATGCTCTGTGCTGTATCTGTGTATTTTAGTTAATGAGGTTCTGCTCTGGTTCTGAGGAGCTCTACTCCTTTTTGTTTGTTTTCCTGTTGTAGGATAATCTTTGTGAATAAGACACGACAGGGGGATTAGATATTTGTAACTTCTGTGAAGAGAAGCATGTAACTGGTTCATCATTTGTTACGCTCTTATCTTCTTTACTGACAACATCTTTCACAGTTTCTAGCTCAAAAGCTGTGTTGTATTACTGAACTGCAGAGTATTTAAGGATTCCAAGTTACTAATCAAGTCCATACTTTAGTTGTTGATTTAAAAAAAAAATAAAATTCCTTTTCGCTTTGGACATAGAAAAAATAGGTATTTATAGACCTCTTTCTTTCTTAACTTAGTCAGAGCTTCCAGAATTGCCTCAGGAAGTTTACCTAAAGAATGAGACTGAAGAAGGTTGTGCCTTTTCAAACAAACCTACAAAGAAAAAAAGTTTTACTTCTCTTCAACACAGGCTTCAGATGACTGTGCTGCTATTAACAAGCCTCTAGTCTAATAAATATACACAGGGATGATCTAGTCTAAAACCTTGTTCTTCATGGTAAACACATATCACTTGTGCTACATTTTTAGGTACCTTCTCATCATTAGAAGGACATAGTAGTCATTATCGAATGCATCTGTGTTCACAGAGTTGAACAGAATTTCTCTTTCATAAAATATGAAGAACTCAATATATTTTCAGTAACACTGACTTGTGCTAATACTTTTTATTTTGGTTTACAGCCTGTGCAGAATCAGCACAGGACTCCTCTGAATGTCCTAGAGGTACTTCAAATTCTTTGACAGCTCCTTAAGGAAGACAGATCTAGTCTAGCATGTAATTAATGCTGGTGATTCCACTCTGATCTTTTTACTCCTATAATGTGCATCTCTGACTGAGAAGGAGATAATGGACAATCATGTAAGAAAATCCTTGATTATGGCTTGATTGAGCTTGTGTGAGCTCTAGACAGCTAGTGTTGTCATGGTTTCCAAGCATATGACATTTTTGCATAGACAAGATGTTAGATAGCCATCCAAAAAATTGTAATTTGGATTATGTCTAACCCCTCTTTGAATGTAAGATCAGGTTTATTTTCATAGAAAATCAGTAACCAGTTTTCATATTAGAAGCTATAAAAACCATATTGTCTTCCATAAAATTTGCAAAACAGAGGACTTGTCTGTGAAAGAAAAAATTTCTGCCATTCAACACAAAAAGCAGAGCTGTAGTTTTTAGCAATATATATTGGTAAACAATTCCCAATGTTCTCAGCTTTTAGACACCATATCAATAATGAATTGCAATTAAAAAAAAAAAAAAAAGGAATCCCATTACTCTGGGATCAGTAAAAGTGTGCTGAAAATTCACAACCGCATTATCTCAACCCAGGCTGAACTTTCAACAGAACATAAAATCACAGAATAATATAGGTGGGAAGGGACCTCTGAAGGTTAGCTGGTCCAACCCACTGCTCTGAGATGGTCCAATGTAGATCAGGCTGCTGAAGGGCTTTGTCCAGTTGAGTTTTTAATTTCCTCATGGAGGAACTGTAGGGACAATACAATACAATATTAAACCTACTGAATATAGATACCTTTCGACATGAAATGTGCATGATGCTTGTTGCTCTACAATCTCTGTGTATTTTGAGAAACTGGGTTCATGCGTTGCAGTTTACTTGAACAGATATGACTTGAATTCTCTCAGCTGATGCTTTGGGACATTTGAGGGTAGTATATATGATCACCAAAATAAGTGACAGCTCTACATGAAGACTCTGATGCCTATCTATAGCTAAGTGAAAGTGGAGGAAAGGGGAGGACAGTATGAAACTGGCATTTTTACTAGAGGGGGGGAAAAAACCAACCCCACCTAAAGGGCTAAGTTTGTTATATTCCTGTCATCTGCTTTTTCTAAGTGGACTTAAAAACTTTAATTGTATTTACCAGCAAGGAGACAGCTTGTTTGAGCATGGAAAGCTTGCTCATTCTGATTACCCTAATATGTCATTTTACACTGAAATGAGTCTTTGGTCAAGTGTTATTTATTTTGTGACAGAATGGTGTATGTCTGAACATGCCAGGTCTTGCCAGTGTATGGAGGCAAGTAGTTCTTGTCACTACCTAAAGAACCGTCATACTTGTGTGGGTTTTTTATTTTTACAGACCTACACCTATTTTCAGAGGATAGAAGGACTGGGTAAAGGAGAAAATGTAGGTACAGAACATACGAGATAATCTCTTGTATTTTACTTGCATCACAGTGATTTTAATTGTATTACTGGCAATGCCACTGTCTACTTTTCCATAGTGCTGCTTTTCCACAGGACATACAATTAAGGTTTAAAGGGACACCATATCAGACAGGTACTTGATTTCCCTTTTCTTCACTTAACACCTTCTGGAGTCTTTATCCATACAACTCCATCTATACAAAGATCCCAAGTGCCAGAGGAGTCTTGCTCCTGCATGCTGGGCTGTCTTAATACTGTGTCCTCTATGGAGCAAGCTTTCTGCTCCTATGCAGGAGAGCATTGTTTCCCCAAGTGTTTGCAGTGTCTTCCTAGGCATTAAGTAGCACCTTGCTTTCAGGATTGTTTTTCTCAGTCTTTGGAAAAACCCAGAAGTCTCTTCCTCTGAATCTTAAGAAACTTAAGCCAAGATATTGAGGCATTTTCAGTGTCTAGCTTTTGTGTATTGGTAAGCACAGACATCAGCATAGTTCTGCAAATAATTTTTTTCCAACAGTGATTTTTTTTTCAGAACCAGCAGAGGGAGCACAATAATAAAAGTAGTTGAACTTACAGATCTTTCTACTCGTCTGTAGTCTAAGAATCTAAGAGTGTTCTTCAGATATGTCAGTGTTGCAAGTCCATTTTACTGATAAGTGAAGTGTGTGGCGAGGTGGGGGAGCATAAGTACAGGAAGCAGACAGGCAGGAACACAGCTAAATTTCAAAACAAGAAATAGCGTTCCTCGTTTTCTGTAGTTGCCATTGAGAATACACAAATAAACGACGATATTTTGTGCTGGAATACTAGATAATCTAATGCAGCTGCTCAAGTAATTCAGTAGCCTGTAGGATCCTTGTTAAATCATGACAGAAATGCCATTCTTACTGACTTAAAAACATGCCTTACTCATTTAATCATTTTATGTGGCTCCCAGTAGGTTCAAGGAAAATCAGAGAGATAGCATGCACATCCTTTGTTAGGAACGAGGTCTTTTAGTTATACATACACATAGAGCATAGTGAAGATTTTGAGTCTGACTGTTGCTTAATGTTTATGGACAGCAATTGTAGCCATATTCTACTGGATCTGTTCCTGTGGTACCAAAATTTTTCTCAAACCAGTGGTCATTGCCCAACTTTTTGTTTTGCATTGAGTGACTCATTAACTGGGCACTACTGCAATGCATAGGGATAATAGTAATGAGAAAATGATTCATAAAGCAATGCGATTGGTCCTCATCTGTTTCAGTTTTGCTCTTCATCTGTTTTAGTCCCTTATACTATAAGCTTTTTTTATGTGTCCTTGTGCAGTCCCCAGCAATAGGGCTATTGACGTGGTTGATGGAACTGCTAATAGTTTTTGTGATGTTAATGTGCCATCCAGCATACATCTTTTCGTGACTGATAAGCACTCTCAATCCTGCAGAGATTCAAAATGATTTGCAAGAGGTTATACCTTCTCCTGCTCTTCTGATGTTGTTAAAATTTGATGTATCCATTGGAGGCAGCACCACAAAGCATCATTGTCAGCTGAGCAATGAAAGTTTCTAATGTCCCCTGGGAGAACAGCTATACATGATGGGGACTCTGGTTATAAGTATGTCATTTAGACTGGGTTTGATTACTTAAGTTTCCCTAGCAAAGTCAGTGTTGTGGAACTCGAAAGGCAGTCCATTACTTAGATTTTTCTCTTTTCATCTAAACCCCAAATTTACTTGAGTTAGCTGAAGATCCACAGCTATAGCTGCTTATGTTGACCAAATCACATTAGTGGGTTGGCTCAACAGTTTGAAATTCAGCATCGCTGCTGCTACCTTCTGGAACAGGCCCACTGCCATTCTGTAAGTGCACTGTAAAGCCTTCAATTGTGATTAATGGTCAATGTGTTGATTGCTTTAATCCAGCATGTCAGTTATGTGTGTCTGTAGCACCTCCTTTCTACTGTCAAGCTTGTTGGGATCTGTATGCCTGGGATGGAGCCTGAGGCATTTGGCTTTTTAGCTGTGAAGACAGGATTTGCAAATTAAAAGGAAGAATGCTAATCACTTAATGTCCTTGTTTGTTCCTTTTTAAACTTTGTGGACTAGACAGTTAATCAATTATTTGAAATGATGATTCCTGCAATGCTCACATATGAACAGCAGCACCCTAAGAAAAGTCAGTGGGCAATCTTGTAATAAGATTGTGAAGTGGGTAATAATTTCATTTCTTACACAGTCTTGGCAACTATAATACACTGGCAGTCTGTGTGCTGATGCTTATTTTAATTTAATCAAGATTCATAAGTAATATATTTGTGTTTTTGTCTAACTGTAGGATGCATAGTTTATTCTGGGGCACACATTAATGAGTAGTTAAACTGAAAAAAACCCCCATAGATCCTCTGGGGGAGTGTAGCTATGATTTATGTTCTTTGCTCTTTCTGGTTTTCCGAGAGGGATTCCTTTGCCTTCCTTACCTATGTTCTTTTTTCCATTTGGCTTTCTGTTTCAGAACCCACTTAGGTTTTCTTGCGTGTTGGGAGGGTGTGAGCTATGCAGAACCACAGCCCAGCTTCATATTTCTCTTTTTAAAACGCATACGTATATGGCTAACAAACTTTAGAGACTGATTTGTTAAGGCTGTGTGCTTTACAACTGTTTTCATTTCTTTGTGGTGCACGTAGAGAAGCCCCATGCTGCCAAACAGTTCCTGTTGGAGGTGTTCTGGCATTAGTCATATGGCATTAGGTGCTGCGTATACTTGAAATTGCTGGGAATTATCTTTGTAGTTCTTTCTCTGATTTTTCTAAACTGCCTACTAATCATGGGTGAATCTTACAGGTTCTGATAAAAGCAGTCAGAATAATCTAAAGAAATTAGTCATGTGTGTGAACTTCTGAAAATTATCCAGTTCACCTGGGTTAAAGCAATGCTGGCGGCAGGATTTTTCAGTCACTGTGTACACAAGCAGACAGTAAAGCAACTGTTATAGTCCAGAGAGATCCAGTGGTTGGAAAAACTGACCGGATCAGAAGAACGCATTGAAGCTTTTCTTTCCCTGACTCAGTGCGATAGTTGCATGACCTTTTTTTTCCACTCCCTCCAAATGAGGTGCAGTTTGCAACTGTCACGTACCCATGCAAGGTTATGATGATACCACGTCCTTCTATCTTCAGTGTGAGTATGATACTAGACTGAAAATTGTTGTTATATGAAGGCATTACAGACAGCGTAACAAGACTGTGATACTGTATACTTCTTGTACATCCAGTCCACAGTTCGCTGTTTTTGTACCGGACTGTCTTGGACAAAGACACCAAATTCATATTACCGGCCCCTTGCTGAAAGAATTACCAAGAGAGAAGGCAACACCACGTGTCTCGTAGTTAAATGCATATTCCCTTACCAAGTATACTCTTAAGAAAACCAGCAGTGATTACACACAAGCTGGGTGCGACAGGGATTGAGGGGGACAGAGTGGCAGATGTGGGCTGCTCTGAGTCCTGTCAGGAAGGAATGATTAATGAACACCAGCTCCAGCTGAGGCTAACCTTTGGAGAGCTGAGCAGGACATCTGCAGAACTGTCAGAGCTCTGACAAGGACAGAGCTGAACAACCAATTATTCCACCATCACTAAGGTGGGCTGTCAGTTTAATCCCAGCCATTCACTTAGGCAAGGACAGGGAAATTTCTCCTTTACATAGCACCACTGCGTTGTGACCTTAACTATTTCAGTACCACTGAGGGGAACCATGGGGCAACACCACATATACAGGAGCTCCTGCAGACTGGGTAAGGGTAGGATAGTCAGAAACCCTGTGTTAAGAGCCATTGTGCAAAGAGTTGTAGTAGCTCTCTACTGAACTATAATGACGTGGGAATTCTTGTGATTTTAGAAAATGGTGAATACTAAGTTGAGTATTCTGCAGACACCCCAGTATTAGTTGTCAAAGTTTTGTAGTGACAAGAAGATCTGGTAATTGCTAACACATTCTGACTCGACCATACTCAGCTGTGTTTGTCCTCCACAAGAAGGCTGAATATTGTTCCAGGATGGTTGACAACAGCTAGTCCAGAGACCTGTGATGTTTTTAAAGACTGCCTGGAGCATTTCAGTTTGCTGAGTGGGAGCCAGAGTCAACCCAGACTGGCAGGAGACCTTTTAGTGCAGGTTTGCTACAGACATGCACTTGGTACACAGAAGACATCTGGGTCCTCCAGTAGGGTTATGTACCTTAGCACAGCCTGCAGTACAGGCGGTAAGCTTTTGGCCACATGCTAGTTTTATTTCCTGCATAGTGGGACAGTGCTCATGTTGTATGGATTTTTCTAAGTAAGTTTTCCAGGGATTTTATGTCAAAATGGCTTTCTCTTTCTTATACATCTTTCTCCTGCCATGTGGGAAACTGAGAACTGGGGAAGCTGCAAGCACGGACTGGGAATCTGGAGCATGGCTACAAGCATATTACGTGAGATATACCTGTGACAAGATACTTCAGCATTGTTACAGATGTCCTGAGTGCTGGGAAAAGAAAGCAAGTACTCTAAGGTAGCTAACTCAATTTTTTTCTTGTTCTGAGCAGAAGCTGTCATGTTTTTTTCTGAAGTTGCTTAATCTTTGTTAAAATGTCCCCAGATACAGCATTTTGTTTTCAATTAGGCCATGCGGTGAGTTCCAAAGTACTTGTTAACACTGAAGGGAAAATTGGCTTAATTAATGAGTCATGCCGGACAGCATTTTAGTCTGCAACCGGCCCCATTGTGGAACACTATTCATAGGAGGTAAGGGTGGTAATACATCTCATTGTTAAGACTGTAGCGTTCTGACTGTCCCCTCAACATTCCTGCAGAATCGCACGTGTTTTGGAAGCCGGTCTGATGATTCTTGTCTGTACAAGTACTTGAAACAGGAAGAAGCAATGTCACATAGAGAAATTCTTCAACAACCTGCAAAACAAAGTCCCAAGACTTGCAGGCGGGACTGGGGATGCATTAGTTTAGGAAGAGGCTGGACATACACAAGAGGAGGATAAACAGTTATGTACAGCAGATGTGTTTCTGTTATCGAAATGTGTGTTTAAATGCTGGTATGTCTGGTTTGCAAAAATAGTAGGACTTGCCAGAGAGCGAATCCTATTTATATGTTCAGCTCCGCTTAGTCTTCCTGTTAAAAAATGCAAAACATTGAGAATTCTGAAGAATTATTCAGAACAAATATGTCTTCAATGTACTGGAGAACATGTAGAATTTGTAAACATGGCCTTTTTTGGTGGATTCCTGGTGTTTACATATCTTACATTGGAAAACCTTTAGGCTAAATTCATGGAAATTTATTCCCAGTGAGGGCTATAAGCTCAAAAGTAAAGCATCCTAGAGGTATTTAAAAGATGTGTGGATGTGGTGCTTAGGGACATGGTTTAGTGGTGGACTTGGCAGTGTTAGATTAACGGTTGGAATTGATGATCTTAAAGGTCCTTTCCAACCTAAATGATTCTATGATTCTAAGCAATCTCTTTCATCAGAGATGAGTCAAACACCAAGATAAGAAAGGACATACTGAAAGAATGGTGAGCTTTATAGGGTTGAGGAAATTAAGTCACATCCTTGATATTTTAGTTCTTTTGGTTGTTTGTGTGTGTGATACAGCACACTTCTTGATTTGGAATGCCTTCCATTTTTGATCTGCTATAAATTCTTGAAGGCCTTAAAATGCCCTTTCAGCTGAAGATGTACAAAGAGCCCACATACTGAGATATCTGAGAGACATGAGAACAGCTTTGTCTCTGCTCTGCTCATACCTTGCTTCCGTTAGATTCTAGGTTGTTTTTTTGTTTTGTTTTTCTTTTGATGTTTTTTTTAGTTTGGTTATTTTAGTGTTTTAGGAGCTGATCACACAGTTTGTGTTTTTCTCTCAAAGAATCTGTTTAAATTTGTCACGCAGTTCAGGAAACTGTCACAGGTACCTTCAGTGCTACCATGAAAAGCCCAAGTGAGTGGGGAAAAAAATGCAGCCTGGGTACATCTCTGGAGAAAGCCACAGCATAGCCTTGTCTTGTTGATTTTTTCCTAAGCTCTTTATGTGCTCAATGAACACATAAAATGTAATTGCCACTGTACCTCTCTCTCTAGATTCTCCCTGTAAACCTTGAATTTTGCCTTCCTTAATTAGGACATCCAGTTTGTAATCACTTCTATCTAGGAAATGCACTAATGTCACAAAATGAGGACATAAAAAGACCTGAAAATTTTGAAGTACAATTTTGCAGTAAAATAGAATAAATCTTACTCCCTTATGGTTTATTTTCTGTGTATGTTTGAGAAGTTTTTATTGAAAAAACAGAAATGATGAATTCTGTCTGTTTTACACCTGTCTAAATATATTTTCAAGTATGTTCCTCTTATGCAGAAATTTTGCTAATGAACTCCCGGTTGAGGTTCGGGCATTACAGCAGTGTTCTAGATAGCAAAGAGCTTATCTGAATGAAGATGAAGTAATTTCTCATGGAATTTTATTTGCAGATTGCGTCCAGTGCATGCCAGCTGTAAAAAGATGGTATACCTATCATTGTACCAGAAATCAGTTTTAAAACGGCAAAAAATCTTTGGATTTCTGATCAGGGCAGCTCTGCTGCACCAAAGGTTGAGAAAATCCTCTCAAAAAATCTGCTAAAAAAAAATACAGACACTATTACTTTAATCATGCAAATGTTTCTTTACATGGTAAATTTTATCACTGTCTGAATTTTCACATGTGTATTGCATTTACTGTACTGCCTCCCTATTGCTGTCTGGGAAACACAGGAAGCAGTCATACCAATTGAAAGAATGGAACCAGATCTGTAGGTGTGCATATACCAGCAACTTGCAAAAATTCATAACATATCATCTGTGTTGCACAAAAATGTTCTTTAAGACAGGGAGATATGCAAAATTTGTTCTTCAATTTCAAATGGTGTCAGCGCTCTTGTAGAAGGTGGAATTCGGTCTGGTGTGTCAGGGAGGCTGCAAGGGGAACAGGCTTGAATATTGATTATTTGATGCTGAATTGCAACCCAGAAATGTTGAAACAGCATGTATGCAAAACAGTGTTTTCAAAGCTGAGGTTAAGGCCAAAGTGATTGCTCTTCCTGCTTAGGAATGGATTAAATCTGAAATTCCAACATTAACTTCCTTTGCCCTGCGAGACTCATCTTGGAGAATGAATCTGTTGGTTATCTTCTGTGTTGGTTGTTTTCATTTATTTTCCTCCTGCATTCCCATCTGGGTTTGCAGAGCACACAGTATTTGCCATGGTCTGGACTGGGTCTTCACTGCAATAGAGCAACAGAAAAAATAGCAAGAAATAACAAGTGAAATTTTTGTTTTAATTTAATTTTCTACAATTAGTTGTAAATCGATAACAATTGTGGAATATTATTAATTTTTGCCAAAGTCAGTTGTCTGAGGGCGTGAGAGAATTGATAGGCACGTCATACTTTGGTCTAGACTCCCTAGCTTATGGGCTCTCTTTTTGTGATTTTTGTGGTAAAGAGCATCATGTGAACTCAGAGGACAGAAAAGAAACATTCTTTATGATAAGAAATATCTTGTCCGTATTAGTAACTAAATTTGGAAACACTGGTAGTAGTGCCATATAGAGTGCAAAATCTGTGACCTTTCTGGATAAATCAGTTTGGAATGATTTGGACATACAAGCTAGAGAGTATACAATGGATTCTACTCCAGTTTGTGTCTAGAATTTAGAAACAAATAATAAGGAAAAAACTGACTTTAAAATGGTAATACATAGACTAATCTAAACCCAAGTAAAGCAGCACATCCTTACTTTTACTGTCAATGAGCTTAGTCACCTTATTGGGAAAAGATGCCTCTTGTATTTCATAAGATGCTGCAGAAGTATTCAGTGCAGTAGCAGGTTTGCACTTTACTAAACAAGGATGTTGCACATTCATAGAGGAGAAATGAGTATTTAGAATTCAGCACATCCCATCATCTGACATGTTATTAATATCTTCAAGTAAAAGTCATGCCAGCACAGCGGGCTTATAGTTTCATCCTCCTGGTGGGAAATAGCAACCTCCTCATTTCCCTTGAAACCTAGCTTAGAGTTGGGTTGTATTGTTAGGGTCTGACCAGTTGCAAACAAAGCAATCAAAACAAGAATTTTAGGAATTAGTCTTTAAATTAAGTGTAATGCTTCATTTAATATATTTGCTCTGCCCCTTATTCTCTGTTCTAGGATGTCCTAGATGACCAATGCATGTTCAGGCAGTGCAGTATGCTCACCATAATGCCATCTGCCTTGATAGGAAAGAAAGATGTTCTGCCCAGTCGTGCAGTTCCCTGCATTTTTATTACCTTGGCAAAGCTTAGAACTGAAGACTTTAAGAGTGAATTTGAAAATGGTTCTTTCAGCCTACAGTGAAGTGCGGTTCGGCATGTTGTGGAGCAAGTGTAGACTGCCTTGCTGCTGGGTAGAGGTTGCCTTGTGTCCACTCATCTCTCTGTGAACAAGTACAATGAATTAGTGAGGATTTAGTAAATCAGTACGATTTTGCTTAATATACCCAATATTTTATCCTATCAACTGTTATGCTTCAGTTGTTTATTTTCTTGGTCCCTTACCTTATTTCTGTGGACAACAGAAAAGCTTATGATATGATCTTCGATTCTGAAGGGCTAAAAATGGAGCTGCTTATTTTTTCGCATGGGATCCTGGCAGTAAATATTGCACAAACTCCTTCTTTCTCTTATGGTTACCCTAGAAAAGTCTCTACCAAGAAGTTGTCTTGTGTGTGTCTCTCCATCTGTTGTCTCTCTCTCCATTTGTTGTGTATGTGGCCGTACAGACCCAAGTTGTTGGATACTTTTGGTAAAGAATAGAGAAGGTGCTTTATGCGTTTTGTTGTCTGTTCCTATTAAACAGAAATTGAACTAGAATGAAGCAAAAGCTGCCTTTGTATGAGGTTTGCAAATATTTCTGGCTATCTGGAGTTACCATCTGTTGTTTGACCAAAATCTCATTTTCTTGCCTATGTTTAGCAATTTCCTGCTATAAAAAGTCATTCACATTCTTTATTGAATCCTTTAAATGTAAGCTGTGTGAGCATCTGAACAGCCACATGTGCATGCAAAAGAACCTAATTTCTAACATCAGTATGACTGAGGACTTCAAACCTTTCTGGCTTAGGAATTTTTTTCCTTTGCAGCAAATGGTTGACCAAAGCACGTTTGGTTCCTAATGTGTTTTCAAGTGAACTCTGGCAGTGAACAGTTCAGAGGAGCGTGATGGTACTCAGTCCAGAAAAGATCATTCCCTTGCTTCTTTCTGTATAGCATGGTTCTTCCAGACAATGTAATGCTGCAGTTTAGACAGCTGCAATCACAACTTTAAGACAGAAATTTTCCTGTTTTATAATTTTCATTAAGTTCTTGGTATGCTTTTTTAGTGCAGAATACCAAAGAAGTGTGCCCTCTAAATTGAGGGAGAGCATTCTCTGCCAGCAAGAGCAACTCTTGCTAGCCAGTGTTAGACTTCTCAGTCAGAAGCTCCTTCTGAACACAGGATTAACTCTTCTATGTGATGGCTACCGTTTACCCAGGCAGAGGGCTGAAAGCTTATATTTATGGTCAGCTTAAAGGGTCGTGGATGTCCATGGTCTTATGCATCAATCTGATGTTCAGTTTTGGTCCACTTGGCACTGGAGTCCAGCCTTTATTTTCTGAAGGTGGAAAAGTCTGTGGCAGGAAGAAAAAAAAAAAAATCTAAAATTCCAAGAAGAGTTCTCCTCTGCCATTCCTGTGAAAGAAAATCAAAGCTTTACAGAATTGTGCATTCTGTCTTTCATACATATCTGGAAAGTCCTTTCTCTTTAAAGCCTGGAAGCAAAGCGTGTTCAGACACTCTAGCTGTTTTACTTAGAACCATGTTCCACATACCAGTTATATTTATGGATGGGCAATCTCTTTTTTAAGTACAGGCAGGTTAGCAGATGTGAGTCCAGGCCTGTTGTTTTCGACAGAGGTATTTGGATTTGTTGTAAGAAGAGAACATGCAGGAAATTCTAAATAAACTTTGTTTTGTCAGAGAGGTCGGAACATCTGGGTACCAGGAGATGCCTTCTACTTTAATAACAAAGTTCACTCCTGATGTTGCTGGGCATTCCGTCATTTCTCCTCCCGCCTGTTGGTCATTTATATATATTACAGGGTTGCCACATGGGCTTGTGCATTTGCTGTTCATTAAGCTGCATTATTCCTTAACAATATAGATGAAGTATCCACTAAATGAAACAAAATAATTAATTACTGAACACAATTACACCATTTAGCCCTACATTTTCACAACTCGAAGGATTAACTAAGTATGTAATGCATCACTGAATGATTTAACAGAGCATCATAGCTCTTTTTTGTTTTCACCATAAATTGTAACCTGGAATTGTTTTTGTAATGGTAATTGCCTTATCTTCATAAATTCTACAGTCTTATATAATTTAACTAGTATTGTAGCAGGATTTCCCAAGAATAAAAAAAGCAGGTGCTGCCAATGGTAATTTAAATAAGAAAAGACAAGTTAAGTGGTGGTTCTTTCACTAGTAATAGAAATTAATTAGCTTTGAGCTGCTTTGGAGGTTTTACATTTTTTGCTGTGGCCTGTTATGTTTTATAATTGTATGGAAAGTAGTTTTGATTTGATCACATTATCTGGTGTGAAGGTTCTGCAGGAAGGCAGAGGTACCTAAGTCAAATGTCACCCTGCCTGGGTATGGAGACTGCAGAGGATCAAGAGTGTAAATTAAGATCTTCCAAATAAGTCTTTGAAGTGTTGGCAAAGGTCATGCTACAAGTCTGAAATATGCTGCTAAACATTTCTTCCTTTAAAACTAGGAGCTATTTAATGTTTTAAACTAAAATATGGCTGCTTTAGACTGACTCTACCCTGATGTAAACTGTTGGAAAATAGAATCGATTCATTTAGATTAAATCAGTGCAAAATTAGAGAGAACAGGCCCACATATGAAATATAACTACTGTGTCTGTGCGTACATTAGCAGTGCCACTCAAATATACAGATTTTGTTGAGGGATTGTGGTATGTGTCTGCATTAGAATGTAGTGGAGCCCAGTAAGTGCAAATTTATAGATAGTTAGTGCTGGACTTGGTCCACTTGGCACTGGAGTCCAGTTCATACTTTGTGTTCTTCAGAGGGTTTTTGTTTTTACTTGCTCTAGTCTGATTCTGATGGCTCGGTGTCCGTAACTGGCTGGAGTGCATCGTCTGATTTAGTTTCATGCAAAGGAACTCAGCTAGTGTGCTCCAAGACAACTCTGCACCACAAACTGAAGTACAGTGAAGAGGGTTCATCAAGTGACTTCCTTCAAAAGCACACTCCTAATATGAACTAAAAGACTAACGTGTAATACATACATACAGAGTGACCTCATTAGTGGTGAGAGCAGCTCTAGTCTCAGTGAAATGCAAAACATTTGCTTTTGGTATGTTGCCTATTTGCTTATATTTTAAAAACAGAATGATTCTTCTAACATTTTTATTTATGGTTTTTTTATTCCAGAAGATTTATTATCTTTTCAGAGTGTGTCACACTAGTGTTAATGTGTTTGCTTGACGTTGCAGCAGGATTAATAGGATGTGACTATTAGGAAATGCAAACCAGTCCTGTGTTGTATCTGTTGTGCCAGCCTTACTTCTCATGTGTGAACTACAAGCAATAATTAGCCCTTTTATGTGAATTACTCTTGGAGCTCGAAAAGACTTTCTGATAGTCATTGAGTTTCTCTTACTTCTAGGTGATTTTTTTTGTAAGGAGATAATCACCAGAACCTGTTCAAATTATTGATGGTTGAGGATGGATGTCTTTTCTTTACATCTGAATGTATAAATTGGGGCTGGGGTAGGTGGGAAATAATCCTTTTTTAGTTAAAGTGCAGGTTGCAAAAGCTGCTGCTTTCCTGAGGATATGAATTTTATCTTTAATGTCAAGAATGAAAGATCATTTGTTCGAAAGCAGAATTGTGGTCATACTTCTTACATTTACAGAAAGCAAAATATTTAATATACTGATTAAAAGACAGGTCGTCAGAGACCTGTGTCTTGTTTTCAGGTTTGTAGCAAGTCACTCAGCTTTCTGTGCCTCAGTGAAATGGGATGGCATCCTGCAAGTGAGGCTTGGTGTCAGTGTAGAGTTTAGGCAACCATATCAAGCAGAAGCTACAGATTAACTATATTGTTGTCTGTTCATTTGTGGCATGGTGAATCTGCAGTCCAGATAAGCTGTTTATGAATGATTGAAATTGCATATTTCTTAGATTTGTAGGGAAGAAAAGATGACTTAATATTTACATGTTGTTAGAGAAACTGTAAGGGACATTCTAATCATTGTAATATATGCATGCTGAAGAATCAGATTTAAGACTGAAAATGGCATCTTAATATGAATGGATGTTTATTGTTAAAATAATTTTGATAGATTTTTTTTTTTTACACATCATTTTTGTTTTGACCCTTGTTCTTGAATGCTCTTTACTGACTGGTTTTGTCTTTGTGAGCTTTCATTTGAAATTTTAGGCTAAATTTGGGTTGTATTTTTCTCTCCATGCTGTGTGGCAGTAAGAGTATATATCCCTGAACAAAGAAAATTCAGTCTTAAAATAACAAACCTTGGAAGTGACTTTCTATATCGTCTCCTCCTCAGTTTCTGTTGTTATTATGTCGTGATACACTAGGCAGTTCTCCGGGAGTGCTGTAAATTTCTTCATATGTAATTACAGACACACGGAGAATGGACCAGCTATTGTTCCCAAGTAATTCAATGACTAGGACCCATTGGACTTCAGGTATTGTGTACTGGACTTGGAACAAAAGCACGCCAAACAGATCAATTGTCCTACTTCCTACTGATTGAGCAAGTCACACAAGTCTGCTCCCATGAACAAAATGATTTTTCTTGAATACCTCCTTTTTTCTCTTACAAGGAGCTCTTGCTGCTGCTGTCACTACAGCTCCCGAGGTTGCATCAGAGGGCATCAGTTTGTCTGGCAGTGAAACTCTTTGGTCTTTGATTCTCAGAAGTTGCTGCTGAGAAAACAGAGACTCGGTCCCTCTTTCCCGTTTCTGAATGTGGCAGCGCCAATTGCTTTTTTTCCTGCCCTCTAAAATGTAACATTCAGTACATGATCTGCTTTGCTTCATCTTCCTTCCTCTTTAGTCTTCCTGTTAGAAGAGCAGTGCAAGAAAAGGACATGTCAGCTTTTGCTGCAAGGCCTGCTTGCAGATATGGGAACTATGAGAGAATAAAGAAAAAAGAGCACATCTTTGGACAAGTTTTAGTGCGTTGGCTCGGGCTCCACGTTCCCAAAGGAGAGTATTTTCTCCATACAGGGACTATTAGCAGACTAAACTTTGTATTCTGTCCAGTTGGACTAAACAGAAAATTTTTCACCCTTTGTTTTGTCCAGTGATGAGCAGAGAATTGAAGCGCCGAGTGTTCAACAGATTCCTTTTGAAGTGCATGAACAGCAGTCATGTTGAGCATCCAAGCTGAAAATCTGCTAGAGTTTTGAAATTAACTAGGTGTGTGGGGGGGTTCAGATTCTTGTAAGGAATTCAGAATATTTAAAATTAGACTCTGAAGTCTTAACTGTTTGTGATGCTGCAAACTTTCTTTAGTAGAAACACAAGAGGTGGGTCTCAATTTCTGCTCAAATGTAACAAAGCTGTTCATATTATTGAATTGATAACAATAATTTGTTTTATGAAATAAATATTCCTAATCGCTTCTTTAATTGCAGATTGCAAATTAGCAGTCATTCATGATTAACAATTCTTCCCTCTCTTTCAGATTTATTCCTTGGTTTTTGTTTTAAAATTTATATTAAGTATATAAAACTGTGTGGTGGATGGAATTTCTGTAGTGGTTCTGTTGTTGATTGTGATCAGATTAACAGCTTAATTGTGGTCAGTGCTGAGCATTCTGAAAACTCAGCTCTGTGTACATCATGCAATTTTTTTATTTTAAAAAATTGTTTACCTGCCTCAATAATAATTGACTCTTTAGAATACAGACCTGTTCCTGCATATATCAGATTAGCTGTAAGCAAATCTGCCTCCAAAGTCACTGTGCAGACATGCAACCAAAAATCAGTCTCTATTCCACCTAAGTTTCTTCAAAAATAAAGGTGTCATGAAAGTCAAGAAAAATACCAGTAGAAAGCATTTTCAGAATTAATATCTTATTCTTCTTCCACTATGATGAAATGGGTGTTGTTTTGGCATTTGTTCAGCTTTAATACTGAGTGTCAGAGATGGCTTCCCTTTTGAAGATCAGGGTCATACATGTTAAAAGGAGCTAGTCAACTCAAGGTTAAAACTCTGGGAACGTCTTTCTGCTAGAGATGACCAGTACAAGGTTAAGCCAACAAAACAGAGCTTAAGCAGGATTTAGGTGCTCTCTATACAGGCATTTTTCTGGTGTTCAGGAGAACTAATGCTCATATTCTTCTGAATGCACATTCGTACAAGGTTACTGTTAGAAATATGGGAGCATTTATGGTCCCTCGTCTGTGATTCAGCTAATTAATTCAGCTAGTTAAGTCATTTTTAGCTCTTGAGTTGAATGATTCTGAGAGGTCTTTTGCAAGCCGTTTTCAGTCATCTTGGATTTTTTCCCCCTTCACTGTAAGTGTTCTAAATATTTTTGTCCTAATACTAGTGAGTCAAGAGCTAAGAACTTCAGTGCTGTATTTAGTCTTTTATTTAAATAATAAAAAAATTATTCTAAGAGGAGAAGGCCAAGGGAAGACCTTAGTGTTGTCTACAACTGCCTGACTAGAGGATACAAAGAAGGCAGAGACAGACTCTTCTCAAGGGTGCACAGCAACAGGACAAGAGGCAATGGACACAAGTTGGAACATGGGACATTCCACTTAGATGCAGTAAAAAGATTTTTTTTTTTTTTTTTTTTAACCCTGTGGGTAAATTTTCATCCTTGGAGGTGTTCAGAAGACTCGACTAGACACGTCCCTGAGCAAGCTGATCTGATTAGACCTGCTTTGAGCAGGGGGTGGAACTATCTGACCTCCAGAGGTCCCTTCCCTTCCAACCTAACTTATTTTACAATTCTGTGGTTCTATGAAAACACAGAGCTATGGTCTGGTATGTGATACACATGGATACAAGTGGCTCTTGAGGTGAAGTGTTAAGTTACTGTACATTGTCCAAAAGAATCATTGGAGAGAGCTGCAGGAATTAAAGGGTGTAAGATGTGTGTGGATCGTCAAACTGGACTGCAGAGTACTTTTTTTTTTCTTTTTAAAAAAAGCCACAAAAATTACTTAAGTCAGAAACGTTAATAGAAGCCACTGCAAGCCTGAGAAGGTATCCGAGAGGTACGCAAATAAAGCCTGGAGCAGCAGTTTCCATACTTCCCTCCATGGGCCATCATGGAGGGTGCAGAAGCTGATACGGGATATGTCATGTGTTGCTGGACACAGCAGGAGAGAGATATGAAGCCTAAGAGGACCCTTTTGAATTCAGTGCTGTCTGTGCATCCACTGTAGACCGTAATCATATTCTTGTAGATCATAGCTGGAACAGCAGTAATAGAAAACCTCCTTTTGTTTCCTCTGAAAGTGGAAGCAGCTCCTGAAAGTGAACCACCTAATGCCAGCTAAATTAAAAGAAGGAAAGCACTTGGAATAATTCAACGAACAATAAGTGGGCAGCAATCTAGAAAAAATTAATTCATTTTATGTGTTCAACGTATTTGCAATGATATTTAATTACTGTTATGAGAGCTTGGAAAATCTGAAGGCAAGTACACTTTAATTCACGATAAGTGAACACTTTTATTTATGTTGAAAAGGATTGTCTTGCTTTTCTCTTGATTGTGCTGGCAGAAGGAAGGTGACAGAAACAAGGGGGCTGCCTCCTTCCATCGCAGCAAAGACTTTATTTTCTCAGAGCCTTAGTTGCAGGCTTCTTAATTTTTCTGTCAGAAGAAATTTCATTTCACTTGACTTAGGTCATGACTACAGAAAAATTTTGAATAGAGTGATGTGAGAGACGTGGTATTCCAAGCTTAGGCAGCCTGCCTGAAGATCTTGCAGTGGGACCAACACAATTCATAAAGGGCCTTTTCAGCCTGGGTGAATGAAAAAATCAAATCTGGCAGTAAATATCAAGGTCCTTTGGTCTTTTTTTGTCACTTATTAACATATAATAGAATTTACTGCTGCAGCTAGAATAAATGCACTTGGGAACCAAAATGGCTTTTGGACTGTAGTTTGCCAAGCATAGAACCTAGATTTAATCATTGGGATACAGAGCTTTCTTTCTTTCTTTAGGTTAAGCCTAAGAGGAGACAAAGGGAAATATTTGTTCATTGACCCCTGGCCCCAATACAAAATATAGAGAGAATAGTGATGAATCTCCAAAGCCTGCTGGCATAGTAAAGTGCTTAGTATTCTATGAAAAAACCATCATGTATTCCCTAAATAGTTCATTTTGTTTTCTAAAGTTCTGAAAAACTCTCTTTATTGAAATGCATGTTGTTGCATCGATTTTTCTAAAATACATCTTGTTATCTTTTCTTTGGTAATTGGTGACTGGTAATGACTTTGGCAATTTAACATGTTCCTGCAGACACTTTTCCCATTCCTCCAGATAACTGAAGTCAAGAGAGAGGGCCTGTCTGTCAATCTCTGATGCCTGTCAACGTGCTTGATTGACGGGTTTTGGTCCCACAATAGAGACCATTTCTGCAGCCCCCATTCTGTTATTTTCTTCTTTCTTAATACTTGTGGGGGATGGTGTTTGCTTTATAATCTGTGTTTAAAATCCAACTTGAAATGAGGCCAGTTCCTAAGAAATTATCACAAAGTCGTCTTAGCTTTGCATCAACAAAATTCTCTGGAGAGTTTCTTAAGCTGTGATTCCACCTTCCGAAATTACCTTTGCTCAAAACCTAAGCTTCATTGTTCCTCCAGAATCCCCTTCAAAATCCAGCAAAGAGGCTGTGAGGTCTGCCTAATATGTTTTGATGTAAGAAAAGTAATTTGTTCGTGCTTTACTTTATTTGGGAAGTTCTTGCTCATGGGATAACTGGCATAGAAATTTCTGCGTGTAAGGAATGTGGGCAAAATATCTGAGACTGGGAGCAGGGAAGGGGAGGGATATTTGCATTATGAGGAAAAACTCTAAAACAGAAAACAAGGAAAACTTCTAGAGGAAAGAGTAAACACGTCTACTAGTTAAAAAGGAAAGTAATGACTGTCATTGTTCACCCTCAAAATTATGCGTTCTTACAAGCATTCTAATCAACTTGGCATTAATTCACTTAATTGTGAATTAGGATTGAGCACTAGGATTGTTTCTGATGAGAGTTGTACTTAAAATTTAAGACTTTTTTTGATGAAAGAAGAGAGTGTGAGAAGAACTGGTTTCTGTATTTGAAAAAACTATCTCAGATTTTGTGAAAAAAAAATCACATTTTACTCAAAAGCTAATTCTTTTAACTTTAAAAATAAGAAACAATTCAATGTGAGTGTAAAATCAGTTGCTGCTACTGTGATATATGGCAGTAAATGTAACTGTTGTGTCAGTTAACTGCCTGTAGAATCAACAATATTTACATCATTCCGCTCAGTATAATTTGGACAGGAAGAGAAAGGAAACTAGGGGTGAAGAATTGCCATGTTGGAGTCTGAAATACCTTAAAGGAAATACACTTACCAAATACACTTACAAAGAAATAACCCCATAACGCCAAGGTTATTCTGATTAATCACAATATCACATGTACCTGTTGGTTCTTACAGGTATTCTCCTAGTCCCAGTACTCGTGCAACTAGGGTCTGAGCAGTGCGCTGAGCAAATGCCAGTGAATGTTTTGGTATTGTTCAGTTATTTCACATTCACTGTTTAGAGGTTGAGGATTCTGTTGTGGACAGATACAAGAGGTGGATGCTAGACTCAAATGTTTTTTGTTGGGAAAGGACTGTTTGGTTTGTTGCATGGTTCTTTTTTCCCCCCAGTTGTTTATTGAAATGTAGGCCAAAAAAACCCACCCAACCCAAAAGGATGTATTTAATAAAACTAAGATCCTTCTCCTCTGGTAGCTCTGTGTTCGTAACATCTGAGTTTGGACATAAAGAATAAACAATAGCTAAATTTGGGTTTATTGTTTCCTATAATAACAAATAGAATAAACTAATCAGTTCCCAGATAAGAGTCCAATAAGCTGGCAGAGAAATTGAAATAGATTGAAATAGACCGAGTGTGTGGATGTGTGTATGAATATCCATTTCTGTTACACAATATGGACCCTGAGATTTGAATCCCATTCTTGCTGTATAAATTACTGAGCACCCTCAATTCTTTAAATGTGTAGAGCACTCAGTAGTTCAAAAGAAATAGTCTTGTATATTCTCAGTTAAACTACTTGGATGATGCCTCTGCTGCAGCGTGTACTAACCTGTTACCTTTTGGCCATGTGAACCGATGATGGTGAGTGGGCCAACAGTGGTAGAATAAAAGAAATAACAGATGCAACTGATGTGCTAGCAGATATTGGCGGGGGGGGGGGCAGGAAGCAAATATGGGAAAATGTATAATCCTTGGACTTTTTCCCGAGGTCCTCATTGCATGAATGACTATATGATATATTCTGTGTGTCAAGAAGAGAAAAGTACCCCAGTATGATACAAAGTGTTTGAGCGATATACCCTGTGCATCTTGGGTCTATTTAGTTGGTTGTGTTTGTATGTTGCTAACCTATTTTTCCAAAGAGTTACAAAGACTAGTTCAGGATAAAAATGAGCTCATTCCCCACAGTGCTTTCTGCATAAAGTGGCCACAAGCCTCTACATCAGGGAATACAGATAGCATGTAGGAATGACAATTTTATGGAACTAAGAGAAACCACATCTCCACTGTCATTTCCCTTTCAGGGGAATTCTTTCCTGTCCCTGCTGAAGCATTCAGAATGTATAGTTCAGGGAAAGTTGTAATTTTCTAAGCTTCAGAATAGGGGGCAGTAAGGTCACAGTATTCCTTGAACACTTTTTGTTCTGTTGCTGCTGGAGTATATAGTGTTAAAATGGTTTAGAATGACTGCATCTTTGCTTTTGAATCAGGACTTACCTCTCATATTACGGTAAGCTGACTGTTGCTAGAACCCCTGCTGTTGCAAGAGACTTAGTGGTGGACAAGGCGTAGAAATTGTGTGCACCCACATTAAATAAGACCATTCTGAAACACGTGGGTGTACTTTTAAAATGTCTTATAAACCATATTATGCATTTAAAATAGATCCCACTGTACAAAGAATGGCAAAAATCCAATTTATGCGTTCCCGTTTGAACACAGAGAAGCAGCTAACAGATGTACACAGAAACACCCATCATGTGGCTTTCTTGCAATCATGGGAACCTGGAGGAAAAGTCTCATTTGTGCCATCAGTGGTTACAGACTTGGTACCAGCCTGATGCACCAGGTCTGTGGAGATCACCATCTTTATCCTTATAGAGAGAGCTACAGCATATACTTTCTACATCTGTGGAATTGCCATACCCTTTCCTACACTGAACAGGTAGAATAGTTTCAGAGGGCAGATTCTCCTCTATCTCAAATTTCTAGAACAATCATTTGGCCTGGCATGGCTATGGTCTCTAAATTACATCTGAGTCATCAAATGTCACTGGTGCTACCAGCCCTTCATTTGCAGATGTTTTCTTTATCCATAGCAATATCTCTTGTGTTATGCCGTACTGAATTTTATGTGCAATTTCGTTCATTCCCCAAACCCCCCCCCCTTTTTTTTTTAAAGATTGCATTAAAGGCACTAGTTGCTTTTCAGATTTATTTATCATGTTCTTATGTTCCCAAATGCAGTAAGTGGGAACTCTTCTTTTACTCCCTGTGCAGTTTGTTTTTTTGTATAACTGCATGAAATCTTTTTCCTTCTGAACTAAGCAGACCCAGTTTCTAATTATGTCTTGTAATTAAATTCCTGCTGGCCTGGCACCATTTTTGTGACCTGTCTTTGAATTCTTTCTCTTCCTGCTGTGTTGTTTCTGAGAGAAAGCAAACAAAAATGAAACCAGTATTCTGGGTGAGGCCATACCATTGATTTGAACAGTGGCGTTAATATTAGCACTGTTGGTTTCTATCTCATTCTGGATGGATCCCAAGAATTGTTTTGTTTTTCTGATTGTGCTGCGCTTCAGCAGAAGACTTCGTAGAGTTTTCCCACAATGATGTGCAAAGCTGTTGCTCTCAGTTGAGAACTCTGAAAGGTAGCTATGAAAAGGTGAAAGTGTAATGTTAAAAAGATACAGAAATTGGTGGTAAGGAGCAGATGTACAAGAAAAGGATCTAATTACAGGCTTTTGTCAAAAGAGTTCATGAAGCTAGCATAGGTCCAGAGAAGCTGGGAGAAAGAAGAATGAAAAAAGGCTGGTAAGTAAAGATATTCATATGAGAAAGTATGTGTCTGTACTCTGAATGTGATTGGTAGTGGTTAGAGCTTCCGTATCTCACGTTGGAAAGTGTTACTTGGTCTAATACCAGCATCTTTAGCCGTGTGCAGCGTTATGACTAGTGCACTGTGATAGGCCTTGTCATGCCTGTATGTGTGCATCTAGCTCTTAATCGATCTGCTGAGGTTTTATATAGGTAACCAGAAGCCTGCATCGAATTCCACAAACTGACAGCCCTCAGTTCTGAAATAACTTTGTAAGTTACAGCAGTTTAAGTTAAATCAATATGGTTTATAAAATTTAGCCTTGGCTAAACAACTGTGACAGTCCATAGCAACCTGAATTTCAGATGAACCTACCCTATGTATAAATGAAATGTCCGATGTCTTTGTTAGTTTCGCACATAGCATCTTTCTACACTCTGACTAGATGCTCTGCATCTTATGTTTATTTCTTGCAGAAGGTGTATTTAACCTTCTGATTGTCACTGTGTGGAATATGATGATGGAAGCCCTGATTTTGCACACAATGAATATATTGATAGATTTATCTCATTTACTGTACTTGTCTGTCATGTCTAAGGACACTAATGAGTTGTTTTCAGGGACTAATGAGAACTGTAATGGCTAACGGATATTTACAGCATCGCTGCGTTTTACCATGTGATGTGAACACCAACTTCAGTTCCTTCAAGTCTTTAATTGACACCATCAGAATCTTTAATTACGTTTCATCAGACAATAAAAATCTCAGAGAAATCAATGAGGAGAAGTTGGTGATCCTGCTGGAGCGACCGGTTACTCTGATGGACACTTTCTTTGAATGCTACACTCTTAAGTAATAAATTCCCATAAAAGTCATTAGAGAACTAATGTTAAAACAGACCCAACTCAAAACCAGATTTTTCCTATTTGCTCTTTGTTTCCCATTAATTCAACTGTGAAAAGAAAAAGAGACACTGCCAAGCTCTTTATTTTTTTAGATATTTTCAAACTGTGTTCATTTATAAAATAAGAAATATTAACTGGGAAAAATAGTGTTTCCCTTGGTCATAATAGTCCAGATTTGTAGATAACTGGAATGGGGTTTATCTCTTCTGATTTGGACATCTGAAAATTAGGCATCTGGTCTCAGGTAGAGTTCTGGGCTACTTGTGGTTAGGAAAGAGAAGGACACCTCCTGAAGGTAAGACATTCTATCTTAAAGTAGGTTTCCAAAAGGAATGGGACAATTTACCCAGCATGTGTACCTATATGCTTTTTTCCCTATTGCAGTCACAGTCTGGGAACTAGTGTGCAGTTTGCAATCCAGTCCAATAGCATGCTGCTGCTACCAAATAAGTTTTCCAGTTGTCTGCCTGCCAGATGTAGCCAAAGGCTTTTAGCCCTTTCTGGGTTGGATCCTGGGATTATTTTTCCATGAGATCAGTGAGATAGTCCAGTTGATCATATCATCGTGCAATTTGATGCATGTGAGGAGTCCAAGGAGAGCAGGACAATCTGTTTTAATGGCAACCTGTAGTTAGATTAGTTTAGGCATAGCATACTTGAACTGCTAGGCCAGTACCCATTTAGCAGTTCTCGAAAAATCCCTGTAGATACCTGCAACTATAGTTACTTAAACAGTCTTCAAAATCTGGCCCATGCTTATGGCTTTAGAATTAGCAGATCTGATCCTCTCTCAACTGCGTATTACGCATGCCTACAAAGCAGAAAACCAGCTTTCTTGCTTTTTCAATTTGTGGAAAGTTCCTCAACTTTGTGCAATTTCTTCAGATAGAAAAATCTCTTTGCTTCTTTTCACTTAACTGAAACCAAAAGTAATTAAACCAAAAGCATTTATTGATGCAAAACCCCTAAAGAATTGGCAATGAAAATAGTGTATAAGATACATAACATTCTAATATTTATAACACTTGGGTTGGCCTCTAAAGTAAAGGTGGTTTTTGCCTGCTTCACCACAGAATTAAAAAAAGATCTAGTACCCTTTAACTCATTAAAATTTGAGGGGGCACACTGGTACAACATATTCTTATTTACTTATTGAAATGTTGTTTAGTTACACTCAGGGTCTTTATGTAAATTATTATAATTTCTGATTTAATTTTACATAAGTGTATTTTTAAGACAAAAAAAAGATCTTTAAGAGTCTATTTTAAAACACTGAAACCATTTTTTAAAATTACCATTTAATCCATTCTAGATTTAAGTGATGTCAAGGTGTTTTATTGCTCTGGTGCCTGGTAAAAGAGAACTTCATTGAGAGGGAGGAAACCAGAGGGGCTTAACATTTCAAACTTAAGTTGACCTCGGGTGACTCAAAGTTGATAAACAGTAGATTCTGTGGTGGCACTTAAATAATTTAAAGAACTCTATGGACTTTTGAAATCTCAGCAAAATCCAGGTTGACTGCAAAAGTCCTTAAAATACCAACTTGTGGAGTAGGTTTGAAAAAATTGCAAGCATAAGCTTGTAAGGGAATCAAAAAATGAGGAGTTCCGTTGACCGCATATGTTTGTGTCCATTAGTCACATCACCTATGGAGACATTAGCACAGTTACTGTTGTGGTGCTGGTATTTGCAGGGATGAGGCAAATTAACGCTTCTGCACAGTGCCAGAGGTGGGTATGAAGCAGCTTATTGGGGTTCTAGCAGTTCTCTCAGTACTGCTGCAGCCGTACCATTGGGATGGACTCCCATGCTGTATTGGGTTCAGATTTACAACAAGCCAGAAAGATTCTGTTTTTGCACCATAGCATCCTAGCATTATTCCAAGGTTTCCGTAAAAAAAATCAAGTGTGGAAGTGACTGTGCAGAATAACGGAGAAGAAGAAATCTGCTGTGAGCACAGAACTTTGCAAACGTGATCCTGAGTATTGTGGCTTTTGTGACAGAGCACAAGACCAAGTGTAAGTCCACATTTACTGATGTTTTTAATTTTAGTTAATTACTATTTTCAGTGAAAGGGAGCATTTGGTTTAATTTCACTAAATGTCTAGATTTATTCTGGAGAAACTGATTATATCTTCCATTGTTAGTACATTATCTTCGTAGTATTTTTACTTAGACAAAATCTAGGTCATAGAAGGTAAAGAATTATGTAGATCCTGCTCAATTCAAGCAGTGTGTCACTTTCTGTGGAACCAGCTGGGATTATTTCATAACAGTTTATTATTATTATTTTAGGGATTTCACTAAATTTGTTTCCAAGGTTTTCTGAATAATAGTGCTCAGGATGTTCTGTGCAGCAGATGAAATCCACATGGATTTTGCAGTTGCCCAAGCATTCTCCTTTTGCTAACTATGAAAAATGGTTTATGGTTAAATTAAAAAGAATTTATTCCCATTTTGAAGTCAGAACAACCATTTTTACAGCAAAAGAGTTGAATGTATGCTCAGTTATCTACGAACACATTGTTTTTGCCTGTGGCCTAAAATTATATTGGCTGTTGTGGTAGAATTTTGGAGGTATGTTGGAAGCAGACTGTATGAAATGTTAAAGCCACAACAGTACTTACAGTGGAAGACAGCAAGATGAGCTTTGACAGAATCCCTCTCCTTTACACGTAGGAAAGAAGGATGAGACTGATAGTCGGTTCATCTTGATCTAATGAGTCTTGATCTGAGGGTGAGGATAAACGTGTGAGCTGAAAGGGGATGATGCTGTTGAGGGAACTGCAGTCAGTTTAGGTGGCAAACACTGCATGAGAAAGCAGAGCAGACAGAAAGGAGACTGATAGGTAGCCCCAAAACAGAGGAATATGGCTTTTAGAGCTGAAGAAACAAAGGCAAGGTAAGCTTCATGATTTCACACTATCAAACTCACTCCTAAGATCTGTGGGAACACAGGCTGTGTATTAGAGCTCATACCCCCGTATTAAACTGGTACAGTGTTTTTTTTTAGTTATTTTTAGTTTTTTTAAAGAAAGAATATGGGTTCCCTGCAGTACTGGCACACTAGCACACACCACCTGTATCCTATCAAATGACAGATGTAGTCAGTAAGATACAAAAGATGTTCTCTCCAGTCCATCTTGGCTGCCTATTCTCTGATCATTATTTCTTCTGCAGAGCTGTATTTTCAGTGATTCATTGTCCCATGTTACAAACTGTATCACAATATTGTCTGGCTTACCTGACCTGTTAAACATTTTCAGATGTGTCTTTGTGCTTCTCTGGTTAATCACTATTCTCAGAAATAAAAGAGGTAAAACCAACGAAGCCTGGGGTATTTTGCTAGAGAGTTTTGCCTTTTTGATTACTTTCTCAATAGTCATAGCACCTACTCACCATTTTGGGGCTGCATATTCCTTTACATGTGCATTTGAAAGATACTTGCAAACACAGTTTCTTGTCTCAGATTCACTGCAGAATATGTGTGTGCTTCTTACTCTAGGTTGGGATGTTCAGGTGAAAAGGGAGTGCTAGTGATTGCTTTCTGTCGTTTTGCCACTATAGAGTCATCTTTCCTTTGAATACCAGTATTGGTGGACTATTCAGTCATTTCACTCTTTCTTCATTCTGTGCTATCTCTAAGTTCTTCCTTTATTTCTTCGGAAAAGTACTCTTTTCTTTTGCTTGCTTAACAGGAAACAGTTCTTCTGGGCAGTTACCCATCTGTCTTCTCTCCCACAATGAGCAAAATGAGATAACTTATTGTACTCTGCCTGATGAACCCTTGCCATATGCTGGGAGATGCTCCAGCTGCACTGGCCTAGTGGTAGTGCTGCACAGACTTTTTTTTTTTTTCAGTAATCTGATGTACCTGCCCCTACCAGCATCTTCAACACTGATCTGGAGCCGGAGTTCTGCCTTCTGATTTGTGTTGGATAACAAATGCAGTTAGTGAACAGCAACAGCTTTTTGCTGTGGATAGAAAAAGTCTACAATTTCAATACCTCACATAATGCTCCTTTCCTTACTCTCTCCTTCCTCCAGTGTTTTTGAGTGTGCAGATGTTTCCTAGTTAGTTATTATTTAAGTGAGCAGCTTCTTGCTAACATGTTAATTAAAACTCACTGTCCGGAATCTCTTGGTACAATTTGCAGTGTAATCTGTAGCCTCTAGTGCATCATTGTATCTCTATTAAAAGGAATTCTGTGTAATGATGCTGGGATTTAATTAGTTTCTTTGCCGGTGTTGTAAAACATAGTGATAAATGAGCTAACAGGTCCATGGATCATTATTCTACTAGAGATGAGCTTATTAGCTGATTATGAATCATTAACAAAGTCTACATGGGATTTGCTTATCTAATTCAACACAATTTTGAACATTCAATACTCTACATTCATTTCTTTCAACTAACAACATTGTGTTTAGATTGTAATCTTTGCATCCTTTATTCGGAGAATTTTCTTCTTCAGTGTTGAATTCTAATTATATTGCAAGTGCTGTGAGAAGACCTTGTGTCCATCTGTGATGAATGCAAAGCTGTGTTGTAAGGTTTTACACAACTGCGTATTTTTTCATTTGGTTTTGAGTATGTCTGTTTATTAATCATCTTGCATTGCAGGAAAGAAAGAAACTAAAATTCTACTCAACTTACATTTCTTAAACAGTACACTAACTAGAGAAAAGTGAAATACACTATACCCGCTAGAACTGATCATGTAGAAGGGGGCATATTCACACCACAGTGAGTTTTCGATTTGGGGGTGGGGGCGTGGCCTATGTAGCATCAGTGCAGTTGTCAGAAATCATGTATGTTTGTAACACAAAAGTGTACTTCGTGGAGAATACTCACCTGAGAGGTTTTCTGAGAACGAAATAATTCAGAAATTTGGTGCTGTGAGTTTATCTTCAAATAAATAAGACAGAATTTCAGAAGATTTTTCCACTTCTCATTGAGTATCTGCAGGTGTTTAAAGTACATTCTCGCCTTGACCTCCCTGATGCTCACCTTTTTAGCCAAGCCAGCCTTGGTTAGATAGATTTCAGGGTATTTTTTTGCTGTGCCGTAAGGTTAATTTGGGGTTATTGTAATTCAAGAACAAACATTTTCTGTCCTGAATTTTGTTAGCTTCTTGTTTTTAAACAAATTTGTGAAAGGACATACATGTACTAGAAGTGAGAATGTGCCCTGGTTTTGTGTTCAGTTGTTGTCTCTTCCATTTAAATTTAAAATACATGCAATTAATGAAAATCAGCTAAGGAAGCATCTCTTCCATTCCAGTGCATCATAGGACCTTAGCAAGTGGAGTTTGTGTTGTACTTCTGTGATACCAGACCAGCAGAGTGAGATCATGTCAGGATGGTGACACCAAGAAAGTATTGTGTGTGATTTCCCCAGAGCTCTGTTATGAGCGCTCTTAGCAGATGTGTCCCAGTTCACCTCAGCCATGAGACTGGTGGTCAAGAAATAGTGTCGCAGCCAGGCAGAGCACATCACCAGACTCTATGAAGCTTCCTGTGAGGGCTCTGTTAGTGAGAAAGAAGGGATTTCTTCATATTTCTAGACTCCTTTTTGACTAGGAGTGCTAGTACTGCTGGCCGATCAGTTCCCTTGTGAGATTTGAGCAGGTTTCTTACAAAGTGATGAAGTTTGTAATTTTTCAGCTGAGAAAATGGGCTATAATATGTTGTTGCAGTGCATATGGTAAATAAGAAGCTAAAAAATAGGAAAGCCTAACATGATAAAAATTCCTATGCATCAAATGCCGGGCATGGGCTGCGGGAGGAGTCCAAGAAAACGCTCCGTAGAAGATCTCACTGTAACTCTTCAGCTTTGTGCAATGTGAAACTAAAAAATAATAGCAGCAGGTAAGTTTTTAATGGAGATGAATACACAAATGTTTGTTTTCACAGTTTTGTCAATTTTTGAACCAGCAGAACAGAAATAATAAGTTTCACCCCTGTCCACTTGTCTAAGCTCTTCAAAGCTTCTTCCCTGCCAGTTACTTCCTTTCTGTCCCCAAGTGCGTAACACTTTTCTGTACACTTCATACTCTGGATATGTCTTTATTTAGCCGTTTTATTGCTATGATAGTTATCAGTATTGCTAATTAAGAGCCATTTGTACAAATAGCTAGTCTGTATGCAAATATTGTTGTGCATTCTTTGTTTCTTCCAAGCATATTTTATCTTTAAGATCATAGTCCTTTTAGGGCAACCATAGCTATTTTCAGTGTGCTTGCAGTGATTTGCACAGCCGTAGACCATTTGCTGGATGTGTGTTCTAGCGGCTATGGCAGCATCAGAGGTCAGTAGTCTTCCTGACTTCAGACGACTTTCTTCCAGGGCAGAAATTAGGGTTTAGGGCAGCTCACTGTTATTAGCCAGAATGATCCTGCAATCACTGAAACAGCATAAACTAGCCAAGTTGTTGACGACTACATTAGCAATAGAAATCAGCAGGGTAAAATTGCATTGACAGTTACAGATCTGCAAATGATGAGCCATTGTTTGTAAACAGAAGGGAGTTTGGTGTAGCCTACTTTGTGTACTCCTTACTAGAAAATAACATGCTTAGGTGTACAAGGTGTATCCAACAGGCATGTGTCTTTGATTCTCAAGCATTCCGATACATCCGTAGAGTATTGACTTACCGATGCTGTGCTTTAGGTATTCTTATCCTGCCTTTGACCCAAGGCTGGAGAGAAATGAATATTGAGAAATGGGTATTTAGTCTTCTCTGTTCAAAGTCCCCTTGACTTGAGTGCTACGTAAGGATACTTGTGTGTTCTTTTTGGAAGGCGGGCTCTTTTGCTGGATATGCTTTTATTCTGCTCTCAAAAATGTAGCTGTCATTGAAAATGACCTCTGCGGAATCTGCCTTAGTTGCTTCTGCGCAGGAGACTGTTAATAATTCTTCAGGAGAAATCCTGGCAATAATGTAAAAAGATGATGATGGTGATGGCAGAGTTGCTGCCATCATACACTGTTCAATAAATACAGAGTTAAAAATTCAAGATGTTCCTCAAAAATTGGCAGCTGAAAGTGGATACAATTTTCTTGCGATTCTAGCAGGATTCCTCTCTTATGAATATACTATTTACAGAGCCATTAGTTCTAATCCTTTCTGATCTTTTGTTTATCATGTCAGAGGTAAATATTACTTGGTTTGTCCCTGTGGGAGCAAAGAGCATACTATTTTTGTTTCTATGTTATTTTCTTTCACTGAGACAACCTCTTATTTCTTCCTTTGAAAAAGATTTGTAAAATGACAGATGAATTTCCAACAACAGTAATATTTCTTAATAGTTAAGGAAACAGGTTTGTATTGCAGAGATGCAGCCATGAAGAAAAACAGGAGAATTAGAAAGGCATGGTTTAAAATATAATACAATAGTAACACCAAGTGAAACGCTAGAAATTTTCAATATCCTTCATGGTGCAACTGGAAAAGTTGATTGTGTAAACATATACCCTTTACCTTAGTTTCTCTTTACATAAGCGTAGTACCTTTTCAGTTGCATGTTATCAGTGATCATGAATTACAGTATTATTAGCTCCACTCAAATCTTTATATAATTGCGATTTGATATTGTACAATAATTTATTCATTTTAAACCATTTATTCAATTTCTAAATAGACATCATTTTATAAAATAATTTAATCTGAGATTTTTATAAACAATAAATTGGATACAATGTCTGTATAAAAACATCAAATTGTATTCCTTTGTAATTAGGATAAAATACTTGCTCTCAAAATTACTTTTTTTAATAAAGCAATGTTAATTTTTGTTTTGAGCAAAATACTTGAATCCTAAGAATCATAATGAGTAACATTTTTCATATCAGTCTCCGTACAGCTCTGGAAGCAATGTGACTGTTTATTTTGTAGAACACATTCCAATTTCATAAGCAGTAGGATATGGACATTTAAATGAATTGAAACAAAGCAGGTTAATTATTCAGGGACCTCAGACTAAAATAAGTTAAGTCACAAATAATGCATCATGTGCTCTCATTATAACCTGAATGTCCCTAGATTACTGTGAGTATTACCCCTCGCTCTTAGAGCAGTATTTTCTGTCTGATTAGAGGTTTGTTTTCCTTTTTAGTATCTATTTTGCTATTTTCAAAAACAGGGTCCCTTTTTAGATATACATTAGTACCCTGATAGGGATAAATCTATATTTCTGCTAACAGAGTACTGATTTCTGGGTTTTGTAAAGGTCGCATAAAATGTGGTTAGGCAACACCATTCTTTGAAGATCATTACTACTACCTCTATAAATATATATAATAGCCAATAGCAGAGAATACTAACTTTTAGAGCAACATTTACAAAGCTTTATCTTCTCAAGGTGATGCCCTTTAATAGAGGACAATGCATGGTTCTTAGTTCAGCAGTTCTGTCAAGTCTGAGGCAGTCATTTGATTTCACTTTTATACATATGCTTAGGTGTTCAGAAAATTACTGTATGTAGAAGAGAAGTCCTGAATACTATAAGGCTAGGTCAACAACAAGGAAGTAGATTTCCGAATTCTTCTTGTTGATGTTTTCTGTGATCTGACTTTATTCTGACTTTGACTTACTTTAAACAGCAACATGCACAAATATGAGCGTTATTACACAGTTTTGATTTCCATTTTAAAGGATCTCATAGTTGCTTGGAGTTGTTCACGTGCTGCAGATGAGACAGTAGTGCTAAATGTTTGCATTTTTGTCTCTTGCAAGAGGAAAAGGCTAGTTTGTTTTTTGGGGTTTCTTTTTGTTGGGTTTTTTTGTTTGTTTGTTTGTTTTTAATTTTATGAGCATCTTTGAGTGGGCTGAGTAGAAGCAAAACCCAAGTATAATTTATTCTGCCTAGTGTTTCGGAAGTTCTCTGTATCATCCACCTTTTGTCTATCTGATCATACAGAAGAAGATGCTTCTACCTTCGCAGAAGCCAGCAAAGCAAGTCTCTGTGAGTAAGGGGACAAATTTAGACCAAACCATTGCTAGTTCCAAATAATCTCATTAGAATGACATACAAAAGAACATGGTGGGTTATTCATCATCTGTCCCTCTACATGAAAGTTTAGCGTCGTTTTTAAAGATCTGTTGTAATACAAGAGCCATTATAGACTTGTTGCCCAAGTTACAAGTTCTCTGATCTCTTTGACATAGATGATGTCGTCTAGATCATCTAGTCTAGTCTAGAAATAGACAGCATTATTATGCTGTCTTCTAGCCTCCAGAGGCTTGTGTCTTGCTTCTAAGTAGTATCTCTTTTCTCCTGTGCAGCAGGGAGTTTTATTTTTGTAGACTGTGAACTCTGGGGATTGATTGTATCATTTTATATATTTTATGGAATATGCTTATCCATCTCCTCACACAGCAGCAGCAATAAACAATCAGTTCCAACTACTAAACGACATGATGCTTCCCGAGTTACCCATGCATTCAATATGTTTGGACCCAAGTATATGGCAGGCATCATTGTTTTTTTGGTTTGTTTTTTTTTTAATTGATCTATAACCGAAATACTAGATACCGATATGCTAAAGCACGTTTAGACCCAGACAATATTGTCTTTGTTGAGTATGGAGGCATTAGTTTGTGCGTGTGTATACGTGACTTAACATGGAATGTTGTGCACGTAATCTAACGTAGACCTGAGGAAGGGTTTCATGTGCATAGTTCAATGAAAAGGTAAGCGTGTGTAAAGTATGCTTCCCTGCTCCCTTGTGCAAGATTCCATGCTCTGTTCTGAAGCTTTCTCTTTAAAAGCTAGTGTCATCAGAGACATGGATGGATGGATAATAGCCTATGGAGTTCTTCCTTTCTATTTTTTATCTCTCATTGAGGATGCTGCAGGAAGTGAGGGAGATTTGACTTTGTCACTACCTCCACCTTTGTCACACTGTGTTGAGGCAAGTCAGGCACTGTGCATCAGCGTCCTACCAGGTTGCGTTAGATTGTGTAACATTGAGCTTCATTTGACTCCTCACAGACAGCGACTCAGATCAGGAAAAGAGCAGGCCCATGGCAGCTCAGAGATGATGAGCACTGGATTTCCTTGAGCAATAACGGATGTGCTTCTCTCTGTAAATATGGTGAGAAAACGGGTCCCAAATTTCTTATGTTAAGTGCTATGGGACTTAACATCCTCCTTTTTTACAGTGTTTATGTGTTCTGTGACCATGTGCGTAGCTTCCTATGCAGATAGGCCTTCAGAGCCAGAGCTGCCTTTGGCTTTTCCACTCCAGTTTTTTCATTCTTATATTTCTGAGTTCCAAAATTCCTCAGAAACGCTTAGGCCAGATTCATGTTTGACAGATATCGGGCCAAATCTCTGAAAGTACTACTTAGTTTATACTCAGACATTACTCATGCAAAATTCCCAGTGAAGTCAGTGAGCTTTTGCTTGATTCGAGAAGGAGAATTTGGCCCAGTGTTTTTAAGACTCAACTGACATTAGCCACAATACAAGTTGAAGGAATTGAGGTAAGCCAAAGCCCCCACATGAACTTCACACAAGTCTGTAAGAAAAAAAGGTTTGCAGCTGAGTCCAGCTGACAATCTTAGAGCATTTAATGTTTTTTCATTCATGTTTTTCACGTCATGTTTTTACATAATCATGAAGTGTTAGAATCTGAAACATAGTACTGTCCTTACCTTAAACTAGAGCAACTCAGTGCAATAGAAATAAGCAAGCAACTCAGTTCCAGGCTTCTTATTGTTGAACTGTAATGTGGTTTCCCCGGGAATCGTGGAATCCTACATATGGGTTTTTAATTAACTCCAACAGGTATTTAATGGAGATTTAATAAGACAGTTATTGTATGTTAATTAAATGTCAACTGATTGCTAAGAGGTTTTTGCAATTATTGAAGTTTACTAATTATCTGATAGATAAATCAATTTTCCATGTGAATAACTCACATCTGTGTAAGCAATAAATATGCTGGTAGATAATGTATATTGTCATATTGAAGTGAGAGATGTGCTGTGTTGAATAAGCTTCTTGCATCTGTCCAGTATAGGCAGGAAGAAAACAGTTCACTCCTCTTATACTTGACAGTGTTTTCTTGCTGAATGCAACCCAGCTGTTAGTGCAGAAGATCCAGGTCACAGGACCTGTGAATATAGCAGTAACGGGTGTCAAGAGTTTTGCCTGAAGCATCTGTATGGAACCAGACAGGGACCATGAAAGCAGCTCACATCTTTCCAGCCTCCCTCCAGGGTTTAAAATGAAGATGTGTCCTGTAGGAACTAAAGAAACTATCAGGTCTTTCTCTTCCTTTTAGCACAAAGACTGCATTATGATGTAGATTGGTTGTCCTTTGTGTGTTGAGAATGAGTGCTCTGGAACAGGAGTTTTGTTTTCAGAAACATTTTTGGCATCAAGCATGCATTCAGACCCATACAAATGCATCAGTACATTCTGTGTGTTACCGATTATTAATCAGTACTCAGTGTATTAATGAGGAAAGTAACTGTAATCAGCTCTGATTTATGCAAACTAAATACAACCCTCAGACTCTTGGTCAGTTGCCAGGACAGCCTGCAGGTGGTGAAAGCATGGATGACACTTTTTTTTTAAAAGAAAAGCAAGAAAAAAAGCTATTTCTCTAGGAAAAAGGTTCTTACTGCTAATAATAAAAATTTTAGGTCTTTGAGCTTCCCCTCTGACTGCTTAAGTCCTAATTCATTAAATAGAATACACCTGATATGCAGCTTTTACAGGTGGTTAATGAGTCAGGCCACCTGAGAGATGCAGACAATTGCCTCAGAACATAGAAGTTTAGATTTGAAAGTGGAACACTTAATAGTACTGTGTAACTAAGTCTGTCTGTGTGGGACTGTAGCACAGAAATGGGACTGAAGTGCCCACCAGAACAGAGGGGATTTCTTCATTAATTATAGCAAAGCTAGCAGAGTGAGGATTTTGTTGGACTTGTAGCAACAGCTAAAGCAGGTTCTTCTCTCATCCCAATCGCTTAACATACCTTTAGGTAAAGGGCATGCTTTGCCCATCCTTAGGAATGGATCAGTTTGCCATAATTTACTTTTAAAAATGCCACATAGCAAAACCACTTCAAAATGCAACAAAAAGATGAAAGCAGGCTCTTAGAATACCAAATTGCTTCATTTCCTCTAAATCCTGTATTCCTCAAAATTAGACAGAAATTGAAAGTATATCCTTCTCAGTCAGTGCTATGAAAACAGCAGACTCATCCTGCAGTGGAAAAGAGTGATCATGATGACAAGAACTACTACTCCCAGCCAATGCCAGATGAAATAACACCCATGACCTCTGATGTCAAAGGGAAAGGCGCTTCTTTATTTGTACAGAAATCTTTCTGGAACTCAGCTTGGGTGGCAGGCATGCTCTATCCCGCTCTGTTCAGGATTAGTGGATTATCTCTTCTTCTCTCAGTCTAGGAATTGAGCACAGCTGCCCTGGGCCCTTTGTAATGGAGACTTTTTATGTTTTTGGTATTCTCCAGTCCCACTTCTCCCCAAAAGGCATTGTGCTGCTCACTTGTAGGAGACAATAGCTTAGAGATGCACATTGACCAAGTAAACCTAATCAATAATATGGCGCACATGGGTGACACAGTGCTGTTGATGGTTAATCAATAAATGCTTCCTGCTGCCTTCTGTGCATCTGGCATGTTCAGTAAATAAATCTGATCCTTCTGAAGATAATTTGGCCCCAGACCTACATCAACTATCTTTGTTTTATGGCTTGACCAGAGAGAGATTTAAAACTTAGTTAGACAGCGTTTCAGCCAATTTAATCCTTCTGTTATGCATTTAGTAACTACAGAAATTGATAAAACGTCCTTAAGAAGTTAAGTTTCAATATTTTTCTACTTGAAAAATGGAAATTATTTAGCAGCTTCCAATAGAGAATTAAGAAAAAGTTTCTTTCTTTTGCAGATACATATGTATGAATCTTTGCAGTCTTCCTTGAGGAAAGTGGTGTCTGTCCTACAGCGTGAGAAAAAAGGACCGCTTTGTGGAATGCTTCCATTTGGCGGTAAGCATTTACGTGCTTTTTTCTCTCTTGCCTATGTTGATTTCCAGTGTTTACAATTCGTAAGTATGAATTAAAGGCTATAGCCAAAATATTTAAATAACTACCAAGATACCTAAGTATAACCTAGAATCTCTTGGCAATTGACTCCTTATGATGCACTTTAGTCTTACAAATACATCTGTCCTAAAAAGCTTATTTTATTTGTTATGCTAGCCTTGTCAATAGCTGATGTTATTGTTTGAATGGAAGTATTTCTTAGAAGTTTGAATTTGCTTCATTCTAAGTAAACTCAATGGTCTGATTAGTTTCATTATGCACTTCAGAGTTGAAAATACTCTGCTGCTAACACCCACCCATTCCTCTCACCTTCAGTTCCATAGAGCAGTTTGCTCTCCTTACTAGTCTTCTGAAATGAGTCTTCAGTCATCTCTGCTGATGACTAACATCAGTTGGACTAGATGATTGTTGTAGGTCCCTTCCAACTGAACTATTCTATTCTTTTCCAAATAAGAGAATGAAAGAAGATGCCATGTGAACACGACGACTAACTTAGGTCACTAAAGCTCAGCATACCCCATTCTCCCTCCGGGCTCCCCCTCTCGCAGTAAACTGAGATGCAGCAATGACTATGACGGGACTGTCTTACACTGTCCAAGAATGCAACTGTGCTGTAAATGAGAATATCAGTTCTGTAGCTTGAAACAAGGATGCATTTCCATTTCCCTTTATAATTGTGGTGCTTCCTGTGGGATAGGCTACAAGATCCTTTCATCCCATAGCATCCTACCTTGTGCAGGGCAAGAGGAATTATGTCTGTAAATCTCTCTAGCTGCCAACTCCCTTTCTAATAGGAGAAGACAAATCAGTTTTCAGATTACAGATAAGGAAATAAGGTGTGCATGTTAGGTTTTTCCAGGAACTGTGTCAGTTTACTCACTTGCACCTTTCTCTCTGGGAAAGTCCCTCATTGCGATCTGCATTCATCTGTTACAGAAAAGCATTGGACAGGTTTTTCCTGAGGCCTTGACAGTGAATCTCCAGAGGCTACAGATGTCTACCCTGCAGTCACAGAAATTATTACAGTACAATGTAGATTTACCTGATATAACTTTAGGCTGGCTAGCTCAGGTACCAATTGTGTTTTAGTTGCTGTAGTATAAAGCCCAGTCTGGATTGATTTTTCTTGATGGGATTTCAGTGGAGGTTAAATGGCTTAATTCAAGCTACGCAATGAATACCTTCATGTATGCGAGCCTTATTGTCACATATTAAAGGAAGAATATTGGGGGAGGGGTGGAAGAAGTCCTTGTAATGTGAGCTGCTGAAAGGCCTGAATATCACTTAAATATCTGAGCTCCAGTGAGACTGGAGTGGTCTTTTAAATCAATGTTTCACCATAAGTGGACAGTTCTGCAGTGTCTTATCTTAATAACTTTAGTGCTTTTCAACAGCAGCTGTTTACTGTATTTAATTTGTCTTACATTACTTTCCTCCTTAATTGGAAATGTTTCTTAGTGTAACGTAGTAGCAATTCCCCCTTGTCCAGAAATAGAGTACTGCCCATAGACTGTTAGTTAAGGATATGCCATTATGGTGTTCTTCCATATTTGGGGCATTAGTAGAATACTCTTAATCATTTGAAGTGTTCAGTGACATGCTGCTGGATTTGAAAGAGATTTCAGACCTTTTAGTTAGATGATGAAAATATTTGTAGCCCTGTGTAAGAGAAAAGTAAATCTTTTGGTTTGGACTAATGCCTGTGAATATTTAGAAAACAGTTGTCCACTTTGATGTCTTACATGTTGCTTTCCCTGAATCATTTGCAATTCCTGTGCTGCTGTTGGAATTCCAGATTTCCTCATAAATATTTCTCAGGATTGTAGTGTAAAGACCAGTGAAACTTGAGCAACCTTAATCTCACAGATGTTTGTTCTTGCCTATTTTAATAGTGAATTTCTTTACTTTCTTGTGTGTCGTCTTTTCTTTTTTCCTGGACTGCCAGGTCCTTTCCTTTCTTCCCCATCCCAAGGGCTCACTTTGTGAGAGGTAGAATTGCTATCACAAGCACAATGTGCAGGTTCCAACTAAGTGATGCAACAAATGCAGTTCGAACTTCGACCTTATCCCTCCCTGCCTCTTACTGTCGTGTGCCACGTTCACTTCTTGCTGGTGGAAACACAAGCACGACTCTTTCAGTGGATCTGGAGAAACGGGGCCCCCAGCCTGTGTGAACTGGCCCCACCTATCTATCAGTTCTGGACAGAATATATTTCTGGTAACTACCATTTTCATGTTCCCTTCGCGTTTCCCAACTGCCACCTGTAGGTGGGAAGCAGGAATGGAAAGGAGCGAGTGCAGGACATGCAGTGGCTGTGGGGTTTGTGGAGATGCAGGACGAACTCAAAAAAACCCAACAGCAGACAGCTGCCTTTGATTGTGGTTTCATTCTGACAACTGAACAACTCTGACAGGTTAAAGAATAATTCATCCCAGGGACTGAACCAATAGCCTTTTTGGGCTTATTCTCATGCCCCCCTTTTTTGTGTTGTATTCTCCTTGTACTACATGAATGTGCAGTGAAGATGCTGTGAAGTGTAGAACCACATGGGGACTTGAGAGCTAGAATCTAGCTGCCTGGCCCTTATGGTGATCGAAGCTGTTAAAATGGCATTTGTTTTTCATAGGAGATCCTCAGGAAAATTCCGCACAAAAATACTGTAGCTTTTACTAAGATCACTTTTCAATTAAAGAGGAGCAGCACACGTTGGTTGTAAGTGGCTTTTAAATTTAAGCCACTTTTCTCCTGAGAAAGATTCTGTTTTTCAGAACAAAAGTTATTTTTGTTATCTAAATGAAAATATTCCATAAAGAAATCCTAAAATACTTGTTTTATGAAAGGACATTTTAATAAAGCAATTCCAATCCAGCAAGTAGCATAGGACTGTGGTAATGCGAACAAATATGACACAGCCGCCTGTTGGGTGTGTCCGTTGATCTCAGTTTTTCTCCTTTTCTTGGTTATTTGCCTAAGGAAACATTACTTATGGACTCATTTTTCTGAAACCTCTTCTTTGGGACATGAGACAACTTACAATTTCTAAAGCAAAATAGAAGTTGTATGGGAAAAGAATATGGTAAACTAAATGGAAACTGAGTACATGGGCATACCAAGTGAAAGAAAACCAATCATAATTCTTTATTTTCTTTAAGGGTTTATGAAATGAGTGTTTTAACTCACATGCAGGTTCTACCTCTTGCTCTTTTAAAAATATTTTAGAGTCTACACTTGTCCCTTTTTATTGGAGAATTGACATACACACAGGTGCATGCATACACATATATGTTTATTCAGAAACTCCTGCTTCTCTTCTTGCAGCCTCTGTGTGGAGAAGTTATATCCCATTAGTATGTTATTCACAATTGTAGGAATGATGCAGGAAAAATAACTGCATTGATCTAAGATGCCTGTAAATGTAACAGTAATTTAGCTAGTAAGTACAACACAGCACTGGGCACATGATCCACAGTTTTTCTGTCAGCACTGTCTTCTCATCTTTTACTGTTTGCTCGTCATCTTTATTGTTCACCATTCAGGCTTTCTGTATGCTGAGCACAAAATAGCTAAATCAGGAACTTTAGGCTAAAGTGAGGGGATGAATTCTAACCTCTCTGTCCGAGCCAGCCCCCAGTGATTGGTGAACTGACTCTTTGATTCTGCTATATCATAGCTTTCTTTTCTTTTGACTAGGCCATTGTCATATTGCTGTTGACCTCTAACCCCACATACACAAACCTGAACTCTGGATTAGGCTTCCCAGGGAATAAACTATGGGCAAAGTTGAACTACTAGCTAGAATGAGGGGAAATGGTTCATGCTGCCATAGTAACGTGACCTCGTACTGTCTGCCTGGAACAAAGACGGTTTTCTTGTCCTTTTTTCTGTCCCTGTGAGTGTTTAAGCCCCCCTGCTGTTTCTCCACTTGGGAGGGGGGTGAACGCTGTACACCATGCAGTGAAAAAAGAGCTTACTCTCCCCTGCTTAAAGTAGGGCAGTCATCTAGGAAACTGGGGAATCAGGCAACCAGAAAAAAAACCCCCAACAACAACAAAAAAACCCCCAAACCAGAGGTGGAGACCTTTTGGTCAATAATTTGAGTTTGGAGTTTGAATTTCACATAATCATCCGAAATCCTACGTATTGCAATTTTTAACTCAGTCATATTTATTTCTCGTCTGGGCCTCCTCATGTTGTCTTAGAAAAATACTAGCTAAATTAATGTAACTCTGGGAAGCTTTAATGCACATTAGTCCTATGGAGACAGATGGGGACCTCTGACTCTGGTAGAATTTAGCATTTGGTTTTTGCCCTGTCGTAGTTTTAATTAGGAATGCACAAACAATGATTTAAGTGATGAGGCACAATAAATATGGAGTTTGGTTTTTACACCATGCCAGACTTCAGTAAGAAAACTGAGATGAGGGTTTGTTCTGGAATGGGAGAAGGGAACCAAGATCCCTTTCATTTAAACTGTCCTAGTCTCATTCAATTCCATATTTTCCTGCAATTTTGGAACACCTGGTGGATTCTTCATCATGATAGTTAATGTTCTCACAAGTCAAAATCATGTTTCACTTGAAATGTTTAACTGGAGATCATCTCACAGATTTACCTCCAGTTCAATTTTAGAGAGCTCTGTCAAAAGATATTAAAAAAACAAACAAACCTGACAACCCGCCCTTTTTGCATGCAGAGGTTTAGAAGACTGAAAATAAATGAGGCTCTCAGTCTTAATTAATGAATGAGCCTTCCTGACCTGTCACACGAGGAGAATCTGACATGCTTTCTGTAATTCCACACATGATAGAAATGGGCGTTCTTCATATTTGCTTTCTTGATACTTTCTTCATCAATTAATCCTTGAAGTTAATCTATAATCCCTGTTGTCTGCAATATCATGCTCATGTGGCTTGTGTGTTTTGAGACGGATGGTAGAGGTGATGCACTAGGCTTGGACACAGAGAGTCACAGATTTACCCTTCTTGGCAGTTTTGGAGAAGGCAGGACGTGGGGCTGGAAATTTGCTGGTCTGGATTCTCTTCCAAATGTTGCCACTGGCTTTCCATATGATTGCATTTACTTTTATAATACAAGAACACCGTTGTCTGAATATGGAAGTGTAGTGATTCTTGGCTGTTATCTGGTGGTTTGGAATCTGCACATGAGAAACGCTAGTGAGTTTGGTAGAAAGCTGTTAAGTCCTGCATCAGAGAGGTTTCTGAGATAGCATTGCATTACAGCTGGCCATGAGGTTGTTGCCTTTCTTCGAGGAAAAAGCACAGACTGGCATTTTAGCAAAAAGCTTGCTGACATGGCTATTACGTGAAGGGCACTGAAGGTTTACACGTTCATCTCTACGTTGATGTTAGATTAGGCCTTTCGAGCATTTTTTTGAGGAGAATAGGAGATTAAGGGGGACTAGAAGAGTCAGGAAAGGTGACTGAAATGATGGTGGAGGTTCTGCCTTTAGCAACCAGATTCCTCTGAACCACTCCTGAAAAACATTTCTTTTGATCTACCAAGTTACTCAGGTAAAGAGAAGCGAAATAACCATGAAGAATTGCAAATGGGTCTTATGAGACTGAGCAGGCATTAAAACAGCAAATGCAATTCAACATAAATAAATGCGAAGTGATTCATTTAAGAAAAAAAACAATCCTAACTCCACATAAAAAATGTTGTGCTCTGGGCTGCTTGCTATTGCCAAGGAATGAGATGTTGAAGCTGTCATAGGCGCATCTGTGAAAATGTCCAATCGGCACTTGACAGTAGCCAAAAACAGGAATCCAAATGCTTGAAGCTGTTGGGAAAGAAACAGACAGCAAAGTGGAAAAGCGTTGCTATAACAGTGTATAAGTCTGTGGCCTCCTGCACAGTAAATATTATGCAGTTCTAGAGCCCCTGTCTAAAAAGGACAAAATAGAACTAGAAATGAACCAGCAAATGACACCAACAATAGATAGGGGCCTTACACTGTTTCTGTATGGGAAACGACAGAGTGAGCTAGGAAAAGGCATCAGAGGAAACGTGACAGAGTGGCAGAGAGAGGCTAAAAAAGATTTGATTGTGTGCTGTTCCTTTCAGTGAACAATCTGGAGGGCGTCGGATGAAGCTATTATTTACCATGTACAAAATTAATAGAAAGAGAGAGCTGTAGAACTTCTCACATCAGTACATGTGACCTTGGGCTCAAGAAGCCCATTAGAAGGTGGGAAAGAATTTGGGAAAAGAATCACTACATAGTACACCTGTTCTTAGGCTCTTCCTTAGGCGTAAGCTATTGACCACTGCCAGGGACAGGCTATTAGGCTAGCTGGGTCTTCATCTAAAAGACCTTCTCTACAGAGCTCAGGGGTGCTGCAGGAGTAACAAATGTAATTTAGTAAATACAATACAGGTTCACCCAAGCTCTGATGCCTGTCATAACTTTTGCAATGTAGTGTCAAGTCATCATTGTCTCTGGAAGCAGGTCCCTTGATTTAGACGCAGGAACAATCAGGTAGAAACCAGTAATGCCTGCTTCAGCAAATGGCAACATCTCAAATTGATTGCTATTCACTTAATTTGCATATGTCTTTACATGAGGGGAAGGGTCAAGGGAGAAGGGCTGAGTTACGCATTTCATATAGATGATTATTAAATACTACTTGGTCACCAAATCGGGACTTTTTCAGTAATTCAAGAAGCATTTACAAGTGGTCTCCAGCAGCTTTCCTTTTAAATCTCTGAAGATAAGCCTTAAAAAACCCAAACAACAACAACAAAAAAACCAAACAAAAAAAACCTGAAGTAAAAAAGGTGCTGGACAGGGAATGACAATTTTGCATGAGCACCAATAAAATCATAGGCAGGCTTTGACTTGAGTGTCCGTTGTCTTCAGTTGAATCCCCTATCCCTTTCCAGCCATGTGTTCCTTCACTGTTAGAGGAGCACAGCTGGCTCCTCTGCCTTAAATCAGATAGTGAGAGCAGAAAGCCCATTTTGACATCTCTCCTCTGTTTGCAAAATTGTCTTGCAGAGCAAGGAATTAGTGACTAAAGAGATGCCAGCAGTGTGCTGCTTTAGTGAATGCTAGTCCCTTCGGTCAGGAGATAAACTCATTAGAATTCTGTAAAAACTCTAGTAATAGAATGTGTGGGGATTAATTGATTCTGTGGACTTTAACTAACAGCTCTTCACATAAAGAAATGGTGTGCAAAATTATCAGGCCCATTGTCTTTTTCCCTGTTAATTCTGCTCATAAAGAGTGACTCTGTCTCTCTCTAAATTGCACATGGCAAATCCCATCATATACAATTGGTAAGCCATGTGTGAACCAGAACCAAGCCCATCACATATGTTCAGTAAGCCCAGTAAATATTTACATTTCTTATGAAGTTCTTACAATTTTTGTATTTAATAATTATTTTCTTTCTTCACAAACTGCTCATTTTTCCCTGCAAGATAAATCTCTGAAATAAACTCCCTCCCTTTTGCTCTACCTTTGTGCTTGCAATGTTGAAGTTGTATCAAACTGACAAGTCAGGAAGTATGAAGTTAGGCATTTTGCCCTTTGTTTCTAGGACTGTTTGTTTTCATTTTTAGAGCAGAACACCTTCGTCACAACCTGAATATTATTTAAATTTCTTTCTGCTGAAGGTAATGATGTGGAGCAGAGATGAGATGAGCTTGTGCGAGGGTGTCTACTCGCTCTTCCTATTCCCAAGACAATTCTTTAAACTGAAAGGAAGAACTCAGAATATTTTATGTTATTTGTCTTTAAAAAATAAAAATCGAGCCTTCTCCTTCTGCATTCTCACCATCTTTGCACGCTCTCCACCTTTATCCTCCATAAAGTGCTCTGTTTATGCTCCCGGAGCTTTGGAGTGGGTTTTTTTTAATGGCCTTTAGTTTTTTAAACCATGGCCCAGTTCCTGATACACAGTCCTTCAGTTATCAGGTTACCTGCATATGTAAATGAGGAAAGCTGTTATTCTAAACTAAATCCTGTGGCTTGATATTTAAATTGGTGTTCAAACTCAACAGGAAGAGCTGGAAGATAATTCAAGGAAGGTTTTATCTTAAGTGAGTACAGGTTAGGAAATTCTATGCGATAGCTACAGTTTCCATTTTCCATTCTCTTACGGTGCTGTGCACGTGCTTGGTATTGCAACTACTAGCAAGGTCCCCTGGAACAGTGCACAGCGGTGGGACTGAGAGTGTAGCACGGCCTTAACTATTTCTTCAGCTTTGTGGTTTTAGGTCAGACCCAAGTGGTTCTAGAGCATTTCTAGTGAGCTAATTTTCTTTGCTTCATGGAGTTTTTTGTTTGAGGTATTTTTGGTTTTGTTGTTAACACACACACAAAAAACAAACAAAAAACCCTCAAAACAAAAAAATCTGAGCAGATTCTTTTCAGTGTTTGAAAACAGTTTTTATGCTCAAACCTTGGAAGTGGAGTTTCCCACTATGTCAAATAGTCAAGAATAAATAGGCATCTTCATCTTCTGGGGGGGGGGCGGGGAAGAGTGGGGGTGGCAAAGATAAATAAAAACATAATCTATAGGGTACCGTACAGTCATTAGCCTTGAATATTTGTATCACCTGGAAAAGTCATTGCTACTGTTCAGTCACAGTTTACAGAAGGGAAAAGAAGCATGGAATAAATAACCTGCTTGAATTTGCAGCAGTTCATCTTGGAGCCAAGAGAAGCTGTCTTGTGACTAAGTCACACCTTACGATGCTTCCCTCTGGCTAGGCGCATCTCTAAGTGAGAATGGGAAGGCAAACTTAACAGCTGAAACTTCATAAAGTCCCTGCTCTCCCCAACCCACAAAAGGCCTTGCCAACGCACCCAAGGCTGGCTGTGATTGGAAGCCTTTTTCTCCCCCCCGCCCCAGTTCTGGTTTTTTGTTCTTGTGTGTGGCCTCTGTCTTCCTGTCCCTACCATTAAGGTCTGCTTGTTATCTGCAAGACCCCTCTCTTTCACCCTGTTTCCCTGCAGAGATTATAGTCTTCCCAACACAATGACTATAAGACGTTAGAAGAAGATAGTGCGAAGAAATGAGGGGAAGAACTTCAAAACCTAATTTTGAAGAGTTTTCTATTTTGTTAATAAAAGAGGAGTTGGATTCCTTTCCTGCTTTTGACCATGGCCCTCACTTGTCACTTCTCGGACTCCTCCCCTATCTCCTCTTCTTTTGCAATATTTAGTGTGTTCCACAGCAGTCCTATACCAATGCCACACTCCCTTTTAGGGCAGTGCTCTACTGTGTCTAGTGCGCCATTAGTGGTCAGCTGGGTGAAGGGAAGAGAAGTGAAGAGATATGTCTAATTTGCACCAAGACTTACTTTGGGGAGCAAAGGAAGGTAGCCCTTTTAGGAACTCTCCAGATGACCTAGCCCATTTTCTGTCTCTATCTCAGCTTTTGTTCTATCACATTGTCACTCCCCGTTCCTCTTTAAAGTGTGTGATAAGATGGAGTATTGCATCCTTCGCCATCCTGCAGCAATGGAAAGTCTCCTCTGGGGTTCTCAGAAGAGCAGCTTCAAATTATCCTCTCATTAGTGATGATACATCCCTATTGAACACTGTGCCATTCCATCGTACTGTTTCAGCATTGAACATTAGGAGATAACTGCCTTCACAACATATGTCATTACTCATTAAGGGACCCTTCCTGGATTATGGCTGAGGTTTAATATCTTGTTAAAGATGTTTAACACTTACAGTTTTGTTTTTAATTTAGGAAGCAGCATGATCAAAGTGTGCCCTGAGAATTTCTCTCCGATTTTGTGAAATTTGCAGGTTGGCCTGTTCAGAGGAGGTGATCCTTAAATTGAATTGCAGCCCTCCAAGGCGTGTTTGGATGTCAAGCACTGCCATGATCTGACATGTTAATGGCTTTGAGGAAACAATGTGTTTCAGAGGTAATTGCTGAAGCAGTGAGTTCCCAGCAATATTTTACTTAAAAGAAATGTGCTGCTTCTCCATTGTGAAGACTGGAACAATGACACTGAACAACTGAGTGATACAAATCTCTGCTTGCCTTTTAATGGTCATTAAATTCTTCTAATAGACTGGAGCAGGACCTCTATCCCATCCATTGTTTGGAGCTGAGGATAGCATTAGAATCAGGCATGATGTTGTTATTGTAACTGGACTTCAGAATTTATTTTATTAAAACAAGAAATATTTTAAAACTCATAGCATAAACCTGAAAAGAACTCCCTAAATTAAAACCTCACCATTTGACTCTTCCACTGAGGGTCATCTTCAATTTTACCAGATGAACTCAACTAGGGCAATGTAGCAATCCTGTTGCTACATGTTCAATGCTTGTCTTTTAATTAAGGTGCAAAGGAGAGATGGGCAGCAGTAGCCATTTTTTCAGGCAGCTGAGTAGGATGATGAGAATGGAAAAGAGGGTAGGTATAAGAGAACAGGCTAGCTAACATGAATGTGTGGTGGTAAAAGGATGAATCCTCTAGACTTAACCATTTTAATCAGTATAAATATGGATTTAAAAAGTTGTGAATCAGTCTTTGGAAAGTACTTTTTAAAAAAAAAAAAATCATTGTTGATTACGTAGCTGAGAGCCAGGTTTATCTGGGTGCATCTTTGCAGGGACCTACTTAAGCTGATAGATACTAGTCTTAATAATCTCTTCAGCTTACACAGAAGGAATTTTTAATAATATACAAGCCAATAATAGAATCGTCAATAATTATTTTAATCAATGAAATCTGTTGTCAGTAACAGGGGACTGTTTAGTGGTGCCTTCTTGGCAATACGCTCAGGAAAGAATCTCTCTCTCTCTGTACAGTGGAACTTTAGGTATGCTGCAGAGTGCAAACATAGATAGGTCAGGTGTGCTGTCTGTGGGAGTAATTGAAAATGTGAGTCACTGGACAGCACAAGTACAGAATTTCTGCTGTCACAAGTGTTATTTTAACAGCATAATGGGAAAAGACTGCTCTTTTGACACCACAGCAAGAATGTGAAGGCCTGTCATGAGTATAGTGCTGATGCCTTACAGAGGGATGTGACGTCATCTAGCTTGGAAGAAAGGCCACATGGAGTAACGTCGAAGTTAGGTACAAGTGCATGGTTCTTGATCGGGAAAGCAAAGGAAAGCTTTCAGTAGTTCCGTGCTGGACTGAGAGGAGCAGAGAGTACTCTTGTCAAGAAATAATTGTTGAATGTAGGTTTGCATCCTCATATAAGGGACATATCTATCCCATGCAAGCCAGTTGCCAAATATGTGAACCGTTGGGCTGCATAATAAGCTTTTAATGTCTATGAGAACAGGGTTCGTTATTAAGTATTCCTTCCACTCATTGAAAACCTGTACAGCCTTCTAGGTGGAGAGGTAAACAGCCAGACTCTGTGTCTTCAGATAGGCTCATTTGGGTGTTATATTTTATTACATGCTGTACCATGCACTTTAGTTTTTTACAGTGTAGGCTACTGCACCATAGTCTTCAAGTGTCTGTGTGTTAATACATGTTAGGTGAATGAAATATTTTGGAGATACTTCACGGAAATGGCCACAAGGAAGGAAAAGCAATGTGTGTTCTGTACTGGCAGATGAGATGATCCAGGTGAGACAGACTAACATTAGAGGAGTGAGGTCTATGATGTTCTATAAGTTTAGGCATTTATATCAGCCTTTAATTCCCCTGCTCTCCCAAGAGCAGTTCAAGAGCTTTCCTTGCTTTCCTACCTGAAAACATTAGTCTGCTTCCTGATACCACTCACTTGACTACTCTTTTGGCAGAGGCTGATAGGTGAGATTACAGCAGATGTTAGGAATTCTTCTTTATGCAGTCTGTAGTTGTTATGTTGTAATAACAAGAATAGCTTGCTTTGTGCGGGGGGTGGGGTGGGGTGGAATTGTGTTCTCCCTCCAGTCTCAGGGAAAGCACAGCATCTGGCAGCTTCTTCTCTGATGTGAGATGGTCTGTGCTTTTTTTGTTTGTTTTTACTTTCCCAAACATAACTGCAGTTTTTCCATGAAATCTCAGGACAAAAGTTCTGTCTCTATGAATAAGGGATTTGGTCAGGAATAACTGCACACTCAGCATAATTTAGTTATTTACCATTAGATTGTCAAATGCCAGTTTTCTGAAGACTTCAGTTTGCAAAAGCATTGGTTGAAAATGTTGATCTTGAATTAAATTTCTTCCAAATCTGTATTTCCAGATCATTAGGAAATATTAAATTATTGTTGGAGTAAACAGCTTTAACTCCTTGACACCAAAGATGAAATGATGAGGCAAATCGGATCCAGATACATTCTTTACTGTGGGCCTGATTTCCCCACTGCAATTTTTATCCAGCTGACAAGATTCAGTAAAGTACAACCATTTGAGACAACATTTTATACCCTCTTGGTGGTGTGGGTTTGGCTTTTTTGGGAGGTGACGGTGATGTGTCAGTGAGAGGCAAAAAGAAGAATCTTTGATATCAGGGTGCAGTCCTTAGCTTTCTAATTTTCTTGCTAAGCATAGTTAGAAAAAGTTTGGATGATATATAAACAGAGTAGAAGCATGATATTTGACCAAAGTTGTCATGCTCTTTGCTGTAGCTTTGTGGGGCAGGTAGTTTATTTTTTTGTTTGTTTTGGAGTCTATGCATATTCTGGTTCATTCCAAACTGTAATCAATCTGCAATCTAGATGCAAAGTGAGGATGGCAGGGCCAATGCTTCATTTATGAAGACTTCCATTTGATAATATATGTGTGTCAGTATACATGTATATATATTAAAAAATTGGAGAATTTAGCTCCCTCTACCTTGATTTAATGCCATTGAGCATGTCATTTTACTTAAATGATTTCTTAGTAGAGGGACGGCTGCCAAAACCATGTTGCTAAGTGTCAGAATTATAGTATTTGTGACTGTGATTGGAACTGTTCTGCATGGAGTCCGATACCTGAACTAAGGCGACAGAAACAAACTCCCATAGTGCCCTTGAGGAATAATTTCAAGGTCAGTCATTAAAAAGTGAGATGGATTGTTCTAAAAATAGAGAATGGAAGTAAGATCATTGCTGGTCTTTAACGATATATGCAGTAAGGTTTGAATCTAATCTCAGTGTTGCTCTTAGAAATTATCTGTCTTCACAGAAAGAATGGTTTGGGAAGTAATCAGTGAGAGCATGTATGTGGCATCAGAAAAGAGGTTCACTGGGTTAAGCATAAGGCTTCTTAGATCTTGCAGTCTCGGGGAAGGAAAATGGGGATTTGGGAGTCGGTAGGGTAAGTGTGGGATAATACCAATAGGGGTGGCGCAGCATGAGAAAGGGGAGGATCAAAGGAGGAAGGAAGGACTTGTCCCCTCAGAGTGCTCTGAACCCAAGATAGGGGGGTTCATGCCATCATACACATGACCTCTGTAAACCAAGTGAAACACTTATTAGATTCTGAGCAATTTATTCTTCTGCAACATGGATCTACATTCTGCTTTTTTCCTCTTCCTCACTCCTTAGATCCCTGAACACGAGTGTCACCTCTTCTACCCTCCAGTGCACATTTATGTCACAATTACTCACACTGCCAGGGGATACTAAACTATAATAAATAGGAAGAGCTTTAGTAGGAACTCACATTAAATAGCATCTGATCAGTCCTAGAGAGTCTGCCATGCAAGAATTTTGCTTGTGATTTGAGATTTGACGTCTCATCTTTATGTATTTCCTCTGGTCAGAAAAAGTTGTTTTGTCACAATACTGTTATGATCCTGGTTGTTTCCCAATGCGTGTGAGCAAGAGACTCAAAATTGTGATGATATGAGTAAAACAACAGCAAGAAGCGCTGAAGTAGAAGGCAGTGCTTCCTCTGAATAATTTTCCTGTATTGTTAACCTTTAGTAAGGTAGTAGTTTATAACTGATACAGACAGATACAGTTTTTCTATTTTTGTCTGTTTTGGTAGCCATCACTACTGGTGCACAGCATTGCAAGGGTAATCTAATTTTTTTGGACCAAAATTGGCTTTAACGTTATGCACTAGATAACAAAATCGTAAGATTTCTTGGGAATAGGTATATTTTTTAAAAAATAACAAATTTAGAGATCTTGTTTGCTTTCTGGTTTCTGAACTGCCCATGTTTACACCCATTGTTTTTCATTGTTTTCATGTGTGCATGTTAGAAACTTCAAGGAATATTGCTCTGTGTAATAATCTGGTCCTAATATTTATAATTAAACAAAGCAAAAAATATCACAAATTGCATGATAAAATTTGGTACAACTACTGCTGAAATTCAGCTGTATATGAAGTCACCATTGATCTCTCATTTTGGTGCAAAGTAAATCTGAGATCACTGCTTTGTTTGTTACTTGCATTGGCATCCACCAATTTCAAATTTGATTTCAGGGCCTGTCCTTGCATCTCCTGACTGAAACTGAAGCACACTGGTTGGGATCAGGTTATTTCCTCTCATTAGCTGTGTGTCAGACTTTCTGTACTCTCAGCAGCTCTCTGCACAGCATATTTTAAAACCATCTTTTTTCTGTTGTTCTGTTTGAATTACACACCTGCGAAGTGGTGCTACTGTTACAGTTAGACTGCTTAAGAAGCAAAGCTGCTGCTGTATTTCATTCCTGACCTGTAATCTGACAAACACAGAATGACTAAGGACAGTAAACCACATTCTTGCCTTCTCTTAGACTAACTTTCTTCATTATCTCTTTTCTTTGAACTGCATTAGTATAAGGAAAGAATAGTGAAGAGATCTCTTACACTGTAAAAATATGGAAACATATGAGCTAAAAACACATGTAGTGCTAAAAAACAGAAGAACTTCTGATTGGTTTTAGGGCTTGAGCCAGATGTGGCTAGTAGGCCATAGGGCCAAAAGCTTCAATCTGTCTGGAAAATCCCTGTCTCACAAAGAAGGTATTCCTGATAGAGACATGGACTGTCATTAGCAGCTGTGATGAGATATGAAATGCGGACAAATTTATGAAGGTTTTTGCTTTTCAGAAATAAGGTGATGTGATTTTAACTGTAGCAAATTCAGTTTAAAACTTCACTTATTTTTTTGTTTTGTTTCACCATTTTACCTGTGCTGTAAAGGAATAAAGATGAATATTTCTGTGTATTTTCTGTACATGCTTGTGCATATGTGGTCTTGCCATCCGAATGTTAGATCTAACTAGCAGTTCCTAGGTTTGGAAAGTTAACTCGAATGAAGTCAGACGTTATTCATGTTAACTTTCTACTAATTGTAATCGAGTAAATCTCACTAACACTTTCACTGATAAAATTTCAAAGTCGGTTTCTTTACAGAATATCAGTGTAGACTTCTGTAACATCAGTAATTAGCATGTCTGCTTCTTTTCAACTTGAAATGCGCAACAATGGTATACAGCTAAATGAGATGGCTTGGCTAACAGTGGGATATGGCAAGTGATTTAACTGGTCACATTGGACTCCAGTAAATAGAGTATGTATTCAAGAAATGGGACTTCTTCACTCTTCCTTATGTGCTGTCTTCAGAAGCAGCAGAGCTGAGTAAAAATTGTATCTTGGTGAATACTCTTCTTTTTATTTGCTGTCTCTTCACAGACTTCCCTAAACCAACACGGCAGCATAGACACCAGCTGTACATTTTCTCCAATTTATTGTCTGGGACTTCTTTCAAGACTTCTTTCCATCACTCTGTGCAGTGCAGTAGCATCTCTTGATTGAAATAAAGCTTATTACCCTCCTGACTCTGTCTTCCATCTTGTTAGTATCCAGAGACCCAAAGGGGCTGAGTGATAAGAAGTCAACTGTAACAATGAGATTAAGATGTCCCAATACAGAAAGCACACTCCATTGCAGCCCCTGTGCTTGTTTCACAGCCCTTATGGTTTGAATGTTATTCTTAACCTATAAAGCACCAAGCTGATTCATTAGATGCAACGATTATAAATATTTGAACCAAAAGCTGGTACCTTGCTGTACCAGAAAAAGGAGTGAAATAATCAGTCATTCTTGCTGGTTTGCTTCTCGGGGAGAAATGGCGCTGTTACTGTGCTCTGCCATACTTGCAATGATTCTGAATTCTATAAATGACATCATCTCTCATGAAAGTTTACAGTATATCTTAAGGGGACACTGGACAGAGAACAGAGGAACAGATAATGCATGAGGCCAAAAGTCCACGTAGCTCAGAAGCCTGGCTAACAGGGGTGAAGAGTAGGTGCTAGTGGATGAAGATTAGAACAGGATGTGCGTATGTGTCTGCCCTCATGTCCCTGGAAGAGGAGTGAGCGCAAGGTTTCAGAATTTGTTGCTTTGTAGGTGAACAAAACCACTAGATCACCTGTCTGTGAATCTGCGACTGGATTTGATGGAGAATGTTGTGTACGTGCTGCTACTCTTTTGGGGGCAGATAAACTTAGTAAAATTCCCTTCATTCTCTAAGTGCTCCGAGTTCATTTTAAAAATCTGTACTAGTGTGGTGGGTTGACCCTGGCTGGACACCAGGTGCCCACCAAAGCCGCTCTATCGCTCCCCCTCCTCAGCTGGACAGGGGAGAGAAAATATAACGAAAGGCTCATGGGTCGAGATAAGGACAGGGAGATCACTCACCAATTACCATCACGGGCAAAACAGACTCGACTTGGGGAAAAAAAAATTAATTTCATTTATTACCAGTCAAATCACAGTAGGATAATGAGAAATAAAACCAAATCTTAAAAACACCTTCCCCCCACCCTCCCTTCTTCCCGGGCTTAACTTTACTCCCGAATTCTCTACCTCCTCCCCCCCCAGCGGTGCAGGGGGATGGGGAATGGGGGTTGCGGTCAGTTCATCACACGTTGTTTCTGCTGCTCCTTCCTCCTCAGGGGGAGGACTCCTCACACTCTTCCCCTGCTCCAGCGTGGGGTCCTCCACGGGCTGCAGGTGGATATCTGCTCCACCATGGACCCCCATGGGCTGCAGGGGGACAGCCTGCCTCACCATGGTCTTCACCACAGGCTGCAGGGGAATCTCTGCTCCGGCGCCTGGAGCACCTCCTCCCCCTCCTTATTCACTGACCTCGGTGTCTGCAGAGTTGTTCCTCTCACACGTTCTCACTCCTCTCTCCAGCTGCAACTGCTGCTGTGCAGTAACTTTTTCCTTTTCTTAACTATGTTATCCCAGAGGCACCACCGCCGTCGCTGATGGGCTCGGGCTTGGCCAGCAGCGGGTCCATCTTGGAGCCGGCTGGCGTTGGCTCTGTCGGACACAGGGGAAGCTTCTGGCAGCTTCTCACAGACGCCAGCCCTGTAGCTCCCCCGCTACCAAAACCTTGCCACGCAAACCCCATACAACTAGTTACTAGGGATGTAGGATACTGTCGTGGTTTAACCCCAGCCAGCAGCTAAGCACCACGCAGCCGCTCCCTCACTCCTCCCCCCTCCCAGTGGGATGGGGAGGAGACTCGGGGAAAAAAGGTAAAACTCATGGGTTGAGATAAGAACAGTTTAATAACTAAAGTAAAATATAATACTAACAATAATAGTAATGAAATATAATAATAATAGTAATGAAAAGGAATATAACAAAAAAGGGGGGGGGGGGGGAATAAAACTCAAGGAAAAAAACCAATGATGCACAATGCAATTGCTCACTACTCGCTGACCGATGCCCGAGCAGCGATCCGCCCCTCCAAGCCAATTCCCCCCAGTTTATATACTGGGCATGACGTTCTATGGTATGGAATATCCCTTTGGCTAGTTGGGGTCAGCTGTCCCAGCTGTGCTCCCTCCCAGCTTCTTGCACACCTGCTTGCTGGCAGAGCATGGGACACTGAAAAAATCCCTAGCCCAAGATAAGCACCACTTAGCAACAACCAAAACATCAGGGCGTTATCAACACTATTCTCACACTAAATCCAAGACACAGCGCTGTACCAGCTACTAAGAAGAGAATTAACTCTATCCCAGCCGAAACCAGGACAATATCCACCCCTTATTATATACCATTTACGTCATGCCCAGATCCCACACTTTCCGATACATTTCCAATTAATCACCACCACTTTTCCTGTCTTTTAATATATACACACAGATATCATTCCCGCAGTCTATGGGCTATCTCTATCAGCTGTCTGTTGAGTTCATTCAGTCCATGACTTTGGGTTCCATCTGTCATAACAGTCTGTCTGGGCAGGAGGGATGGTGCAAAGTCCGCTCAGTCGGCAGAGCGGGATCGGGCTTCGGTGTGGTGCGGTGGGCAGGTGACATTGGGCGCAGCAGGAGGATGGTGTGTGGTGTTGGATTGTTGCATACTGAAGTCAGTCCTGGTTCCATCACTACTGCGCTTTGCTCAGTTTCATCAAAGTTCATTCTTCATTAATCTAAGTGATTCTTACTGTAATACCATTGATATAGCATATAACAATTACAATAATAATGACATACAGTGGCAGGATTATATAGCAATCAACATCATACAATTTAATCTATTGGCTATTCTTACCTAGAATGAAATCCCCTTGAGGCACATATCGGACTTCCCCATCCTTCTGCATCACCCACCAAGTGCACCCAGGTCCTTGAGGAAAAGCAATCCCACAAATGGCTTTGCCTTTGCCTGAGGCAGAAGTAATCCAGACTGTTTTCCCTACCATATTTTTTATGTGCACTACAGGAACTTTATCCCCTTCTACAGTATGTAAAAGTTCTGATTGGGCAGGGCCAGCCCGATTGACAGATCCTCTAGTGTTGACTAACCGGGTGGCCTTTGCTAAATGTGTATCCCAATGTTTGAAGGTTCCACCACCCATTGCTCTCAATGTAGTCTTTAACAATCCATTGTATTGCTCGATTTTCCCAGAGGCTGGTGCATGATAGGGGATGTGATACACCCACTCAATGCCATGCTCTTGGGCCTAGGTGTCTATGAGGTTGTTTCGGAAATGACCAGACAAATCGGTCCACCAACTAGGAACAGCCATGCACCACCACCCATGGAATTGAGAAAGAGCTCTCAATCTGTCAATCCTGTCCGTGTCCAGGCTGGGTGAGGTTTCCCGTGTTGTCTAATGCTTTCCATGAGCATGCAAAGTATCTGAAGATTTTTATTTTTATTTTTTAGCATGTTTGGGATGAATACTTGAAAAAGGGTTAAACAGCAGCCAAAACAATTCATTGCAAGATCTTCAAAGCAAATCAGATTTTTTAATTATATCAAATTAAGGTTATTAAAAGTTAAGTTCTGAACTGAGAGCATTTTCCAATGAAAGGTGCTGCAACATCATTATTTTTCCCCAAAACGCACTTACTGTACATTTCTCAAAGCCATCAGCCTTGATTGAAAGCTAATGAAAAAGCTGTCCTGCGTCAGTTTATTCCTTGTATCCATTAAGAATAATTACGGCTGAACAATTTTTGATGCCTGTAACCTTCGCAAGTGTTGCTAATGGCATTATAAATTGCTCCTTGTCCAATGACTACAGTCTGAAGCTTAATTCAAAAGCGCTCTGTCAACAGGGCTGATTTGTGTGGTTAATGAGTGCGTTTAAAACAACAGCCTCGGCTCATGCATCCTAATGTCGATAAGAGGATGTGGTTCAATAAAGAGGCTTGTCCGTAATAATTAGCAGCGACAAATGCTCTGGATTAGACCGATCGCAGCATTAATGACTCTGCTTTCAGCCCGTTACGGAAAAAAAGTTTCCAGCTCTAACTTTTCTGGGCTTAGATTTAACTTTTAAGGAATGGTCTTCTATAAGCCAATGGTGCAGCTAACTAAATATAAATCTTTAATACATGCTGTGTCAGTAGAGTCACTGAGCAGTCCAAGGCCTCTGTAAAGACTCTCGTGGCCAAAGTTAGATTTTTCTGAAAACATTTTTTTTCCAAATGCGTATTGGTGAAATAGTGGGGCAAATCTACCTTCCACCATGTTTAGGATATGAGCATCGTAATGTTGTTTGTAGATATGATAGTATTTGCATGGCTTTCCCATGTACTGCCTGTTCTGCAGTTTGTTTTTGCCTTTAAGATACATGAAAACGGGTGTTGGATTTAGAAATACATATAGGCTTTTAGCATAGAAAAAATACATCAGAAGTGAATCCATGAGGTACAGCTTAAACACGGTCTAATATGCAGGAAAAAAATCCTTTAAACGCAAGACTCGGTGCAGTTCACCTAGCCATTCCTGCATTTGATAAACCAGTTACTAGTGCTGCCCTCTTAGTCTGTGTATCACCTTCAGATCTTGGCATGCAAATTTTATATTTGAAGAATCTGGGAGCGAAAAGCAAAAGCGCAGAATGTAGAATGTTTTCTCACTCCCTCCTTTCCTCTCATCTGTCTCTTTTTTTTGTGTGTACTATGTTTGATAACAGTCATCAATGATGAAAGCTGCACATTGAGATGACAGGAAGAGGACGTGCTGAGATCTTTTTGTGGTATTACTGAGAAATGGATTGGGACAGCATTTCTTTTCTGTGCTGAAGAAGTCTTTCTGCATCGTATATGGATGCTTCAGTAGCAGCTGTGGTATTTCCAGAGCTAACACTTTAGTGCAAACTTATACCTGAGCTGTGGACAATGATGTCTTGTTGATGAAGGAGGGAATGCGTTGACTGAGTCAAAGCTGCAAGGTAACCTTCTTGTGGGGGTAGGAGGAGGATTGGGAATTTATGAAAGTAAATGTATCGGCTAATGAAGGTGGCTGAAACAGGTTTCCTGACGGAAAACTTGAACTTGTCAATTCTGTCAAAGATCAAGTGCTTCGGACGTCTTAGAAGCAGAGGGACATTGTGCTAAATCTTTTTTCTAAAACAAACCCAGACAAAATTATTTTTAGATTTAGGCTTTGGGGATTTATATGCATTTTTGGGATACGGATTCTGCCCTACCTCATCCATGGGCCATCGAATTTGGTTCTAAGATGTTGATGATAATGGCTAAAATATCTTACAGCCTAATCCCATTACACCCATCTTAACAGAAAATAAATTCATCACAATTTAGAAAATAAAAATCACAACACACAATTACAGAAAATACATTTTTTCATTTCTTTAACTTAAAAACTTGGCAGGAAATACTATAGAAGGCCAAAAACCTGAAGAAGAAAGAGTGTATAAAATATGGGGTTTTCTGTTTGGGACAGAATGGCTTGATATCTCAATAAAGCTGGAGACTTTTCTTTAGAAATAGTGTTTTGGGTTTCTTGCAAAAATGTATTATGATCTTTTCCTGTCAATGAGCAATGTAAAAACAAAATCCATTCTTGAAACTGTAAATTTTCAATAATCAAACACTAATTACCCCTTTATATCTGGAAGTGAAGGTGAATCTAATTGATACCAATAACAGAGACAAAGAAAAACACCTGGACCTATCATGTTTTGATATTTAAATAAATTTCTCATTTTTCTGTTCTCCTTGTTATAAAAATGTTCCCCTTAATAATGGCATGACTTAATACTTTAAAAATTTGTTCTTGTTTTGCCAAGACAGTAATTTATTATTCTCTTTGCATTTTTTACCATGTTGCTTTTCTCTAATTCAGATGTATTGAAAACACTAAATAAAACTGGAATTCAAGTACAAATAAAACTCAAATACAGATAAAAACTTTTTCTGAGGATATTTTCCTAAGAATGTTTTTTTGAGGGGTATTTAAATTATTAACCAAAGCTGTATTGGCAGAACAATGAATTCAGTATTATTTTCCTGTACAATGAGGGGAATCGTCTTAATAGCGCAAAATGATCGATCGTAGTAAAAACTGGTAATTTAAAATAATCTCTCTAAAATGTGCTCTGGGAATAGGATATATAATGCACTATGGTGCTTCTCTGAGGTATGTATAAGGAGATACCTTCTTTTATTGCTTTTACAATTTTTCTTCCTCCCTCACCTTTCTCTCCTCCTTTTTATTTCAGAGTTTGATACAGAAAAAGAAAATTGCAAGTTAATAAGAGATGAAGTATAAAGCAAAAAGGCAGATGAAGGGTTAGGTTCAAAACCAGTCAAGTCAGTGGGAGCCTGTAGGCCCATTAATAAAGTTTTACCAAAAGAGAAAGGAGAGGGAGAAGAAAAAATGAGCATGCAAGAGACAAAAGATCTAGAGCAGAGAAAAAGTGGGAGAGAAAGAGTCGCCTTACTCAGAAAAGAGTGAGGTAGCTCAACCAAAAAAAAATGCAGGGAACTTGTTTTAGTGCCTGTCAGAAATGAGAGAACCTGAGTAACAGAAATATCTTTTAACCATTTGAGTTTTTGAATATGTTTACTTATACCTCCTGTGTCTTGTTTCAGAAGAAAAAATTAATAATGTTGATCTACTGACTTTGCACCTGACATTCATGATTTTATATACATCTGATAATATCATATTTCTCCTATGTTGCCCCCTTTCCGAACTGAAAAGGCTTGTCAGTTTAGTCTCTCCTTACATGAAATGTGTCCGGTGTCTCTGATGATTGCTGTGTCCTTCTTTATCTTACCCAATTCTGCTAAGATTTGGACAGTTGTGTCCTTCTTGAATGTGTCATCCAAATCAATTTCTAGCTCTCTGTGAAATTAACTTCGGAATAAAGTACCAGAACTTCATGGTGGCTGCATAGACAGAGTGGAAAAACAGCTTTTGAAATATGAGTCAGCTGAAAGCTACACTGCTATGAATGTCTCTGAAGATGTTTCCCTTTGACAACTCACAGTAAGCTTTCACAGAATATAAAATAATGTATTATAGGATAAATACTAAATTCAAACAATAATTAATTTGAATTCTTGTGTATCAGAGCAGTATAATGTTCATTATTTTGATTGTAGCCTGCTCAGTGCAGACTCTGTTATCCATAATGTGAGGTGTCACAGAAAATCAGACGAGGAATAATCCGTGTTTTGTTTTGTTTTTTAACTGGAGTACAGTAGCCACTCTGTATCTGGAGTTTGTTAACAGAGTTTGAGAATCTTTCAGTTAGTGTGTAGAGTTACTGTGTTAGAGTTTAGTGTGTACTGGAAAAAAATTGTAATCTCAAGTCGAAATAGATTCATTCAACTTAAAATAGATAAAGTCTGGTATTTTTCAATGCAATTCTCAAATGCCAGATTTCTGTATTACTGAGTGTGACAAAACAGTCATTTTTGTTAAGTTAAAAGGTCTAGAACAGAAAAGGCTAAAGAAAATGTTAATTTTGAATGGCATGGCTTCTCTCTTTTGCATTTGGGGAATAGGTGTCCAGCAGATCAGACGCATGTGTATGTAGAGGTGAAGGGGGGTTTCTGAAACCATTGCTTACCCTTTGGGGTAAACAAAGAAGGAAAATTCGAAAAGAGTTGAACTCTGTCAGAGTTCAAAATGAAACATTTATTCCAACTTGCAGTATTATTTTTCTCTTTCAGTTTGTAAATACCACTGTATTTCTTGCACAGTGACTGCACATGTGCTTTTACTGGAGAACATAATGCTTTCTTAATTTTTGAATGAGCCATAAAACTGTTTCCTGACACTCCATGTTGTCAGCAAAGACAGAAGTAAGACCTGTTACCACCTCTTCTAGGAGAGAAGTCATCACTTAGAGTTTTCTTGGACAAGGAAGTGGACACATTTCAGAAAAGTGAAGCTCTGGATACTAAATATTCAGAGACTTTACTGCCAATCGGCGTGAGCAAAAGAAGACAAATCAGTTACCTGCAATGAGCAATACCTGAAACTGTGGCCCCAAAGAGCTGTTTACAGGAAGGAATTTACTTACTGACAAAAAGTCTAAATCCAAAACTGACATGAAAAATCAGCCCATTTGAATAATCAACTGAGAGTACAGGCATGGTCCAATGTTAGAAACCATGAAAATAACGATTACTTTCTAAACACTGTTAGTTCAGATTGTTTCCTCCTCCTCACTGAGTTGTGCAACAAACTTTGAAACAACTTTGAGATCCAGTCTCAACTGTGGCAGTTTTCTCTAGAAGTTACAAATATTTAATAAACTCCGAAGGGCTACGAATATTTTGGATGTGATGAAAAAATACAGACACCCAGTCAGGTAGGAGTGCTCTGATGTCCCAACTACTCCTTTCCCTTCTGTAACATACAGTTCACTGCAAAGGGGCTCCTACCCTGCCCTTTCTCAGAAGTCATGTGCTTGCAAAAAAGATTAATTTAATTTACTTCCTGTAAAACCAAGTTGCTAAGAGCAACCTTCATACTTTAATTTGGTTTGAGTGAGTATTTACTGTGATTTTCATGATACTTATAACTGAGAACAATTACCAGATATTTTGCTTGTTGCTGTTTTAATTTGACATTGTCCATGGTCAGACAAGCTCCCATAGGCCTTTTGAAGGGCTCTTGAGACCTGTGAGGAGTAGCAGGGAGGAGAGATGTGGCTGAATTTGGACAAAGACTGATTTATATATTATTCATGTCAGGCAGGTGGGCTTTTTTTAATATTGTAAGAAAAAGAGGCACATTCTTTTAAAGACGTGACTGAAAATGCTGCAGGGAATGCCTGGAATATACAGGCAAATAGAGAAAAGGGGCAAGAAAGTCTGGACTTAGCGCTGTAGAACTGTGAGCAGTGATACTAAGTGCTTCACACCAGCGGTCCTGGCTGCTAGGCAAGGAGAGCAGGCAAGCAAAGGCAGGGCTTCCGACCAGTTGGGAGGGTGAGGGAAGGCAGGTGACGCCATATGGCAGCCTCTGCTGAACTGCTCTGGCTGCTCTTCGGTTGAGCTGGCGCACAGCACATGCAGTCAATAATGTTTCAAAATACCTTTCTCGGCACTTGCTCATCATTTTTTTGCTTGTTTGTGTTTTCTTCCCTTAGCAAAAATGTCACCTAACTAAAGGGAAGTTTTAAAAGAATAGTTTTACTCCTGGGAAGTCATTTTGACATGATTAACTGAGCATCACAGATAGTAACCCATTCATTTAGTCCTCTCTTCTCAAAGTTAGCACTTTGGAGTGGCATGCTGTGGCTAATACCGTACAAATTGCTGGAATGGGCAGTTAAACGTTGAGGTCAGAGGTTAAATGAACATGGTTGTTTATGAGGACACAGCCCGAATCCATTTGCATTTTAATATTCTTTCTGTGAGACGAAAAACCATTTTGAGGACAGCTTGTTTGGAAATCCCATTAACAGGTTATTTATGGGACTCATGACTGCATGACCCTTAGCCTTGTTTTGTTAAACATGAACTAGACATGAATCAGATGGGCGGCTGGGCCGCTGCTATTGTTTTCCATAGCATTAAATGTCATTGAATTCAATTATTCTGAATCTGACACTTTCTAAGTTATTACCCTCATAATGCTCAATTTTCCTTTTTCCTTTGTCAACCTTATTATTTCTATCTGCTTTAAAAAGCAGAGACACTCTAAAAAGGCCATTTCCTGTCTTATCACTGATCTAGGTGAGAATGGAGAGCTTATCTACACAGCTCTTAAATAAATAATTGGGAAGACACAGTTTGAAGAAATTAGAAGATTCCAGCTACTATCATGGTGCATTTTAAGGAATGCAGAAATCTAAAAATTCTGTCAGGGTAGTAAAACTAGCCATGTAAAGGTCAGGTACTAAATGCTTGGAAGGGGAGGGCTTTTAACCCTTTTTGGCAGGAGTATAAAATGATGAGTGATAAATCAGACGAAGATGATGATGTTGCTATCAATCAAAATGTGAAAAAACCTCCATAATTCCAAATAACAAGTTTTATAAAACAAGTTTAGGTTTTATGCCTTTTAACACACATCTTTAATTGAAAGGAGATAGTGTACTGGATGACAGACTGTAGCAGAAATTAATGAAAAAACATTGACGCTTCTAACATGAGAGTTGTGTAGTTGAGAGCAGCATTATCTTTACTAAAGGCCATGGTAAGTCCTAGTAATCAATATTTCCTATCTTACATATTCTTCTCTTGGCATTTGATCTCTTACTGATCCAGTATTTATGGTACTAATCAAATATTCAGAGGACTTCCAGCTTTTTGAAGACAAAAATCACACCTACAGAGTGCACCAGGTGATAGCACGTAACTTCACTTCAGCCCAAAATATCTTTTGACCAAAAAGAGCTTCTGTGGTGCATATAAGCTGGGAGCTGAAGTAGGGCTATGCAGATTCATAAAGGTTAAGAACAGGATGAACTGCTGTGACCATTCAATCCAGTTCTTACACACAAGCCTAAGAATTTCCCTTGTTTAGTATAAGTTTGAACTATAACAGATCTTCACTCAGCTGGAGGGGAAAAATGATGAAAACAAATCTTCCAAGCCTGTGTAAGGTATTACAGGTGGAATTTGTACTCTATCAGTTAAGGAATTCAGTTTGCATAAATTCAACTTTTAGCCATTTGCCTTCAGAATACCTGATTCAGTCCATGGGCACGCGCGTGCGCGCGCGCGCACACACACACACACACACACTTACTTCAAGTGCTTTATGGAGTCACTGACTGAAGAGGAGACGTTTTTATTCTGAAGAAGTTGGTAAAGCATATAAGGAGAGCAGTGAAAGCATATAAAGAAAGTAGTGTAGGTACTCCTTCAAAGTTTACAGAGAGGAAAAAGTTGTTTCGAAGAGATCAGGGTTCAAATGCATGTCAAATTTATTTTTTTTTTATTACATAGCAGGATGTTTTGGGATAAAAAGCATAAGCAACATCTATAGATCTCTAGAGACATCTGGTTAATATTATGTTCATCACTGCAGCTTTCGTAGTCTGGTTTACAGGGCAGGAGGAAGCCCTCATGTGAGATCCCCTCCATGCTTAGGATTGCTATACCTCGAAAAATAGAACAGGTTTCTTAAATCATAGGTATGTACGTATATATATATGTACACATATGTGTATTTACAGTGAGGACTGTCTCCTTTTTCTGAAAAACTGGCTGCTACAAGAATAGCTGATATCCTCCGAGAAGGATAGATTGCTGTCGTGTGGGCTGCTGTTCTGCAGACTCCATGCTAGAAGTACAGTATTTCTGCACGCATTCTGCATGTATTTGCATTCTTCTCTCCCTCCCTCTTTCCTTCCCTCTTTTCCCTTCCTTTCTTTTCCAAGTTTAAAATAGATTTCCAGTATGAATTGGCCATAAATGGAATTCTTCTTTAGTGGTTAATTTATTCTTAATAGAACCTGGTGGGTTTTTTTTCTGAAGAAAAAGGAACAATACATCTTTAGAACAAGTTTGTAAGTGTCATGATTTTTCTACTAATTTATACTACATACTCCCCTTTTTAAATGTTAAATTACCTCATTGTATCTCTGAATATCATATATACTTGGGCCTGAAATTAAGCTTGCTGTATAGTTGTCAAAATGACCACAATTTGCTCTATGAAATGTCCTGATTGCATGTGTAATTCAAAGCAATCCTAATCTCTGTATAAACCAGTACAGACTGCTTAGGGGCAGAGTTTATGTATGCTGATTGGGCCTTCAGTTTAGCTGATAGTGAATACACCTGCATGTTGAAAAAGATGCATTACGGATTTTCAAACTCCTAAATGCTAAAGAGAAAGGAGAAGGAAAGAAGAGACGAAAAGCTGTTCCACTACAGTAAAGGTTTCAAGAAAGGCTCAGTTTTTCATATATATGTTTGTTCCAAGCTCTGTTGAAAGCTGCCTCAGTATTACCTCTGAAGTGAATATATTCATGTACCAGAAATTGTATTGCAAATATGACTCCTGGTTATAACTCTTGGTTTGTCCCATTTCTTACTGAAGTGTGTGATTTCAACAACAAAGATGAGTCATATTAGGAAAACTCCTTCATTGAAAGTAGCCCCATCCTGAAACTTTAATACTGTTCATCTTTCTAAGAAATACTTTCTCTTAAGGTATTTTAGATATGCAGTCAGGAAGTAGCTGGCTGTTGAGGAAAGTTGCTGTAAGTCTTCTGAAATACTGCATAAGTCTGTGACACTTTCTGGAGCACCGCATGCTTTCATAAAGACTTGAATGGAGTTAATTCTTCCATATATGTCATTTGTTAACAGATCTGTTATATGGCATAGAGACATTTAACTATTTAATATTCTTTATAGAATTATTAAGGCAGATGTAGTGCAACACAGGTAGCTGGTATGCTGTAAATAAAATACTTTTCAATTCTGAAAACTGTTTCAGAAAGGCACATATGACCATGCACCACAATGGAACAGCTTATGCAAATGCGTACAGATTCCATAACGTGAGGCCCTGTATGTTTTGTTACAAAGAACGTGTAAATTAGGGCAAGTTCCTACATAAACTGCATTTCTTGGTCAGTTATATCTTATTTTAATTATCTGAATTCTGCCATTGTAGGCAAAAATGACTGTTCTCTATTTAGTGTCAATCACGGTTACTTTGAAAATGAAAAAATACATCACAGTGAGTAATTTACTCAAAGAATTTAGGCTTTACTTCTGTCTGCATCATACCTATGAGCAGATCATGATTTACTCAAAATGATACATAAGTAACACTCTTCCTTGAAAATATTTTTCTCATATTTTTTTATCAACGTTGAGAATGAACCATCGAGTTTGACCTGTACAGTTTAGCTGTGACTGAAATTATTATCTGTCATAAAATTATTGCTGTGTTTTCTTCAATAAGCACAAAGTAGTTCGCAGTAAGAGTTTCTTGCTCATGGAACTCTTATGTTGATTTCCACAAATGCCTCTGTGTGGACTGCAATTTGTTTTTCATTAATAAGTGATCCGCTCAAAGTTCCATTTCTCCAACGTTCATGAAAAATGAACATTAGTAAGAAGGAAAGGCACAGCTTTATCAAATCACATGAGGAAAAATAAGTCCTTGTGGAAACTCTTTTGTATAATTCTAGTTGATGAGTCTTCACCATTAAGTGACTGGCTTGGAACCAAGGCTGACCTGGTTATTAAGCATTATTACTTCAGAAGTGTACACAAGTCCAGAAGCACTTTTCTGCGTGTGGATGTAACCTCAGCCAACAGTCTGGAATAAATGTGCGTGTTTTCTTCACGTTTATTGTTACTGAAAAGTAGGATTTGCAGTGTTTTCACACCAATTATCCCTAAAAGTTTCTTCAGTTAAAACTTCCAAAGAGTATAACTGTTTCAAACAGTGGTGTGCCTCATGAGCAGATTATAATATATAACATAGAAGTAGCCAATAACAACAGCTGACTGGACACAGCCCAGAGCAACCTGCTCTAATTAGCCCTCCTTTGTCTATATTTACTGTATATGCTCTCAAGGCTGCCAAGACCTGCCTGGGTACCCAGTCGAGGCAGACTACATTTTTCCTAAACGTTGGTATTACTACAAGAAATTCCTCCTGTGCATAGATATCTGAACGATACGCTTTGTCGCTGTCATTTCTGCAAAAGGCACCCTTTAGAGATTGCAGCTGCCAAAAAAGCATATTATTGAAGATAGCAGTACCAAAATAATCAATGCAAATTGAGCTCATAAACCCCTCGCAGGCCTCGAACCTCTTGCTGATTAGTATTTGAAGATTCCTATGGAGATCTGCTGCCAGTTCTAGTGCTGTTCTAGTGAGAACTTGTTCTTCACCTGTTACTCAAAGAAGAACTTAAGAAAGCATTTTAAAGGATATTGGCAGCTTTGCTGCTCATTTTCTTCTTTTTCATGTTCTGATTTTACACCTTTTAGGCATTGCATGAAAAACCAAGCCAAATATGACTGTTGAGAAATACACAGTGTGTTTCCAAATGAAGCATTGAAACCCATGAGTTTCTATGCATTCTTTTAGATCATCTGGACTCTTAGTAGAACATGGCTGTTAAGTATTAATATGAATGCTTTTCCTAATGTTCAGAGATCAAAAATGACCGTAAATACATGCATCAACTCTAAATCATAATAATCAAAATCCTAATAATAATTTGCTCAGCATTGATAACAGTTTTGATATGTTGTTATGGAAGGACTGTTTTATTTTACTTCATTAAGCCTTCTTAAGATATTTTTTATTAGCTTTTGAGTTTCGTTCATTTGACATAACAAATGAAGAGTTTGGTCAACCACCTGAACAGAAGCTGGAATGCAACCAGACAATTTTTTCCCAGAGTGAGCTTTTTCATTACTTGTTGGAAATTTTGCATTTCTTCCTCAAGCTTCTGAAAGTTCACAGAAAATTATTCCCAATTTCTTCAGCTTCATTCATATGGTGGGAGCTTCTGGTTAAATATATGTGCTTAATAACAGTAAATAAATTCTGACATTTTATTTTTACTCCTGAATAAAAATGTTCGTCATGTTGGTGAAAATAAGCAATCACATTCTATTTAACAGTGAAAAAGAATTGTACATATCACCCTGCAGGAGCTGAGGAATCTATTTTCATTATAACAAATATTGATTTTGCATTAAAAAGTCTCATTATTTGAGATAATGACTGTTGGGTTTCTTAGTTATTCTTCTGGTTCCTAAATCATTAAAACTGTAACAGTTAAAGAGCAAATAGGAATGCGAAAGACCCCAAACTGTATTAAAATCTACTCATTTTGTCTTTGATTAAAATTGCAATCATCTTTAAGGCAGATACATACTATAAGAAAATTATCTTATTTATTTTGAGCTCATTTGAATGGCACGGTATTTTTGCCTATAGAAACATCACTGAACCTGAATGTATTGATTTTTGGATTAACATTAGTAGAATTAATATGTGGACTCCTGGGGGCCTCATTCATCAGTGCATTACTCCAGTTTCTCGGCAGTATAATTCCAGCTGCACTGAATCAGGGAAGCTAACCCTGCGTTTCTTACAGTTAGAAAACGTAAGACAAATCTCTCTAGCACTTGCATGTGTAAAGATGTACATTACACATGCTCTCTCCCTCAAATAATTCTGAATATGGACTTGTTGAGGAGGGGGTCTTGTTTGTTTTGCTTTTTGTAGACAGAGTGCTACTTTGAATAATTCTGAGGGTTGTTTTTTTTAATGGGCCTGAAAGGAAGTCAGTCCCCTCTTGTGCTCTCCCCTTCCCCCACCGCCTCTCCTCAGAGCTGTGGCTGCGTGGGCATTAATGTATTCCGTATAATGTTAGGGGCTAGCTGAATGTACCTTCCCACCAACAGCACTATGAATTATTGACGTGAGGGATGTTCCCTAGTGTATACTTTTCCAAGGTTATACTCTCTGATATTAGATATTTATTCGGCATAAGGTAGGGATAAGAACCTCATTGCCACATTATGTCTGACACAATCAAGTTTTGGGGAATTTCAACAACATTAGAAGATTTGTATAATGTATTCTTTTAGAGGCAGAGGCTCAGCTTTAAACAAAGCATAATCCCTACTGCATATCATTTCCAACCTAATGCAAGGAGAAGAAGCGGGACCATAATGCTATCTGCATCATTTCCCTTTTGTGTTCAGTTGCAAGGACTATTCACCTAATATTCAAAATCCATGTATTCATTAAATGGAACAGAATGATGGAAAAACTAAAAAAAGTAAGAAAATAATGAAATAGATTTCCATGAAAGTGGCATAAAATTGAGTTATTACATCTAGATATATGATAAGGTATTTGGAAATAATTAAATAGTTGATATCCACTACCTTTTCCAGTGCTTGAACACTGCAATTTTAGTATTTTTGATGCTAACATTATTCCTAATTTCTTTGAATCAAATATTGTTTATTTTTATATTTCTGCTATCTGTAACAAAAGGATCTTTTGAACACTTCATTCATTGTGTCACTCAGTCTCTCCTTGTCAGCCGCTTTGTTAGCCTAAGCCTCTAGGGTTTGTATCCTGGGCAGTGGACCTTTTGTACTCCTTACGCTATACTCTTAGACAATAGGGGAAAAAAATAAATCTTCTGTGACAAGTTTACTTAAAGGGACACTATCACATTAAATAGGCATATAAATATACCCACAAGTAATATTATTCCTCTTGAAATTTTGGAAAAAATGTTTTTTCTTGGTACCGTTAGTTAACACCCTCATCTGCTTGCAATGCAGTAATTGTGAAAATCACATCATTTTTCACACTTCAGGCTGTTCTTTACACAGCACTTTTCAAAAGCTAGGAAAACAAGTCAGTTATTTTACCATTTATTTTTAGTCAGCATTCAGGGTCTGAATATTGTGTGCTGCCCCAGTGGGAGACTGGGATGCAAATATTGTAAGGAAGCATTTGGGCTTAAAACAGACAGTTCTATTTCTAGTGAATTGTTTATGGAAAGAGGCCAAAAAAGCATATTTGCTAATGATAGGTGTTGTAAGTTAAAGAACATAAACAAAACTAAACATTTTCATGAGATTAACGTAGTCTTTTTCAGGAGAAATTCTATTAAAACACAAGGACCTCCTATCTGTCTGGTTCTTCCTCTCCTTTTTATTTTATGCAACTTTATAAATTCACTTAATGTAATTATCTTTGGTGAATAATTTAGTGGATTTTAGTGTGATAATAGAACTAGAGTGGTTTTATAGTCATCCTCATGTCTTATTAAATCAGGTTGTTTATAAGTAATTCCAGTTATTTGTTTATGAAATTTTTAGTAAGAGAGAGACCGAGATCTCATGATAAAGATTGAAGAAGACAACACAGAGTTACATATTTAGAAAACATGCTGATAGAGAAAATACTGCTTAATTTGTTAACTGACTGTTTTAACTATATTAGTAAATGAGGGTTTGGTAATGTTTCTGTAGCTACACACACACAGAGTCACATGTTGGCATACATATGTGCATTAATTTCCTGCACACTTTTCGATCAGCACATGAATGCCAGGGAAATCCTCTGGAATAGTAGGAGAAGCTATGACAGTGGATCTGCCAGATCTTTGTGCTGCCAAATACATCTGTGTGATAGTCGTCGTCATCATCATCATGTAAAGTGATCTGTTCTGGGCTGTAAGGCTGCAATTCTCAGCTTACAGCAGCTCTTGTAAGTCCCAGTAGCTTACACGGGGATTTCTCTGTTGCTGTTACTGTGCTTTCAGCTTTTCTATGAATCTGTCTCTATATTAATTAATTACACAGAGGGTTTTGTTTGGGGTTAGGGTTCTTTGTTGTTTTCTTTTGTAATACTGTTTTGTTTTGTTGAAAAGAAACCCTCGGCACTGGGGAAAGGGCTCAGGAGCTAATTGGATGTTAATGAATGGAGGAAGATAAATACCTTACTAGGGGAAAAAAAATGTTTGCTATTTGAAGTCCATTTTCTCTAGTGATTCTGGGGTGTTTTTCTGTAGGTTTTGCCTGTGGTGTATTCTAGGATATCATAAAGTTGTTACCTAATATTTAAATTAACATACACATTGCCCACTTGAAATTTGGGTCCCATTGTGCTGGACATTTTACCAAGGTATGCGTGTCTGACTCCCTTCATCTGAGGAACATACAGCTTAGAAGTATCTAGCAAAAGAATTTGTAACACCAAAAAAAATGGTGAGGCTGAGTCCTTCATCTAGTTCTGCAGTAGCTGTTAGGGAAGCTTTATTAGCATTTTGTTTTCTTATTATATTTATTGCTCTTTTGTTCAGGTGACATCAACATTTTTAAACTTTGTTGAGGAATTCTAGAGACATTTCTTGGCTCTGAGGATTTTCTGTGACATATAAAGCCTTTTGATGTGGCATCCAACAGATTTTTGAGAAAGGCATGGAGATGATGCATGCCTAAGCATGGGACTCCCCCTTACCTCTCCTGTCATGCCTGCAAGACATTCCTCATCTGCCTTCTGTTTTCTGTCCTCAGAACTCATGCTGCTAGACACTGAATAGATTCAGCGTGCAAATAAGAGCTGCATTCAGCCACGAATCTTTCTTGATCTCTGGTTTACTTTACTGGTTGAGAACTTGGACTTCGTAAGATTTAGTTTTCTTACTTGTTTGAAGGTGGCAACAATACTGCAGCTTCTGGGAAACTAGTTCCTCTTGGCAGGAGCCACCCAGCTAGGTCTTCACCTTTGATGCCTAAGGAATGCTGCAGGTTCTGTTGCTGGAATCCTGGTTGATACTTTGCACCCCTACCATATTTGTATGTTACAGCAGAAAGCATGCCCTTCTCTGCTTCAGGGATAAGGGGAAGGTTTCAAGTATACATAAAGTTAAATCTTAATCCCCATTTCTGGATGCAGATGGCAGTTATTTTCTTTGACATTTCTTTATTCTACTGCCACTCAGAATTGGTTGGCAATCTCTTGAAGTTTTGTTGGAGTCTTTGTTTGTCTTGGCACCCTTATGGGTTTGTGACCTTTGTCCTGGGATCTGCACCTGTAATCATCATTTCTCAGGTGCCTGCACAGTCAGCTCTTGGTGTGGTTTGTGACCAGAAGCTTCTCTGGCTTCCAGTCTGGAGAACAGTGTTCCTAAGGCTGACTTGTTCATGATTTGCATCTTCCACTGCAATTCCTTTCTGTCCTCTTTGGTTGTATCCTGTGTTGGTTGTCTTATTCATCCTGTTCCCAAGACCCAGGACCTTGAAGCTGCACTTGATTCCGAGTTCTCTGGACAGTCATGTTGATCAGACAATACTACCACGCTACCTTCTTGGGACATAACTCGAGATTGTGACCTGTGTTGTCTCACCTAGAGGCATAGATGTGTACACATGTTTTTTATTATCTCCTGTTGTGTAGTTATAATTCATCATTTTCTGGTGCCCTGGACATCTGCAGTAGATGCATTCACAGATTTCAGGTACGGGAACTGTATCAGAGCCAGAACTTCTTAGCATAAGCTAAGCAAGTTGAAGCAATTTTGGGGGGCTTCCCGTCAAGCATTAACAAATTTATTTAATTGTCTTTAGCATACCTGAAATGTCCAGAGCAGTTTATCTAGCCTTCCCTATTGGATGGGTGCAGACTTCAATGTCTAGAGGCCTCCTATATTCAGGGTATGACTTCAGAGTGTTCCTTGTGTGCATTTTCCTAATTTATTGAATTTTCTACTCTTCCGATGTCCTGGGAAGTTCTTGTCAACTGCACGTTCATGACTGTGCAGTTTGTCAGCACAAGACATATTAATTGTTTACAATGCAACTTATAAATGCTATTAAAAATTCCCACAAAGATTCTTTATTAAATACGTGTTTCTCCAACTCACTCTTCAGACAGTGAAAATTCCCTTGTGCTGGCAATGTTATTTGTTCAAGACATGCCACTAACCAGACAACTATTTTACTCCTGTTCTACTTGCACTAATAATAAATTTGATTGTTTTAGCCAAGGTCTCTGAGCTCTGCAGGAAGGAAGCAAAAGGACTGTGCCACTGCCGTGTGTCTCATCCTGACAGCAAGATTCCTTGCCAAACAAAAGTCACTCAAACTGTAACCGAGTTGCAGTTTGGAGAAGGTGCTTGCTTCTTGAACTTGAACATCCATAGTTAGCAGGAGTAAATAGTTAAAAAAAATCCCTGCAGAACAGCAGTAACACTATTCACATAGTGGTTGACTTTCTCATTTCAACGAGTATTGTTTATGAAGCCTTTCTGAGAGGCACTTAAGCCTAAATACTAACTTTATGTCTGTCCACCACAGTGTGGTGTTCTAGGACCTGCTGGACTGAACATACTGCATTGCAATTCCACTAACGTGTACTGATAATTAGTAATGGGAATATTCTGTGTGCTTACAGTAACACTCTCACCTGAAGATCTCTAAACACTTTCCAGGCCTAGGAAACTCTTTCTGTCTCTTCGCGGATAAGGAGACAGTAGTACAAAGGACACCTGAGATTCCATAGGGGGGTAGTGGCAGAAACAAGATCTCTGTTTCTGACATCAGAATATCCTTTTGTAGTCACTGGATAATGTTGCTGTAGTAGTGTTTGCTCACCACATTCTTTGTGCCACACTTGCAAAACAGTGGTTTTTTTCCAGCTCTTTGGCCTATACCAAATCAAGAAGCTGGCCTCAAGCAACTTTTTTTTTTTTTTCTTTCTTCTAGCATGTGACTGTTCAGGCTTTGTGACGTATCACTTGTTTTTCACCAATACTACTCATACTGATTTTTCAGGTTAGATATTTGAGTCACCATTTGCAACAAATAAGTGTGCCACCAGGCAACTTCCCTGCTATTAGACCAGCAGTGGCTTGCAAAGTATGAGAAAAATACTACTTAGTCTATCAGAATCTAACCTCCCAGCCTACTCCAAAGAAAAGAGATACATACCTGATTTGTGAAAGACATGTGAAAAGGAGCTACGGGTGGAAGCAGAGGATGCTTTGAATGATGTCCCTCTCAAATGTAATGTCCAGCATTGGCTTAATGGTCTTCTTGTGGGCAGTTCAATGAAGGAGATGGATGATGTGGGAGAATACATAAAAAATGGAAAGACGTCTCTGTTGAAATCACTTGGAGTGAGAAAGTGACTGTCTGAATTAAGTGACTTTGCCACCCTCACTGGGTGAAATAGGCCTCTGCTGGGTTAGTCAGCAGAACATGAGTCACGGGCCATAGAAGCTATCCGTTTATCAACAGGTACTCCCCTGTGCCTGCTTGGCTCCATAATCAAAGTTACTTTCACATATAAGTTACTTCAGTGTTACCTAGAGAAATCAGTCAGAACTCCAAACCGGCAGAAATATTTGTGTTGTTGAGGGGAAGGGGGCATTTATTTATTTCACTTCAAGGAAAATACCAAAAAAGTAAAAAATTGCCCCAAGGACTACTGAAACAATTCTGTATATTGCAGTAATATAAACCTGTGTGAAAAAGAAACAGAGAGGCTCGAGGCACCAGGAGACACCTGGCAAAACTAGCCCAAGGAGTCGGGTGACTGCTGTTGAGTACAGTCATGTTCCAAAGCTGAAAGCAAGTGGGAAATTAATAAATCACTTCTCAAGCTCTCACTAATCAGCAGCTGATGATATTTTTCTGGGCCTGGGGAAAAGAAGCTCTCTAGTTGAAGAGAAAATGTGGGACAGCAACAGGGATGGCTTTCCTGAGCTTGCAGGAGACTGGAACCGTGTGTGCAGAGCGCCTGTCACAGAAATGCGTCCTTCTGTCAAGGATTTACCGTGTCTGCTTTCCCTCTTCACTTTAGGCCAGCGTGAACGCCTTGTCTTCCGTTCTTGCCTTTTCTTTTGTGTCTGGGACTGTTCCTCTCACTGCTGCCGTTTGGTTCACAGACCGACCAGAGGGATCCAGTGTTTGACCAGTATTTGTAGTGTTTCAGGCCCCAGTTCTCTCGTTGTCAGGATTTGACCGTCTGATACCAGGGAGCCTATTTAAAGACTTTGATTTCTGGGTGGAGGGCTGTGTTTGTACCCGGCACCCTTGGCTAGTTCTGCAGAGGATTTAGTCATTTACGGGGCCTGCTGAAAATGTGACTTTTTTACATATGTGCTTTTTAATGGAGTTTTCCCTGTGGTAATGCTTTCATCCGATAACTTTTAAACATGCTTACTTTTTTATACATAATTTTACATTGCAGTTTAGGGTTTTTTATTCTGTATTTTGGCTTTATGTTCGTCAAGACCAAGGTTAAGAATTTTGGGTGATTTGTAATGACATGATTCCTGCTCTGTATATTGAAGCTGTGAGTAGAAGCATGGGGAAACACAACAATTCATCATCAGCTGCTTCAGCCTCTCATCCCCCCACTCTCTATGCTCTGGGAACATTCACTCTTACCTCACAGGTCTGCCCACTTCCAGTCTCACTCCCAAACCAATTTCCACTGTTCAGAGTGCTGCTTAGAGGATGGAAATTTCCATCCCATTGGTTCTGTTCAAAAGATTAAAAAAAAAAAAAAAACAACCGAAAACTGGAGTAAGAGGATTTGATCAGAGTATGTTTGTAAAAGTTGCATGATTTGAGAATAGTCACAGATTAAATTGTGCTAACAAAGGAGGTATTTCAAAGATAAGATCATTTCTGTTCACCTGGTTGATGCAGGTGATATTTCTGTTAACTGAAACTTAGTACAGTGACCAGAGAAGCTGGATGCCTCTGTTCTGGGAAACTGAACTTCGTGCCTCAGACCTTTTTAGAGGGCACACACTCAATTGTATATGTCTCTCACTGACACCACACAAAGTTGGAGGATCTCAAAATTATCAGATAATTTTGAGGACCTCAAAATGGTAGAAACTGCAGGAACTGAGCCCACTGGTGGGAGGGAGAGTAGAATTTCTGTCCATCTTGAGGGTGGGAGGAGGAATGGGGTAGAAGCCACCTATTAAAGCTTACAGGAAATAGAAGTACAAAGATAAATGGGTATAAACTAGGCATGAGCAGATACAGTCCTGAGTAAATACCTATGCACTGTAGCCCACTCACGGTACTTTCACATTTTCATACATATATTTGTGGTTTATATTAAAAAGGAAGAACAATAGCATTTTTATAAGTCACTTATTTTAAAATGCATTTATATGGTATGAACTGTGTAGCATAGGCCAGCAGTAGAAAAGGACTCAGAGCATGTTTCTGTTCTTGTGTCAATAAAAGGTGCACACATACTGGGCATTAGGAGCAAGTGTGATTTTAAATTTATATTTTCTACATTTGTCATTTTCTGTCACAACACAAAGGTTATTTAAGTGTAACTTTGCCGGAGAATATTCAGCAGAATGCTGTTCTCCATGGAAACCTTTTTTTTGGGGGGGGGGGGGGGGGGGGGGGGGGGGGGGGGGGGGGGGGGGGGGGGGGGGGGGGGGGGCGCAGGGGGGGCGGGGCAGGGAACTATATAAAATAATTTGGGTTTATTGTGTCTTTTTTTGCAGTTTGTAACTGATCTCTTGTTTCTGGAGAGCGTCATGTTTGTCCTACGTGTAGTTTGGAGGAATTAGGCTGAGCTCTAATTTACACTTGTTTAACTACAGATGCATCCCCACTGCTATTTGTTTATCTCACATTTATTACACTCTTCCAAATTCAAGTTAAGCACTCAGGGGCTTTTTCTAGTTACACTAATGGAGGAGAATAGATGCATTATATGTGAATAATGTATTATGATGATACAATTTGGGTCTCTTAGCTCTAACTGAGACCAGTCCTGCCTTACATTATTTATAATTTACACACACCTTCCTGAATATTTTTATGTAAATATTTAATATAGAAAGTGAGTTAACTCTTTCGTTTGGGAGGTTTACAGTCAAAAACCAGGAGAGATTGTAAGAGGGCACACAAACACCTCACCCAAAGTAGGCAGATGGCCAGCCTTGTTTATTTACAGAAATTAGGAGAGAAACATGATAGATTACAGAGGAAATACGTATGCTGGCATAGCACCAATCCTTTTTACCTTTCTCCTTCCCAACTACTCTTATTAAATTGAATGAATGTTGACTGCAGACAGTATATTTGTGGATGCTTGGCTGGTAGCATTTGCAGCACGGTGTTTTTGTTCTTTACTGTTTTCAGACACATTTTGTCTTTTGGTGTTTTGCTCATTTTGTACCAATGTATCCATTTGAGAAATGCAGCAGGGGTGCCCTTCAGACAAATCAGCAGACTCCCTTTCTTGCAGCCTCTCTGTCTGAATTTACCAACAAAAACGATTAGTCATTTCTTGGTGATCTTGATTGCTCCTGTCGTCTTCTCTCTGACCCCAAGTATATACAGAATGACAATAATATTCTACCACCACATGGCAAGATTTATAATTTTAGGTCTTTTAGTGTATCAGCTGGTGGACCCTTATTTCCCCCATCTTCAAGAGCGGAACTTACCCTCCACACTGATTGAGGAGCTAGAAGCTTTCCACTTAGAATCACCCCAACAGACAAACTGTTGAAAGTTACAGGAGAAATGTTACGTGCAACACAGTCTTCCGCAGTCAGCTGTATGAGCTACAGCAGCTGCTTACAACAGAGAGAAATGTATTTTTGTGATACAAAGACTAGCAATAACATTGATTTTTCTTAAACTCTTCTCATTTGGGACATAAAAGAAGTTTGAACTCATGAGGTTAATGAGTTCTGCAGTCTAAAGTGAGTAGTTTTGGTAATCCTTTGCCATTTTGAGACCACAAAGTATCAATGAGAAGTGTGAAAGTCTTTGAAACGATGACATGCGTACTGTTCAGATAGTGCCTTGGAATTATCTGTGCCAAGCAAGTTTTCATCTTTTTGTCCTCAAAACATGTTATGAGCAGTATTGAATTATGAGAGGCTACCGCACATTCCTCTTGTTAGTTAGTAGACCATTGTGATTCAGTGCCCTGTGTTCTGCTATGCATGACTGGTGCACTAGGCAGAATCCATCTAAGCCGGTATCTTACTTTTGACATCAGTAGCAGATCTAGGGAAAAGTATTAGAAGCAGGACAAGGTTGGGCAAGGCCATCCTGCCTGTACAAAGCCCTGAGCAAAACAATCCAACTTTGAAATTAGCTCTGTTTTGAGCAGAAGTAGGGCCAGATGACCTCTAAAGGTCCTTTCCAACCTAAATGATTGTATGATTTTAATTATAAAGTGGTCTTTTCCCTTTTAGACACTCTGGTTCAGGGGATTCCCTAGCATTAAGTTGTATGTGGAAAATAGCGTGAGTTTGTCTAATCCCTTCTTAGTAGCTCTTTGTAGTTACTGCCTCCATGACAGCACACGGCAAGGAGTTTCACAAAGTAATTATATGCTGCAGGAAAAAAAATGCTTCTTTCCTTCTCGCAAGTGCTCTCCCTGACCATTTTGGATGGGTAGGGGGGGAAGACACCTAGCTTTTGTGTTGGGGCAATGGTAAATAATCATTCATTTTCTCCAAACGGATTTGCAGGCTGCTATCATTGTCCTCAGTTGCTCGTTTCTGCAAGCTAAGCATCCTAATCTATTTAGTCTCATAAAGAAGGGAGTTTTTATTCCATACCGCTTGAACATCTTGGTCACTTTGTTGTACTTCTCTAGGTCTACTCTGTCCTTTTAGCGAGGAGGTGATGTATAAAGTAGCATAATGGTGTGTGCGTGTGTTTTGTTTTGCTCTTTCTCTTTTTGTTAAACGAAAGTATTGTCATCCACTGAAAGTCAGCAGCAGTGTAAATCTTTATTAAACTCTTTTTCCCACCGTCAGACGGGTCTGTCAAGTTTTAAGAGCTCAGCTTATCGCCTTGAATGCAGTTTGCATCTACTCTCATATTTTGCTGCTGATGCAGCATCTGAAACCCCTATGAACTTCATACTTTTTAGATTAGTTTTTCTCCTACTCTTTTAAGCTGCTTTGTGATGCATGATTACACAAAATCTGACTCTACAATGATGAGGATAAGTGCCCTGTTTATTGACATCCTCAGGCATAAACATTGGCATCAAGAAACACAAGAATGGTGAAGAGTGTGGTTTTTGCAATATTATGTATTTTTGTGCACAGGTCTGTTGAAATGCTACAGCTGCGTTTAGGATTCAGCTCATTTCACATCCATAAATAAACAAACAAACTTGTTCCTCATAGCTAGACAGAAGTTATGTGTGTTATACAGAAGTTGATGGATTATTTAACAGCATGACAACTTGGCTACGCTTTGGCATTGAGCATGATCTCTTTTAACTTCCTTGTATTGATTCAGGATCTCCAGATGGAGTATGCTGGTAAGCATTGCTGACCGCCTGCTTCCCTTTCTGTCTTGCCCTTGCTTTTGTGAAACATTGTCATATACTTAATATGTAAATTGTTGCTACTTTTGAGCTGGGAGCTCAGCATCTGTTTAGAGATGGAATTAACTATCTGTTAATAGGAGCACAAGTCTTCAGTCTTCTGAGGTAAATTACGTTGATTGTTATTTTAATTAAAGCTAAAATTCAGTTGTGGCAGAAGGGCAAGGTACGGCTGGAACAGCAGAGGTTGGCTGATGGGCAGAAGTTTTGCAGCCTGTACTTGGGTTAGTCTGGGACACTTCCTTATTTCTGCTAAATTAAATCCTCGCTTAAAGCCCAGAGATTTGGGCTTTGTACAGGTGAGTTTCAATGGTGGGGTGTAATATGGGAATTGAGAGAGGAATAAAACATGGGGCAATTTTCCGCTTTGTGATGAGGAGAAAAGCTAATGGCAAAGCCCAGTGAAGTGGTTGATGGAGTCTCTGACCAGACATGCTCTACGCTGTGTTGCCTACTGCTGGATGAGACATAACTGGTTCTCAAGGAAATGTTTGTGGTAGACTTGTTAGACACTGCAAGAAAAGGTTTAAAGAGCTTTCTGTAAAGCACTGCGGTCTGTTGGAATAAGGTTGTAGATTGTCTTTAGTAAGTGAAATTTTTAATTTTTTTTACTATTATGTACCTATCTGTTCATGGGAATGCAGTCCCCTGCTATGACAAATAAGGCGGTCAAGTTTGTTGCATCCAGGGAAACTGAAGAGGTTAGCACACCTGGAGTGTAAGTGCCTCACCTTGGGAAAACAATCTTTGTGAATATGGTGCATCTCTGTTGGAAACTAAATATTGATCTACATGGATCCTTAGACTGATCTAGCGTGGCTCTTCTAATGTTGGTGCTGTGCCTTTTATTCAGAGATGGCGGAGTGATCCAGGAAAACTCTTTTCCTAAATTACCATCTCCCTTTACCCACCTCTTACAAGTTCTGGGGATTCTCTCATTATGGTAGAACATGGCAGAACTGGCATTTCCATCCATTTTGAGAATTGCCTCTGAGGCAGCAAACCTTTTTGAAGGCTAGTGAAATACAATGAGCTTCTGTGTCTGCTGTGCTGGTGGCACATGTGCGTTCCTCTGGGTCTCTGGGAGATTACTGTTTTTTTCCTTCATCCTGCTGCTTTATGTGGAGAGGTGCCTTCAAATTGTATCTGTTATTTTACAAACATATCTTTCATGTTGTAGAGGCAGCACCTAGTTCCTGCATTGCCCCCTGTTTAGTTACTGATATATACATGCTGTCAGAATGATGTCCCGCCAGGCTGGCAAGGGAACATGTCATAGGAGAATTCTCTGATGAGGGACATGAGGAATGAAAAATGTGTGTGGAAATGACCATGGAAAGTTGTACTCATGCCCCTTGGACAGGAGAGAGAGAACAACATTAACTTCCAAAATAAGCTTAGTTAAAGACAAGCACAGAAATTTGAACACCTCAGGTAGCTTATGTATAAGACATATAACAATATACTAAAATGGTTACTTCATTCTGTCGGTAATAAATTCATGCTACAGAAGAGGGATCTTTGATTAGGGTCATGTGTATAGGTAGAAGTCAAATAGAAGTATAGTTTTGCAGCAGACCTTCATTAGCAACCTGCTTTCCCCTTTATGCAGTCCCATATGCACTCCACTTGCCCTTCTCTTAGCCCTAGAAGATTCTGTCCTCTGAGCAGGTAAGGACACAGAAAGAATACAAGCAATCCCTGGCACTCCTCAGTATCCTTCCCTGGGGAAAAATTTTTAAGGGACAACCTCTTCTAGTAGATTTAAGGCAAGTAATTTATTTATGTAAGTCTGATTGCTTTTGTTTGATGATAACAAGTACATTTTCAGGTGTGTGCAAATGCACATGTGACAGAGGGTATTTTCAAACTGTAGATCTGTAGTGTCTCTTTTCCAGTACATCCTGTGTTTTAGTAAGAGATGTTGATTCTCTTATCTGAGTTGCTGCTTTTGTTGTGTTAAAAAAAAAAAAAATTAAAATAAAAAAAAGGGAAGATTAGCTTCAGGTCTTCTGAAAAATATCGTCCTATAATTTGAGTCCATGTACCTACAAATTCCCAGCAGGCTCTGAGCCAAAGAAATACACAGATGAAATAAACATAAAAAAAGACGGCTGCATTTTGAAATCTAAGAATTGAGTTATATACCTTTTTGACAGCTTCCTGAATCACAGCCCACATCTAAGATGAGTAAATAGGTATCTGGCCCTTTAACTGGGTTCCATTTCATATAATTAAAGACTCCCAGAATTAAATGGCCTATATGGAAAGTGGCTTTCAGTGGACTAAATGCCTGAAGCAATCTCCTTGCCTGAGCATAGAAGTGACACTGGCTTACGGATCAATATCATCTCTGTTATTAATATCAAAAGCGCATTACTTTGTTTTTGCCTGGCTGCGCTCCAAGCCTTGGGCCCAGCTCGCATTCAGCCATTTGCCTGGACCATAATTTACTTTCGTGAGTTTTTAAGGTATTGTTTTGTCAGGGCCAATCACCATGAAGTTATAAATGATTCTGAGGACTTGCACTCTCTGTTAGTGGCATATGCGGTGAAATTAATTTTTAAAAGTTTCACGTCAATTACTCCTGTCCTTGAGTTATGCAAGGGGACAAAAGAGCAGAGACTTAAAGACATGAGTGATATCAAACAGATGAGGTAACGACAAACAGAAACAGCAGCTTGGGACCAAATCAGACATTACACTATCTTTAATTGATGCATTGAATTAAACAATGCTAAAGCTAAATAAATATTGACCACTTAGCAAAAGAACCATTGATTTTTATGATGGACAACATTTACATCATATACTGCTCTGGTCTACAGATTTTAGGCTGCTAGCCTGTCAACTCTGGCATGGATATTCTGCAGGACAGCTTGTGCTGATGCTGGGTCCCTTTCTAAAATTATTGAGGTAAATGTTAACAATTTCCCCCACTTTTTGTTTCCAAGGATTGTTTATTTTTGAAGGGTTAAATTCTGCCAGGTCTTTCTTTTCCAGTATCAGCTGCATTAGCGAACAGGTACCGTGTTTCACACAGGTAGACAGAGTTTTGCAGGGAACTATTTGGCTATGGATTGCTGACATGGCTAAGGGCACTAGCCGTGTCTATTCATCAAATGCCTGCCTCCTCCTTTCTTGGGGAATGAAAGAAGGGCAGATGCTCAATTTCTGTCAAGTGACAGAAATGTTCCCTGCATTGTGGTGGACACTCCACAATGGCAACAGCTTCCCTCATACAATAAATTGCCCTGTGCTCTAAGCTGGAAAGGACTGATACTGTTGGGCATCCTCGAAAGGGATGACCTTTCCCAACACTCCCTGTAGCTGCTTTGCTGAAGCTGACATGTTAATGTTCACTCTATTAATATTGATTTAATTACTTAAACATGCCATATCTTAATGATATGATATCTATCTACTCTGGAAACACATTCAGACAACAAAATAATTTGCTTACAGAGCAAGAGTTTACATCTCTGTGACTGTTAATGGTAACGCTGCAGAGCTAAACTGTATTTTTTTTAAAAATAGCTAATTTGTAGTTCTTTAGCATGAAATGTGCTCCTGATTGTGAAACTTAACTAAATGCCAGTGATTAGCATTTTATATTCTCACAGAAGGGGAAAGTGTGAGGTCTCTTCCTGGCAATACAAGGATTTCATTAAGAAGGACAGGTCTATATGCTTAGTAATGCCATCTTCAGTTACATATAGCTTCCTGTGTCTGCAGGGACCACCGAGACACCAGTTAATAGGTTATTGTTTCAATTAGTCCATGATTACTGCTGCTAATCTCTAATTCCTCATTGTTGTGGCTCCTTTTGACTTTACTCCAGTTATTAAGAAGCATTTGGATTTTATTACAATTGACAGGAACTCCAGGCTTCTCCATAGATAAAACACTGCCTGTTGCAAAAGAAATTCAGAAGTAATGAAAAGAGCCTTTCGAGTTTGTTTTTAGGGATTCTTAAAATTACATCATAAACACAATGTAGAATTCAATTAAGATGGAAAATTATAATGCTCAAGGGGGAGAGACTGGATTTCTTACAGAGATATATCAAAACGTCTTTAATTAGTTTTCAGTTATAAACACAAGTCTAGCTTGGTAAAATGAAAAATGAAAACATGAACTAACACAAAATAAGATAAAGGAATTATTGATAATAGCAGGATAGGCAGATAGGTGAGGCATCCCTATACTCCATTGCACACCTCTCAGCTTGGAGGTCTGTGCGTTGCACTAGTTTGACCTTGGAAATCTCAATGGTTCAGTTTTGATGAGCACATGGCAGTGCTGATGCTTGTGAGAACCGCAATTGTTAACAAGCTGCAAACTGCATGGAGAGCAGCTGGAAGGACGTGGATGGTGATCAAGACATCTTACATCCAATCTCATGTCTACAACTGGCTCAATTTGCAAATGGGAGTAAATCTTCTAAAGCAATAGATAATAAATAAACATTTTCCAAACGGACATTTGCAGATTTTCCGTGTCCAGCATTTACACTGACTCAATTTCAATTGTCGTTGTCTTTCTTTAACACAGTGTTAGTAGCTTTAATTGCTGTTTAATCAAAACTCTCCAGGTCTCTGTCAAAGTTTATTGAAGGGTCAGGGTGAATTTGCCTCACAGTGGGGAAGGAACTGACCTGCATGCAGAATCAAAAGCTTGAACTGTAAGCAATATTAAGAGCTTCTTAGCTTTTGATACATACATCTCTAAACATAGATGCCACTCCATTGCCTGATATTATAATGGGTTGCCTATTCACACCAAGCAGTAGGTGCAAATGAACAGCACAAGTATTACTTTTTACCTGATGACATTGCAGGGTCTCTTTGTTAAGCTGCGGATGCTGGGAGGCATCTTAAATGTGTAAGTATCTGAAGGGAGGATGTGAAGAAGATGGGGCTAGGCTCCTTTCAGTGATGCCCATTGACAGGACAAGAGGCAATGGGCACAAACTGAAACACAAGAGGCTCTGTTTGAACATGAGGAAACACTTTTTTACTGCGAGGGTGACCGAACACTGGCACAGAGTGTCCAGGGAGGTCGTGGAGTCTCCGTTCTTGGGGATATTCAAAAGCTGTCTGGACATGGTCCTGGGCAACTGGCTCTAGGTGGCCCTGCTTGAGTAGGGAGGTTGGACGTGATGATCTCCAGATGGCCCCTCAGCCATTCTCTGATCCTGTGATAAGCCTGTTGGAGTGCTTCCATCTGACAGGCCTCAGAGTGTGCATACCTGGGTGGAAGTGGACTGAGAGGTAAGTGATGAGAGACCTAGAAGAAGAAAACAGGAAGTGCTCTAAGGGGAAGAAGTCTTAAGCCATGAGGAGGATTGTCAGGATGACTGAAAGAAATGTAATTCGAGTTGCATAAGGCTTCTGATGCTGTATTGTAGCTCCTAAAGAGACAGAGGTTGTCCTCTTAGGAAGCTTGCCGTTCCCTCTGCACAGAGAACCTGACATCACAATGTGTATTTAACATCCAGAGAAGCACTTCATCTGTTATTTCGAAATGATGGGCAATTGACCGTAAGCTGACGATGGAAAGCTTCCTTTCCTCTGCTGCCTGTAATGCGGGTGAGAACACCAATGCAGGGCAGAATTAAAGGATGTCTTCTGTTAGGAGGACAGAGTTAAACTTCCTGCAAGGCTGAAGGACTCTGTGGATGTGCAGGTCACTGGCTTGTGTCTGTCAGACAGAGCCTCCCATTGCTGGGAATGAGCAGATCAAAACACTTCCCATTTGTGTTAATGTGGCAGTTCATTGTCCTTGCAGCATGTAGGATCTCCAGTGCTGGACTGGCAGCAGAGGAGTTTACGTCTGTGTTTTATTTTATTGTACTGCAGAACTCGGGGCAGGGGGGGCAGGGCGGAGAGGAGAGAGGGACACTCTGTCTTTAGAGTAAGTGCTGAAGCTCACTGCATAGTTCGCAGTCTTGTTAGAAGGAACATGACCTGCTTCGCATTTTAAGAGTAAGGTAGGGAACAATACGGAGAGTCTGTTTCCCCCTCCCCCCTTCCCAGTATGCAGACGCCCCCAGTTACAAACATGGCAATTTAAAAACATGTAAAAATCATAAATGAGACAGCAGCTGTGTATAGCTTCAGCAAAATGCTAAATTGCCGCATCACTGTGGACTCTAAATGACAATAAACCTTCCACCTCTCATAAATTAAGCAGACTTTCAAAAAAATGATATCTACAACTGCAACTTTTTATGGATGTTTGGTAACTTTAATCATTTTGCAAAATGCGATTCCTGGTCATAAATTCTCTCCCAAGTACAGATTTAGGGAGAGCTAAAGCACTGCAGTGAGTTGATAGGTAAGTTTTAATCTGACAGTGCCAAAAAGTCTATTAGATTTATCCTGAGGCAGTGGCTGCCCAGTAATTACAACAGGGCAGACTTAACCGAGGTTTTGAATACCAGGAAGGTGACTTAAAGGGTGTGTCACAGGTTCAGGAGATGAACTTGGAAATACTCCTTACCTAGTTTTAAAAAGTGATTCTTGAACCCACCTACTTTTTAAAAACTAGTTCACTGAAAGGCAAGCCTGTCAGGGGACAGCTGTGACCTTCCAGCATAAGCTCTGGTAAGAAATATCTTGTAACCGTTCAAGAGAAGTAACATAATCCTCCTTTCTTGCTTTTGTTTTTAATACAAAAATGACATTCCTATATCCATGTGGCTGTGATTTTTCACTGTGCAGTAGTACACTTTTTTTTTCCCTAGTGTTGGTCATTCAGGGATCTCAAAACACTTTACAAATTCAACTTTGTCAGTTGCTAGTTTAATTATTCCTGTTAGATGGGTGGGCTGTTTGAGCCAGACAATACTTTGCCCACTTGTGTAGCAAACTCAGGAATGAAATCTGGATTTTCTATCTCTTTTTTCCTTTGTGCGAACCATAGACTAATCTTTCACTCCAAATATGGAATGCATACACACTTATTACACATAATGGGAAACAAAATAAGGATTAGGAAGTAAGTGCAAAGCCTGCTATTTGGTGTGTTGTTCCTTTGTGAAGTTGTTGATTAGCTGTGGATTAATTCAGAACAAATAATATTGATGGAAATGTATGAACAAGAATGAAAGGGGGAAAAGATTTGTCTCCATTCCTGAATAGGAGCTGATGTCCCTAGTCAGTGTTTATACAAAGTGGTGCCAAATTGTCGGGATGAACCCAGGTACACATGAGTGGAGACAGCTGTTCTACAGTGAGCTTTTCCTTCTGCTTGCTCTGTATGAGTTCTTCTGTTGGTTTACTTGCAGGATAATGGGAAAAAAAGACCCAATTCCTGAAGGATGCTTTGAATGCTGTTTGTCAATGTTGCACACTTGCAAATGAACTGCAAGAACAATGCTTTGTGTTCTGTGCGGAAGGTCATAGCGCTTGGGGTCTTACCACGGAAAAAAAAAGCGAGGGAGAAGCAAACCCAAAGCTTCCTGATATGAGCTGTTTTGAAAAGCTTAGAAGAAGTCCGTTGTTTCGAAAACGTGCAACAGATAAACTATGTCAAGTCACATTTTACCTCTTCTTGGACACTGGGCAGCCATACCTGCATTAACGGCAGGTATTTAACTTCTTATTAAAGCAAATGGGTTGTACTGTAAAGAGGTGAGCGAAGCCCCTCCTGAAATGAAGTGAGAACTGAAAACATTTAAATTTGGCCCTAAGTCCTCACGTGCAGGACTAGGACATGAATACACGACCATCAAATGCCATGGGCTGGAGCAGTGTTGCTGAACTGCACTGGACCACTCATGCCAAATCAATTAGAGATGGCATTTGTGATTAATTTCCTTGCTGGAAACCTGATTGCACTTATTACTGCTCATCCTCTGCAACTGTATTATGAAGAAATTATTTTTTTCAGTACATGAAATTATTTCTTTCAGTAACTGAGTTCGGTTTTCTGTTTATTTGGGTTTTTTTTTCGAAAGCCAAGTATTCAATGGTGTCACAGGGTGGCCTGGCTAACCATGCCTCCTTTCTCTAACTACCAAGTCTGTCTTGTATACTCTAGTAAATAAATTTAACATGAACTGAAAGGCAGCAGACCGTTCATTTAACAAGAAAAGCTTGAGTAGTCAATATTACAGATGAGAAATGCAAATGAACTAACAATGCTATTGGAACATTGACTTTTCACATTTATAAAATTTTACTTTCTGTATTTCAGATTTTTTTTTTTAAATTAACTATTAGCTCATTGTGGTTTTTTTCAAAGCACTTAGAAATGTTTTCATGTTGCATTTTCATGGTAGGGGGTTAATAGCAGCACTGAACCCAATTCATTGTCAGTATTGCATACTCACCCGGGGAGAGGATTCTCTTAGTAAGACTACATGCAGAGGGAGATTCGTAGAGCTTTTTCCAGCATCACTTCTATATTTAGACTAAGACTTTTTTGTTTAGTTTTATCACTGTGTAGGTATGGATCATGTTAATATTAAGTTACGTGTGCATATGGGTAGGAGAGCATACACTCAATACTGGCTTTCTGTTCAGCTCCAGAGGCAAAGCTACGTATCTGAACACTTACAGAAAAGGAAACCATAGCTCCTGAAGTCACCTGAGGGAGACGATGTTTGCAGTTTTATACAGTATCATTTGGCTCAGGAGCAATTCTACTTTCAAGTGACAATTTGAGGTGACATTTCCAATGCTGTGGAAGAAAAATCGCTTTCCTGGATAAAAAAAGAAAGAATGCTTTTTTTTTAAAAAAAAAAAGCCACAAATGCATAGTATCAGCATTAGTCAAATGAAATTAATGCTTCCAATATTTTTTAAAGCTTGCTCATATGAATCAACTATTTCTGAAATTGTAGTTTATCAAGTAAGAATATTGTAGTTATATATTAGCAAACTGTCCGATGGCCATTCTGATATCTTATTACTCTATGCACTAGGGTAGCGTTTTTAGGATAAAGTTAACCTTGGTGAAATATATCATGGTTCACTAATGTATCTTCAACTGTCTGATGAAAGGCCTTGCCCCCAACAACATATGAATATTTAAATTACTGTTAATTATTTATAGTATATTTTTATTAACACTGACTTACAGCATGGTCAAGTAGCAGATAAAGCTCATTATGCACCAAGGTTGAACACGCATCTTGAACAACATTGCTGCTGCTGAATGGAAGATAACTTCCATGTTTTTATCCTGTGTTGATTTCTGTGAGAGTGAATCTGGAAGAAGGTCACTGAAATGAGGCGCTTGTTGACTTAAATATTTTAGAGAGAGACTCTCATATCTGGGTGCAAGTTAAACTGAAAGTTACTGTTTCTAATAGAAACATTTCTTCAAGTGTAGCATCTCAGCACATGGTTGGGGACAATTAAAAAAGAAATAAATCTCTATCTTGCCATTAAAGTCCCAAGTGATGGCTCTTACAAGCCTCTCACCTGAGAGACTCTTCCACAGCCTCAAGTTTTTCATTAAATTTAACCTAGGTTTTCCTGTTTTCATTTTATCTCTTTGTGCGTGGTGTGAAAATGCCTTTCTCCCTCCTTGATAATCAGATATGTTCTATGTTTGCCACTATTTTGCGAGCTCTTTAACCCCTTCCTGACCAAGCTAAGAGTGCTATTCAAGATTTTCCATCATTTTTTGCAGTTGTCTTTTCAGCTTTTTGTTGTTTTTCTGTTGATCCTCTTTGAATTCCCTTTAGGTTGTTGTCAGTTCTGTAGTGAATATTGGTGATACAGTCTATATAAATACCTGGATAGACGGGTGTATTGCTAAGGCAACATATTACATACAACCTAATGCAGTATTCCATATCAGCTAACAAGAAATCCCTATAAGGCCAGATCTAAATCTCTCTGGTCTGTAACACAAGGTGATGCCTCTGCATATGTTGACAAGATTTCATTAGCCTTTTCTGTAGCCGTATCGTCTTGCAAAACCATATCTAATCTTCAGTTTGCTGTCTCTGCTAGATCTCTTTCAACACTGCAGCTTCTTTGGATCTCCTCTGTCTCTCACTGAGTGTCTGCATTGTGGATTATTTTCCCTGGAGGTATTAGTGTATATTTTTCCATATATGAAGATAATAAACGGAAGAAGCAGAGATGAAAAGAAAAACAATTACTTGAGAGCAGAAATAGAAAGAGATACAAAGAAGATACTGACAGGGAGACAAGGGAAGAAAAATCAAGGAAGAAGAATACAGAAAAATGAAAAAGGAGTTAAATAATCAGAATAAATTAATTAATCAAAGTGCAGATCATGTGGACTAGAATAGCAAAGCAGCAATGCAGAGAGCTAAAAGGAGACAGGGATAACGATAATGAAGGATAAGTTGAAATGTAGTATATATTTTCAAAATAATGCATTTGAAAGTGCTATTTGACTTGTTAGACCTGACTTTTAGCAAGGCTGTCACACTCTAGGCACTATAAAGCACATGACAAGGGGTTATGAGACACATCAAATTTTTCCCTGAACAAAAGCAGTGATTCTTACTATGATCATGTTTTTGTTTGCAGTTCAGACCTCCCTGATTTTTACAGTGGTGACTCATGATTTTTATCCCTGTATCACAGATATGAAAAAGTGTTTTAGAAAGGCTAAGTGAATTGGCAAAGGTTATAGAAGAAGTCATTGCGAAGAAACGCACATTTCTAAGTCTCAGCGTCAAGCCACTGTCCCTAAGTTTCTGCAATGCTGTGGTTAGAGAGAAGGAATTCTTGTCAATTCTCACACCTTCTCTCCATATTATGGATGCTCTTTTATCATAGGGGTTAATTATGATTTGTTGACTGCTTCTTTCACCATCTTGCCTCAGATATTTGATCATACAGTGCCCATATTATCCAGTCAAAATCAGTGCCTAAGTTAAAGATAGTTGCTAGAAAAGTGTTTGATATGCTTTTCTTCTCCTGGTATGACATTGTGAGCTCTCAGTGTGCAAAATGGCCTGCTTTCTGTAGAGATGAGGGGGTTCACAGACCACCATTTGGAAACCACTGGCCTCAGTGCTACAGTTAGGGGGAAAGGGAGCCTGGAGCAAGCCCTCACTAGTTCCTAGAAAAGACTGTAAGTCAGGGAGGGGAATGACACCATCAGCGAATGAAGGTGGCTGGGGAGGAAGTGCAGGGGAGGACTTAGTTCAGTAACCAAGCTGCCTACATTCAAAGAGCTAACGTACCAGATATTACTGCTCAAGGCATTCTCACTATTGCCAGGGGCTTAATATGATTTGCATAGTGCCTATGAGTATTCCTAAGGGAGAATGACAGAGATCATTAAATGAAAACAAATAATAAATAAGCTCCTTACAGTCCCCACAGGTACATAAATATGACTGTACGTGGGGCACACAGGCGAAGATAAATGGCTCAGTGTATATAGGGTGAGGAATCCATAAAGCAGACGGGCTTCATTTTCCCCTTTCTGTCCACAGAAAATGTGTTCGCTTAGTGCTAAGGAGGGTCAAGTGACTGTCACAGACTTTGCACTGAAGACATGTAACCTGTGTCACGGCTGCCATCCATTCTGGCTTGAAAAGGTCAGCTCCCCAGACACAGGTGGTAATGTCACAAGTTAAGTACATGAGGGCCTCCAGAGTGCATCGGAAACAGCAGACGAGCAACATCTAACCCCACCGAACCATCCAGTTGTCACGGGGCCAGTGGAAATGGCATTGAGAACAAGCAGGCTTGCGTCTGTAGTGGAGCTGCACATTTTTTCTTCATTAGAAGATTTTTAGGATTCTAGTCAGTAATGTTACGTTGCATAGGAAGATCAAGGATACTAGGAGATTTCACAGCTGTAGGTGTTGTGACTGTTACCTATTCTGCATTATGGGCTGCTGTGGTTGAAATCAGACTAAAGCTTAGGAAATTCTTTAACTGTGACCTTTCCTGTGACTCAGATCACAAAGATTTTCTGTCAGTTTGGTCTGGGCTAGATTTGAAATTATGTCTTAGAAGTGAAAGACACAGTGAATGAATTGAGTAGAATAAGCTAAATTATTGGCTCCGGACTTGTAGTACTCTGTTTTCTACAGTAGATCACAAATAAATGTAAAAGGCTGATTTGTCATAGCCGATGAAACAGTTAAGTATTTCTTTAATTATAAACATTATAAAACAGCATCCAGTTTCAGGCTGTTACATTGCACAGCAGGTCATCTTACCTTACAGGAATTCAAGGCAACACCAGATCAGCTCTGTGTCAGAATAGTGTAAGTTCTCTGTTATCTTTATTGTTTAGTTACATAAATATCTAACAAATAATGTTCAAAGAGGAGGAGAACATTTTTGCTACTTTCCAAAGAGAAAGGATAAAGTTTGTTCTTACTGTCTTTTAAAAAAGGCTGATAAATTGGATGGGAAATAGTGAGAAATCTGCAATGTCAGAGAAAGTTTAAAAGATATTAAGCTTACTGATGACAAAATCTAATTGTGATACCAAGTATGAATGGAGATTAGAGTGCATCTTTTCAGTGCACAGCATTATGACATGATACCTCTTGGGGATCTATTTCTGTCATCTCAGGCTGTCTATTCCAAGGAAGTGTGAATGAGTCATTCATATAATAGTTTAAAAAGTAGCTTCACACTGTCTTCTACAGCCTTTAGTAGGTATTCATTTCTATTTTTTTATGTATCTGAACCTGCAACAAAGATTGCAATGCAATGAGGAAAATAAGTCCCATAAACCCTTTAGTGCAGAGACTGAGAGAAGTGCTACTTTTGCATGCAGTGGTGCTTAGCACCTGTGGTACTTCAGCTGGAATTGAGGGTGTTCATGGCTCTGACAGTTTGTCAGAACTGTTGCCTCTTGGGACTTCTCAGATGTCATGGCAGGATCAGACTTGATAGTCATTTCTGAAGATACTCAAACAGTAACAACTAAAACTGTCAGTAACTTCTGTAGCTATGGATTTAAATTTTTCCCTTATGCTTCTAATTTCAACCTACAAAGTGCAGTTTTTTGGGACTTGTCATGGTTTAACCCCAGTCAGAAGCCCAGCACCACACAGATGCTCCCTTGCTCCCTGTCCCCCTCCCCCTGCTCCCGGTGGGATGGGGAGGAGAATCGGGAAAGAAGGCGGAACTCGTGGGTTGAGATAAGAACAGTTTAATAACTAAAGTAAAATATAAAATTAACAATAATAATAATGAAATATAGTAATACTAATACTACTACTAATAATAGTAATGAAAAGGAATATAACAAAAAAAAGGTGGGGGGAGGGAAGGAAAAAAACCCAGTGATGCACAGTGTGATTGCTCACCACCCGCTGACCGATGCCAGAGCCGCGATCCGCCCCTCCCGGCCAACTCCCCCAGTTTATATACTGGAAATTTGGGGATCGAACCCGCGACCTTTTTGCGTTATTAGCACCATGCTCTAACCAACTGAGCTAACCACTGGGCATGATGTTCCGTGGTATGGAATAGCCCTTTGGCTAGTTGGGGTCAGCTGCCCCGGCTCTGCTCCCTCCCAGCTTCTTGCACACCTGCTTGCTGGCAGAGCATGGGAAAGTGAAAAGTCCTTGGCTTAAGATAAGCGCTACTCAGCAACACCTAAAACATCAGCGTGTTGTCAACATCATTCTCACACTAAATCCAAAACCCAGCGCTGTACCAGCTACTAAGAAGGGAGTTAACTCTGTCCCAGCTGAAACCAGGACAGACTACAAGTGATTTACTACTATGGCCATATTACAGTATCCTGAAAGTTGCTCCCGCTTTTTTCTGACTCTGCTTCCTCATTTGAAAGTTCATTTTTGGAATGCACATATGTACCGATCACCTGATCAGCTGGCTGGTACCTATGCATGGAGTATCTGAATTGCCAAGCTAAAACATGTCTGAAAACTCATTTAACAATAGGTGAGAATTTTTAGAATTTCTTAGATGTTTGGAGAGGGAAGAAGTAATCACTACAGAGCTAATTTCATCTACAGAACTAATCTTTGAGCCAAACTTCCCCAATTCCAGTGCCTGTGTTGAGGTAGTTGGACCTGTCCGTCACTACCTCCAAATGCTCTGAAGCAACTGCAATTTTCTCTGCTCTCACTGGAAGCCACAGCTCCTCTGAACCACAGAAAAATGTTTTGGTGTCCAAGTAAATAAGTGGTGTTTAGCTGGCTAAGCTCAGACCCTCATACTTCTATAATGCCAAAGATGCCTTATAGGTAGCTTGATTTGGGGGGGGGGGTGGGGAGGGAGGAATTTTTTTGGTTCTAAAGTGCTGCAAATCTGACATCTAAAAAATGGACGTTTAAGAAAGAACAAAAATGATCAGAGGGATGGAACACCTCTTCTATGAAGAAAGGCTGAGAGAGTTGGGATTGTTCAGCCTGGAGAAGAGGAGGCTCCAGGGAGACCTTATTGCGGCCTTTCAGTACTTAAACAGGGCCTATGAGAAAGATGGGGACAAACTTTTTAGCGAGGTCTGTTGTGATAGGTCAAGGGGTTATGATTTTAAACTAAAAGAGGGTATATTTAGACTAAATATAAGGAAGAAATTTTTTACAGTGAGGGTGGTGAAACACTGGAACAGGTTGCCCAGAGAGGTGGTAGATGCCCCATCCCTGGAAACATTCAAGGTCAGGTTGGACAGGGCTCTGAGCAACCTGATCGAGTTGAAGATGTCCCTGCTCATTGCGGGGGGGGGGGGGGGGTTGGACTAGATGACCTTTAAAGGTCCCTTCCAACCCAAACTATTCTATGATTCTGTGAATCAGGACATTCAGACAAAAGGTAATGTTTTCAGCACATTAGGAATCTAGGACAATCTTTTGGAAACCATGATGGTTAACCTGGTCACCTTAGAACCTCTAACAGTTCTAACTCAGCAGCTGGTTTAATGTACAGATTAGATTACATTAGTAGAAAAATACAGAGTTCTTGTGAAGTATCAGATACTTTCTAAAAGGGCTTGAAATAAAGCTGGAATCTGCTAAATGGCAAGTGGAAGAGACAATATTGACCAGGCTGGGGCTCGTTCCTCTGTGATGACATTGAAGAACTCTCTGACACGTTTTGATTTCTTTCATATTTCTGATTCTTTATGAAGGCTTGAAGAGTTGAGGCCATTCAAAGAGTTGAGGAAAGCTGTGAATGAAAGTTCATTTGAGCAGAGGATGCCCTGCAAATGTGAACCAAGCATTAAGTACAGTTGTCTGCAGTGCTTAATTGCCCCTGCAACTTTTTTTGTCTGTCCTCTCATTTTTCCTGGGTTGGCATTTTTGTGGATGAATACCACTGGGAGTTAAGGACTTGCTGTGACTCTCACTCTTACTTACAGGAGTTTTGCCTGCAGCAGTCACATAGTTGAAAAATATAGATCCATGTGACTGCTAAGAGACCACTGAGAAGCCAAGTAAGTAGGACTCATGGCCATTTTGCAATTCCACCTCATTAGACATGTTTTGGGGCTTATGATTGTGCTGTGAGGATAAATAAGTATAAATATTATATTTGCCTCCAGGTTATCTTTAAAAATGTATTTCTCTGTCTCCCTCCCCCTCTTTCTTTCTTTCTTTCTTTTTTTTTCCCCCCTCCAATTTTCAGTGTAGCCTGTCAACTCCTGGTGAGTGAGTTATCAACTCTGTGGTCTCACAGTATGGTGGCCCAGCATAAGGTATTACATTGTAAAGGGTTGCCTTGTGCTGCCAATTACCCGAGGTTCTAGAAAGCAAAATGTGCAGCAGTGTGATTAAGTTCATGTGCAAGTAGAAATTCACACAACCCCAAAACTACTATTAGAAAAAGTATTGCAAAAAATATTTGACTTGTCCTCAATGCTGCATTTTCAAAATATAAAAAAGTGGCAATAGCTGTCTCTTTTATCATTTGAACAACTCTTGTGAATTACCTTTGAGATATAGAGGAGCAAGACACTACGGAAAAACTTGGGTAAATACATACCTAAATTGATATTGTTGCCCAGATGTTGATCTTTCTTAAACACACAAATGCAAATTCTCTTTGTTGAACACACTGATCCAGTTTGCTACCTGCTGCAGACCTGTGTATCTCCAGTGGAGTCCATGGAATTATGACAGTTCACACCAAATGGTGACCTATCCCTCTGTTCTCTTTTACCTCAATTCAAAGTCCATGTGTTTTCAAAAATGAGTGGACCGATTCCTGAAGGAAAGGAATTACACCAGGTTGCTGGAGGCCGGGAAGTGTCTAGGGGAAGCAATGTGTCTGTGGTTATTGCGATCTTTCTTGTGTGTGTGTGCTATTAGTCTCTGTTAGACAAGTAATCATGAGTTGTATGTAGCTTTAGTTTGGCTGGTGTATTCACTTACATATTTCCTGATTTTGCTGTTATGGCTACTGGCACTGGTATTAGGACAGACCCCTTTTGAACAGTTCTCCAGTCTACTTCTTTAGGTTTAGTCTCTGTATTTCATATTGTCACAAATTTTAAGAGCTCCTCTCCAAGATATCCCTAAGATGTCATTATCAACAGCTGTTATTTACATATGTACAGAGGGACTGCATTAATCAGTAGATGTGATACAGTGGTGCAGAGTATGGGCTGAGGAGCTAAGCAGAGTGAAATCCACATCCTGATTTATCTGACTTGGTGTGATACAAAGCACAGCATCATGCAGGTGAAACATGCTTACTTCCTCTGTCCACAATTTACAGGGGCAACATAGATGCTGAAGATGCCACTATACTGCATCTGTGTGCAGTATTGCTCCAAAGCTGCTGCTGCAGTGCAGGAGGATGGGTTAGCCACCAGACTAATCCGACCCTCTGCTGTAGCAACAGTGCCTTCACTGATCAGCATGCCAGCAAGCAAAAGGGTGTTAGCACTACCTCGGAAGGACTTCAGCATGTGCAAGGAGATATAGCAAAGCTTGGTTTTCAATTTCCTGAAGGTATTCCTGCTCTTGTTTTCCTTACAAGCCTTACAAGCAAGTGTCTTGTCGTTATTCCAGTGTGAAGATTTCAAATTCACTGTAGTTAATGCAGGTTTGGTCTAGTGTAAATGTTACCATAGTCAGGTCCAGTGGTTCCTATTTCCATGTCTATCCATCTGGGAGTTCGGAAAAGTCATTTGACTGCCTTGCTTCAATTTAGCTTTATCTAAAATGGCATTTTAAATTATGATCTACCTTTCAGTATACAGCCCTCTTAATGACTCTGTCATGAATGGTGCTGTAGGAATTTATAGACCCTCAATGTAACAGATGCTGTCTGTGTATGGAAAAGCCTGAAATAAGTGAGTTGGTCTTTTGAGGCAGCCGCTACATGACACGGCAAGAGCAGTTCCTTTAAAGTAGAAAACAACACTAGGGTTTGTATGACTTACACCCTTATTTTGGCTCATTGGTGTTTCTAGGAGATGATGCCAGGAAATATTGTTGCCTTTTCATATTCAAGTTTTAAGGGGATGTTTAGTGTTTGGGGATCACGTAGTTCTAGAATGTGGGGCTGAATTACCACGAGGTGGCAGTGTGCAAGGCCCAAAGTATATGTTGATTGTACCACTTTCCTTTAAGTTTGTTACCAGACCAGGTAACAGTTGGACTAGATGATCGTTGTAGGTCCTTTCCAACTGGAACTATTCTACTCTATATTTTCCAGTAAATATAGACGTTAAAAGGTCATGCATAGATCCTGAAGGATTTCTGTTTTTACAAAGGATACTTTATACTGTTACGCACTGATACTCAATATATGCTTAAGTTAATATATGAAGCAAGTTTGTATACTGCTCGTGAGAAGGACTGTGATCCTTTACTTAAGGATCAGAAAAGGGTTTTAGAAACAGTGACCATACTGTTCTCCATTTCTTCCTATACTAATCCTCCACATTCTGAAGTACAAATAACAGTGCAAAGAGGCTATGCTGTCTTAAATGGAAATGTTTGAGAAATATAGGGCATTCCCCTGTCCATGTGTGTGTACACACATACTGAGCAGACACAAGATAGCCAGCAGAAAGAAACTATGCTCGTGTTTGTTTCCAAAACATTTTCACTGGGACCATTAAAAGAGCCTTCACCAGTATTTGGGAAAACCGTATGGATCTCCAGTGAGGGACAGTTAGTGGGTAACCAGGAACTATGAACACCAATGACAACCAGCTTTACCAGTAAGAGGTACTTTTGTTTTCCTTTCTTAATAAGTTTTACAATGACAGTAGGAAAAATTGCATCAAAAGCAGTGGCTTAATCTACATATAGCAGTCATAGACAGTGTGAATTCATAAATACTCTCTAAGGTTAGTTAAAACACAGTATGCTGGGAAGAAATTATTATTTCTGCAAAATTTGTACAAAATAATTCTTTATGGCAAGAATTCTGAGTCTGCATGCTCAATAAGTAAGTAAAGCTCTAACAGTGAACAGAGCTGAAAAGAATCCTGTAGTTCTTCATGAACTGATACTATCCAGAAGGCTTCACATGTCTCTTTTTTCAGTAGCGTACAAAGTCTCTATACATAATGTCCACAGAAAAGACACTGGATATAACCCATGGCAAGGAATAAGTTACTTTCGGTAGCAATGCTCTTTAGCTAGAAGCCATATACAGATGAAGTTCATGCTTGGTTCTGTGGGAGGAGTATAATCATATTCTGTCTCTGGTCAAACTAGGCATTGGTCTTCTAATCACAGAAAGCTTCCTCACAATTTTAGCAATGCTTTTGACTCGGTGAGGAACCCTCAAGATAAATAAAATTGAGATGCAGCTTGTAGCATTTCTGCAGTGTGCTTTCACATGTGGTATAGACTTTAACTGTAGTATCCTTTGGTTGTCTGGGTTGGAGTTTTTTCTGTTTGTTTCTGTTCCGAGGTCTAGTTTCAGGTTTTAAAACCTCTAAAAAAATTAGTGTCTTTTTAGGTCCTCATAGTGAAATAGGTAACGTCAGGCTGTTTGGATAATGAAAGTGACAGTGTTTTGGGGAGCTTTGTGGCATTGCACTGTAATACATTTGCATTTATCATCTCATATTATTTCAAATTATTGTCTTTAGGAAGTCAGAGAACCTGCCCTAGGAGGTTATTTGACTGAATACTAGTGTGTTGCCTATAAATCTTGCAAAAGAGGCCATTTGGCTATTTGTGTGTGGTGGCTCTTCAATTCATGCTGTTGGAGAGAGACAATTTCATTTAAGTATCTGAGTGTTGCCTTATTTGTGAAAAACTTTTTCATACCAAGTACCATATTTAGTAAAACTGAGCAAAATTCTGCTCAGCTTCATATATTTTTCTTCAGACCTATGCATAATTTTTCAGATAGTTTCTTCCCCTGTATTCAAGGGCCCTCAGCACTTTTCCATTGTACCCTTCTCCTCCTTAGCCCCAAAACTCTTTCAGTTTATTTATCATTCATCCCACTCTCTGCCAAATGAATGATCCTGCTGTAAGGTTCCAGGGCAGAGTTATAAGCAGTAAGGATGCTGGCTAGGCTAGTGTTTTGACTACAAGTCTTGGAAGAAGCAGTCTACTAGGAGCAAGTAGTGAAGGATACTGAACGATTCAGTGGAATGTACTAAACTAGCAATAGCTGATTCTGAGCCCTACCCATTTCCTAAGAAACAAATTATATTCCCCCAAACTTCACGTCTTCTCACTGCTGCAGATAAAAGCATGAACTGGTTTCTTTTAATTTCCTGAACAAGCACAGAAGGAGAATTCTGCAAACAATTAAAATTGCAAATTGCTTGGTTGCTCAAGATCAGGTTTATTCAAAAGGGTGCCTGCTCTTTGGGGACTGGAAGAAGTTGGGTTTGAGATGCATTTTGAACAAGGTAAGCATTTTTTCAGATTATTCCCAGCATAATATGCCAAGGGGAATACAGTGCGTTTGTTATTTCCTTAAAAAAAAAATAATCAATGAACTGAAACATTCCCTCTAGGCCTATAATATTTATTTCAATGTTCTGTCAATAAATATAACAAGGTTAGTTTTCTATCAGATTAGTTGGAAGAATCATTTGAGGGAAGTTCTATTTGGTAAGCTCGATTGCAAAACGCAATCAATAAGAAAAAATTCCCTTGTTGTTATCGAAAGAAACATGGAGCTCTGAGGAGTTGTCCCAGAACAAGTATTTATGTCTCTGCCCCAGAATTCTTTTGCCGGCACCTGAAGGCCAATTTGCTAGCCTTTCTTCTCTCTTGCTTCCAAATGCCAAAGGAGGGGAAATGAAAGCACACAGGAAGTCTGAGACAATGTTTGAGTACTAGTACTAGTATAGCATTCTGAATACTGCAGTTCAGTTCCTTGTTAATAGGAAATCCCTGTTGACTTCTTTTGTGCGTTAACCAAACGATAATCCCCCTGCGTTTCAGAACCTCTTGTGTAAAATCTTGACAACAGCACTTCTCAATTTCAGTGGTCCTCTCAAAGACAGTTTTATAAAAGTAATGCAAAACTCATAATGCAGTTTCACCATTTATTTGTAGTATTGGAGAAGAGAGCCAGGCTTGCCTATCCTGCTAGAATAATCTTTCCTTGACATTACCAACTCCTGTTGAATATGCCAGAGGCAACGTTGTCACTGAGTTCTGTGCTGCAAGCTCACCTCTACTGTTACCAAGGATGAGGCAGCGTGGAGATATGACGGCACAGTATACATTTGAAAGTACTCTCATGACTCCTGTGCAGCTGTATTATCTGTTTGGCCCAGAAATAGTGAGATTTGTCATCAGTTGGCATGCAGGACCGGAGAAAGTAAAGCCAGACTGAAAACAAACACAAAATATTTTAAAATGGAAATGAGAAACAAAACTGTGAGGATTCTACATTCAGTCATCATATTGTAACACACTCTAATCCTACATCCCATGTTTCTTATTAAGTGCATTTTCAGCTCAAAATAGTTTGGGGGACAAAGAAAGATCCATGTAAAAATTTCCCATATAAGGATAATCTCTCCATTATTGTCACTGATTTCTGTGTATTCTGCAATATCTGTTGTACATTATTGTTATAGGCATAACTACAAGCTGCATGTTTTCAACCTGTCTGCGTTATATTTTACAGTCCAGGTTTTGATAGGAGCCTGCCTTCTGTACAGTTTGTTTTTACAGCACTCTGAGGAATATGAGGAAGGTACCTAGCTTCTTGCAGGTGGAAGTAGTGGCATTAAAGCCCCATAAACGTGTGAAAGAAAAACACCAAAAAAACCTTATAAATTATGATATATTTTGTCAACCAGGTTGAGACTAACCTACTACACACAATGGTGGTGGCTAAAAGGAAACCATTTCTGCAATAGAATAATGATGCCCTTTGAAAGAAAAAGAGGGAAAAAAACCCCAGATGTCTACCACTGAGCTTAACATTAACTGGTGTCACAGTTCTTAAGTCTCTTGACTTGACATCAGTGCATTTCTGCATATTTCAGCCTTTTTTCCAGTCATACCAGATGCTTGTTTTAAGCTGATTTCTTGATTTCTACTGCAAAATCACAGTACATGCACTTAAATGTGGGATGCTGCAGTATTAAAGCATTTACAAAATAGCTGTACTAGTACTGAAGTCGTCACCAGCCTGTTAATCTGTGTGCAATAGAGAGCAAACTAAATTCAGTTGGTATCTTCTTTATGCATTTAAGTAGCATGGATGAGCCTAATTGACTTGAAGTTTTGCACAAGCATTGTGTTATTTGTAGGTGCATACATTCTAATTCCTGGTGCAATTGTGTGAACTGTGTGCCTGTATAGTGTGTACGAGAGGATGAGCTGAAACTGCGCTCTGCATATTAACTGATGATGCCACAGCAAATAAGATTTGAGTTAGAAGAGCGCTTACTAGATCATTTGAAAGCCAGTTCTAATTAATCTATTTCTTTCAGACTTTGTTTTTTAGTCTTCCAAAGGAAATCTTTATAACTTTGTAAGGCAAAAAAACCCATTGAAAACAGAAGTTGTGTTACCATAGTCAAAATAAAGCACTTGAAAGCAATTTCTTTGAAGTGGCGTTGTGCATCAGGCATGAGGGAAACACAAATAGAGTCCCCTTCCTTCATTCAGCTAGATCAACGCAATGCATTGACAAGGGCCCACTCTTGTGGGAGCAGTTGGCCAAAATTGCTTTTATAATATATTCTGGAACAGCGAGTAGGGAGGTACTAGAAGCAGCCCAAAGGGGCCAGGGAACGATATAAAGGCTGAATGTAAAATAAATTTCTGTGATTATATATGGTCACTGAAGTGGACCTGGAAAAAAAAACCAGGGTAGAGCTAGTAAAGAAAAAGCTAATAAAGATAAAAACAGTGCTCGATAATACCGGTTTTCCCTGCAGAAAATAGTCAAAGGTTTTGGGGCGAATCTTCTTAATATAGCTGCGTTAACATTAATGGAGAGTCTCGGGTGTTTTTTGCTAGAGAGTTGTTGTATGTAAAACATTATTTTGTTGCTTAAAATGCTAGACAACTTGAGAACTGCACAAATTATGAGTAGCTTTTGTGATTGGTTTTTTTCAGATTGCTACTGGTATTTAGAAAGAAGAGAGAGAGGGAGGAGGAAAGATACTAGGATCCAAAAATACATGGGTTTGGTCATTGCAGAACTTTGGTCTAAATGTTTCTCCTAATCGCTCCATAGTCATGGAGGCATCACAGTTGCCTATGGGGTTTTTTGCAATACAGTTTTTTAGCTTTTGGTTACCCTTCCAGGACAGTACTGTGATAGGACAGGGAACAGAGGGCACGAGCTAACTTTTGTTTATGGAGGTTGTGAATCTGCCTATATTTCTTACATTTTGTAACCTTTAGAACCTAGTTTGGAAGTTTATTGAGCTGAGACAAGCAGATGAGGCTCTCCCAGCATCAGCTAGGACACCATCTGATGAAGCCTCACATGATAAAGGCTACGTAGTACTCCTCAAAGCTGTGATGGTGGGAGATGGCAGATGGTTCCCCAGCAACAATTTTCCAAATCGTCCGTTAACAACAAAGGCAGCAGGAAAATTGAAGCATGTGACACAGCTATACAGAAGAGGACCTGCATCATGTCACTGATGGGTGAGATTCATCCTGCAGCACAGCCGTGCTTGTAGACGTTTCATTAACTGTTATATTGCATGAACCAGTGGGAGTCTGGAATGCAGCGGACAGCTGGGCTGTGAGGAGGGATGGGCAGCCAAGACAATTGCCAGGGCCATGGAAAGTCCTGGGAATGCCGTAGTGCGGGCGACTGGGTTCCAGGTGTGGTGTTTATGTTTAGTTCAACTTCTCCTCTAAGCCCTGAACTCGTTTGTCGTTCCATGTGGAGACAGCAATATAAGAACACCATGGGACTCTTGCTCTGGATTGTTCTTCATTTTACTGTAGTAAATGATGATACTAAACTGGGTGGTGAGGTGGACATGTCAGAAGGGAGAGCCAGCCATCTTACAGAGAGACCCAGACAGGCTGGAGGAGTGGGCTGGCTGGAACAGTATGAAGTTTAACAAAGACAAGTGCAAAGTCTTGCACCTGGGATGAAATAACCAAAGAGCCCAGTACAGGCTAAGGTCTGTGTGGCTGGAGAGCAGCCTTGCTGAAAGGGACCTGGGTGTCCTGGTGGACAACAAGTTGAACATGAGTCAGCAGCGCGCCGCTGCAGCAACGACGGCAAATCAGATCCTGGGCTGCGTCCTCAGGGGCAGAAATAGAGATGTGGTCATGCCACTCTGCTCAGCGCTTGCCAGGCTGCGCCTGGAATACTGTGTCCAGTTCTGGTGCCCTGAATTCAAAAAAGACACGGACAGACTGGAGAGGGTCCACGGAGAGTTCACAAAGATGATCAAAGGGCTGGAGAACGTGCCCTGTGAGGAAAGATTGAAAGAGTTAGGCCTTTTCAACCTATAGAAGAGAAGGCTTAGGAGGACCTCATCACAGTATTCCAGTACTTAAACAGCAGCTACAAAGAGGACGGAGGCTCTCTCTTTGCAAGGAGCCACTTGGAGAGGACAAGGGGCAACAGGTACAAGTTGCACTGGGAGAGGTTTCATCTTGATGTAAGAAAGATTTTTTTACAGTGAGAACAATTAGTCACTGGAACAACCTCCCCAGGGATGTGGTGGAGTCCCCATCACTGGAGGTTTTCAAGGTGCAATTGGACAGGGTGCTAGATAATCTCATCTAGCCTTCCTTTCCCATGAAAGGTTGGACCAGATGATTTTTCAAGGTCTCTTCCAACTTGAGCTGTTCTATGATTCTATGATTTTCTCAACAATTTAGTCTTCTGTGTTAGTAGATGCCTTCTAGATGCTGACATCCAAAGCTACTGTTGTCTTTTGTCAGTGGACACTTGCCATGTAAGATGATGTACAGAATTGTCTGGTAAAAGCAAGCCAACATTTAGCCTTTCTTTTCAGTTTGCCATTTAGAGCAGAAAAAGATCTTTACAATATATACATACAAGCTAATGATAGGCAAATTGCCTTTTCTGTTCTGTTTTGATAGTTGGATTGGTTTTTCCAAAAATGGTGATAACTCTCTTTAAAATTTCTTCTCCACTAACCTAAGAATATGATTCACAGTGGCAGAAAAAAAAAGAGAAACAATTTTCATAAGGTCATGATCTTGTGGCCTGCAGAGAACTAAGAGGGCACAGCCCACACAAACTGACTTGACTAGACAATTCAGGGAGACAGTGTAGAGAAATCACAGGGGAAAAAAAATATCATTTAACTCTCCATTTTAGGTTAACCTTAGTGTTTGACAAAGACCACCAATGAAATAGTGTAATAGTGAATATTTGACATTGTTCTCCATTATTGCTCTATAGGCAATTAAAATTTTGAAATTAAATAATTACGCCTTTTTTATCGGTGCTGAGTTATATTTTCTATGTATGCACAATCAGTTATACATTCAGGAAGAGGGTGAAAATAGAGCTTAAAAACAGTAGAAACAAAACTCTCTTAAAAGCACAGCCTGGCCTTTCATATGTTAGCATTTTCCAGCACGTTAGAGATTGCAGTCATGATATTTCTAGGTTGCTTGTGAGTCAAGTCAGAGGATCTTCCTTTATGGCTCCAAGTGCAGTGTGAATGATGAGGCGACATCATCTTTGAATATTCTACTAGTATGTTAATTAAATTGTAACTTTGGTTTAACTGAATGCTTAAACTTGTAATTTTCTTAGAAGCTGGTATTCCAACAACTGCAGATATATTTAGCAGAAATGTGTTAACTCTGTATTTGCCAAAACCATTAAAGATAATAAGAAATAAATCTATGCAGATGTACTATGCTACAGTGGATAAGTGATTTTTCCACTGTACAAAAGGTAAAAGCCTATTCATTGAAGTGCAGCTAGAAATTATTTCTAATTGGGATGAAAGAATCCTTAAATCTGTATACTGCTTTTAACATTTTGGGCTTAAATTACAGTTAATAGTTCCCATAAAAGAGGCAATAGGAGAAATACCAAAATTCAGAATCCTTGAGCACTAAATGCTGTCTAGATTTCCAGTCATAGCATCATCTCTAATAGTTTTACTGTCAAAAATAAAATAACCAGGAAATTGTTTATACGAACACAAGATGACAAAGTTTCTGCTAAATATCCCTGGCATTCCTCGGTGGAGTGCTCTCCAGGTTTTTGTGTGAAGCGGTGGGCTTAATTTCAACATATGCAGGTATGAGCCTGCAGCAGCGCAGGGCATGTCCCTGTTCTCACTGCAGGATACTCTCCATTGCTTGCTGGAAAGGTGTTTTTGGTGCTGCTCTGCGTCACAGTCTGAGGGTATGCATCCAAGGGGCATTGCCAAGTAGGCTGCTACCAGGTGTATTGTACCAGGTGTGAGAAAGGCTCTTGGCTCTGTCCCATTTTGTTCTCTCTGTCTATTCAGTCTGATTGGGCTTCCTCTTTCACAAATGTTTTGCATACTGCTTGTATGTTTTGCCAAAATCGGGGAAGGTTTAAAGTTAAATAAGCATTCATTCAGCAGTCTGAAATGGATGAATATGCAGAGTCATATTCTTCAAATTCCTTTCTCTTAATCTTTTTTGCATGAAACATGGTAATAGGAACATCATTGCTCATTGCCCCAGGCAGCTAGTCATCCTAGTTTCTTGAATTAATACATGATTGTTGCATAGAAAAAGTATATAGGCATAGGGTTCAAGTGACAGCATGATTATCTCTTTGAGACAGTTGGACCTACCACTACCATTAACTAATCGTCTCCTCTACCAATGTTGTAAAGAGGAAGGGTCAGGTGATGGATGGATTTATAAATGCCAAAAGACTTGGTTGTGTTTGAAGATGTGGACAGAGGCAGGCATCTAAGGAGGATGTAACTCTTGGCTCACCTATCTAAGTTGGAGTCAAGTTGTGTTTCTCTTTCAAGACTAAGCATGTTTTTCAGAAAAAGGGTGTAACATTTGTGTGAACTTTCTTGATGCGTTGAGCCATGTGGTTGGCTTACATACTTTGTGAATGGTTGCAAGCTCTCCTCCCATGTTTATGAGAAGACCTGCCACACTTCCCATTCATGGCAAGCACAGCACAGCTCAGACCTTGCTCTCTGTTCCTTTTAGCCAGGGCCATGCAGTCAGGCGAGGGGAGGAGGTTCATTCAGTGAAGCAAATATGTCTAAGCCTGCACAGGCTAGGAGCTGTTGCAGTGTGGAACCAGAGCAGGCTGGCAGTGCCACGACATTGGGACAAAGTGCCAACAATGCTGTTCTGAGGGACTGTTGTCTGAAGCTTGGCTTTTGCATCCACAGTTAGACAGATACACCAGTGTGACCCCTGGAAGCTTACTGTTCTTGCAAAGATTACTGCAGTCTCAGACACTTAGTATAATCTAACTTTACACTGTAGAAACTACCCTCCACCCATCCCCAAGGCTCGGCACCACTCGCGGCAGTGGTGGAATATGTGCCTTAACAGGTCAAGGAGTATTGCCAGTGATGGGTCTCAAAAAGGTTCCGCGTTCTTGGAGCGTTGTGAGGGTCCCAAAGGTATCTGCAGAGTGTGTTTCATTGCTTTATTTTTAGGTTGTTGGAGCTAAGAGAGCCATTGTGCGTGAAACATAAACTGGCAATAAACTAGCACATGCCTTGGGCAACAAGCAGTTCTTGATTTTTTTAATATCATTCATCTCTGGAGTGTCTGTCAGTGATGCATGCTATGACAAAAGACTCATCCTTAGACACCAACTTCTTAGCACTGAATAAATTAGCAAGAGCAGAAAATTCCCCTCCCTTAAACTTCCGCAGAGCATGGCTACTTTGGCTTGTCTGTGACAGTTTGCAGCATAGTGCTTGGCTTGGCCTAGGTCTGAAATGCTACTGTCCCACATGGGAAGTGAGAAGCAAGTGTGTACAGAGAGAGGACGGACCCAATATTGTTATTCCGTGTTTGCCTCTTTGTCTTCTGTTTTTACAGTTGAATATTAATGAGCAGCGATACCTGGACTTATCAGCACTTTAATTACAGGTGAGATACTCAGGGTTACTGTTGTTGCTCCCCTGTGGTTTTAGCTGTACTGTCAAGTTTCTCTCTAGAGCATTAAATTCTCATTTTCATTAATGCTTTATTTCAGCACAACCTACTCCTTATAACTTAAAGATCTATCCGGTTACCCTAATTCAAAGGATGAATGGCTAGGAGAGGGTAGTAAAATATAGCATCAGTTATACTTTAGCAAATCCATGGGTTGCGTTAATTATCAAATCATAGAGTCTTCACGGCACTTGGCTCCAACTCATCACTTCACAAATGTGAATAGGACTGTCTGGACAGGCTCTTTGCATATACTTCATAAATTCTGTTTTACAGAGGCATGAACTGAAAATATCAAGTTAGGCAACAAGATACAGAAAAAGAATGAACCACACCGCTGGAAATACAATGAAACTTAGAAATTTCTAAGGGAATATTTACTCACAAGCTATACAGACATCCACATGCTTAAAAGCTTTGAGACCTACAGCAATCAAAATGTACTTTTCTGTGCAGCTTTCTGAACATTTTTATAGCGTTTTTGCACAGGCTTTTATTTTCTGTGGTTGCTTCTGCTTTCCATTCAGTATCATCTAGTCACTGTGAAATAGATTGAAGGGAGATGAACATTTCATCAAACATGAACAAACTTAATTTTGCATTCAGGATTTCCATACAAAAGTACATATTGAGGATTTGGCTAGTGGTTTCCTATCTTACTATTAAAAACGGTTTGCTTTGGTAAGGGACACTCTCAAGTGATGCTCGCTAGCACTGACAGTTTCTGCAAAAACAAGATATCTGCACGTGAAACATGTTCTATGTGGAAGAGTCAGGCAGGATTGAAGGCACAACTGGAATCCCCAAGGAGGAAGACACTGTCTGAAATAAACCCATGTCTGTTTTATAAGGCTTGCCTGTAGTATCAGTGACAGGCTGAATCTGAATGATCTGTGTCTCAATGGCCTTTCAGCTACAGCGTATATGCTTGTGGCCAAGAAGTTCAGTACTGCTCTGAAGAGCACAGTTCTCCAACAGGATTTTCAGGATGCAGGAACCTGTTTGTTTGCTGTTCAGAACAATGATGCGCATAACTTACCCACCTTCCTCTGGTGGTCGTGGCTGCCTGTAAGGCTATGATTTTCCACTCAGCTGGTGCAGTCAATATACAAAATGCTTAGCTCTATATATTCCCCAGAGTATCTATAGCTGGAGGTTATATATGCACATTCACTAAACATACACGGTAGTAACATTTTAAAGGGATAAAAAACATTAGGTATTAGGGAGAAAATAGAGAAGAAAACAGAAAAAATAATTATGCCGCTAGAAAAATCAACATGTGGTACCCCCATCCTGAATGCTGTATTTAGTCTCAAAAAGAATATGAAGAAAACCAGAAAAGATTCAGAGAGATCTGACATGGATGATCAGAGATACAGACTGCCTTCATACAGGATGGTGATAGATGAAGAATTACTTGCTTGCCAAAGAGGGGAGAGGCAATGCTAGAGACTCTCAAAACTCATGTGTGATGTTGTGACTAGTGAAATGTTATTCACTGTTTCTTGGGATATTAGAACTGGAGGCGCCTAATTACATTTTCATCCATAAGTGGTTTGGGGTTTTTTTTTTAATTAATTGTGAATTAATTGGATATCAGAGATAGCAGAGGTGTGAATAGGATCAAAAAGGGATGGAAAGAGACTCATGAAATATGGGTCCTTTCGCAGGTATTGGCATGTTCCATATGCTGCCTCTGACTCTCAAAGACCCTTTAAAATATTGGTGGCCAAAAGTTAAGACAGGATGCCATGGGGAGGATTGTGCCATGAATGCCTTGTCCTTGATTCTGCACCAGGTATCTGTGGGGAGCAGTTGTCCAAGACAGGACACAGGCTAGGTGGGCCTGCAGCCTGACACAAGACTGCCATTCTTGTTTTCTGATGTTTAAGAGTCTTTCCTCTGTTCATCCCGGAGCTGTATGTATGTAGGCAGAAACAGAAGGATTCTTTTTGACAAATTTTCTATTTCAGGGAAGCTTTTCAACTGACTCTTTCCAGCATTTGTCTGTATCACCTCTCTAGTTATGTTTATCTGTAGTTTTGTGTTAATTGCTATCTTGCTCCTTTATATAGCAAGGGGAATATAAAATTAAGAGATATCCATAACCATTAGCAAATGAAGGTCAGCTGCTAGGTTTCAGAGTAACCTGTGGAAAACTAACTGCAATCCATACCCTTGTGTAGCAGTAGGCAACTTACCAAGCTTGCCAGCTGCCAGCTTTTGTCAAGTGAGTTTTTATCCATCTTATCACGGCTTCCCAGAGAACATGTGCCCAGTCATGAAGCTGCTGAAGCTGTTCCCTGTCTCCCTCCTTGGACGTGCAGCTGTTGTGGTTTAACCCCAGCCGGCAACTAAGCCCCACAGAGCCGCTCGCTCACCTTCCCCTGGTGGGATGGGGGAGAGAATCAGAAGAGTAAAAGTGAGAAAACGCAAGGGTTGAGATAAAGACAGTTTAAGAGGTAAAGCAAAAGCTGCGTGCGCAAGCAAGGCAAAACAAGGAATTCATTCACCACTTCCCATCGGCAGGCAGGCGTTCAGCCATCTCCAGGAAAGCAGGGCTCCATCACGTGTAACAGTGACGTGGGAAGACAAACGCCATCACTCCGAATGTCCCCCCCTCCTTCTTCCCCCAGCTTTATATGCTGAGCATGATGTCCTATGGTACGGAATATCCCTTTGGGCAGTTGGGGTCAGCTGTCCCGGCTGTGTCCCTTCCGAACTTCTTGTGCACCCCCAGCCTGCTCGCTGGTGGGGTGGGGTGAGGAGCAGACAAGGCTTTCACTCTGTGTAAGAACTGCTCAGCAATAACGAAAACATCCCTGTGTTATCAACACTTTTTTCAGCACAAATCCAAAACATAGCCCCATACTAGCTACTATGAAGAAAAGTAACTCTCTCCCAGCCAAAACCAGCACAAGCTCTCACAATGTTTCCTTGCATGCACTGCGATTTCCTCCAGTGGTTCTCCTGCTCCCTCTCCCAACAGCTGCTGCTGCTGTGTTTTCTCCAGTGGCTTAGTCATGCTGAGGCATAAGCACCTCACCTCCACTGCCACAGACAGCCGAGTTTGGGTGAAACTGGCTCCCTCGTGTTAGGCTGCTGGAGAGAAGGATAAAAGCTGCTGCCCACGTGTCTCTGGCGGAGCACCAGTAGGTCTATTTTGTTGCTAAAGATTTACATAAAGCTGGTATTTGCAGTGTTTTGTCAGCCCAGCAAAATTGCCCATGGACTTTGCGCAGATTTGGTGGGTTTTTTTCCAGAATTCCACACATAAAAGGTAACCAGTATTATACATCACTATCTTGCTGTAAAGCAAACAATCCATCGTATTGCACAGCAAGCCTGTAAGAAACCAATGGTAATCCATTTGCTGTGAGATTTTCCTCTTTAGCTTAAAGACTCTTTATATTAAGAAGTAATTCTAAGTGGAATCCTTTGTATTTAAGAATTCTATGATTCTTGAGTTCTTTGTCTCATAAGCGTGAGCTAATGTGTACATGCAATGTGAGCCTGCTCTGTTGTTTGTACTCGTAGAGCTAGTTTTAAGCAAATGCATCTTTTATTCACATAAGTCAATAATAAAGGGTGGCCACCACATGAAAGCTAATCTCAGAACTCCAGTAAGAAGAAAACTTCCCAGAATTCCCAAGCTGTATTTTTGTGGTTTCAAAAGAATGCTGTTGAATCTGCACTTGGAACAGGGTAGCTGAATCTTATTTATAGCTCTGTTCCGTCTGGTTCATTTCCTCTTACTTCCCTACACAATGATATGAATGAAAATGACACTATTGACTATGTGGGTAACAATAAAAGAGCTTACAGAAATAAGATTTTTATAGTTTCAAGACTAAGGGAATCAAAAGCGTAAGAGTTATGATGTTAAAGAACAGGAGAGGGATCAGGCTGTGCTAGTTGAAGAGGTCCCACTGGTGGATCTTCTGAGTTTTGGGGGTTTTTTTGGTTTTAAGCACAACTTCACAAACTACAAATTCACATAAATGATGTGAACATTGAGAAAGACTTATGTGGGCATGGAAACTCCACGTCATAACTATAATTCTTCGTTTCATTTGCAGCCAAACAGCAAGACAGAATTAATTTCTACAATGTATACTTTTAAAAATTAATATTATTTTTAAGTATTCTTAATTTTTTTGGTTCTTCAGTGTTTTCCATATGAGCAAATAAACCACAGAGCATTCAAACATAAATCCACACAAAGCCATCAAAAGTCTGAAAAGGGGATGCATTGCAGACTGCAGACAGCCAGAAATACAGAAGCGGAAAAATGAAAACTTATGAGTATTTCCCAAAAGCACTGCTGTAGAGTATTGTATTATGGACAGCACTATAACTTGCAAACTAAATCAGGCAAATTTTTATTTCTTTTAATTCCCTCAGAAGCTAGATTATGCTAAATTTTGTCTATAAACAAAGAAAACATGGTGCCCTCCTCAACAAGCTTGCTCTGTGTATTTAAAAATGAACAATCAAGTCAGCAGCTAAGTTGGTATGAAGATGTGCTGGAGATGAGCCAGCGTGTCATCTGGAAGTGTCCCTGCCCATGGCAGGGAGGTTGGAACTAGATGATCTTTAAGGTCCCTTCCAACCCAAACCATTCTATGATCCTATGAAGAGCTCTCTGCAGTCAGAGCGTGGTGGAAAGGCTGCAGAGCTCCTTGCACTAAGGACGGTGGGCACTTTGTCATGAAAGCATGTGCAATTGGCCAAATTGGGAATTGCTCACATACAGCACTCTTGCTATAAGCATTGTTCTTCTTGTTCCATCGTCATGTCTGATGCATCTACACCAAGAAATTGGCATTGATTTCAGAGAGAGTCCCACACTTAGAGGTCTTCAGGGTAGCATCCTGAATACACCGTTTCAACTTTAAAAGCATTTACTGTTTTAAGGGGGTTTCTCTTTGTACAGATGGATGTTTTCTGGCCTAGACACCACTGACAAGTGGTGACAGATAGGAAGACTTATATTAGAAGTAAGCAAACACTATGACATCTTCAGGGTAATTTGAAGTGAAAATATTCAGACCATTTGTAATAACTTACAGGTAAAATTATACGCAAGTATATTATGAGCAAGATTACATTCAGTATTAATCACAGAGAGTAAGTACATATAGCTATCTTGTTGCTCCTGCCCTGGCATTTAATGACATTTTGATGTACATAAAGTATGAACAACAAATGTGTAAAAGAAAATCATCAATATATAGAAGAGGAATTATCACAGTGATGTGTATGTGGCAAATAAAGAAGGGAACTGGAATTCTTAGGGAATGCAACTATGCCAGTAAAATATTGTCAAATAATATGAAAATTTCAGCTTGATTGCATATAATAATAAAGAAGAAAAGTTTTACAGATGCTAGGGAGTTCTATCAGGCAGGCTTAATTTCTGACAGTGCCTGTGAGACAAGGATAAAGAGGAATGAAAGCTTTGAGGTATGAGAGTACTTTTCTCACTGCTTGTCTGTGCAATACCTTGGCCTTACAGCTTTAAGTCATCCACTCCGTATTTACTGAAATGTAATGTAAATGGGTTAAATTTAGCTAAATGCTTCACTTCTTTATACTAGTGTGAAGTTAATGAAACTACAAATGAAACTAGAAAAGTGAATCGATTGGCATGCAATGCCTTGGCATGGGATGCCAAGCACAGGTCTGAAAGTAGTATCACTAAACAAGGCCAGTCCAGGGATCTCAGCATTCACAGTGACTGAAGCCCTGAGTTTATGGATCTTGATTACACCCAGCAGGGTATCCTTCTTAGTGATGAGAGAAAAAAAAAATCTGAAGTCTGTCTCTTCAATATACTGTTACTGCTGTGAAGGTGGAGGGAAAGCTAGGTTTGTACACATTTTTCTTCTCTGTGCAAGAAAACTTCACCTGCTGCCATCTTTTGATTTGTGTATTTCTGTTCAGCAGTTTATAATGAAGATTTGCATTCTTTAGGATGCCTTACAGATTGTTGCTTTACTGTTAACTAATAATTGGTTTTACTTTAAAGTTCATAGCTGGCATGTAGTTAGTCCCCACTGAGAAATAGCCACTTTGCTAAACACGAACCAATTAATTGAGCAATAAGTTATCAGACAATAGGAGATGTTCCGATCTTTACATGCATACGTGTAAAAAATGTAGTGCAGCAATATTAGATGTCACGTTGCTAAAATAAGTTATTGTTTATAAGGGACTGTACAGTCAGATAAACTTGGTGTTGCATTTATTTCAGTTTGAAGACATTTGCTTTTTTGTTTTCACTTTGCTTTTTTAAGAAACAGAAATTAAATGACATTTACATTACTGTGTAAATTTCTTGAATTTTAGACTATGTGTTTGTCAGAGGAAGATTTTGACTGTTGTACCTTGCTCAAATACTAACTGGAAGTTTCATCATGTAAGTTAAGAGACAAAAAAGATCTAGTAAGTAGTTCAGCTTATTCCCCGGGGACCAGTTCAGGATCATTCTTCACAGTATTGTTCTGTGTAGATGTCCTGGTTTCGGCTGGGACAGAGTTAACTCTCTTCTTAGTAGCTGGTACAGTGCTGGGTTTTGGATTTAGTGTGAGAATGATGTTGATAACACGCTGATGTTTTAGGTGTTGCCGAGTAGCGCTTATCTTAAGCCAAGGACTTTTCACTTTCCCATGCTCTGCCAGCAAGCAGGTGTGCAAGAAGCTGGGAGGGAGCATAGCCAGGGCAGCTGACCCCAACTAGCCAAAGGGCTATTCCATACCATGGAACGTCACACCCAGTATAGAAACAGGGGGGAGTTGGCCGGGAGGCACGGATCGCGGCTCTGGCATCGGTCAGCGGGTGGTGAGCAACTGCATTGTGCATCACTGGGGTTCCCCCCCCCCCCTTTTTTTTTTGTTATATTCCTTTTCATTACTATTATTAATAGTAGTATTAGTATTACTATATTTTATTATTATTATTGTTAATTTTATATTTTACTTTAGTTATTAAACTGTTCTTATCTCAACCCACGAGTTCCGCCTTCTTTCCCGATTCTCATCCCCATCCCACCGGGAGCAGGGGGAGGGGGACGGGGAGCGAGAGAGCGGCTGCATGGTGCTGGGCTTCTGACTGGGGTTAAACCACGACAGTAGAGCTTTGTCCAGTTTCATTTGTCTGTGTCTCTTGGATTAGAGCTCCTGCCTTGTATCATCACATCATGACATTGAAAAGTTAACCAAGTGAATCTCATATAATCCTTGCTCTTGCACAGTAGATCGGAATACAAGTGGATGTGTACATATGGTTGAATTTAGCAGCAATAAATGAGGCTGAGATCACAGCGTTCAGACTGACTTAAGTTGCAAGTTTATGGATCTTGATTACAACCAGCAGGGAATCCTTCAGTGATGAAAGAAAAAATATTCAACAGCCTGTCTCTCCACTGTGTCTGTTGAACACACTTTCCTGATTTTGAATTAGATGTGTGCAAGTTCTGGGAGTCAGGCTCCTTGTAAAGATGCCAGAGTCTTAGAGAAGTAAAAATGGAAGAGTAGTACTAACAGTACTGTGACTACAGCCTTGCTTTCTCTGACGGCTTCTTTCCTTCCCCTTGCTTTGTGTCCTGTGTGAATTGGTACTGCTGTTACTCTACTAATAAGGTCATGAACACTATGCAAGGTCTAGCCTGTCTTTGTGCTGACACTGTGTTACTGTCATAGTTTTATTCTTGTCAGGGTATCTAAGTTTCAGAGAACATGAGTGATATATCATGTGCTGTATCCATCATGGCTTTAAAGAAGGCAGTTTGTAGGTTAGTAGACTACAGAAACTATGCTACCGTTGCTATAATCCCCACCAAAGTCAGTTTATGTCAGAGTTAGAAGTGAGGTCTGTAACACAGCCTCTTAGAAGTGGTTAATTCCAGAGAGTGGAAGGTGTCTGCAGAAATGCTGGGACCTCTTTGGGTTTTTTGTGAATGACCACAGCACAGTTGTTGGGGATTATATTATATTATTATACTTATATATTTATAGGGCCTGTGTACCTGTGATAGAAATTAAATGGATTATTCTTACTAAAGTAGTATATGCATTAGGCTGAATATGTTGTGAAGTTATTTTATTATGTGTAGTAATTACAGTATGAATACAATTACAAGTTACATACATGTTATTCCAGTTTTAAATGCAGTTATCTAATACCTAAAATGATGGTTGCTGTGAAAAAAAAAAAAACACCAAACTTAGCTGTATATTCACCCACAGAAGAGCTGGGTTGCTGATTCCTGTTTCTTAACTTCTTTCTTTAGCTCCGTGAGTAGTACAAATGTCCACTACACTCTTTATTACGAAGGTCAGAAATGAGCAGCTGCACTTGGTTTTTTTGAGCCACTGGTTCTCTAGGAATGGTCACCTGATTAGAACATACACAGCAAGCATCAACCTCAACAGTCAATGAGAAGTAGATACTGCCATGTTTTGGTAGTAACGGAGCTTTTTTCTTTGAAAAGAGCAATGTGTCCACATAAACTAAATACAGCAGATCAGCTGGATGATGGAGGATTCTAGATGCTTAGTTTAAATTCTAGTTCACTGATATCTCCTCACAGCCAACCAAACAGTCCTGTAGATACTTTGTTCCATATCTTTACTGTGTGGCCTGGAAACCCGACGGGTACTTCATGATGTAGAAAATTTTTTTAGTGCAGAAGAGCAGGAGAGAATCTACTTGGATGACAGCGATTGCCCCAAGAGCAGATGTAGATGTGACATCCAGGTGATAGCACAGGAATCAATACAGTGTTTGAATGCATACTAGCCTGTGTTCAAGAAAGGTAGCTGAACAGTCTCCCCAGGAGAAGGGAAACGGAAGCAAATTTACCAACAAGACTATAACACTTTTTTTAAGTGCAGAAAACATGAGAATGTGTTGTAATGTTGTTACACTTACGTAAGTGAGCAATTCCCCATCTTTTTGTACGTTGTCTCATTTTGGGCAAAATGATAAAAAGTCGGCAAGTTTTGGCACCTAATTTTTTGATGTGGAATTGAATAACTTTGGGAATTAGGGTGAAATGAAGACAGACGCCTTTCAGGAAGTGGGTTATCAATAGTAAGCTGCTGGATGAGCCACACAAATATTATGTGAAAGAGAAACTGATGAGTGAGGGCAAGATGGAGGAGCTGATGATCAGATATGGGGAAAAGACAGATAAAATGACATCTGCCAAAGGTAGACAGCCATTAATAATCACTTTACGCATTCAGAAGGAACCTTGAGAAAATGCATGTGCCTCTGATGATTTGGCAAAGCTAGCATTGTCCTCTGTGTCCAAATAACCAATGATTTCTAGCTTGTTTCAGAAAATTATCTTGCCTAACATAATTTACAGCTGGTTGCCAATCTCTCCTGAGAAGGCTGAGTCTGTCAGAGCTGTGAGGGTTAATAAAGCCTAGGACCAAAACTGAAAATAATCCCCTCTAACCCAAAAAAACAAACTGTTTAGAAAAACTCCAGAATGGTAAGTTGGTTTTTTAGGTGCTTCTGAACAAAGATGTCACTGGCAAAATTCCTCTTCCCAAGAAGTGTACAGACGGTGGCAAAATGAACACCACAGTGAAAAATCATAGAACAGTATGATATAGACCAGTTGAAGTAGACAATCTGTATTGCATGGGACAGTAAGTCATCAGGAGCAGGTTGAATAGTTCGGCATAATGGTCTCTTATTCATTTCCTGTCTCTTCAGTATATTTCCTACTTAATCTGTAGTCTCTGAGATAGGGAACTCTATTCAGCATGCCTGTAGTGGTGGAGATGTCAGCACTTGATGATAGTTCTTTGTGGTGTGGGAAAATTTTATTCTATGTACAACAGAAAGAAATATAGGAGATACGAGCAAATGCACACGGTACAGCAGACTGTTCGACTTTTCCATGTGGTTTTTAATCGTTTATTTGCAGATATTTTGAGGATAGAGGACTTTGGAGAACACAATTTCTGGGGCTGACACTGGGTGGTCCTACACATTCGGGTGTGTATGGGACTTTCCTGATTATTATTTTTGTCTCAAAACAGGCAGTCCATAGGGAGTGGTCCTCAGAAAACCATCTCCTTATGTCTGTCTTCTGCCATTCCTCTGGACATCTGTTTTGTTCTCATCCCTCCAATTGTCTGTACCTAAACCCTGTGTCCCCCTGCTTTGCAAGTTATTTGCTCTGTGCTGACCCTTCTCACCTGTCTGTTCTCAGGCAGCACCCTGCACTCGTTTCCTCCGTGGCGGCGAGCAGAACAGGAAGCTTTCTGTACCCTGCACAGCCTAGGACCTGGGAGAAGCTCTGCAGCCTGCTCAGCTGTGCTTCACACATCTCCCAAGTGCTAAGTGAGAAGAACAAGAGGTAAGACCTTACATGAACCGTCTTATGTATATATTCTAGTTTGATCTAAAAAGAGAGTTCAAGTCTGTTGCCTGATGCTGTTACTTAATAAAGTGAGTTGATGGATGGTTGGGACAATCTGTGTTGCACCCAGAGCTGGATACCAAGGATATTTTCAGCTCCTTTGGAAAGTTACTACAAGGAACTTGGCTGGTTTTATGAATAGCTTGGCTGCTGATCGCAGTTCTGGGTCAAAGTGATGCTGACACAGATTAGCAAAAGCTAATCCCACACCTTGCTTCTCCTGTCTTTGGATCTTCTCTGCCTAAGCACCTGACAGAACAGCATCCAGCACTGTGCCTGAGTTGAGCCCTGCCTCTAAGGACGACTGACTCTGGAGCACATTTACACTAGTAAATCTAAAGAAAATGGGGACTGCAAGGGGGACACTGCTTTGTTGTTATTCTCCCTCCCCCTCAATCTGTTTTTGATGGGGAGAGCAGAGAAAAGTAATTTCTTAGTGTTCACCTGCAACACTCAAGAGAAAAATCTTCCGTGCTCCCAGCTCCTGTGTGACATGCCAGGAATGCTGGAAGCAGGCATGGGAGAAGGCCAACTGACCCCGGGCAGGCAAGCAAAATACACGTTTTTCTAGCTCTGCTCCACATACCAAAATATTCCCCAAATTCATCTCACATTTCCTGCTGGAGAGTTGGCAGACATGCTTCTCATAGAGAGAGACTGTGGTACTCAAATATGTTCAGGATGCCTTGGGGCTAGTAAGAGGCATCTTGTCAGAAGATTTGCTAGGGATTACTACGAGGGAGTGGGTTTCATGTGCACTGCTCTCAAACCCAACCACCAGTTATATCTTAGAATCTGCTGAGGTGTAGCAGTAAAGAGGAGCGGATCATGAGTCTCACTGTACAGCACTGCAAATGCCGTGGATTACAAGAAGGCTTTTCCCACTGCAGGCAAATGTAAGCAAGGACAGAATTAGACCTTCTATGAGAGTGAATGTCAGGTTTTCACCAGACGTTCTGCCCAACTTGCAGCTAATGACCTCATTATTTTCCTTTCCACTCATGCAAATAACAGTACGTAGTATTGCTAGGACTTCCTTCTCTTGTTTAGGGTACAGTATAAAAGAATTTTTTAAGAATTTTATAGTATATGCCTTTCCTATTTTAAACCAACATCGTCTTGGTTTGCAGCTAAATGATACACCACATCCAATGAGGCAGATATTTGGGCTGATGCGAACTTCATTTTTCAGGAACAGGACAGATGGAAAGTTCTCATATTCAGAGATCTCAGAGTTATCTGTAGGTAATATGTTAAAGAAAGAGGCGCTAAAGGCTAGGAAGACTTTTTTTTACAACTCAGCAACATGTAATTCACTGCTTCACTGAGAAAGAGATGGAATTTAGGTTTTTTTCCCTTATGGTTCTTCCCAGCCTTTTTGTGAGAGTGCATAAGTTTGTGTGTGTGTGTCTCTGTGCCCACATGTGTGTGTGTGCCATATTGCTGGTGCTCAGATTGCCTTTTTTCCTATTTTATTTCTAAATTTGGGAGGGAACCCCGAAACTCTGGGAGAGTGATGGAGCAGCTTGACTTTAGCATCAGTTCCTGTGATGTTATTTATGTGATGTGTTTCCCACAGATTCCGTCAAAGTAGGAACTGTTCCCCATCACACCCCACCCCCAGTCCCATCTGGACTCCGACCAATCCCCCCATTTTCTCTATAAACCTAAAAAGCTCAGCTGCGTTCTTTTGTTCTTCTGCCTGTGCTCAGCCAGTCCGTATAATAGCACCCTTTCTCTCAGACCTTCTAAACCTGGCTGGCATTGCTGTAATGAATGTGTAAGTGACAAAAAGAAAAGCAGAGTGTAAAAGATGCTAATCAGCCTTTGTTCTTTTCAGACATGACATGCAGGACCTGAAGTATAGATTTTGTATGGAGAGAGATAGATTTTAATTAAGCATCTTAATAGAGAAATCCTTCTTGTTTTTTTCAGAATAAATTAAGGAAGTAACTTTGATGCAATATCATTTTCATCTAATCAGTAACATTCTGAAATTACCATGTTGTTTTCCATTAGAAATACCATCATCCAACAAATCAGATAAAATTATTTAACATAGCTATATTGCAACCTCAGCTAACATTAGCCTGGGCATGTGTATACACAGAACAGCAGATGGCGAGTGAATTGACAAATGTTTATAGGGAGAAAAGGGCACACAGTATCAACAATTTTATATACTCCTTTGAATAAGATGCCCATATCCGATCTAGATTCACTAATAATCAAATAAAGGCTTATCAGGGTTTTGCCATCTGCATATAGAGAATACTGATTACTGACACCAATAAAAGGCAAATGTCATTAGCTTTTACTTGTATTCACAGATTATTAATATCTCCATTAAAACATTTGACTTTATATTTGGCATGAATTCAGAGGTTTTTGTTTGACATAAACTGATAAGTTGACAGAGACATTCCCATTAGCTTTTATACCATAGTGTTTGCCATTTTTTTAACATACAAAACAAAGTGCATGAAGAGAAATCACCTTGCAAAGCTGGGACAATAGTTATAAGTCTGGAAAAGCGATAGAGTTGCTGCTATGTGACTGTATCTTCGATAAATGTGTGTGGTGGTTATGACAGTTTTACACAACTGTAGTTTGTGTGGACAAATTTACAAAGTTCATATTCATGACAGCCAGAGGCAAGCCACAGTTAGCCTTGCATGTCCAAGCACTCTTAATTGTTATTAATATTTATTTGCTATTACAGTAGTGCCTTGAGGCGAAGTCAAATGGGTGCCATGTTTGCCCAAAGTGAGAGCTTGACAAAGTGACAAGGAATGGGCAGCTGAGACACCTGGAGATCAGGTGACTTATTCAGCAGCTTACAGAGAATCTTTATGTGAGCTGGAAACAAAATGCAGCTCATCTGAGTAGGATCTCTCTCTTGACCCACAATACACACTTCTCTTTCTAATGGAAGGAGTTTTCCCAAGAATAAGACATTCCCAGTTGTGGTGTAGGGAGTGTTACCTCTTGATCATCTCATTCAATTCTGTCAACAAGTCACATGAGGATCTGACTTAATAAAAAGCAAGGAAACCAGAACTAACCATGTTCCATTTCTTCACCTACCATAGAAGCTGAACTAAGGGTTTAGGGCATATGAATAGGCATTACAAGAGCATGCAACTTTCCCTCTCAGAACAGACTTTCAGGATCACTGCAGTTGTCATCTTGGTTCCTTTAGTTTGGCTAGATTTTTACCGGTTCAAGCAATAGGAAAATCTAAGACTGCCAGTATTTTTTTACGTGACTTGAAGTCCTGTGTAATAGGCTCCATCAAAAAAAAAAATAGTCACTTTTTTTGCCATCACAGCTGTAACACAATTTCATGTGGTGTCCTTAAGATTGCTACACACACTGTAATTTCTCATATACAGCTGTCAGCAATAACCTTTTGTGGCAGCAGAGAGAAAAAATCCCCAAAATACATATTTGCCTAACATATACTTGTAGAGCTTAAATCCTGTCTAACCGCATACAGCTGTGTTTCTCTGATCTCTGGTGTAGTGGAGGATTGTGCTTTTTGCTTGTAGGTAGAGCAGAAGCAGCTGGCAGGGCTTGTGCAAGTAGGATCTCAGAGGAAATTCGCAGTCCAGCCTTAGTTCTGCTCACCTGGTGCATGCAAGGACTTGGCACCCTCTGCAGTCCTACATATGCACAAGAACATAAAATATTTTGTGTTCTTATCATTCAGTTTTCCTTCTTTGATTCTGAACACAAATAACAGCTTAACCTAATGAGAAGTCAGAGGGAAAAACCATAAAAAGATGGTACAAGTCAAGAACAGATGAGGACTGCAGGACTTGTGAATTTCAAACACGCAGCAGTGTGTGTTTCACTGCCTGCTGCCTCTCCTACTGTCACAGACCAATTTATATTTTGCGCCTCAACAGGAGACGCCCCACTGCCGGCAGAAACTTTTAATGATCCTCAGCCTCACATGCTGCTCTGGAAACAAGCTCTGAAGAATGCGGAAGATTTTGCAACATATTATTCCTATAAATAAAAATGTATTTCTCACCAGGAATTCATATTCAGATATACTCTTCCACATTTTAGCATTGTGGGTTTTTTTCTCTTCTGGGTATGCATTACCCCTTGTTCAGGTCCTTTTAGCTTTTTCAGGTATCTCTTTGTCTTGTGAACTCTGGTGAGCAGTAGTATTGTCAGTGGGATTTTAGTTTATTGATTTGTGTGAAGAGTCTTCCTAGTTTCCTTCTACTTATGAAGTTGTAATGAGTCCTTTCCAACCTGTAATTCATACATTATCTGAGCAGGAAGATGGAAATATTGCAATGAGAAAGCTTCAGGTAGGAAGCTACTCACCTTAATGTCCACAGTTACACATTGTGCAGTACCCCTGGCGTTACAGTAGTTTGTAGCTGTGGCAGCCTTTTTGCATGGTCCGGATTTTAAAGTGCTGTCAGAGGACAGGCCCTAGAAGCATACAAAACCACGTTTGCAATTTATTTAGGTACAAAAGCTGTTGGTCTCTGATGCTGCATCAACATTAGTGTTTTAGCTGGGATCAGCAGCGGGCTTTGTCTTGCTGCTGTGTCTTGGTACTCATCTTGAGGTGGTCTTGGTGTGCATGACCTGCATTCCTTTCAGATAACACTGAAATGGAAGATGCACTCCAGGAGTGCTCATGATGAGCTACAGCTGCAAATGGTATCTGGCCCATGGGGGATCACACTAGAGCCAGTCCAAAGTTTAAAACAGACAAAAAAAACCCTCAAATGTGTATAATGTTGCTGTCAGGTCCTCAGCACCAGGTACTTGGTTCTACACATCTGCTCCTATTGCTAGTAGATGTGCTACTGCAGTGCTCTAATGTAGGTAGTATCCGAGACGTGAGTCCCAACTCAGCACTTTGCATAGTCTGCTGTGCTAACTACACATAGTTATCTGGGGTCTAGAGCACGAGCAAAAATTCAAGCACCATCCAGCTAAGATCTGAGTCACTGGGCCTTGTTAAGACAAGAGCCACAGACGCAGATATCACTAACTTGAGTTTTACATATGGAATGAAAATAGTGTAAGAATTACCTCAAAAAAAAAAAATTCCTGGGAACTGTTGTGTGAAATGATAAGATTTACAAACAAATGTAACTAGCCAGGAGTCCCACCAGACATTTGACAGTGAGTTCAATGTGGAGTTAAAAATACAGGATAAGGTGGAGGTGGGAAAGGTTGGAAAACTTTCTGAAAACTATTTCATGGAGCTTGCCTGGCATTTTTCATTTTTAAATTATGCATTTGAAACAATGTTCAACACAGCTGAAGAAAGACTGAGAGAGGGGTAGCCAGGGAGACACGGCCACAAATCTTACCAGACCTAATAAATAATGAAGCTTAGTATCCAGGCATCCCTGACTACAGCAGATCCTTTCCTAACTAAACTAGAGTGCCCCACAATCTGGTTTGGTGTTCCATGGTAAAATGCAGATAGCATTTGTTCTGAAACGGGAGTCTGCCAACCAGAGAAGGAAACTGGCTTCACTTGTCTCCCTCGGCTTCCTGGATGCATAGTTAGTGGCACGTAAGAGATTATGTCTCTTTGGCTGAGAAGCAGACAGTGGTGTTACATATGAAGATGGTACCTTGCCAGTGCTATGGTTGGTAGAGCAGGACAAGGCTTTAGTACATTTCTAAGCATGTTGCTTGAGGCAGAGTAAGCGGGTTTTGCAATTAAATCTTGCCGTCGCTTGATGCTGAATGTGACCATGGCTGTGGAACTGTATGGAGAAGACAGTATACTATTGGAACAGCAGAGATTCTAAAGAGATCATGTTAATTGCACATGTAATTGCATCAGTTAAATTATTAAAGTATATTAATGATCAAATCTCTTTTGGATATAACTTGATAACTAGCTTGGTTCATGAGGAAACTGCCCCTTGAGCAAGGAGCAACCTAGCATCACAAATTGGTCCATCCCTTTTTCTGGAACATCTGTGTTCAACCACCTTGGAATCATGGAAAAACAGGTGAATTCAGCTTGGAAGGGACCTCTAGATGCATTTGGTTTAACCCCCCACTCAAAGCAGGACCAACTCTGAAGTTTGACCAGGTTGCTTAAGGTTATACTGCAAGATGCCAGGGGAGCGTAACTGACCCATGATTTTGATGCAAAGGACAGACTTAGAGTTGTGAGAAGATGAACTTAGATGAAGCTCTATAGCCCGAGGTAGATAGTGCTCATCATCTCCCAGTCTTTCTCATGGTATGTTAGTGGGATTAGCCATCTAGTTTGCCAAGTTTTATGTAAGAGGAAGACTTCTAGCTAAGATAAGATCAGCTACAGAGAGACAAACTTAGCAGAACTGAGTCTTAGTTCATGTCATGCTTTGGCTGATATCATGCAGGTCATCTACGCAGTGCTGTCCTGCTAAGAGGCCTTGCTGAATTTCTGAAACTCATATACCTTCCTGAGTCTCTGTTTTCCTCACCTGCAAGTTAGTCCATTTTTATTCCCTCTATCTTGGCTCCAGCACTCCCTAAAGCTGTTTGGGGTTTTTTTATGCTTCCCTTTTATGAATGCTGTGCTTAAGCAGTATATGGATAGCAAGCACACGGCTTTTGCAGGTCATAATGTTCTTTATTTTCTCAATGTGGTTCATTTAGAGGCACTTTAAGGAAACATTTTCCTGCAGGTTGCTTGTGAAAGGAGATTGCTTTGGGTAGTTTCTTTATATTCAGTTTATCTTGACTTTTACATGAAGTGCAAACGTACATTGATAATACATGGAAATGGTCAAAAGGAGAAATTAAAACTGCTTGCATATGCTTTTTGAAATGTGTTTCTGCTCTGAAAAGTAATTATGTGAATCTGACCTGGCCTCACTTAGCTCATCTTCTCCCTGAGAGTCAGGTCTGCTGACATTAGCAGAGTGGTTACTGTTGTCAGAATGGTCTTCCTGGCTACTCTCTGAGAGACTGAATTAAGTTTGAGATTTTATGCATCATCAGTAGATTTTTTTTTCCCCACTGTAAATTCTAATTGCAGGAATACTTCAAGCACTCCTGTGCCTTCAGGATATGGTTGACAGCACTGCACAAGTGTGACTGAGATCCTGATAAGCAAGTGAAATGACATGGATGCATAAGTTTACCAAAAACAGAACTAAGAGAATGTTGCTGGGGTGACAGATGGAACAAAACTTTGGTGAACATGGATTGAGAATGCTTTGGCACCTATTGCAGGTAAGAATGCCATGTAATTTCTTATGTGTCTGGATGCATGGTGCACATACATACACCTCTGAATTTTTTTCTGATCCCATGAAGAATCCCAGGGACATGCATTTGGCCACATTTCTTATTTATTTTTAAAATTTGGGCGTGAGTTTGAATGTGCAAATTTAGGCTTACAAAGATCAGATTTGTCTTTTCAAAAATCAGAGGTTATTAGAACAACTTCCTTTTCCCCTTGAAAACTGCCATCAGCTACCCCAGAATGGCTCTTGGCTTGGAAATGTATGACTTGAATTGTTAATTAGTGTTTAGGTTTGTACATGAAAAGCTGATATTCTCTACCTCTCTGAAGGAAGAGAGGACGATGACCATTTTAGAACCAGTTCATTTCCAGTCTGCTCTCCGTTTCGACCACTGATGCTCCTACCTTGCATGTGAAATGAACCAGCTGTTACTAGATTTCACAAAAGAAAGATGCAGACTCAGTGATTGTCAGAAGATTGTCTGTATTCAGATTTGCATAGGCTTCTCCTTCATTTCAGCCTCCTTCACTTGCCTAAAGAAACTAAAATGTGTGAATTTAGAAGCACTATGATACCAGTAGTCCCCCTCTGTATATAATATATACTCCTCTTTTCAGTGAATCAGAAATACATGATCAAAAACCCAGAATTTTTTTTAAGAATAGCATGCAGCTAAGGGGATTTTATTACATAACAAATAGTAACAATAAATATGATCTGTGCTTAGATTGTAACACAGGTGCTTTTCCACAGAATATAGACCCTGAAGTAAGTGATAAAAAGAACTTAGTAAATGGATAGTATTAGAGTGGGGTTTGTCAGGCAGTATGCTGCAGGATTTATTAATGCTAATATCTGTTAAAATACATTTTTTGTTAGTCCTTCTCCACATATAGTTTCAAATCTTTCCATTGAAATCTTGCTGTAGAAATAAACCTGTTTAAAAGAATTTACTTCTGTGGCACAGCATGCCTTAAAATTTAACCAAAAGTCAACGTGATAAAAAAATTGATCAGTTCAGTGAACACATTTCTTTGCCTTAAACTGAAACGTGCATTCTGAAAGAGCATGGCTTGTGAACTGGAGATCCATGAAAGGAACAGACCTGCTAAAAGAATAACATTTTGGTGCAACAAGCTTATTTGCTTAACAGCTTTCTACTGCAATTAATATATGCGGCAAATGCGTTTATTTAATGTGACAGACTGCTCAAATAACCCTCTTTCAAGAGTGGAATTATATAATCTGGAAATAGCAGAGTTACATTGAGATTAAAATTATTGAATGTCTTGTTTATCAAAAATGCCAGCAGCACTGCCTCCTCCTTTTCTCTGTACTTCATGCTGACTTGTAAATGATCTGCTTGGACTCTGGTGTCCTTAAATTAATGAACTGTCTGAGACCACTGTTCAGCATAAGACTGCTGTTTGGAACAAAAGAAAGAGAAACTGAAAGAAACCCTGAGGAAGAGAGTTCGTGCAGCAGCAGTAGTGAAAGTATTTGACCTCATCAGGCTTTGTGGGTTGGCAGTTGCATTGGTCCTACAAGACTGAAACTACGAGGATGCTAGGGGCAAGACATAAAAAAATAAAGTGGCAAGATTTATAGTCACGGATCAGCCAGTCCCTTGGGCTTGGCTAATCAGTGGTTAGGCCATGTTCAGTTGCCTCCACTGAGACCACCTTCTCCTGAGACACACACTGGGGACCTTCTGACCAGAGAATTGGCTTGGGCTGAGAAAAGGGACGCAGGCAGCGTGGTCTGCTGCCCGCTGCAGAAAATGCCACATGGGACGTCCTGAGCAGCGTATGGCTGCAAGTCACAGCAGCTGCCCTCAGATGGATAATGTAAGCATGATTTGGGCTTGAACTGCCATTTTCAGGAATCGCTGTGCTGGTGAGGGTGTGAACATGCATCAGCCAAGCCCCTGCCGTTGTCACTGTCCCATTCTGCACACCTCTGTCAGAGGCTTGCTCCCTCCAGCCTCCTCAACAGTGTTTAAAAAATACACAAATTGTTTTTACCTCATGCTGTGAAATAAATAATAAAAGGGGAGGGTGGACTAATATCTGTTAGCTAATGGGTAAACAGAAATGACTGGCCCAGCACGCATTGAGGGTGGGGAACTGGCAAGGACAGGGACTCATCAGATGGTAGCCAGCAGAGCACTACAAGGAGCAAGGAAGGTGATACGAGCCTCTCAGAGCAACTGAGACTTCTAAGCCCCAGGAAAAGGTAGTGGGGTTGCTGCTCCTTCACCCGGTAATTGGATGACTTTCATTTCTGTTGATTTAATTGACCTGGCCCCCAGAGTGGCCAGTCTTTGAGCTGTTGCCTTGTTGTTTGTCCCTAAGATCATTTCTGCAGCTACTGAAGGATGTGGAAAGGAGGGGAGAAGGGTGCTGTGTGCTTCTCCATTGGCTGGTTTGAGACACTGGAACCCTGAAGTAAAATCAAAACACAACCTTCAAATCAGAAATCATCTATGAAAATAGACTTCTCCCTGCAGCTGCTTGGAGAGAGGAGCAGGTGAAACACAAAGCTGGTGATGGTTCTACCCTGCATGCCCTTAAAAGGGTTCAGATCATAGAGAGCTCAAGGGCACTCTCACTGTTAAGCCAAGAGACAATCTCCAGTTTCAGTTAATTTTAGAGCTGTAACAAATTCCTCTTCCCAACACCTCCAAATGTGGGGATTGGTGAAGAAAAGTTTTCATGACTTCTGAGTCTGGTGTTCTCTGTTACTAGTACTGCCAAGGTGGTTAACTCTTTCACATAGTTGCATATCATTTTGGTGTTCCATTCTGAAACCTATTCTGCTCCATGGCTTTTTCTTGAAATAGCAGCTGCATATTTCAGAAAAGAAAAAAAGTTCATTCTGGGTATCGGTATGAGCAGCTGCTGAATATTAGAAAATAAAAAGCAAGGCCAAGTTACAGCAGACACAGAGTAGCTCAAATCTGCTCTGAACAGCGGAGTGCCCTCTGAGCTGATGTCAGTTGGTACTATATAGTTTTGGCTAGAATAAGCATGCAGAAAATTTTTTAAATTATTCTGATGATTTGGGAATGGAAGTGATAAAGTACTATTTGATATAGTCATGATTGCATTGAATGTGAAGTGGCGTACTGCTTTTAACCAAGGGAGTTCTTATAATGTTTTTTGTGCCCCATATGATGCAGGAAGGCACTTCCCTGCTTTTACTAGTTTACTGCTTTCTCTCTCACATGAAGATAATCCTAATATTGAAGTATTGCTAATTTACAAATGTCATGAAAAGAATTCATCCAGAGTTGCTTCAGAGAGAGGTGTTGAAAATCATCAGTGTGGTCCTAAACAAGGCAGGAAATAATACCCTAAAATGTTACCCAAGGGGCTGCTGAGCTAGCTGAATTGAAAATTTAACACAGTAGTTGTTAACGAATTTGGGGATTGTGATGCCAAACTCTTTTTGAAACATTTGAATCTTTGGCAGTGCTGGAAAGGGAAGTAAATCAGCCGTGTTCTGGTGGCTTAGAATCTGTTTCTGTCTCATAAATTGCCTAGGAGATTACAGGAGAGAAATCTGCAATACAGTGTGTGCTACAGTAATGGGTAATCCTTGTCAATAGTTCAGGAACACTCCTATAGGGTGTAGTTATCATCTGAGTAGCTTATAAGATTTTTAGAGTATGAGAAACTTCCTGACCGTTTTTTCTTAACCCCACTAGGAACACAGGGCAGTAGTCCAGCTAAAAGTCATACTTTCCCCTCATGGGTAAAATATGCGGGAATTGGACTGTTTTGGGGAGTTGCAATTCTGCTTTGTATTGGAGAACAAGACCCAGGAGTCTGTATAGGAGAGGGAAACTCTTGTGTGTGAAGGAGCCCATACCATTGATCCCTGATAGATGAAGCAGGGAAGATGTCATCTAGCCAGGTTGCACATGCACCTACAGAGGGCTAGTTCCCCTCCTGCCTCCTTGGTCCTGTTGGAAATCTTGAGAGCAGAGCTAGGTCAGGGGCTCCAGACTATAAGCCAAGGCAGGACTTGTAGTCATCTCAAAGATTTTCTGCACATTGGACTGTTACTACCTTGTGCTGGTTAGTTTTGTGTCATTCCTCTTCTTCCTTCCCTTGCACGTCTCTTCGCCTCAGTTTCATTCCACTTGTGCACCTCTTACCCTTTTTCTTGGTTGTGCTCTCCTGCCCTTCCTATTTATTTATGTTGCATTGAATTTTCTCCTTTACTTAAATTATGGCAATGTTACGCTGTTTGTTTCCATCAGCTTGTCTGTTCTGCTGGGCTATTTTACCGCTTTTCTCAGCTATAGAAGTTCTTATATATAATCAGGTAGTGCTCTCTGTTGCTCTGTTTGTTCAGTGCTTAGCACAGTGTGCCCCTATTCTTGGTTACCTCTTAGAATCCATGCCTGTAAAAGTTACAGTTTCTTAACAGTAGTCATGCTTGAGGATGCCCAATTAGGATTTTCTACAGCCCACTGTAAAGTACCCTGACTACAGCCTGCCCATGCGGGAGCACACTGCATAAACATTTGTAAAATTGTGAGTAACAAGGTAAGGAACCAGATCCTTTCCCTTCTTATCTGGCAAAAAAACCCTTTTCTTTGGTCAGCACTATGCTGGCAGAAGCTCCATTTTAAATACCTTCCAAGAGTGTTTGTGCAACATCTAGAGACCACAGTATCTGTCACTTTATTTTTTTTCTGAGAGTCTGGGAAACTCCTTGCGACATCCCCAACCCTGGAAAACTTCCAAGTATTCCTAAGAGAATATAATAAGGCTTTAACTCTGAGGCTTTGCATTTTCGAATGTGGAGGAGGCTGTTTCCATTCTTGCCAGAGGATTTGGCAGTCGCTGCATCTCGTTGGGACTATCACCCATTTCAATTTGAGGATGCAAAGCCTTCTTTCAGTGTGGTCTTTGTAATATGGGACATGCAGATGGGTATCTGGGCAACATGGAAAAAGCTTTTGCTTACAGCTAGAGGATGAAGAGAGCAACCAAAGAATTCAATTTTTAGTCCCATTCTCCCCACATTTTAAGAATAACTGAATTGCTAACTGGTGTTGCCTGTTGCCCAGAGAACGCCGCGTCATCTTTAAGGGAGTAATGTTGTCTCTTCTACATGCTAAACTTGCAGACTCTTCAGGCTACAGCACCCGAATTTCCCTCAGGTGTACTGAACATTTCAGGTGATGATTGACCGCTCTCCCTGATATTTGTATGATTATTAGTCTCTTCTCTGTGTGCTGTTCAACGGACAGCACTGCTCATAAAAAACAGATAGGAGCAAGTTGGGCTGCTCCCCCTGGTGAGTAGGAGAGAGGATGGGCTGATTGATGACCCTTGGCTGTTTTCTGATGTTGCAGTTGTTTTTTATGATGTCATTAGGAGGCTATAGTCACATTAAGGAATCCCTCATGACATCATAAAGGACTTGATATTTCGCTAATGTTATTTCAGCAGAGTGGAGCTCTGGCATTTTATAGTCTTTGCTTTCCCCGTAGAATTAGGAGTTGTCTAACTACAACCTGGAAGAAATGCAAAAATAGTCAAATGCCGACTTCAAAAGTTATGGTTGAAGAATGCTAATATATTTGGCTCTTTCGAGGCACACAGCACCTTTAGGTGGAATACATGATGTGTTTATAAAAGATGCCATCAGTGAATACATATCCTCATGCAAAGGAAGAATCAGGCATGCCTTCCACTTCTTTTGGTGCACAGACACAAAAAAATATTTTTTCTGGACACTTTTTGGAATAGCATGAGAGATAAATGGGCCATAGGATGGCACCTTGGCACCATATGGGCTTTGGCATAAGAAGACAGAGTTGTGGTGTAATGGTGAGATCAGGAAAACACTGACAATGGAGCCAGAAGCTATCATTTCCTAACATAAGAGGGGAATGCTAAACCCTGTACTGAGAAGAGACACTATTTTGAAGAGCTTGGTATAGGTGGAGAAAGCACTGTGAGTGCTGTTGCCAACTGTACCGTAAGAGGGGTATGTGAGGACTGAGGTTGGTCAACCTTGTTGAGTGTCACCTCACAGTGCGAGAGCTCAGCATCTTCGTTGCAGTAACACAAACATTTCCCCAGGTGAAACTGCTGTTAGTTAAGTGTAGGAGACTGGGAGAGGAAGGAGGAGGAGGTTTGCGTACCAAGGGAGAAATCAAATTACAGTTTGCTTTACTGCAGTATTAAGGGATCCCTCTACATGGCTTTATGCTGGTCTCTCCTGCCTTCCTTTCCTAATGCACTCAATAGTATATAAATACTCTGAATGGTACCTTAATCTGTCCCTTTTTCACAGAGGAAATACAGCTCTGGTTTTACATTAATTTTCTTTGTGTTCTCTGAGAGTTCCCAAAGCAAAGGAACTTATTTTTAAGCTGCATTTCTATGAATTTTGCTCTCTTCTCTCTGGTTACCCCAATATGTATGTACTAAACAGCAATAATAATATTTATTGCATTGATTTAGGATTTTTCATTACTTCTTATCTGTGACTTTGGAATAGAACCTGGGAAGCCAGCGAAGTGGCAGAGCACCCAAAGCCCCACTGAAAGGCAATGGGAATTTGTCGTGGTTTAACCCCAGCCAGCAGCTAAGCACCACGCAGCTGCTCCCAGTGGGATGGGGATGAGAATCGGGAAAGAAGGCGGAACTCGTGGGTTGAGATAAGAACAGTTTAATAACTAAAGTAAAATATAGTACTAACAATAATAGTAATGAAATATAATAATAATAATTGTAATGAAAAGGAATATAACAAAAAAAAGAAGGGGGGGAAAGAAAAAAAAAGAAAAAAAAACCCCAACAGTGATGCACAATGCAATTGCTCACCACCCGCTGACCGATGCCAGAGCCACGATCCACCCCTCCTGGCCAACTCCCCCCTGTTTATATACTGGGCATGACGTTCCATGGTATGGAATATCCCTTTGGCTAGTTCGGGTCAGCTGTCCCAGCTATGCTCCCTCCCAGCTTCTTGCACACCTGCTTGCTGGCAGAGCATGGGAAACTGAAAAAATCCCTAGCCCAAAATAAGCACCACTTAGCAACAACCAAAACATCAGCGTGTTATCAACACTATTCTCACACTAAATCCAAAACCCAGCACTGTACCAGCTACTAAGAAGAGAATTAACTCTATCCCAGACGAAACCAGGACAGAACTGGACCTTTACCTTGCACAGATGCTTTCAAAAATCCTTGCTGTTGACTGTAGAATCCCTCTTGAAACAGGCTTTTGGCTGCTAACTGTTTTAAAAGCTGTTGAAATTTTTACCCATTATGACAGGCAGAAAACTGCAGAATCTAAAAGACTCTGCCATATGGATGTTAATCTGAAATGAACACTGTCTTATTTCACATAGAGAACTATACAAAATAAAAAACTCCCTCTGAGACCCCAACTGGATTTGCTGTGGGATCCGTTTTGGCCAGAATCCATCTGCATACTAAAAATTCAGTAAATTAGAATGATGGGGTTTTTTCCCTCCAGAGAAGCTACTGCAAGTACAAGTACGTAACACCTCAAAATTATTTTACAACCCCCAAAACAGCTAATTGGCCTGTTTGGTATGAGACACAAGCATTTTCTGAAATACAAGCAAAAAGTAAAAAAAAATAAAATCAGAGCAAAAATTAGTCTGCTAAGAGGAGGCTATCACATTCGTAAAGAGAGACTGGGGAGTTCGGGGTCTGGGAGACGCTGTCAGCTGCCAAGTTACAAGAGTCAGTGAGCTAGTGGTTGCTTTTAGTTTGTTCTGTGAGTTAGATGAGAAGCAGATAAACTTGAGGCTTTTCTTGATTTTCAGCATAAGGAAAATTAACTTATAAACGCACCTCTCATTAGAGGAAACATAGGAGAAGGCAGAAAGGAGAGACCTGAACTCCAGAGAAGAAGGGGCAAAAGCTGAAGGGGGAGTAGGAGTCCGTCCTTGTACTCCACAGTCTGAGAAAATAATAGGAAAACCCTTTGCCTTCCTCCTTGCCTTTCCTTCGTCTGGAAGCTTAGGCCTCTTCGGTACTTTTTAAGGCAATGAAATGAATGATGTTCCTTGCGCTGAAAATCAAGAAAAGCTTTGGTTTTCTTGATTCCAGAATGTATCTTTAGGAATGCTCAGTGCCACTGCTCTGCAGATAAAAAAACTGCCTAAATTCATTTATATCTAGGGCTAGTCACTTTACCCATGTTTTACACTCTTTTCTGAAGTTTAAAGCTTTAATTATAGTTTTCTTAGCTGGCAGATTGTTTAACATTTTTAAGGAATAAATAAAATTAGCATTTTCTCTGTAGCTTACTGAAGCAGTATATTCCTTTTTGCCTTTTCTTCCAAGACCCTCCTTTTCCTAGTATATGTCAGTACAGGAGGAGAATAACCAAGGGGGGGGGGGGGTGGGGGTGGAGAACATTAAGTGACATTAAATCAAAGATAATTATCAGCTGTCAGTCAGTGAATGGCACAGAGCCAGAGCAGCACTCAGTAGGGGTCTGCCTGTCCAGCCTTACTTCCTTTCCCTTCAGAGTTTGCAAAAGGGGTAATATTTGTCTTTAAACAACATAATTTATTACCAGGTGAATCTGGAATTTTAATACAAAGCTCCATTTGGAGAATGAAAACACCTTTCAATAGAACAGTATCTCTGATGATGCATCATTTATCCTTTCCATTTCAATGCCCCAGTCTCAGCATCCAGTATTGCAGCAGTTTTTTTCTTCTCCTGCTTGGAAAGAAAAATATTCTTATAATTTTGAAGGGGTTACTGTCACTGACGTTATTAATAGAGCTATGTTATTAAATTACTTTATATACACCATGTATAATATTTGTCCTTTTTTAACATGCTTGACATAAGAATCTCAGTGAGAGACCCTGGTGTAGCATCTGCATTTCAAGAGAACTTCAGAAAAAAACTGTAAGGAGGCCTTAATCTGTTCTACATGAGAGGAATGGGAATCCTTGTTTATGTTCAGTGAGGACTAAATATGTCAGCTGGCTCTGAAACCTTTTCTCATGTTATGACATGTTCCCAGTATTATGTTTGACCAGTTCCTGTCAATGAACTGGTCCTTTCAATAAAATTCTAGGATATTACAGAACTTTGCACTTTGTGTTGGATTTGTGCAGCCAAGCAAAAAGCTGCATAAGAAGGCCTTCTAAATACCAGAGGACAAAAAACCCCTGTTATTTCTACTAATTTTCAAACACTTGCAATTTGTTCCTGCATAAGAGGCTGTTTGCAGGGTCTTTGTGCAAGTGAATTTCAGATCAGGTACCTCATCATAAACGTTCCTTGCAGTACTAGAGATTATGCCACATTTTCTTCAGGCAGCCCTGCCTGTGCCTTTGAGTCCTGTCCTTAGATCTGAAGAAGGAAGGAGAGGCAGGCAAAGTGTATGCGTTTCAGAAGCATACCAGTAGCTCAAGCTACCTGAAATCTTGCTGAGGAGACTGTCCTTCCTCGGTCCTTGTGGTCCTGAGGCCATCTCTCTCTGCCTCTCTGGCAGTGCCCTACTCATCACACTAATGCTAAGCCTGTGGCCCCTTGACAATCATAACTCCAAGGCAGCAGATTTTAATTCTTGTCAAGGGTACAAAAATGTCTGTCTGAGAGCCTCCCATCTGCCATTATTCTGACTGCCAGCTTGTGTGTGGTTGTGCATGGTTTGATCTCAACAAGAGTTGCCTGTGAATGGCACAGTCACCAACTAACAAACCTACACTCCGGAGTCTGTCCCTTGCTCTTCACTGCACTGACACAAAACTCAGGCTTTGCATCAGAAGCGAAACGGCCCCGGGGAACGGTAGACACTCTGCAGTGTGATCAGGTATTCTTCTCCTGCGGTCAATGACTAGCTTTGCCTGCAAGTAGGCTACATGTGTCTTAGGCATTGCTCACCATCCCTGCTGCTCTATTCTCCGTTGAAGCCAGTCCCCTCTGTGTGATATCACAGTCAGCTGGCTGTGATACCGCAGGTAGATTGGGACTTCAGATAGCAGGTGAGAAGCAGGGGGACACAACCGCCTGAGGAACAAACAGTTTTACTTTTGTGCATTAACAGTGTCACGTACAGTGAAGATGAATACAAAGGAGAGTCCTCAGAGGATGTTCTGGCACTCGGCATTTCCCAGGGTCATTGGTGGCTTTGTGATTCTTTTTTAAAATGTATAAATCACTGATTAAATGTCTGTTTGCCAGGCTGCACCGCCCTGGACATGCCTGGAGATGTCCCAAAGGAGGAGGTGGGAAAGGGGGAGAGTTGCCTACAGCCTGGGATAGTTATCTGTTTGCTTTGAACAGAGCAACTGATCTACCTCTGGGGTTTTGCTTTCACACAAGTTCATCCAGTTCACCTACTTATACTGCTCGTTATTAATAGAATTGTTAGCAGGTTCACTCCACAGCTTGTAGGGAAGGTGTGCACATGGGTGGCACCTGAAGACAGAAGGTATCTGATTATATCTAATACTTATTTGGCTCATCTTCCCAGGTGTGCTGTTCTACAGATAATAAGCCAGGCAACTTCACAGAGGGAGGTACAGGCACACCCTAGCTGTGGGCTCCGGCTGTATTCCAGCATCAGCTAACAAGTGGGGTACCCTTACTGGTGAGGAGTTAGGGCTGTGCCTGCATATACAAGGGAACACAGACATGGATGCTATGACCTGCAGAAATGGCGCAGGTGAACAGGTTTGTCACTGAGCAGTAGGTCTTCAGAGGCACCCGTGTTCTCAGCCAAGCACTGACACTGAGCTGCTTCGTTGTGTATGGACACATCCTTCCCTTTGTGCATCCTCTTTGTCCCGGACTTTTCCCCATTTATACATAAGCTCATCATGGCACAGCTTGCTTTCTCTAGGTGTAATGCAGCGAGATGTGGCTGCAGCATGGGTATATTTACTTGAATTTGCCTGAGCGTACCTGCTCAGGTGCCAACAGCTGTGTAGACGTAACCTCTGTGTTGAAGCACAATGTCATGTAACAAAACTCAGGTCTGATGTGTGCATATGGGGAATAGATCATGCACAGTGTTCGTGATGACAGGCTCCTCTGGGTCTTAGCACGTACAAGGAGGAGGAGGTCTGTCATGGACCTGAGTGCTGTAGGCTGAGCTCTCTGCTCTGTGATACGTTCTGCGGCATCTGTGGTCTTTCTCTGGCAGTGAGGCTGAGCACTGATACTGAGAGGTCAGGTCCAAGATTTCAGCTGGAGGCAGCTGAAGAAGAACAGAAAGGAAACAGAGGAAGGAAGGTCTCCTAAAACAATCAGACTTCCCCACCTTTCTCAGCGGTATGTACAATGGTACATGGACTTTTTCAACTGGATTCCACTTACAACCTGCTACACTACATCTAGAAATGAGCATGTAAGGGTGAGCAGTTCATTATTACTGAACGCTCCATTCTGCCCTCACATGCAGATAGTGATCTTGATTTAGCTGTTCAGCCGTGGATGCCTTTGAACTCAGACCTAGCAGAGAGGGCTGAATCTTTTCCATCTGATTCATATCCAGAGCTTCTGCTATTTACTCAAGCCTCTCGGGTGGAGACATTGGGCTGGAGAGCTTGTGGGAACAACTCCCTTCAAGTTCTAGCTGCAATCTGAAAGCTGTGGTGTAGGAAGAAAAACAGGGTAACCAGCCTGTCTTCAAAGTGAGCCTTTCTTCTCCCCAGAGCAAGTGTAGTTCTGACCCTATTTAACACCAGCTCTCTCACACAGAATGAAAGGTTAGTACATGCAGTGTTTCAGGCTCATAGAAGAACTACTTCTCTGAGTGGAGCAGGTACATGCATTTAATAAGCACTTTCTTCAGTACAATTACAGTAAGGGTGGCAAGTGATTTTTTTTTTTTTTTTTTTTTTTTGCATCTAGACTGACAAATTTTCGTGGCAGTCTTGACATTTTTGCAATGCTAGCTTTAGCACGTGCTCCATGCACTGAGTGACCCTTCAGCAAGTTAATCCTTCCAGATCTACCTCAGAGTGAGCTGGAGACCTCTGGCCAGCGTAGCACTGTTTTAGCTTGTCAAGATGGCTTCATTAGAATTTTCATTGTGAATTTAGTGCATGAAATAAGTTTGGCTTCCAGCCTGGTGTCTTGTCTCAGTCACCTATGCTTTTAGCCTGTGTTCAGGATGAGCAAGAATGTCTTACTCAGTGGTAATCATGTCATCTTGGATTTTTAAACCTCGCCTTTATTCCTGGCAAACCAACACCTAATTAGTTTGATAGTATTAAATGCACTGGATATTTATGTGTTATCAGTTATTAATGTATGTTGCTGATACATGATTCTATTTGACTTGAACAAAGCACCTTTTACACTCTAGATGAAACAGCCATTACTTTGCTTAACTACTGGGCAGATGGTAGCCTGATAGTCATTCGTCTGCCCCTAGAAAGCATAGCACTAGTGGACCAGTTTCTTGGGCAATGCCTTTTTGTGCCTGGTAGTCAAGGACTGCCAGCTGTTGGGATATCGTTCTCACACATCTTTGGCCATGAGTTTAGAAGGTATCATGGGAGCTCTTCAGACTAACTGTATTGTATAGACTTGAGGACTATGGTCATAATATCCATGAACAGGAAAAAAAAAAGAAGGCAACACACACAGATTAACGCACCTGTCGCGTAGTCCAAAAAAACTGCTCAGAACAGATGCAGCACAATGGCTGTTTGCTAAATGTTCATGGGCAATTGGCTCAGTGGAGCTGTGCCGCAGGGCTGCAGAGAGTACTCCATAAACAGTGGTTCAGGAGTTCTTCGGGACATAAAGCAAGTCCCTTTTCCAGTGGAATTTTTTAATGCACCCAGATGTATAATAGTAATAGGAGCATTCTGTAAAAGGCAGGAGCTCGACCAGATAAACTTTACAATAAAACAAATATTAAAGCTTATTTATAGTGCCATGCGCTCCTTTCTATTTATGAAACCTTGACATATTTATCTTTTATTTAGAAATTATTAGTCCCAAACTGGGCTCAGATGCTTAATCTCCTTTTTGAATTATGAGCAAGAGAAAATAGTAGAGCAACAATACCCCTGGAGTGATGGCTTTATATCTTTAATCTAATTAATTTATGAGCATTTCCAGGGACTCCCTACTGCAGCACCTGAATGCCTGGAAATCCTACATTTTAAGAGTTTTCCATCTGATATTTTGTTTCTTCCTGCTAGTGTGGGTCTCATGTTTCCAACCCTGTAGTGTTCAGTACATAGAAAAGCAGTATTAATAAGTCTTAGTGCTTATTATGTCAAATAAAATTGAATTAATTTCTCCTGAATTGTTTGTTGGTTATGTTTGTCTTGTTCTGATGAGATGCTCACTGATAGCGGGGTAAGAGGTCCCTATTTGTGGCTTCCTCTGTTGTGTGTGAGGCCTCATCTTTGCTTTGTTTTCTGTAACAGCAATAACCAACACATTGATGTGTTTTCCTTAAACCTTGTATTACAGGGGCTGAGTTTCTCTTGAGCTACCTTTAGTTTTTGTAGGCTTCCAGGCAGCAGTGGTAGATGTGGCATCGTGCGATGTGTCAGAAGTATCCAAATCCAGTCTGTTTCAAATCTGAATCGTGCTCCTCTTTCCCTCTTTGGCAGGCGTGAAAGAGATGGAAAACTCCTAAATTAGCATTTGCTGTTTGTCAGTGCTGCGCTCCCTGACAGAATCAGACGCGTATTGGCTCTTTTTCTCCCTCCCTCTTAATTAATTTTGCCTGTGCTGAGCAAGCGGGCTCCAGCAGGCTCGCTGCCGTGGACTGATTTCCCCGTCTCCCTTTGATGTGTCTCCTGAGAGGGGCAGGGCACACTGGAGAAACTCATCAGAGAGACCTGCTATTGCTTATTTTCATGCTGCCTTGGGCAGAGCTCTTCTCTGTCCTCTACTCTTACATTATTTCTCTTTCAACAGCAACTACGTTGTCATAATACAGCAGACGTTTCTAAGTCTTGTGAGCTATGGGAAGCCTGGGGCCGCTTTGCTCCATCGCTGCAGCAGGAGTCAGTGCACACAGAGCACCAGCCGCCCAGGACCGTGTCGGACACCGAAAGGCTGGGCCTGGCTTTCAGAGGCGCTCGGCACCCTTGTCCCTGGAGAGTTTACAGCTCTTGAGTCCATGGTTTAAGGGCTGGTGCCAGACTGCTTGCCGCTCTGGCTTAGGCCAGCGTGCCTCTCTGCCCGCCCCAAGCAGGCTCGTCCCACACTGAGAGAAGTTTCCTTCTTTCCCGTGGTCGACCTCTTGCTCTGCACGGCAGCGGACAGCCGCCCTGCTGCCCTTGGGCCAGCCCTGCCCCGCCGCCGCAGCCAGCGCGGCTCTCCCTCCCAGGCCTGCTGCCCTGGCCCGGTGAGGAGGCAGCCGGCGAGCCTGTGGCGGGCAGAGGCAGGGCAACAGCCGCGTCCCTCCATGCAGCGCGGGAGCTGGCAGCGGTCGGAGGGAGAGGGTCGAGGAGAGGAGGCGCGCCGGCCAGGGAGAGCACAGGCCTACGGAGGAGGAGGGAGGGTGCTCGCAGCTGGCGCTGGGGACCTGCGAGGTCCGCTGCTTCGGAGCTGGTGTTTTCCGTGGTGCTATCAGGGAATCTGCTGAGAGCTGGCTGCTGACACGGGGGAACTAATGAGCTTTGAGAAATGTTGATGCCTGTCTCTACGTGTACGAATGCGTGTGCACAGAGCCGACGCCAATCTGCAATAGTGTGTGTAAGGCTCAAGTAAGAGCCGTGGGGCACTTGTTTTCACTGCACTAAAACAAGAAATCACAGCTCTGCACTTTTTGCCATGTTTTCTCTCTGTCTCACTCTTTTCTTCTTTTTTTTTTTTAAATATTGCCAAGTAATGTTTATGGTGGGTTGACCCTGGCTGGACACCAGGTGCCCACCAAAGCCGCTCTATCGCTCCCCCTCCTCAGCTGGACAGGGAACAGAAAATATAACGAAAGGCTCATGGGTCGAGATAAGGACAGGGAGATCACTCAGCAATTACCATCACGGGCAAAACAGACTTGACTTGGGGAAAAAAATTTCGTTTATTACCAGTCAAATCAGAGTAGGATGATGAGAAATAAAAACTAAATCTTAAAACACCTTCCCCCCCACCCCTCCCTTCTTCCCGGGCTCAACTTTACTCCCAAATTCTCTACCTTCGCCCCCACAGTGGCACAGGAGGACAGGGAATGGGGGTTGCAGTCAGTTCATCACACGTTGTTTCTGCTGCTCCTTCCTCCTCAGGCAGAGGACTCCTCACACTCTTCCCCTGCTCCAGCGTGGGGTCCCTCCCACGGGAGACAGTCCTCCACGAACTTCTCCAACATGAGTACTTCCCACGGGCTGCAGTTCTTCACAAACTGCTCCAGCGTGGGTCCCTTCCACGGGGTGCAGTCCTTCAGGAACAGACTGCTCCAGCGTGGGTCCCCCGCGGGGTCACAAGCCCTGCCAGCAAACCTGCTCCAGCCTGGGCTCCTCTCTCCACGGGGCCACAGCTCCTGCCAGGAGCCTGCTCCAGCGCGGGCTTCCCACGGGGTCACAGCCTCCTTCGGGCATCCCCCTGCTCTGGCGTGGGGTCCTCCACGGGCTGCAGGTGGATATCTGCTCCACCGTGGACCTCCATGGGCTGCCGGGGGACAGCCTGCCTCACCATGGTCTTCACCACAGGCTGCAGGGGAATCTCTGCTCCGGCGCCTGGAGCACCTCCTCCCCTCCTTCTTCCCTGACCTCGGTGTCTGCAGAGCTGTTCCTCTCACACGTTCTCACTCCTCTCTCCAGCTGCAACTGCTGCTGTGCAGTAACTTTTTCCTTTTCTTAACTATGTTATCCCAGAGGCACCACCGCCGTCGCTGATGGGCTCGGGCTTGGCCAGCAGCGGGTCCGTCTTGGAGCCGGCTGGCGTTGGCTCTGTCGGACACAGGGGAAGCTTCTGGCAGCTTCTCACAGACGCCAGCCCTGTAGCTACCCCGCTACCAAAACCTTGCCATGCAAACCCAATGCAATGTTAGATTTCAAATGCCCTGATTATTTAGATTTATTCATGAGATTCCCACTTGATATTTCTGTATTGTAAAAACAGTTTGTAGTAAATTTTTTATGTGAATTTTTGAAATTTACTTTGTATTAATTATTTGACTTTTGTAGAGTATGCCTGTTCCATGACTGGACAGAGGAATGCAAGTCAGCAGCACAATGTGAAGTGCAAATGCCAATTCTTTGCCAAATACTCAGCTCAGAACTTGGTGACAGTACATGAATTCATTCTCTTACTCATGCATTCCCACTTAAAATATATGAAAAACTCTGTTGCAAATCTTAGCTCAGATATCTGCAGAAAACAAATAGGCCCCAAAACTACAGACTTGATCTTATTGTGAAACTGATCTTTAAACTCAAGTAAATAGTGGACAAATAATTTTGTCCTATCTGGTCCGCACTAGTTTTGAGTGGACAATCCTTAAGAATGGAAAATTCAGCAGTGTAGACAGGTAGATTACACTACAGCATGGTTGGAGAGAGACTGAAAATGAACGAAAGAAACCCTTTCTTCCTCCATTGTTGGAGAAAAATAAACAACAATCCGAATTTCTGATTTAAAATTTGTTTGGCAAAGAAAGCCCAGGGAGCACTCTCCCATCACCATAGTGCTCTTTCAAACCAAACTCGTGAGTTCCCTACTGGGTATTTATCACCTGAATTATAAAATCGCAAGCCCTCTTCCCCCCAGTGTCTTCAGCTTTCTCAGCACTAAGAGCATCATTTCACATACATAACAACTGCACCGCTCTTTTGCCTCGACTGAGTCTGTAGGGCCCATGTGCCTGGGTGGGTCAGCTACTCTCGCAGCCCCAAGGCACATTCTTCCTTTCAGATACAACATTTCATTTCAAGATTTTTGTGTTTTCCTAGTGTCCATCTACCAGCCTGTAGACGCAAACAAGGATTTATCTCTGCCCCATGTTTCCCACACTTGACTTGTATGCTGCTTATTTCAGTCACTCTTTCACACTCTGCAGCGGCAAGAGGCCAAAATAAGCTTGTAGCAGCCTGACTTCTGTGTTGGCCAAGGAAATTAGCACAGTACTTCTGTGCAGTAGGATTCTGCAGCAAAAAAAATGCACTCTTTCGTCTCAGTGGCAAGGCGGTAGTGAGCTGTGATCTGACCTTTCTTCCTTGGAGGCCTAGATTCAAACTCTGCCAGCAACTCCAGTCGGAGATCTGCAGGCGAGTTTGTCCCCATCAGCAGTTCTGTCTAAAGGGAAGCAGGGCAGAAGCAGCAAAGGGAGACAGGACAAAGGGGAGCCACTCTGTTGGGGTGATACCTGGCCAGGTCCCGCTCCAGGGCTGGGCAGCTCGGCTGTGCACACCGGGTGCTGTTCTGAGCACAGCACGGCATAGGTTGTCTCCCCTGGCTTTGCCGGTCTTTGGCAGCGTCTGCGGGTTGAAGCTCGGGGTCCACAAGGACAGAGCACGGTTGCTGAGGTTTCCTGCCTTTCTCGCAGCTCTGCAGCAATGGCTTTGCGCACAGGTGGGGCACAGGATGGGTGAAGCTCCTGAAGCAGGACAACAAGGCAGCTGCTGGCCTCTCCATTTTCTGCAGGACTGGGGCTGGAAAGCCATGCTTACTAAGGGCTGTTTGTTCTCCCAATCCCATCACCAGACAGCTGCCCTGTTCTGGGCAGAGCACTAAAAAGGGCAACACGTGATAAAAATCCTTTCTTTGGTGAATATTTTCAAGGTTCTTTCAGAAAAGTGCAAGTTAGAAAGCCGGAACTGCTCTTTAAGTGTCCCAGTGCACCCTTCTTTCCAAAATGTGAATTTGCAGATAGGTGAACAAACAGGTCTGCAGTGACCTGCTGCTGCTGGGGTGTGTGCATCGGAGCAAGTGTGTGTCAGGAGGCACTGTGCCTTGTGTGGTGTGCTGTATGTGGTGTAGGGTAGTTTTCCCTCTGTTTTTCTCTGTTGAATAGTACAGTAAATATGCTCCCTGATCTTGTTAGTGCACAGACTAGAGTACCCTGAGGCTCTGACATAGCATACACTTTTCTTGTCTTTTTAATTGAACTGCCAATTATGTATTTTAGTGAAAGAACTAGAGGTAAACAAGCCACAAATCTGGTGAAGGAAAATGGTCGCTGAAGCCACATTTGCTAAAGCACATATTACCTCACCTTTTGGTATCTCTCTGGTGTTTATAAGCCTTTCTATGGGTTTTCTATACCTACTGCAGCTGTGGGAATTCCCATATTCTTATCCTGCTTTCAATTTGTTCCTCTCATCTGGCCAGACCTTCGAATACACGCCTTTAGCTGGTCTCTAAGGAATAATTGTTGAGTGCCTCTGCTTTGGGCACATCTCAGCAGTGCCCTACTATGTATTCAGATAGCAAGTGCTGGTTGGAGTATTTATTCTGACCTTGTAGAACTGGCAAGAAAAAAGCTGGGAGTAGACACTGCGCCTCATACAGTGTAGCCTACAAAAGCAAGTCTCACATGGCTCTCACTATATCCTCAGATCTTGTTCTCCTCCTCATGCTTGCTGTGGTCCTGGCCACAAAATATTTTCCTTGGTTCCCATCAGTGTTAGTTTTGCAAGAAGAGCTAAGAAAGCAGACGGGAGAGCAAAGAAGGTGAGGAGCTGGGGGAGAAATGGATCAGGGAGTTGGGCAAGGAACTAAGAGAAGGGCTGGGTCCTTGCTCTTGTTGCAAGATGTTCATTTGTGACCCTTTTGGCAGCTGAACACAAAATGGGGAATTCTGTCTATTCGGTGCTTTGTATACAGCTGGGTATTTTACGGATTATTTTAGCCTTCACAAAAAATACTCAAGAATCATTCACCTATCATGGGGTTCATCTTGCAGTTGTGACTTACCACAGTTTTCTGTGGCATGCAGATTTCTGTTATCATCTGCATAATATCACTGACAGCTTGTATTGGTCAAGTGTGTCTCTTCTGGAATGAATGCTTCTGTTATTGCTAAAAGAACACCAAGTGTTAATGTGATTTAGGTCCTTCCCTGCCTGTTGCTCAGATGACCATAGAAAAAGCCTAGAGGAAAAATCTTCGGCTTTTTTTGTAAATTGCCCCAGAGAGCACATTTTCAAAAGCTAGTTTCTGGACTATGTTGAGGCAGAAGCTCCCAGGGAAAGATCTGACTCCTCAATTACTGTTCCCGCTTTCTGCCATCCATCTAGTTCTTCATGTGAGTTCTTGATACTTGGGCTGGAAGCATGCCATACTTCAGTTCAATACAAGGACCTTCCAGCTTAAGCACAGACATTGTCCAGTTTTCATTTTAAAATGAAAGAGAATATTATTTGCACATCAAATATAACATTCTGCACAGCTACTACTTGGGTAGTAGGGAAGGGAAAGAAAGGGCAGCAAAGTCTGCCTGGTACAGATTGCTTGAGTCATGAATATTCATCATCAAAATGAGAAGACCTGGAGTTTTCATAGCAACTCCACCCACCAAACTGAAATAACTGTTACAGCCTTTGCCAATAAAATGCCAAATGAAATGGATAGAAAATGAAGCAATGTAGATTGTGCAAAGTGTCTGTTTTCCACTCTGTGAATTCAGTGGACAGAAACAAGAGGTCTCCAGCAGCAAAAAGCAGTTCTAGGTCTTGTGATCGAATATCTTTAGCAAACACTGAATGTGGAGAGTGTGCATGATCTGGACTTCTATTGCCTTTGCCTGCACCCATGCACGGTACTCATGAGCACTGTGTGGGCGCTCTAGCACAGACTTTTCCTGGGGCTGAGTTGTTTTATATGATTGTAGTAATCCCCTCCTGCTAGCTCTGCTTGCTTTCCATGTCAATTCTCTTGTATCAAAACACCTAAAAATCCTTCACTGTTGGTTTTAATTACAAGCGTGTTAGCTGCTTCTCTCCATGTAATTACTAAAATGAATGGGGAAAGCAGAGATGAGAGAGTGTAAATGCTCTTCACACAGAAATGCAATTACATCTGCAGGCATCTTTCCAACTACTCCGTATGTTATGTAAAGTTTTGTGTATATATGTATGAGTTAATGAGGATACTTATGTTTTCCCTTCTTACCTTCACAATGGATTAATTTCAGACATATTTTATAAGGTATTTGTGATTTTTAGGTAGACAGATCAGTATCTCCTTCAGGTACAGTCATATCTGCCTCACAAACCAGAGAAAAGAGATTACATGATTATTCCAGAGTATGTGCACTGGCTGTGCGCAGGCAAATATCTGATCCTGTGTGCTTAGTGTGCTGCTAATCTTCTATAGCCAGTCTAAGTGCAAAGAGCCTTTGAATAGCCTCCCGAAAGGTGTGACATTAGGGAAACACCTGCACCCGTGCATCACGTCTTTGAGGACTTGCCTCCACTGTGAAATTAAGTCAAGTTGTCTGCACCCGAGTTTCTTCTCCCCAGTTGGCCTCACTGGAATAAAAGCAGCTGCGTTTAGCAACTTGAATTCTTTGTCCTGAGATGGGCTAAGCTGTTCTGTGAGCTGTTGTTAACTCTTCTTAGTCCTTTTGGGATGCATGATAGGACTCAGAAGAAAAGCCTGGAATACAATGGTACGTGAGCGGACCTAGCCTGTGTGCATGTGGTAGAGTGATTATAATAGCCTCTGACAAATTGTACTTAGTCGAGCTTTATCCCATGTCTCCTGCTAAGGCAAATAACATAAACTGTGCACCGTCGCATCCAAGCTAAAGAGGTTCTGTGTACGGAGAGCACTTGCATAGGGAATGGATTTGTAGGGTGGCTAAACTTATATAGCTGTTGGTTTAGGATCTGCCACTTCCTGCTCTCTCTCCCGTCACTACAGAAGGTCAGGGAGAGGTGGTCATTACCTCCACTGCGCTTGTAAGAATCTTGGCATCAGAAATACACTGCTGAGTTCCTTGTGAAGGACAGAGTATGGGGTTGCTGCGAGCAGCCTTCTCATCTGGTTGTTCCTGCTAGGAAAGTCAAAGGAAATGAATCCTGGAACGCTCACATGCATTTCTCAAAGGTAGCTACTATGGCAGTGACCTGGTATGAATACAAAAGTGAGTGTATTGTAGAATTAGCTAAGCAAAAAAAAAAATTTTTTTTGAGATTTATCAGAAAAAAATGAAAAGTTGAGTAATACTTTAGGGGAAAAAAATCACAGATGCATGGGAAAAAAAGGTTTTCTTAGGTGCGTTTGACTTCCGTTGACATAATTTTTGCAATCCTTTTTTGAGTAGACATTTTTACATGAAAAAAGTCTTTATTCCATGTTCAATACTTGCAAAAGTGAAGCTAAAATAGCTTTTCAGGAAGCATTTGGACCTGAAAGCCTTTGATGCACAGTAACTTACAGAGAACTGGGGATCAGGAATGATGTCACATGGCTCATGTGATCCAAATGGCAACTTTACTTGTGGACCCGGGAGTAAATATAATCCACAGAGGGTGTCATAACATCATTAGAAATACTAAACAGTTTGTAGGTGAATGTGTCTCTCTGTCTACATCCTGCAAACAGAGATGAAGAAAAGTGCATGCATCAGATACATTATTGTTAGGAGTAATTTTAATAGGTTTTTAAAGAAATGAGAACTGTCCTTTTACTGAGTTGATTCAAATATCCTTACACAGGCAATGCTGAAATAAATGCAAGACATAGTTAAACTTTGGGGACCATAAAATCGCAAATCATTTTTATCACTCAAGATAGAAGGTGAAATCTAGCTTCAGTGAAGTCAGTAGCAAATTTCTTTTTGCTATGCCACTCTTTGAGGAGGCTCTTAAATAGAAAAGATATTTGGTTGTGCACACAGGGAACATTCTAGTGGTATTGTACTTACTAAAATATTCCAGAACTTAATATACAGTAACATTCCTTTTGAAGAGTGGAATATTTGAAGAATATTCCATTTGAGTGGAAATCAAATGAAAACTGATTTCATTTAAAAAAATACACTATAAGTTGCATGATAATGTATCAAAAATGAGAAGAATATACTTAATAAAATACAGGAAGTTGCTACCATAATGCAATTAAGATTTTTCAGTCAAATGTGCTGTCTGCGCTGCCTCTGTTTTCCATGCTAGAAATCTGTTTCTCATTTTCAACCTAATTTTTGGTTTATGTCATGACTCCTCAGGAGTATCAAGAGGAAGTTTTTATGCAAGACAGTGGTTTCTGAGATTTGTGTGACAAGCCTGGGTAAAATTCAAATGACTCTGTGATTTAATCCATTTGGAGCTGTTGCACTAAATCACTGTAGCTGTTGCTGACATACCAGCCCACAGAAACCTGGAAGCCGATGATATAAGTTTATCTGCGTATCTACAGGTGAAAACTCAGGCAGCCTTGAATTGCAGTGAGAAGTGTTTGCCTCTGTTCTGAATACATTTGGGGAACGAGCAGGGTCTGCTTCTCTGAGCACTCTGTAAGCAGTCTTACTGTGCTTTTCCCCTTGAAACGAATTGTCCTCAAGGTCATGCTATCTTTCAGAATATACAGTAGGAACTTTCCCTTTTATTCCCAGTGACACAGGCCACAACCTTATTTATTCAAGAAACACAGATCAAGGAGCCAAAAATATTCATAAATTGCCTATTGCTAAAGTGAGTGTCTACTTGACAAATTTGTAGCTGGCCTCAGCCTCCTGCAATGGAGGCTCCAGTTGGGCACTTGAGTTTCCTGCAGTCATCCTGTCTGCGTTCTCTCCTGTCAGCTGACTTTCTGGGCTAGGACTCAGCTTACAGGTAAAAGGAAATAGAGAATGAGGGAGGCTTTAGTCATCTATATAAACCCTTTTGACATGGTTTTGGGAAAGTGAGCGGTAGTGTTAACCTTTCACGGTTCTGATGCCAATTTCACATCTGCTGTTACTTTATTTATAAACTTTGAGGTCTCAGCCATCCCCCTTTAAGCTGATTGTGTTACAGAACAATTGCAACATCAACAGTGTCTAGAATTGCAAGTACGGGTATGAATTGTGAGAAATAGTTCATAGAAGCTAAGATTGAGAATATTAGAATACAACAGAAGATAGGAACAAACAAGATATGTCACTTTCTAAATGGAGAAAGAAAAGTTAGAATTTTCCATTCTTGGTTTTCCTCTCAAGAAAGCAATTTTTAACAAGTCCTGAAAGGAATGGGCACAAAGACTAGGGCCTTTAGCTTGTAAGTCAGTATAAAATGGATATGAAAACTCTTGAGTGGCAGAGCAGCACACGCCAGCAAATCATCCAGACACCTGTTTCTGGCCAGAGAATTTTTTACGTGTTCGATCAAGGTGTATTTTATTTTCAGTTAAGGTGTTGTTTCAGAAGCTATCAAAATAGCGTTGCTCAAGCTGCTCCTTTTCAGGAAAGTGCGTGACTGACATCGTCACTCACAGCCATGGCTGGCCTCTGGCAGCCTCCACGGAGCCTCCCAGGGACGAGGGCCAGGGAGACCGTGCTCCTTCCTGTCCCCTGGAACAGAAGGACACGATCACACAGTGTGTCTGAGCTGCCTGTTTCCCTGTGGGCAAAGAGGCAATTTTAGATCCCGAGTTGTCAGGCTGGCACCTGAGGCACCTTTCAGCATCCATTACAGTGACTTAAAAATTTATAAAAAGAAGCAAAGAGGAAAAGCTGTGTTTCATGCAGATCATCTGCCAACTGATACTTCATCCCGGTGGGGTTTAGCTCCCATTTTGCTTTGGGTTATCCTCTGAGGTTAGCAACATGTTGTATGGATGTTGTCAATAGGAAATGGAAGTTTCTGTGGGGTCTCTGTAAGTCACCAGACATGGATTCAGGAACTTGACTTGCAGCATTTACCTGCCACACAGGATTATGCACAGGAAGCTTTTGGCTGGAAGAAATATGGTGTAATGTTAAGGTTCTGTTCTGTTCTTGAGTATATCCTTTCTGGCAGCTGCACTGAAGTGCAGCTATTGAGCTTCCCACCTTGTGCCAGAATCCCAGCCATTCCTTCCGGCACAGAGAAGAGGACTGCAAGAGACAGTTCTACTCATTAAACATATTTTTCTCTTTAAATCCATTTTCGTAATTTTATTTTTGGATGAACCAATAAATAAAGGACTCTATTATGATAAACGGAGTACTTGCAGCAGCTATAATGCACAAATTAAAGTTGGAGCAGGAGGTTTGAAATGTTTCCATATTTCATAATGAAGCTTTAGTCAGTTCTGTCATCACTGTGCTGAGCCAGATAATGTCTGGGAAGAAATACATGAGAGCTTTCCTGTCCTGTTTTGGGATAGAGGAGAGGGGGGTGCCAAGTTTGAGCAGGTGGAGGAAAGTCATTGCTGTTAAAACATTCCTGAGACTGAGTGCATGTGAGGAGAGCGCAGCCCAGGCGTGGTGCTCCTGAGAGGTTCTGGACGCAATTGTAGTGCATATGCAATGGTCATTACATCATGTGGAGGGCAGCTGGGGAATGAAACTGGTGTTTGGACTGGGAGTGTTTCCAAAACAATACCAAGTTCTTTCCCTTTGTCCTCTCAGTTATACCACCTGTGTGCCTGGGAAAGGCAAAGCCTGTGGAAAGACTCCAGTAAATTGTAGGTGTGGAGTGAAATGCCTGGAGAGCACAGAGAGGATAGGCAGTGCCAACCTAGCCACTACCTTATTAAATTTAAGATGAAAGGCCTCAACCCCCTTCCAGTCTCTCTTCAGACAGCCCCAGATTAAAATTTTCAGAATCCTGCAAGCTACTCTGCTTTGCTCAGGAAAGTTAATAACATTTTCAAATACCTGCCTTATGGTGAAGGGACCCCTGACAGAAGCAGGTGGTTGGAAAGGGATGCCAGATCAGGAATGAACCAATTTCAGGATGGCATAACTTCTTCCAAGTGTGAAGTGTCTTTCAGGATCTCTCATGCATGCCCTGCAGAACTGGCAAGTAAAGGGAAAACCCAACCTCTGACTTTTTTTCTTTGTGTCAGTGGATATCCTGCTCAAATGTGCACAAATTTTTCTTTTTTTCCTGCATTAGGTTCATCAGCTGCTATTCAAAAGTCACATCTCCTTCTCAAGAGTCTCCACTGTGCAGCTTCCCTAGAAATTCCCATATTATCACACTACTGTATGATTCTGCTGTAATTCCCATCTCACATGAGCTCTGCTGAAACAGGACCACAATCAGAACAGAAAGGGGTTTTTTCAGGGAAAACAATTTCTTAGTAGCTTGGAGAAGTAAGAAGGTGAATTTTGTTTTCTTTTCCTCCCAGCCCCTTTGCATTGGCCTCTTGCAACAGCTCACCATGAAGGAGAGCACAGGGCAGAGCCGCCTCAAGTGTATCACATCCTTTAAAGGGTCTATCACATCATCTCTCCCTGCTCCGATCAGCATCAGAGTGAATGCTTATTTGCAGTTCTAGTGTAGTTAAGGCTGAGGTCTCTGCTCAGTAGGTAATAACTGATGAGGGGCAAGCAAGTTTGCTAATGAGCAAGCTGATTGGTCTACTTTTTAGAAACACTTCTTAAGCTAATTGTAGAGCTCTGAGGTAATGGTTAATTTCTGCCAGATAAAATAATCTCCTCTCTGGCATGGATTTGGGGTGATCCACCTCAGTTGTATCCTACATTGAGAAGGGAGGGCCAGGAGATGGGAGATGTATTTCTACCTGAGACTTGGTGTAAGCGGCCTGAAAAGTGCTAGCATCCTCAGCAGTATAGAAACAAGTTCTTATCAGACCTGCTCATCCTAGGCTCAGGGCAGACGCTGCGCTGCCCTCCAAATGTTACCTCTCCTGGAACAACACTCAGAGGGGAAAAAAGCATCTGGTGATCCTTTTCCCAGGGAGTATTAGAAGATTCTGTCCCATGTGTCAATTGTGTGAGCTGTTAAAAAAAGTGTTAGTTTTTTTTCTAGAAAAACAAAAATATCTGAGCTCTTACACAGTGAAATGGAAGCATAGAATCAGAATAGTTTGGGTTGGAAGGGACCTTAAAGATCACCTAGTTCCGACCCCCCTGCCATGGGCAGGGACACCTTCCACTAGACCAGGTTGCTCAAAGCCCCATCCAACCTGGCCTTGAACACTTCCAGGGATGGGGCATCCACAGCCGCTCTGGGCAACCTGTGCCAGTGCCTCACCACCCTCACAGTGAAGAGCTTCTTCCTTACATCTAATCTAAATCTGCCCCCTTTCAGTTTAAAGCCATTACCCCTCGTCCTGTCACTACATGCCCTTGTAAAAAGTCCCTCTCCGGCTTTCTTGTAGGCCCCCTTTAGGTACTGGAAGGCTGCTATAAGGTCTCCCCGGAGCCTTTTCTTCTCCAGGCTGAACAATCCCAACTCTCTCAGCCTGTCTCCATAGGAGAGGTGCTCCAGCCCTCTGATCATCTTCGTGGCCCTCCTCTGGACTCACTCGAACAGGTCCATGTCCTCCTTATGTTGGGGCCCCCAGAGCTGAACGCAGTACTGCAGGTGGGGTCTCACAAGAGCGGAGTAGAGGGGGAGAATCCCCTCCCTCGACCTGCTGGTCACGCTTCTTTTGATGCAGCCCAGGATAGGGTTGGCTTTCTGGGCTGCGAACGCACACTGCCGGGTCACGTTGAGCTTCTTGTCAACCAACACGCCCAAGTCCTTCTCAGCAGGGCTGCTCTCAGCCCGCTCATCGCCCAGCCTGTGTTTGTGTTTGGGATGGCCCCGACCCATGTGCAGGACCTTGCACTTGGCCTTGCTGAACTTCATGAGGTTCGCACAGACCCACCTCTCAAGCCTGTCCAGGTCCCTCTGGATGGCATCCCTTCCCTCCAGCGTGTCGACCGCACCACACAGCTTGGTGTCATCGGCAAACTTGCTGAGGGTGCACTCAATCCCACTGACTGTGTCATGGCCATGCTCCCATTTCTGTGTTCAGTTCTCCTACCCTGGCTTTGAATGTGCAAGGGAAGCTCTGTTAAGAAAATCTCTCTGCTGCTCTTGTTGCAAGGAGATTTGATTTTTAAAATAATTTTAATTAAAAATGGGATAAACTGGATAGAAGAATCTAGTGCCTCCCCTGCCTGCTGTGCCTCCCAAACCTGAGATCATTCTCATTTGAGTGGCTGGTTGGGTGTTTTTGCTCCCCATGGTGCAAAATGCATTTTCTCCTGTGCTCTATCTGACAATGTATTTGCATCTCGTGCTAAACAAGTGAAACAAAGCCCTCTTTGAAGTGCATGAAGCCATTTATTTCAAAGGGGAAGCACGGAGTGTGGCATGTTGGCAGTGCACTTGGCTTGAATTTATCTTGAAATGCTGAGATGTCTTTTGTGTGTTTTTATAATTACATCATTAGCACCTTTAAAGTCTATTTCACTAACTTCTAAATGTTCTGGGTAGAAATTCAGAGACGGAGAGGTGTATCTGAGTGAATGGAGGAAAATCAGGCACACTTCACAGGCCAATTTTCTTGACCCATCAGACCAGCGGTAGCACCCAGCCCTTTGGAAGATAGAGCTGTCTACTAGTCTGCTTCACCCACAAGCACCATGTGCTTTTCCCGCAGGCTATTTCTTATACATACATAAGGGAAACTCCCTTAAAACAGTCACTTCCTTAACCCTCTTTAAGGCCCTCTGAAGACTCATCTTTGATGCCTGCAGATCCCTGCCAGCTGGCAATGCCTAGCTGTTGCTGAGCAGAGAGTTCTGCTTAATGTGCATAATGCTGCTTGCTTTTCCACTTCCTCCTCCTCCCTCCCCTCAAGTTTGTCTCCTCCACCTGCTGCATCTTGTTCTAATCTGGTTTGTGAGCACTTTGGGGCAGGGACTGTCTGATTTACAGCGTGTCTGCATGGCCCCTAGCACAAGGTAAAAGCTATTAATTCAAATCACCCTATACTTAAAGAAAGCTTTATGGGATCAATACAGCTGTGCTATAAATAAATAACACAGCTACAGTGTAGTAATTTCGTACTGTACATCACCTTAGAATAGCCCCATAACCTATTACAGAAAGAGAGTAATTTCCTCAAAGCTATGGCTGTAACCAGACCTGGGTTTTAGTTCTCCATTGAAGTATTTGTTGTGCCTCAGAATCCTAGTCCCAAAGACAGACCAGGCTGGGCACAGTGCTGGCAAAATTGATTTGATCTTTAAGAATTCCAGAAATGCTAGAAGCGCTAAGGGTACTTTCTCCTCAAATCACAATAAGACTGCATCACAATTTATTTCAAAGCTTTCTTATTTTCTGCTTTGAAGTTGTGACTCATGTCTAACATTTCTGTGGTGTCTTTCAGATTAAAAATTATTAGCAATGTTTGCTTAAATGTTTCACTTGCATTTTTCTGAAAATTCCTACATAGGTGTTGACTGAAGAAAACCGGTTAGAAATGAATAGCGTAGTAACTGTTTGCTTATTAACAGTCTTACTCTGGTGCTTTAGAACATAAGGTTGCGTGTGGCTGGCAATGTGACGTTCTTCCTTGGTGTATATTAACGTGAATCCTGCCCTAGCCATGCATGTGCCCTTTGAATACTGCAGGCTACAGCAGGACTCTTGGTTAGTGGTCATACTGGTAGTCGGGGCAGAGGGGCAGCCCATGAGCATGAGCTAGGAGGTTTTCACTGTCACTTGGCCACAAGAAGCAGCAGCTATGAGTTGAGGAAGATACTTATCATTTGGCCACTAAAAGCATTACCATAGCAGATCTATGGTTTCGGGCTACTTGTCATATTGACTGGTACTATGCAGCTGTGACACGATATCATCTCATCTCAGGTTATTTTTTGCAGACTGCCAAAGGCTGTCTTGGTGTGACATTATATCTATGTTATTAAACATATGTACCCTGAGACAGTACCACAAAATGACATCCTCTGAGCAGTGAATTCTAAGACAGCCCAGACAAATATGTGAAAACACGATGCTGTAGAGCTTTTTACAGTGATGCTAGACCCCAGACCTTGGGCAATGTGCCCCCAGACTGTCACACAAAACCAGGAAATGACGGTGCATGCAATTATACAAATGCATTGCTATAAAGCCAGTAGGTGCTAGTGAGCTATCTGTGTAAGAAGCTTGTTTAAAACACTCTAAAGAGAAGGCATTTGTCCTTTGCTTTGACTCCCCAGAGAAGTAAGTCCCATAAAGCTCTAGCAACGTATGTCTGAGCTTTTGAGCTCTGCCGGAGGCCCTGTGGGAGTTTGTGATTACTAGACCGATACCTGTTGCCCTGCAATGCACTGCACCCCGAAGGTGGGGTCTGGGAAGTCAGTGGATATTTGTGCACAACTCTGACTTCCTGCCAGGTGATTTTCATGTCAAAACGTCTCCTCCCATTCCATCTTACTTAACTCCAGACTCATCACAATGAGGAAGCAGAAGCACATGCTTGGTTTGATGTTCCTACAAGTACAATCTGATTAACTGCCTTGGAGAAACCGGCTAGGACCTATTTTCCTGCTGTGACCTCTTTCTTCCAGGGCTTCACAAGCTTCTGGCACAGCTTTGACATACAACCTGAAGAGTCAGGAGATGCTTCTGAGAGTGACAAAAACAACTGCAGAGATCTCGAGCTTGCCCTCGCTCCTGATCCTATGCAGCCAAATTAAAAGAAGGAAAAAGGTGAGGGGGAGTCCCTTTATATCCTGACTTCAGAGATTATGAGAATGGTTTTGCTTCCACGTTGCTTCCAGTAGAACTGGGAATATCTTGGCAATCGACAATTGATTTTGAAGGTGTATAAACAATTAACCATTTAAAGATGAAGGGGACATTTATCCTCTGAGCATTGCTGCTACCCCTTCCACAAGCATCATCTGAGACAAGTCATTCATGTGTGTTAAATGTTATGTCTGCGTACTACGTTGGATGTGTTACATATCAGCTGCAACTGATGATTGTATGTAGCTATGCATACCAGCTGCATGTGTAATTCATCTTTAATAGTATATTTATGATTCAAACTGGGTCTTTCTGTCTTGGTTTTTTTTTTCCCCAGGCTATTTTTTAAGGTGCTCAAATGGCAGGGCATTCGTTATTTTCACTGGATGACTATTTTTTTGTTCCCTAGTAGATGTTTGAAAAAGGAGTGTAGTGGCTTACTGTCTACTGAAAGTGGCTAATTAAGAATTGTATTTCTCAAATTAGTATTTGGAGCAGTTTCCCTGAAGATTGTCATGGGAAGAAAATTATTTTAGTAATTTTTCCAGAAGGTGATAAAGCTGTAACAGAATGTAAACTTTTCCTATAGGTGAAAGCTGTTGACAGATAAGCCTTGATTTGTGATCTAATTTGTGCTTCAGGAGCACCTTTTTGAAAATGACTATACATATAAAGATTAGTGTGATGCAAGTGAATTTTTCTGCACTTGGCTATACTTTCCTTTTGGTTTGTGTATCCCAAGTGCAACTGGCTTGTGAATGAATTAATGTTTTTTTTTAAAGGTTAGCGCACACTAACCTGAAAAGATCAGGAGGTGAATGGCTAGCATATCAAAAACTCAAGGCCTGCAGCTTGTCAGCATTCACCATCACAAACGGTGTAAAATGGTGTTCCTCAGGTCTGATAAATACTTTCTCTTTCCCAGTCTCTCGTATGCATTAGAAGGACAAGCAAGAACAGGGAAGTGTCTGTTTGCTTTGTGTCTATATAGTCATGGGACTGTACATGTAACTGGCATATTCTGATGTTTGTTTTGTGATCCAGGTATGCAGAAGTCAATTAGTTGCAATAAGATCACTAAAGACAAAATTTTCCAAGTATCTAAATGACTAAGAAGCCTAGTTCAAGACTTTCTTTTTTACAGACATTTAGCTGTTATACCAATCAGTATTGCAAAGGCAAAGTGGTTTAGGAACCACTTCTTTCTTGTGAATTACTTCAAGCTTCAGAGCCTTTAGATATGTAGTTCTTCTGGAAGTCCACCTCAGAATTTGGCTGCAAAATGTAATGGAACACCTGGACCTCAGATATCCATGTCATATTGAAAGTCACTGTCACCTACCCTCTGAAGTGCCTACACTGTCTTTTAAAATACGAATTAAGACCCAGAATTACACAGAAACTATCGAAGTGTTTACGCTAAGTTTCTGTTTCATTCCACGCTTTATTTGTTATCATGCAAAACCCTTTCTCTCTGATCTTTACTTTTCAGACATTCTGAGTGACAGCCCTCTCTTGAAAGCAAATCATTTCCTCTGTTACACGAGGGGGGAGTTATACGGGAAACTTTCCCGGATGAGCAGGACTCCTCCCTCTGCTATGCCCTTCTTTTTTTGAAAAATAAACCCTGTTTCTTCAAACAAAATGGTAACACTTACGCTTCCAATTCTGCTTACCCCCTGGCCTGGGCTTTGTAAATGTAAGTGCAGATTATGAATGCATGTGCAGTGTCTGATATTTCTAGGAAGAATACTTTATAACTGAAATCTCTTTTCTCCTGGGGATGAAAGCAAAACAAATTTAAGGATTAAATCACACAGAGGTATAATCCCCAAGGGAAACTTACTTTAGTTATTATGATTATATTACAATGTACGCCTCAGTACAGCAGAAGCTGTGTGAATACCATTTCAGTGGGGAATAATTTTTAGTCTTACAGCCTATAGTACATTATAATGCATTTCTGGGAGCCTGATGAATCATAACTGCAATCCTCAGACTTCTTTGCTTTCTTCAGTTATTTTGATACTCCTAACCTTCTCCTCTAAAAGGAGAAAGGAAAAGAACATGAGAATGTTAAAATAAAAACTTACAATAATTTAGTTAGAGAAGTTTTAATCATGCACTAATTGCATGTCTCGATATATACTTCATGGTACACAATGTTTATACAGTTTATGGAACAGTAACAGTGTGAACCATTTCAAAGAGTCTAGTGCTGCTTTTATACTGGTGTGAGACCCGAGTGATCAAACCAGGTAGACTTCTGTGCTTGTTCTGTGGAGGTCAACTGTGCAGTGTAAGATGTGAGAAATGAAGACCTTCTGCATATAGTAGTCGCACACTCTTGCATGATATTGCTCACATGGTACATTGAGGCAGCAGATTAACCCCCAGAGCCCACTGTGGACCTGATATTGGGGTACAGCAATGTACTGATAGCTGTATTAAGACGTAGTATTTTGCATCCCACTGTACCTTATGAAGGAAATCTACAACTCGATTGTTAGAAAACAGAAGTTCTAGGATTTCAAATGACGTTTTTGTGGAACATGCAGCTGAAGCCTATCCTGATGTTTGAATGAATATGCAATAAATGAGACTGGCTAAAAGAAAAACAAAAGGATGTGGTCACAATATAGCAAATGCTAAAAGTCACAGGTACAATAACTGGCAAGCCACACGGCCAGTACACTGCTGTCTGATGGTGTTTAACAACAGTGTACCAAGGAACAGCTAGACGTACTTCCGTATCAATAGCGAATGAACTACACTAGAAAACTGCTATTTGGTTGAGTATTAGTGTTTCCTGTCTACATCGCCAGATCCTTATCCTGCCCCACATACCGTCATATTTCACTGTTTGTGTGTACCAAACAACACAGTGTTCATAGATGCTTAACTAAAGAACAAGCTAAGTGACTTTACCAAGGTCACACAACGAGTCTCTCAGAGCAGGAACATGAGCCCAGGTCTCCAAAACCCTAGGCTGGTGTCCTTACCGTTAGATCATCCTTCCCGTGAAGACTGAAAATCCATATTGGTTGCATCGTTGCACTGTATACAGCTTCAGAACAGCTGCCTCTAGAATACTGTGCTCCTTACAGAGCACTTCATTACCAGGAAGATATTGATTGACACATTGGAGGGAGTTCAGAGAAGAGCAACAAAAATAATTAGGGAGTGGAAAGATTGACTGGAGAGATTGATTTATGAGGGAAGATTAAGTGAGATAAATATGTATAGCTTGGCTCACCTGCAGCTGAGGATGGTGCATAAGTCTGCAAATATTTAAAGGGTGTAAACAATCAGGAGGAAGTATTACCAATACTGGTCCAGTCTATTCGTAATTTGGTGGTGCCACATGCTGTTGTTGTACAGAGCTTTCTCACAGCATGGCTGGGCCACAGAGCTTGCCTCTGAACGTCCTTCAGGGAAAAAATGGCTATTGGAGCTACGGGGTTGGTGTGACAGTACAGCAGGGATGCTCCTCTGGGGCCGTGGCAGGGACTTGAGAGCGTGCAGTGGTTTCACTTAACAGGGTCATGGACTTTACCTCGCATGAGTTTGGAGGGTGATTCCTGACGTGGAACAGCAGCATCTAAAGTCAGGTTCATACCAAATGTGTGATACGCTGTAGAGGAAACAGAAGGATTGTAGTTAATATCACTTGCATCAGTTAATGTCAGTTGCCATGGTAACTATGGTACTTGATTATTATGGAATAGCAGAGCAAGAAGCCAGGTAAAGCTTGTGGAAATTCTTAGTACATCTGGATTGGATAATCCCAGTTTTGATCAACCATAGAATGAGTTGGAAACAAGCTAGCTCAAATCCCAAAATAACATCTGAAATTCCATTTTTCAAGGAGAAAGTAGATTTCATAATAATAAACCCTCCCTGATCCTTAATAGTTTCAGGTGACATTCACTGACTGCCATCAAATAACCATGGTCCAGAGCTTGCTGGATGTCATTGCTTATCCAAGACAATTTCCACGTGTCATTCTATAAATATAACAGGCAGGTCTCTCATGTCATTCTTGTAGCAAGACAGTGCTGAGTGTTCCCATGTCCTGGGGCAGCCCTCTGCTTTCTGTGACTACATTTCATCAGAAGCAGAAGTCTGGGGTCTCTTGGCTTAGCAAAAATACACCCTGAAGCAGCGCAGCTGTTCCTTATTTTTTATCCATCTATGTCCACTCCCTTTTGTAAAAGAGAAAAAAAATCTCAAAAACACGAATTCCCTTTGTTTTCCAAGTAGGTGGCCTGCTGTGATCAGGGAGGCTCACCTGAGTCTCAGGTACACTGTTATCAGAGAGCTGTTGTCAAGTTAATGATGTGATAAAAAGGCAGAAGGGACAGATATGTAGGAGCAAATCAGAAAGGAAAGGCAAGCATCAACAAAATGAGGATGGGCAAAGACCATCTTGTTGCTCTTCGGAGATTGTGAACAGCAGAAGTCTGCTAAGAACAGTGAAGCCGTTGGCTATATCAGACATCGTGCACCCTGGAGAGATGCATCCCCCCAGGGAATGCAGAAAGTTCTTCTGATCTTCCCCTTTTGGCTCAGCAATCAGAGTAAATCCTGTGCAGTCCTTTTGATACAAAGTTCAGTAAGTTCTGCCTTCTGTGTATGGAACAGTCTTTGAAGGATGTGATGGCAGTAGTTCTCTCCACATGCTGCTGGCGCAAAATACAGGAAAGAGAAGAGGATCCAAGGCTATTGGGTCCAAGGTCCGGAGTTACCTGACAGGAAGTTGCAGCCCAAAGCTAAAATGAGGTGACTAGGATGGGAAGAAAAAAAGTCTTTGCTGTAAAAATTGTTCAAGCATGAGCAATCAGCAGAAGGCCCCCGAGACGGGGACATTTCTCCAGGGATACTGGGTGGTCATGGAAACCTTTCTGTGTTACAGTTCTTTACTTGTTTCTTTGCACAATGAAAATGGGTCCTCAGGCAGACCCCATACCTTTCTCAGGCTTCTCAGCCCATGCTTCTCCAAAGAATTGTTGTCCTGTGCCATCCCGGTGCAGGCTGCTGTCAAATCCTCTGGGCCTGAGCAGTGCCTGCCCTTGAGGAGCAGTTGGCAGAGTAATGAAACCGTGGCTATCCCGTAGCCTGGGGGAAGAGTTGGCGCAGCGGACGGGAGCCTGCAGCTCTGACCACAGTGGGAAAAAGGCACAGACCTGCCAGGAGAGAGAAAGGGGAGTGCTGTGGTTTTGGGGTTTTTTTTTTTAAAAGGAAACCAGAGTTTTAATTTAAAAACAACAGAACCTTTATAGTGCTTCAAAGTATGTGTACTTAGCAAGGTGGTGTTTTTTATGAGAAATGGGCTATTCGCGGTGTAGTAGGGGACAAAAGTTTCAATGGTAAAATCTTCAGGAAATTAATAGCAAATGATCACGCTTCTGTAGGGACTTCTAGTTATCTTTTCACTATCATGACAGAATATATCGTCCTTGCTGTAAACTTCAGCAGGAGGGAGCCTCCTGCTCTGCAGTCAGGTCTGTAGCCCTGTGGAATTATCTTTATGAACCCTGCTGAAACGTCTGTGAGGACGACTGCGTGTCCCTGAGCGGACTCTTCTGCAAGGGACTTGTTTCCCAAGCTTTCAGAGTTTTTTGGGATTTAGGTTTTGGTTTTGTTTTTTCTTTTGCCTTTCCCTAGGGTTGTGCATATGTACAACAATCTGATCAAACTGAGAAGAACCTCTTCTCATATACTCAAGTTTTCACTTAGATGTCCTCACTCTAGGTATCGATCTAGGACTTGTGTCATGGGCCCCACTTTTCAGCATACCTGGAAAAACTAAGAGGTTTGAAATTGTTAGGCCCAACTGTCTGTGAAAGTATAAAATTTCACTGAAATATCTGAAGATTTTCTGCTGTATGTTTCGACAGGAACTTGGGCTTTCTGGTGTGAAGGAGGACACAGACTGTGCCTAGTCCATGCCAGAGAAAAATTTGGGGTTTTTTTCCTGATGTTTTTAAATTGTACATGTTAATGTAAAGGAAAAGTAGACAAAAATTGCATTCAAATGAAGTCAGCAAGTGGATTGGTTGGTGTTGGTGCACAATAAATAGATTGGGGGGGAGGAGGGTGTTGTTTGAGGGTTTGGGGTTTTTTTGAAACAGTGGATCAATTTACAAAGACTAAGTATGCTGATCTGTGAATATGTGACCGGGAATTAAGCATATCTACAACAGAATTGCATTGCTGTGTGCAGCTGTGAAAAAGAAAGATGCTAACACGTAGTTGCATGTACAGAACTTCTCAGGTGAGCTTTCTTGACACTTGCCTGCCCTACCTCTTCCTTCTGTGCATGTGAAAGAAAAGCCCACAGCTTGTGCTCCCATTTCAGCTACTGACTTGTGCATTCCCATTTTCTTTTCTTTTCATTGCAAGCTCTGTTTGTAGTTATACAGTCAGGTCTCCACAGAGTAATTTACTGGCAGAATCTCTCCCAGAATCCAGCTTGAAACCAAGCTGTAAAAACAGCTGAGAGTGTAAATAATTCATGCAGACAATATGACTTTTTTATGTAAATTCGGTGCATTAACCCTCTATTATAATGATGGACGACAGATATGGGCGACGTTGCCTTGGTAAGAGCTAATGGATGGCCGCCATAAATTCACTGCACATTTTATTGTGTTGCTGGAAATTGTGCCTTCAGGCAATGCTGTTTACTTTTATGTAAAACTCAGGGTTCCCTAAATATTACAAATATTTTACATCCGACTCCTCAGCATTTGGGCACAGCACACAAATCAAGCTTTCTTCATCTGAGTTGTAATTAAAGGTTTGGGTTTTTTTCAGGGACAATTATCTAAAACTATAAAGAGAAATATTTTTTCCCCTTTAGATGTTCAGTCGTTGATGTATTAGCAAAACCTTTGAAGAAAGATATTAAATAACTGCAACATATAACTTTGCATTAGGCTATATGTTGTATGCATACATAACAAATTTGGAAATAGTTTCTTGTTACTGGTTTTTATTTTTTACCATTTCTTGTGCTTAGTTACACATAAAATATTCTTTTTTCCCTGCACATACGCTTCTCCCTATAATTCATATCTGTTTTATCAGGGTAATTCTCTGAACTGTGTCCTTGAGGAATTCTGTCTCTCAGTAAACACGGAAACTTCAGTTCATTTCAGGGAATTTTAAATAAAGAATTTTTGGTTACTTTTTTGTTTCATATGTTACTGTTTTGCACAGACCTTAAGTAAATTGGGATGACACAGGTGATGTTTCTCACACAAAATGGTTTCAGCGAAACAGATATACTGAAGTATAATGTTTTCTCTGTACATTTTTTAATATATAATTATTATAATAAGTATACAATTAATTCACCTTAATCAAACCTTCATTTAATCTCATAGTACACTGCAGCTTTGGAAAAAGAAAACAAGAAAAAAGCAGTCATATGTAGAAAAGGATACGACTGCTTCCGACTGTGAATTGAATCCTATTTGTAACAAAGGTAGTTAACATCAGGAGCAGCGGCGTGTTTGTCCCTTTGCGTGTTTGCCAAACACCCGTTGGCCAGAGGACCGTAATGACTAGAACAGTCTCTTGGGAAGCATCTATGTGGGAGTTTATTGAAAGCTCTATTGGAATTTCCGAGGGAAATCTTGTAGATGAGTTGTGATAAAGGCATGTTCTCTCAGTCTCCTTCTTTCAGTGGAATGTGCCATTTCTTGGCAGTTTTGTTTTGATGTCTGTATGAAAAAATGCTGCACAAAGTTGAATATGAGTGATTTCAACTGAGCTAGCTCAAGTAGAAATGAATTACACTTTCCAAAAGACCCTAATTTCCTGAGAACTAAATAGAAGGCACACTGTAAGAGAGGTAAAAAACACTGAATAAAAGAGGAATGCAACAACTGGGGGGGGGGGGGGGGGGTGTAAAAAAAAAAAGGCTAATGAAGTCAGTCTTGTGAATCATACTGTTAGGCAAAGGCTAACAGTTTAATTGCACATAAACCTATTTAATAATTGGATTTATTTTGTGTCCTGGCTATGCATGCTTCTTTCAACTATATTAGGAATGTTACGAGATAAAAGTGCATAAGCTATAACCAAGGGCATTGACTTATTTTTTCAGTCTTTAATATTGACTGAGATTCCTAAATTTGGACTTTCAGATTTTGCACCTTATTCTTCTGACGTGCTTTACTGCCCTGAAGCCACTTTGCAAAATTCATAGTGGCTTTCACATGCTCTGATGCTTCTTGGGACCAATTCAATCCTGAACAATAGATGTGTGTGCAGTAGAGCCAGGAAATGTTACACAGGAGATCATGGGCTTATTCCTCAATAACATTTTGATTTGTAAAGTATTCCACTACACAAAACACACACAGGAGACAACATTAAAAAACATTAGAGACCATAGCCAGCAAGACAGAAAGGTGGCTTAAAATACAGATTGACAACATGGCCTGGGATATAGGCAGGACACACTAAATAATCAGTGGAAATGTTATAGAAAGTGTTTTCAATATTTACATTATTCAGCCGTTTAACAAATCTCTCCTGGGACAGCGTTTTGCCTTTAAAAAAAAAAAAATCACCAGTATCCAGACAAATGTTTTTTTCCTATTGTTTAAAATAAATGTGTTTTCTGTAATTCACACATCAGAGAAGGCCAGTTTTCCAGTCTTGTTCCTTGTCCAGTATATTTCCATGTGGAGCAGACACAGACGTGGAGCACTGAGAGGAGGTATAGGGCAGGTTTGCTTTTTCTCCCCCACCAGTTTGATCTGTTTGAAGGAGGTATTGTCTATAATTCAGGATGTATAAATGTTCAACAGGATCCCATTCCTCTGTTCCTTAGGTAGAGCGGAGTATTCCTGGATCCATGAGGTCCATACCACGCTCTGGTTAATGATATGCAGAGCATAAGGCATCATTCTGTCCAGGTATGCAATTTAAAGGTCAAATGTTCTGAACTCTTGAATATTAATATATGGCTGTCACCCTGTCTTGGACAATTTGCTTTTATGTAATTTGTTGCAAGCATTAGAAGACTTTGGCTGCACTGGGGAAAACAGCACTTTCCTCCCAGTGCCGCTGTACCAGCTGCGTGACAGTGTGCATCTCAGAGGTGATAAAAGGAAAGGAAGATGTATTTTGAGGTGGAAGGAGGGCTTGAAAGCAGACAGGCTGCCTTGTAGGATTGTGAAGGAAACGCTTCTCTTCCTAGTGATGAACACATCCCTGGGTCAGTCCAAATACAATCTGCAATTATAGATCACTACAGATCAGAGAATTCCAGATAGGACTCATCTATGGAAATTAAAGAGCCTTTCTTAATAATTTGCTCCAGAATAGTGATGCTCTTATATTCTTCATTGGATGTTCATAGAATCATAGAATTGTTTGGGTTGGAAGGGACCTTTGAAGATCATCTAGTCAAACTCTGCTGCCGTGGGCAGGAACATCTTTCACTAGATCAGGTTGCAGTGCACCTGAGAGCCCTCAACAGGGCCATGGTGTTTTCTGAGCTGGGGCGACAGTGGGACAGGGGACAAGTTCTTGAGTGATGCTTTCGTGGTGTTGGTTATACCCATCCTGCAAAAAATAGCAGAAAACTGATAAATTGGGGCTTCAAAGTCAGGCCTCCACCTTCACTGTGAAATCAAAGAAACCTTACGAATTGGGGTGCCGTCTTGCAGACAGCAAGAGTTGTTCATAGTTTTGTAGATGGGGAGGGACTTGTGTGCCTGTGGACTATCTGGAGCAAAGCAAGATTTCTGCCCTCCCATTTCCAGAGCAAGCCAGTGGGTACAGTCCCCTCAGGCCTCGCAGGCGTTGCTTGCTGCCAGACAGGACAGTCGATAACTGGTCAAGGAGTGCAGCCTACATCTTTAGGCCACCTGTACTCCCCCCGCCTCCTTGCTGGTCTTGCACAGATTTCCAGATTTTGCTGCTGGTTTGAGGTTCCTTAGTGATCTGACCTCAACAATGAGGAATCTTCAGGTTTTTGCCTTGTCAGAAAAAGATACAGAATTCATCCCAAGGAATGAGGACCTCTTGGAAAGGTGCTGGGAGAACAGGATGTCCCTACATAAACTGTGGGAGAGGTTTCACTTTGGTTAATTTAGGGGTCATGAAAAGAATGACACCCAGGCTGGCCCACCCATTTCTCATCTCTAAACGCAGCATTGTCAATACAGAGTAAAGGTTTTTGCTAGCCCTCTTCTTCTCTGTTTAATACATTTAAGTACTGCACTCTGCATATGAAGAATAGTGATGTTATCAGAAAGCATTCAAAAACATATGTTTTAATGAAATGTGTTGACAACTGCTGAAGTAAAGTTTTTGTTAAGTCTCAAGAGTTTAGCCATGACAAGCAGTATTAATGAATTGAATTAATTAAAAAGCATTTCAAGATGAAACAGGGCCTGTTCTATGTAAAATGCTCTATACATTAGACAAGCATTATGGAAATCACTGCTTTGTACTACACTGTAATGCAGCCATTTATAAAAGCTTCTCAAGATCCATGGATAGCAGTAATTTGGGTTTAGCGTGTCTTTGAAATTCATTGAATACAGCATGTGCTATTTAAAAGCATGAAATCTGGATGGTTCCACTGCCATCAAAGTTCGTATGGCTTGGAGAGGGAAACGGGAGCTCAACGTTACTGGAATGAGCGAGTGGGCATGGGAACAGGGTGAGCCGCAGAAGCACCTGGCGAGCACCGGCAGAGGCTGGTACTGATGTCTTTAGGGAGCAGGCTGTCTGACTAGCAATAACTCAGGGTCCCAAACTAGTCTGAAATGTGAGTCATTTTACTAAAAGAGTCATTTCTCGTCTCTGCTGTTCCTCTGCTTGTCTGCCACGAACTCCCTCCTTTATGGACAAGGTGTGTTCTTCAGCACGTCTTCTCCTTTTTAGGTTGTTTTTGTGCCCTCTCTAAGAGTAATACCATCAACTGTGACCAGTGGCATTACAAAAAAATCTGTATTCCACATCAGATATCCCTACAATGGGCAGAATAGTCATATGAGTGTGTGCCCGTGTGGGACCTTTCTCTCGGTGTGCGATGCTGTTAGCGTAAGCATCTGGCCATGGGCCTAAGAAACCAAGCATGAGAAGGGATAGTGCAGTCCTACAGCAGGCCCAAAGAGACGGGTGTCCCCTGGCAGCCTGGAGCAAATGGCAATTCTGCCCCGCCTGGCCAAAACCAGTCATAAAATTAGAGTCCTTTGCAGGAAGCTTTTCTCAGTGGGAAATGTCTATTTGTTTGCACACAGGGAGAAGACTTACTTGGGTTGAGTTAGGATTGTGACTTGAATTTGGAGGAGTTGTGTAACAGCATCAACACATAACACATTAAAAGAAGATGTCTTTAAAATATTATTAAATGTCTAACATCTTTGTAATAAAATATATTAAGATCTTCATAATAAAATGTTCATAATAAAAATATGAAGGGTGAAAGGTGAGAGAGAAACTGTGAAAAATAATATGATTTCATACAGGCGTAGTGAAGGTTGTTTCATTTTATGTGTTTTAGGATTTGGCTTGTAGCAGATTATTTCAAATGGATGCACCTTTATCTATCTGTTTTGTAATTTGTTTGGGTCTTAATAAAGGAAATTACATCCTTGAAGGAGAACTAGCCACAAAACTGTTGGTAGATTTCAAATGTTGTAATATATTAATACTGACCATTCAATCAAGAACATGACCACTCAGTGGAAAAGAAGAAAAAAATCCTAAATACAAAAGGGTAGAGTCAGGTTCCTCAAGCAATGTAAATAGACACTTAAAGGATGGTAAAGTTTGCTGCTTCTAAAAATTCATTTGAGGCATTGCTTGGAATATCGGTAAATCTGACAGGCAGCCTACTTGGTTAGCACAAGGGATAATTCATTTGGCCCTTAGTGTGTTAGGAAAAGAGCTGCCAACATTGCATCCCAAAATGCTTAGGGAGATTCATCCCATAAGCAGGTATGATTCTGCTCTGTAGAAAAAATAAGAGAGCTTGTTCTGCTACTTCACTAAAACATGAGCAATATGTTTGCACTTGTCACAGTTAACATTTGCATTTAGTATCTGCATGGTGAGAACTTCTAAGCTTGCTTATACCTGCTGAACAGGCACAGGTAGCGTTTGTGTCTGACCAAAAGAAGTCTCTCCCCCCTGGCTAGATGCCGTACTACATGTAGAGCAGTATCTGCCGAAACGAGGTCTAGCATTTTCTATTTCCCTTCAGACTCTTCTTGCTAACTAGACTCTAGAAAGGCCCAAAAAGCCTTTTCTATGCAATCATGCTATTTTTAAGGGCTGAAGCGGCCTGGCCTTGATTAACTGACTAATTACTGCTGAGTCATGCTGGCAGGTGGTACCTGTGAGAGGAAAACAGCTTATAACGGTGATGGCACCTTTCTCCTAATGTATAAGGACTGGGGGGGGAGGGAGATGGAAGAGTGAAACGGTGGCAAGGGTTTGTATGGCTGCAGCAGTAGGTTTAGGGTGACTTTGAGACTTTAGTACCAATTCTTTACTAAGTTTTATTTAGTAGCACAGGTAGTTTGTATGCAGGGCAAGGTACTGATGCAGATCTGTGTGTTATGCTGGGCTAGGTTTCTGTTTTGGTATAGTAAACAAGAAATACAGCTATTAGCAGCTGCCATGGCAGGAATAACTGAGTAAGGCAGTCTCTGGGAACAGCCGCTAAGCATCAAAGGTGCTTAGCTTGTCTCTTATTAATATGCCCTGGATCCCTAAGAGGGTCACTGCTCTGTAGGGCCTGGGAAGACTCCTGCTCAAAAATAAGCTGTATGTTGTTGCAGAGTAGTTACCAAAATAAAATCTCAGTCGTTGCTCCACGCTGCGAAGGCCTGAAGAGCTGGTAAAATATGTGGTCGTGTTGTTGTGGCTTGTTGTTCCAACTGAGTGTGAAGGAGGGAAGTGACTTTCAAATAACACAGCTAACTGCCCCTGCTCTTGGGATATCAGTATTTCTTGATGTCATTTATGTCACAAGAGCAGTGTGTTCTGAGATCACACTATCTGTCAGGCAGGGTGACCAGAGGGAGACAGCAAGTATCCAGCACAGCTAGGGTGATGAAAGTAAAGGTCTAGGATGCTGGGCAAGTGCTTGTTGCTGCTGACTGATGGTTAACATTGAAGTGTCCTATGGTGGTGCTGTTTTTGAAGACCTGTATTTGGAAGAGCCATACATTGTAAAACTCTGTCAATGGGGGATCTATGGCTCAACTGAACCTGGGCTCCCAGAAGATACAGATGTTTTAACCAGCTACTTACATAGCCAAATGGTTATCTCTAGTGTTGCTTAACCAGCTGATCCTAGAAATTATTTGAAGATACAAAGCTCACGACAAATGCTGACTGATTCTATTACCAGTAATATTTGCTAATTTTCAAATTATCTGTCTGTCTGCATACAGGTGTATGTTTCTTTATTGTTGCTTTTCCACTTAGCAAACAATCTGTTTTGACTGTGATTCAGCTCAGTTCTATGCTGTTGGACAAGCATGTTTAAGTCAAAATATCCAGTTGTTTCCTAATCAAATTGTGACAGCATTTTAAAATCCAAATTGTAACTTACTCTGTGCACAAGTGGGAAAGTAAATAAAATAGGGGAGGTAGATACTTGTGGGAGAAACAGCAGTAAGAAGGGCAGAAAGACATGGTGATAATGGAATAAGAAATATCACTTGTACCATTTCATTATGGAGAACAATAAACATCTTTAACCCAGCCAAGATCAGCTGTAATCAGAAAGAAGGGAAGAAATTTGGTGTTTGACTCGCTTCTTATTGCCAGAACCTCAAGATGGAATTGCAGCAGCCCCGAGACAGTTGGTCAGACACAATGCCCTGTATTGTCGTTTACTTTTAAGAGTAGCAGAAGGAGTCTTGTCAGCGGAGAATTTTCTGTGACTCTTGGGAAGGGTGGCTAGCTTTGAAACGGTTTCTAAAGCACAAATTGGGGAACAGTTTTGTAATGCACTTGATTTTTTTTCACTCAGTCACAGCTGAGAATAGCATCTGTAGTACCTAAAGGAACATGAGCATTAATCACTTCAAATGATGTAACATACCCAGATATGTAACAACTACTATTTGAATTATATTTTGCACGGAGTGATATAGTTGCAGTTCATCCTGAAATCCTGGCTGGAATCTGTATCTAACCCCAAGTGAAGTAATTTTGTATTCTCAGTTCAGCATACAGTAGAACAGTAATCAGAATTGTGATAGCATCACGGAACTGCTTATAAGACACTGGAATTTAATGAGCATTAAAAAAAATCCTTGTAGTCTTCTCCAAGGAGAAGTTTCTGTATATAGTAAGGCAGAAGGTAACACTTCAAAACCTAGGGCACCAGCCAACCTTGCATGTTTGAGAGAGGGCAAATGGGCTCTCTAGACAGTCTCTCTCATATGCATGCAACATACTACTCGTGAGAAGAGGGAAGTCTGAGCCCTTGCTGAAACAATGGCGGGGAGGGTCATCTCGAGTGCTTTTCTGATCTTTAACCTTACGATGCTGCTGTATGTTTCTTCAAAAGAGCAAATAAGCAGCCTTGCCACACAGACTTGAAGGTAAAGCACAGTAGAGTTACCAGTTCTAAATAGTTCACAACCTCATAATAATACAACAAAAGTCTAGTCAACAGCCCCCAAAACAGGGATGAAGATATTCATCAAATCTGATGAGGCTCCTATTAATTAGAGTTGTTAAGTGGTAGTTACACTTTTGTTAGTATTACCATTTGGAGATTTAACTAACAAACCTAATGGGGCTACTCCTGCAAGATGTTAATTAGATATGGCAATTCCACTTACCCATGCAGCCTCGGCACACAACCATCACACATCAATATTTAATTTAATTACTGATGTTGTGGTGCAAGTCACATCTGATTTAAGAGATAAATATGCTTAATTAATAATGAGATAAAACACATACAGTATGTCACCTTTTGTCATTTGAGCTTTATTAGGTATAGTAAGAAAAGACAAATGTGAACATTGGAGAGGCCGTGACATGGTGCTCTGCATCTCTGCATGATCCTTGTCCTTCAAGTTACCTGAGCTCACACTGTATTATAAATAAGATAAACAGAGCTGCAAGTGTGCAGGGCACCATTCTACATAAAGATACACTTGTGTCTTGAGTAATTCATCATTTACTTCGGTTTTTTGCATAATTAAAAAAGTGAACATTCATCTTGGATTAGCATCTATAGAAATTAATTTTATCAGGTTTGATCACGGTATTCTAGTCTGTGTTGATGTGGCCTGGTACCAAGGCCAGGTGTGCAAGAAACCATTCTGCAGCAGCATCCTTTGGAAGTCAGCCTTCTTTCCATTGGCATTGGACATTCTCTATTCAGAGCTTCCTACAAGAGGCTGTTGAGAACAGTGTATATGATTGTCATGCCACGAGGCAGAGTTCTGGAAAGGTGCATGCAGAAAGATTGCTTACCACTTTGTAAAGTATGGGGGGAGAAAAGGACAGACAGGTAGGCCTTGAGGCTAGTTATGATGATTCACCGTATTAAAGCAGCTTCCAGCCGGGACTGGATCCCTATTTCATAAGGGGCTTTATAACCTGGACTGCTAGTCTTAGCCCAAAAGACTTACAGTTAAATACAAAACAAATGAATAAACAGGTACCACACAACCAGTTCACCAGATCTGGTGAAATTAAGGAAACTTCTTATGTTCATTTTTTTATGGAGGATCAAAGCCTTAGAAGGTCCCCCTCTATACGCAGTGTCCTTTGTAAGCCTGTGCTTCCAGGGGTTCACAAGCTAGCACTAGAAGTTTGTGTGGGTTGAAACTTGCTATGCAAGATCTTTGCCTGGGGGCCATTTGGTTTGATGTGTTTGACAAAATTTTAAGAGCTCCTAAGTTAACTGCGCCAAACAAATAGTTTCCTAGAGGCTGAGAAGATTTTTGGAACTTTCTTGAGGGAAAATTCCCAATTGGCAGAAAATCTGTGAATGTAAAAGCAACTCATGACATTGTAACCTACTGAAACATATATTGCTCTCAAATCCGTCTGTAATCGTTTTTTCTATAATGTATATAACTCTTCTAGTATTAATATTGAGATTAACTAGTATAATGGGAACCTGTTGGGCCATCAAGAATGGTTAGTGAAGGAGACCATTTCAGTATGGTCTGAGAGTTCCTCTCAGAAACAAAAAGAGCCAGCCAACAAATCAAGACTGCGAAAGCCTTCAGCTGTCCAAGCCTGTTTTAATACCCACTCATCCAAAAGAAAATGTATGGAGTATAAGAGGGGGAACACTAATGCACAAAGCATAAGTGGAGCAATAGGCAGGGAATAATGGAAGTGCCGGTGCTTGCAGTGAGGGAGACTCTTCTTCAAGGATAATAAAATAGAACTGCTGTTTTTTCAGCTCCATGACCCCGTATTTTAGGTGGTCACCATGGTTGGCACTGTGATCTATTGGTATGATGGATGTACTGCAGAGTTTCCAAAGGGTGTGACTGAGGTGTGGAATTCAGCAGTGCTGAGCTCACACCTTCTGTCAGCTGCCAGAAGTGGGAGAGGCATCCTGGGACCTGTTCCCTCTAATTACACTCCCTGGTCTTGACAAGTAAATGCATCCAGAATCAGAGAATGGGGGATGGAGGAATCTGTGGAACCCATAGCTCCACCAGCCAAACCTAACATTGAGGAGTGGTGTATTAGGAACGCTTTCCCCGTGAGACCAGCAGCCTGGATGACTAGCCAAGAAATGTGTGGGAGTCAAGAACTAATCCTTTTTAAGAAGAACTTGTAATTTTCCCCCAGGAGAGAAATAGTGCTACAGCTGGAAGGACGGGGTAAGAGCAGCACTGCCTCCAGCTCTGTCTGAGCACACTGCAAATCTACAACTTGCATGGGAACACTGAGGCTGAACATCACCATAATGTACATGATAGTGTGTGTTCATCTGAAGAGAGAGTGGAGGAGGTAATAGTATAGCTCACAGTGATTTGGCTTTCAGAGAATATGCAACACAAGTTATACCGATACCATGGGTATGCCCTGGGCAGAGACAGACTCCGGTAGTTCTACCAGGATCAGTAGCTAGAGTGGAGGTGTAGCATAAAATTAAGCTCTTGTAATGAAGTTGCACAGGTTGATGGAGGCTTTATCCTACTGGGTGGTTAGCAGTTGTATTGATCTGTGAGGCACAAGAGAGTCCCGTTCTGTCTTCCTTACAGTGCTGCTTTGGTAAACATTTGTTTCTTCCCTTTTATTTCTGAGAGCTTGCAGTCTAATCCTGAGGTAGTCCTGAATGCTCCAGTTTTATAGTCATGGGGAGATTTTATAAGTTCTCCTGTGGCAGAATGTGGGCTGTGTGTGCCATAAAGTATACCCATGAGCTGACAGAGAGTATTAGAAAACTGACTGATCCTTCATGGAGCCAAAGGCATGCAGGAAAGTGTTAATATTCTTTGTCTTTTCTTTCCTTTCCTCTTCTTCCTTCCAGATTCCTACGTGTCCTCACTGGGGAAAAGCTGAGCGCAGTCTGGCCCAGCTGATGATTCCAGCGACTGCATGTAATGCCACTAGCACCTACATGTGTGAAATCCCCCACTCCTCCTTTCTGCAGAACACTGTTCCAGAACAGGGCCTGGGGCTGTCCCTTATGGTTCAGGCAGCAGCAGCCACTTAGCACAGGCAGTTGTAGTACTTCTCACCTGTCCAGCCTGCCTGACTTTTCCAGGCTTGCTAGTGCCTGTGGGAGATGAACTTGATCCTCCAGCTCTCCTTGCCATTTGCGTGCTTCCTAGAGACTTGCTTTTGTATTAAAGTGCCTGAATCTGGTCTAAGGATTTGGGAAGGCAGCATGCCACTGATTATTACTGATAGCAATTACTGCAGATTAGGTTGTACACCCAGATGACATCCAGCAATATAGGCTGAAGCAGATTAAAGATTAAAACAGTCATTTGACAAGGGAATAATAGTCACCCTATCCTTTCAGTAGAGAACTGTTTCTGGACTCTGCAGTTTAGAGTACCTGCCCGATATTCTCACTGTTCTGTTCATTTATACTTGGACATGTTTCTGAGAAGCTGCAACTTATTTAGACCCCCTTTCCTGTGAATGAGTAGTTTAAAATTGTTTCTTCCAATGTTCATTATTTTGCACTTGTCTATACTAGTAGCTAATGGAGTTGTGTTGCAGAAGACTCACAGCTGGATATGACAGTCAGAACCAGATGTTCACACCCTAGGCCAGACACAGCTGTTCCTCTGTAGCTGGCAAGGGACGTAGAACAAGTAAATGCAGAGACGGCAAGCCTGAAAAAAATCTAAGGTAATCAGGCTGAATATGCCTGGAGATTTAGGCCATCTGGAAGATTGCCAGAGGGCTATTTATTTTGATGTCTACACCTGCTGAATGGGAATGCTTTGTGTGAACTCAAAGCTTTAAGTGATACTGTCTCTCTCCCTTTTTCAGCACTCCACTCCCTCTAGGCAGTGTTGCTTGCTTGATAAATTGTGCTCTACAACTTCAGTTTGTTTTTTAAAAAAAAAAAAACACAAACCTAAAACTTATCTTGTTTCCTGGCTATTGATGAGGGTAGAAGGAAGGCGCTGCAGCACTGGAGAATAGAAAGGGAACACAGTGTCATAGACTGCCCCTTGAGGGTTAAAGTCTGTAGGCAGTGTAATCTGCTAGATGTGTTGTGAGCCACTGGAACAATTTTCTTTGCCCCATTTATAGTGAATTGGGAGAGAAATTCCCATAAGCTTTTTACTTACTGTTCTGTGCACACTACACCTTCATGTGCGTAGTGTAACAGATTTATCCCACAATGCCCCATCTGGCTCAGCCCTGCTGGCATGCAAACCCCTCTTTACAGACAGCATGTGCCTGCCTTGCTGTCATCTTGAAAGCTCTTGGGATTTTTATTTTACAAAAAGTTTTGGTGTTGGTAGTGGTGATGAGCATGCTCCTACAGTGACAAACATTTGATTTGGATGATTTCTCAGGGCCAAGGCAGGATTTTTGGACAAACAAGACCAAGAGGATCACAGATAGAAGGACTGTCTTAAAGTTGCTTACAGGGTAGAGGTCTCTCAGCAGATGCTGGTTTCCCCAAGTCCCTGTGCTACTGTAAGGAAACGAGAACATCTCACAGGTGAGAGAGCAGTTACCTTAAGGAGCGATGTCCACTGCTGCAGTAGTATTCTCTTCTAAACACACAAAAATCTGTCTTCTCTTGTGTTTGATTTTTACCAATATTTTCCTGGTCATTGTTCTGATGCATTCAGCATCATTCTCTGAGCAATCTTCTACTCTCACACTCTCCGCAGCCATTAGCAACACAGGTTTTGCCATCTTCCCAGCATGTGCTGAGCCGTAACCCTGTTGTAGTTGACATGCAGCACATGCAGCTGCACTGATGATAATTGTGCCCGCTGCTGTCAGTACCATACCTGGTTCTCAGATGTGCAGCAAACAAGCATTTTCTTTTTTGCTCGTGCACATGACGGTTCTTCAAATGCTATTATTGTTCTGTACTGGTTTTGGCAGGGATAGAGTTAACTTTCTTCACGGTAGCTCATATGGTGCTGCCTTTTGCATTTGTGATGAAAATAGTGTTGATAACACACTGATGTTTTGGTTATTGCCAAACGGTGCTTACACAGCGTCAAGGCCTTTTCTGCCTCTCACACTGCTCCCCCCGAGCGAGTAGGTTGGGGGTGGGTGAGAAGCTGGGAGGGAACACGGCTGGGACAGCTGACCCCAACTGACCAAAGAGTTATTCCACACCATATGACGTCATGCTCAGCAATAAAAGCTGTGGGGAAGAAGGAGGAAGCTGGGGGACATTCAGAGTTATGGTGGTTTTCTTCCCAAGTAACCGTTATGCGTGATGAAGCCCTGCTTTCCTGGAAATGGCTAAACATCTGCCTGCCAATGGGAAGTAGTGAATGCATTCCTTATTTTGCTTTACTTGCACACGCAGCTTTTGCTTTACCTCTTAAACTGTCTTTATCTCAACCCATGAGTTTTCACACTTTTACTCTTCCGATTCTCTCCCCCATCCCACTGGGGGGGAGCGAGTGAGCAGCTGTCTGGGGCTGAGCTGCCTGCCAAGGTCAAGCCGTGTGTCCCAAAGGCAATAGTCAGTTCAGGGGATTATCTGAAAATGCACCATAGTTCTCCCTCAATTTCCCCACCTTTGCCAAAGGATGCAGTGGATTTCCTAACCTTATTCTTATGGAATATCTGTTTCTTAACCTGGCCTGGATAGTGGAAAAACTGATGTGTTATGCTATGCTGCTTTGCCAGAGGAAGGAGATACAGTTTTTCTTTGATTACTTGTTTGGTTTCCATTAGCAGATAGGTGAACTACAGAGAGTACTCGAGCTGACACCTTTGAAGGATACCAGATTTTAAAACAAATAAAAGGAGATCTACTGTGTGTTATAAGCAATAATCAATAATTAAAAGCCTTGTTAAAGCATTGCTGAAGAGTACTTCAGAAGAAAAGTAGTTATACTGCATTTCATGGTTAATTCAATGTCAATTAGCTGATTGTTAACTTCCCTCCAGCTAAATCTTGTTCAGCACAGAGAAGAGAAATCAAAAGCATTCTAGCTTTAACAAGCCTAGTGTTTCAATCATTCATCTCTGCCCACGGGCTCAAAATCAATGTCAACAGACGTTTCATTGCAATTTTATCAGCCATTTCTGCATGTCACTGTTTTCTTGGCTGCCCGGATTGTCCCTGAAAACCGTCTGTGGGAATCGGAACTCGTCCTGAGCAGAAAGCCGAACGGACTGCACTTACTCTTACCTAACTCACGGTTGGGTTCCCTTTCGTCTAGGTAATAACGCGTGCTGGCGTCCACCTGGACTTCCCAAGCGGCTCGGTGAACTTCTCTCCCGTGGGAGGGCCCGCGGGAAGCTGCCCGGCCCGCCAGCCACGCGAGCGCAGCCGCGGCTCGGGTGCGGCCCGCCCGCCCTGCAGCACCGCGGACAGCGCCCGCCCGCCCGCCCTGCAGCACCGCGGACAGCGCCCGGGCGGGGCGGGGCGGGGCGGGGCGGGCCCCCGGGGGGCGGGCGGCATGGCGCCGGCCCTGTGCCCGGCGGGAGGGGGCTGTGCTGCTTCAGCCCTCCTCTTCCTCGGGCGCCGGCCGAGCGCCGACTTCCGCGCGCGCAGAAGTAGCCTTACGGGCGTGAGCGTCGCCTGAAGCGCGAAGAAGTCGAGGGGCGCTCCGGCACAACAGTTTGTCTACCTGCGAGTGCTTGAATTGCCCCTAGAAAACTGTGTCACCAGGTAAAATCTGTAAGACGTCACAGACGTCCCCCTTTGCTTCGTAATGACATCGCTAATTGTGAGGTTCACTTCTGTGAAAAGTAGCAAGAGCAAGAGCTAGGCTGAGGCCTGAAGTCAGGTGCTAGTGGTGCCTGGGTCCTGTCTAGCTGTTACAGAACTTGGGTTCTGTTACAGAACAGGCTGCTTTCTACCTGAAATCAGAGTATCTGACTGCTGCACTCATACTATGAGCAATGTAGTATGACATGTTACACTCAGGAATGACACGAGTGGTATTTTGTACTTCTTGCTGATTCCAGATCTGGTCTGTGGTGCTTCGGCTTCACTCCTGTCTTACAGCAGCGTATAGATCCACAATAATGTTTTTCATCTTCTGTGACTGATACGGAGATTGCCTCATCAAAGAAAACATTGTTTTGGGCTTAGAAATCCGTGCCACTTTCATCTTTTGGCTGTACAGCAACAGCGTTATATATCTGGCATAAAGCAGCCAACCTTCTGGAAGCTTAAAATAATACTGCAGCCTGGACTACTGCAAACGGTACAACATTGTCTTCTCTCCTTTAAGCTGGCTTTCCATACTATTAAGTAATGTTGTGCCACAGCCAAGTCCTCAGTCCTACCTTTTAAGGTATTCTACCTAATCTGCAACTCTGGGTTGAGGATCTCTGTTGTCTGCTCTTTAGACCAAATGAAACCATCCATCACAAGACAGAGCCACTGTCTTCACAGAAGTTTTCAAGGTTTGGCTCACACTTTTGGATGTTGCTTTCCAGGAGGTACAGATAGCATTTGACTTGGAGCTCTCTGCACCGTTGCGTCTCCTGCCTTTAGTCTGTGTGGTAGAATTTTTTCTGGAGCGTTGCATTATGTTTTTGCTCATTTAAATTCTGTCTGAAAAACCTGCTGTTGTGACACCCACAGTATGATATTCAGTAGTACTGCCTGTTCTCTTGATTAAAAAATATAATTGACAAAACCAGTTTGTATCTGTGTGAGTCACCTACATGTCTAGTTGCTATAACTCTTTTATTCCTTCATTCATTCACTCTGTCATGACAGTGGTTAGACAGGGTGTTTGTGGATATGTGGATCTCTATGATATGCCTGGCAAACTGTGCATCAGTTCATTCGAAAAGGAGACGTATGTGGATTACCAGAACTGAATCTGTTTGTGTTTCTTCCCTGTTTTGGGGGGTTTGGCTGGGCTTGGGTTTTTGTTGGTGGTTTTGTGGTTCTTTTTTTTTTTTTGAGGGGGGGAGGGGGTGGTTGGTTTTTTTTTAAAGTAACCTTTCAACTCAGCTGTTTTGCCCCTCTTTTTTTCCCCTCAAAAAATAAGCTCATGGACAATGCCGTGGGTATCAGCTTTACTTGTGTGATGTATTTGAAAAAGAAGTTCTAGCAACATTGTTACAGATGCTTAAGTATGTGAGGGCTATGGAATTAGTACCCTTGAAATGACCTCTGATTTATGTTCAGATAGGGGCCTGATTTTCAGTGCTACTTTAGATAACCTTTTAGACTTTAGATTTGTTTCTAACTCACAATGACCCAAACCAGTGAATGTTTAGTTCCAGTTACTCTTGCCCTTGTCATTATTTTTGTGGCTCTCTTAATGGTTTTTTTCACAGGAACCAGTAGTTGGCCATGAAGAAAAGGCTATGCCATACTAGCATGCTGCTCATTAATACAGTGAATTAATGTGGATTTATAAGAAAGAAAAACCTTTATTTTCCCAGCTGAGATGTCTTTCTTCCTCATCATTTTATGATTCATTCTGTTCCCCTCCCCCTGTGTTCAGTTTGAAACTGTTGTCATCAAACATCTACTAGGCAACCTAGCAAAAGCAGACCAAAGATAGGATTGACCTACTCATAGCTCAGTTCAGAAATAACCTGGCTGCAAAAATCTGTATCAGAAGGTGAGACAGACTTAACCTGCAAGAATAAATGATTGGCCCTGTAGGGTAGAATACACATACTCTCAGTGTGTATTATACTTACACTCTTGAAAGAGCTGATTCACTTTTGGGGCCTGTGGCTTTCTGCCTACTTGCTTCAGGAACAGGGTGTACCAGCCCAGCACCTGGTGAGAAGAGTGGAGTCACCATCGTTACCCTTAACACACGAATTGGTTCTTCAGCCGTTATGCTCATTCACCTTGGACAAAATGACTTAGGGAAACGATGTGATCTAAATCTGCTCACCAAGATTAAGAGAAACTTGGCATCTGTCCAGGCAGCATTTGGTCAGTGTTGCTACCAAGGTAAATGGGAGCCAAGCCAACAAAATTGAGGTTATTTCCCCAGCTCAGAGATGTTTGCTAACACTGACACGATGCCCATGGATCAGGTAGAAGTTTTAGAAGTTCATTAATTTTGATAATGGGCAGGAGGCCCACTCTGTTGCTCCAGTTTGTGTCACGTTGTTGGGGAGGCATCTACAGAGAGGCAAAATAAAGTACAGGTCAAAACAAGCCAACGCTGTTATACCACTTGTGTCTGAAGAGCCGAATTCTGCAGCTGATCTTCTAACAGTTTCAAACATATTTGCGTTAATGGCTAGCATTGAATTTCTGTTTTGCCAATTTTCCTGCAGGTTTGATGATCACTTTTGCGACACTTCTGTTTCAACGGGACCCCGACAACAGTGATGCGGAGGAAAAGTCCAGTTCAGATACCTGCTACTCAGAAGGTCCTTCATCACGGAACTAGTTTTCCCTACTTCTCCCTTCTCTTTTTTTTAAGAGAATAGATGCTTTCATTCCTGTCACAGTAAGGTGGAGTATTGTTGCCATAATAAAGCTTTGCTTTTGTGCTACTGTTCCATGCTGCCTTTCCTTTGCTTTTGGACATTTTGCTTGACCCTCTCTTAGATGTCCTTGTCCTTTCTTCCCATGTTAGAGTCAGAGGTAAGCATGTAGCATGAGAATTCCAGAGCAAGGAGGCCTTATGGCTTCATAATGCATAATATGTAAATTCACATACCAGTGTCTGACCCTAGAGTCGAATAGGAGTTAGAATGGGAAATAGGAGAGGTAGCCTTCTGATTGCTTTGGTTCAAGAAAAATCCTTTGTAACAGAACTTTTGTAAAGTATATACAGCTAACATTGAAGGTCTAAGCTAAACCGTGCTGCATGATATTAGGGATTAGAGCTAAAGCAAAGTTTCTGGCTCTTCCCAAGGACCTGTTCTGTTGGATAGCAGATTTCTTTCAGGCTACAGAAAGTCAAGTTCATGTGTTGTACCAGGTCTCCAGTCACACAATACATATGAACTAGGCTACTGGTATTCAGCCTTGCAGTCTGCTTTTACAATTGGGGAGGTGGGGGGGAAGACGACACGGACTGGAGGTGAATCAGAGGTTGCTATTTCCTCCTTAGATTGAAACAAGATGCGTGATGTGGCACCTCTCTCTCTGAAAACATGAATGCACGTTATCAAGGTTGTAGCAGCAACAATAATGGGGCAGGACTGATGGGGAGGGAGTAGACATGACCCATGAGGCGGGGGAAGAATATGACTTGACCAAATGCAGTTCTTGGTTTTTCTCTTTATGAAACACTGATATTCCCTAGGTCATTTTACAAACATTCCTTCACAGAATGGTGTTGCACCTTAGCTTGATCCTGTGAGCATGAGATACTTCCTTTGGTTTTTCTCATATTTGTTTTCCAGTGCAGCATCTCAGTTCAAACTGTGGCTGTGTGTTCTTTGTCAGGCGATGCTTTTGGTGTTTATAGAACTGTGCAGAACCTAGCAGGGTAGGAACTGGATGGCTGGGGCCTATAAGCACCACCAGAATACCAGCAATACCAGTGAAGTTACCCAAGTTTCATTGTCAGAGTTCCGTTTCTCCTTGATTCTGTCTCAGAAACAGCTAAAATCAAGGCTTCTTTCAAGAGCTTATGCTAAGAAAAAGCTGAAAGTGCAATAGTGCAAAAAAATGAACACCAAAAACTCCAGAATTCAAAAATGTTTTTCCTCGGGAAGATACCAGTCTTGCTGACATTGGTGGAACCAGCAGTTTGCCCTGAACTTGATACTGCATCGACTTCTCTGTGGGCAGACATCTATATCTTCATGCAGATATATCAAAATGAGTATTTGTTTTTCTAGTATAAACTTTTAAAAAGAAAGAACCAGTCCCTCGTGGAAAGATGTTCATGTGAGCTGACAAGAGCCATCCTCTCTTTTCAGGTTCTAAGAAGTGGTGTTTTCAGTGCAGGAAGGCGATTCTTGTCTCCTAGGATCTCTTTCTCTCGGGGCTGCAGAAACAACAGCCAACTTCTTTTTAGCCTAAATTAGCTGAGGATAAACAAAATGAAACACTCTGGGAAAAATTCTGAGAGAAACAAAAAAGGGGGGAAGAAAAAATCTTCATCTGAAAAAAACAGAAACTTTTTAAAATAAAAAAATATTCTCCTATTTAGATTTTCCAATTTCTGGGACTTTTAGGCTAAAAAAAAGTGCCTTTTCCTATTAAGAAAATTGCTTTCACTTTCCTGCAATGAACAGAGTTCTGTTTCTAATGATGGAAGAAGTTGAGTGTAGCTGCTGAGTAGCTGGAGTGGGGATCCGACTATCAATGCGTCACTAGCTAAATGTGATTTGAGATGCAGTTTGCTTTTCTATATCTCAGATCTCGGGGCTAAACCACAAACTGTACATGACACAACTAAATTAATATTTAAAAATAATTACTTGCTGCCTGAAGGTAAACAGAAAAAGGGTAAATAATTGATAGCACTGGGACTGCCACACTGTAAGTCTGCTGAGCGTTTATGATGTGCTGTGAAGGTTCAAAGGGATTGCTCGTCTGCTGCCTCTGAAGGAGGGTTTTTGCTAATCATTCCAGGGCTTGTTTTGTCAGCCAGCAATGTTTTCAGAGTTTGAAGCACCAGAATAGAATGCCAGCTTAATTTAGGTGAATCTCTAACTTAATTTACTAACTTTCCTTCCAAGATTTGCATTGTAAATGATAAAGTGATTTTCATATATATAATTTTTTTTTTATCCCATCAACATCTGAAGGGAAATTTTATGTGGTCTGCTGCCAAGAATGTAGAGTAACTTGTATTTAAGGAGTGCTTACATAACGTGCCACCCTATGACAATACCTGTCTGCAGAGCTTGGTGATGCCTTGATAGTTGGCAGCTATTCACTTTCAATGGTAAATATCCCTCCTCTTATAGCCCAACATCAGAATAATCAGCATGCAAAGTGGCAGATGACCATAAAGAAAAGTCAGTGATTTCAAACTGATTCATTTTCCCCTGCAGTCAGAAAACTTCTTGCACTGATTATTGCATTGACAGTGAAAAAAAAAAAAAAACGCTCTCTCCACACAGGACTTCACAGTTTTCTGGTGTTAAAGCAAAGGATAAGAAAATACACTGGCAATATATGTGGAGAGTCAATAGCTGCAGGTCTACAGTGTCTTTAAATAAGGTGCCATACACCCCTATGGGGCAGTGATCGTTAGATAAAACTTTTAAAAAGAGAAGAAAAACCAAGCAGATGCTAGGATCTGTCAGCAATGCCAGCTGGGCCACGTGATCAAATGATTCCCAAAGTGTTATTTGCAATACATATTTTACTCAGTGCTAGGAATGGGACATGGGTTCTTGTCTCTGTGCCCCGTCAGACCTTCAGTAATGGCAGCTACTTTAATGCCTAGCACTGCATCACGCTTTACTTCCATTACTTGAAAATGCAATCTAAGCTCTCATTTGGATTTTGCAAAAAAAATCAAATACCGGACTAAGGTGTACAAGCATGAGTGTCATTTGAAGACACGCAGTAATTCTTACACTCTGTTGAACAGCAGTAAGGCTTTAAGTGGAATCCGTGAGACTTTTTCCAGCTGGCGTGCATCTGGAAGTGAACAGTAAGAATGACTAAATAGAAAACATGATGTGCAAAGAGGGACTGACAAAAGTATGTTTTGTTCAGTCCGGAGAAGACAAATGGAAACAGTAGAGCAGCCATCGTATATGTAAAGTGTTGCAGCGAAGAGGAGGGAGTACTCTGTTCTCCTGTATGTTTCTTATAATGGCTTAAACTGGGCTCTAGAGGGGGAAAAGAAGGGAAATGCTTCTGATGGTAGAGAGAGGTCACTGTTAGAGCAGATTGCTGGGGAGGGGCTGTGGAATCTCTGTCACTGGAGATTAACAACACATCAAACAAATACTGTCTATAAGGGATGACTTTAAGAGTACCTCAGTCCTGTCTCTCTTCCAGCCCTGGCAGTCCAGGGCTAAATAACTGAGACACAAAGAAGCTGAGCACTGAGGCTCAGGCAGGACTTGAGAGTCTGTTTATGTCAGGTCCAAGCTCAATGTTTGTGTGAAACATATTAGGGGGAGTAAGGTTGCCAGTTTTCCTATTTTGCAACTACTATTGCAGCATTTGGATATTCCTGTGTGTCCTAGCTCCACGGGTCCTTACTTACCTGAGAATCCTCATTCTCATTGATAAAAATAATACTATTTCTAGTCCTCATGGTTTCAGAGGAAGGCCTAAAAGTGTGGCTGTCTACAGCCAAGAGGCTCAGAAAGCAGAAGGCAGCACATCTCTGATACGCTTTCATTATATCACTGGTGGGGCAGGGAACTCCTGCTTTTTCATGCTTGGGGTTCCCAATGCAAGGAAAGGCAAAACAAAAAAAAACAAAAAAAGTCTACTCTGAACTCCGTTCCAACATTCAGGTCACCACCCTTCTCCTTTCTTCCCCACACCCAAGACCACACACTTGCACTTGCACCTCCAGGCATGCATGTCTGCCTGCCAACACAGAGGAGGTTACCGATCTCATCACAGTTCTGGTTGTCTTTCAAAGAAAAATGTCCTAAAAGAAACCCCAAGAGCTCAGTGGTGCAACCCCACCCCCTGCCATGGAGCATGGCCACACTGAGCTGCACACAGGCTCTGGAAAGAAGTGCTTTTTTTCTTGTTGGGAAAGTGGCCAGTGGGTTTTACAGGAAGAAGCAGCTAGAGGCAAGTCGTCCTTAAAGGGTTTGCTGCTTTAAGGGAATGGGAAGCACTGAAACAGACTGGGGCATCTCTGGCCAGTACAAGAATCATAGGGGGAATTTAATTTTTCTTATCTTTCTCTGAAAAGTTATTCTATGTTATTTGCAGGAGTGTTTTATGAGACCCAGGCCTTTGTTGTATTACCAGCTTGAGGAACAGGAAAACGGGGATTCTTTCTTGAACACTGATGTGAACAAGCACCGGACAGACCCAGGATCAAATGACGGGATCTGCTGATAGCCGGAGTGCTCCAGCCCTTCTGTTCTCTCTGTGAGAGCTTGCTGCTCTGAGTGGGATGTCAGTTTTTAGCTTATTCATCTTTTCTGTTTGATGTCTCTAGAAGAAAGTACCTAGTGAGGTGTTCAGAACGGCTACTGAGTCAAACCAGAGGTTCAGTCCACTTTTCCAACAACTGGCTCAGCAAGGTCTGTGTTTCGAACACCTGTAACACATATGACAGACAAGGTTTGGCAGGTACTGAACAAGCTACAGCTTCCCCAGGTGCCAGGATACAGCTGACATTTATTTCCTAATACATTTTACCTCCCACATGGGCAGTACCCCCCCAGTAAGAGCCACCCTGCTGTAGCTCTGTCTTGTAGAACACTGTTAGGTATAGATAGATTCACTTGGAATGGGACAAGAGGTTACTGTCTAGAAGGGGATGTTTTCTCCTGCTTAGCAGCAATGAGGAATGATTTTGTAAACCGGGCACTTAGTACTGGACAGGATTGATCCTTCTTCAGCAAGTTCCCATCCGATCAGCCTGCCAGATGGTGAAGGAAGAGCCTGGAAGGATCCCTTTATTGTAAGTAGGTCTTGAATACAGGGACACTTTTTAACATTTCCATCAACTGCCAAAATAATTTCTGCAAAGGATTTCCATCTGAAGTAGTAAGGTGACATTCATGTTCTTCTCCAGCTCATAAATACGGATATTTAAAATTCAGTCTTTTATAGGAACTCACTCTCAACACTGTATTGAAGAAGGCCTTTTATAAAGGATGTGCTCACTCATGGTAAATATTACAGACACAGATGAAATTATGCTTTTTAAAAAAAAATTGGGAAATTTGCAGAAAGCATTAGGCTTTTAAAAAAACTGCTCCATTTTGCAGGCCTGGTAACATTATTTCAGTCAAAAAATAAAATCTCTGGGAATAGCTACTGGGCTGAACACTACAATTGTTTGTCTTTAACAGGGAATAAATTGGTATTTCTGCAAACAGTGAATGGTATTGCTAATGTGAATTTTGTTTGACTAGGTAGTGATTTGGTGTATTATGAGGTTAGTCCTGTAGAAAGGAGAGTAGTGAAAATAGCCACTGAGCATTGATTGAATCAAAAACTAAAAGCTATCACCTTGAAGAGAACTTGCCTTGAAAGCATTGAGGCTTTCGGAGGTGTGTGCCGGCAGCAGTGAAGCCAGCCGTCCCAGTTAAGCTTCCCAGAGAATGCAGTAATACATGCAATAAAGAGATTTTGCTAGTGAAATACCCACTTGTGAACTGTTCATGGGTATAAGAAAAATGGATCTGAGGTCTTGCCACCTGAATTCCCTTCCTCTCCCTCGGTAGGTTATCAGCATGAAAACAGGAAATGAATTGGACACCATTAATAAAACATGAAGCCTTCGTGTTCAGGCTCTGTGCTCTGTCGTTCAAGTGTAGAAGACACTGTGTGAGAAGGAAACAGAGGAGTCAAATCCACAAGTTCATTTACTCTTTTTAACTAGACAGCAAACTTTGGCTCAGACTTGGAACTAAACCTTTCTTTTTTCCCCTGAATTTTATTGAAAAGCTTTTAAACCCTCATACAGAAATTCTGAAGGATTGTTACTGAACTGTGAGTAGTCTTTCAGAACATAACAGATTTTCCTAATAGATTTCTCCAATAATTAGATATTGCCAATACTGTTTTTTACTCAAAAGTGTCTTTCACTATGATGTAAATTTTTATACCTTGTTTTCATGCATTTGCTTTTGGAGCTGTTTACATAGCGCAGATTTTTTTCACTGTGATAGATGCCCTTTTTTTGCCAGTTGCTTATGTTTGTGATTTTAGGAATGTCCCGAGGTATGTACCTTGCTCTCTTTTGGGGGCTCATTTTGCTAGAGGGGAATGTATGATTCACTTGTCTCATAAAAATGTTGTTTTCCACCAAAGAACAAAGGATTAGCCTCAGTAGAGGTCCATATGAAGTAGACTGAAAGACCCCCCCACAGCCAGCACCACCACCTTTTCTGTCTGTATTTTAAAACCATCTCATGAAAGCTTATGGTCACAGCAGTATGCAACCCAAGGATGAGAACTCTCCAACCTGTTGTGAAAAAGTCATGGGAACAAAAGTAGAAGACCCGGTTCAGCCAGACAAAGAGGCCTTCTGCAGCTATAATAAAGGCTTGTTTTGCTCTATGGGGGAGTTTAATTGCAAAATACTTAGCATAGGTGAATCACAAGGAGCCTAACCATAGGAAGAGGTTAACCACAGTTATAGGAAAGATTCATCTGAGGCTACAATAAACAAGTTCTTGGTGGGAAGAAACCAGAAGACTCTGCTCAGCTGTGGACAGGCCCACTCCTGAAACTCAAAGGTTGAGTTGCGAGTTCAAAGCAGGAATCCTCCTCCTGACCTTAGACAGTTCTTTTAGGAAATAGCCAAGTACAAGGTCAGGTGGAAAGATAAGATGTTTATTGCTAGTGGGAATTTTTGTTAGGCTGCTGTGGCTGGAACCACCAGTTCATCTCCCATGGGAGACAGTGCTTCATAGTAAGGTCTGCCACAACTGTAAGTGTAACCGGGGGATTATTAGGACTTCCATATTTTTTAACAAACTGATGTATTCTCACTGTTAAATAAATGTGGAAGCACTGCTTCCTGGATCCTGTCAGGAGCAAGAGGCTCTGGTCTCATAGAGATTTTAGGCCAGGTCCAAATTCCTTGAATTATTTCAGTTTAGTCTCCTTCGAAAGAACCTGTTTGCTCGATGTGCCTCTTGCTTAATGCCTGAAATGCAGAAGTAAAACCTCAAGCTGGGTGAGAAACCTGGACAGTGAGACAATCCACATTCGGCAAAGCTACAAATTCAGTGTTACAGTTCAACTCAATTAAACATAATTTTCTTGGCTGCCATCTACAAGTTTGATAATAGGAAATTGGATTTGACTCATTACAATACAAAGGGGCAGTTTGGTAAATGTACATTTTCAGCCAAAATCATTAGTCAACTAACAGAATAGAATTATGTTTTCATTGAAGTTTACGTTACCATTTGGTTTACATGTTTTTGCTGTCTGGCTCTATCCATAAGAAGTGCAGCCAAGCTCTAATTCTCAACTGTTTGAAGTTATTCAGTCTCATGAGAGATATGCCAGACAATTCATTGGACAATATTCAAAGTATTAGTGAGGTTAATTCTAATTGCACAGAAGGATCTATATTAAGATTTCTATTTCAGCGCATTTTTTGTTACTTGGGTTTTAGGTCATATGAATTGTTTTTCTACATGATTGCATTTCTGTTGTCAGAATGTCTAAATATGAAATATTAAAATTACTATACAATCAGTTCCTATGCCAAAGAACTGATATTCCTTTGGTTGTGTCAGAATATTTTTGGAAAAATTCTGAGCCCTCAGAATGACAATCTGAAAAAAAAAAGCTGAAACCATTCTTTTCCCTCAGAAGTATTTGTCTGAAAATGCCCATTTCCAGTGTTCCCATCCAGCTCTAGCCAGTACTTAGACCGTGGGCCGTGGCAGCACTTGAAGACAGCTGAGATGCTCAGGATAGTCCCTGGGGGTGCTGCACCCAGCATGGGTGTTGGCGGCCGCGCAGCAGCCCCGCTCCAGCGCTGGGGGCACGCGCGTCCCGGGGGCTGCACAGCCCAAAGGCGTCGGGGTTGGGTGGGAGATCCGCAGCAAGGGGGGATCTCCCTGGAACGGGCTCGGGCAGAGCCACAGGGCCAGGCGTGAGCTTCAGAGAAAACCCGATAAATGGGCCCGTTCTCTCTGCTGGTCTGCGCACGGGTGTGCTAGTCCGTGCGCCATCTTGCAGCTGACTCTTGCATGGCTTCCACCTGAGCAGAGTCTTGCACTCTAGGGAGAAATAGCACCTAGTAAATGAAAGAAACAGATGAAAAGGGAAATGTTGGAGGCCAAGAAGCACTGCTCTGAAAAACCTCTTTTGGAGAAATCCTTCCTATCCAGGAACCACCTTCTGTTTGCAGTTTGAGGTTATTGGGAATAGAAATTGGAAAATTCTGTGAACAGTGAAGAATAACGCAGCTGAAGCCTTGCTGCTTGGGATCAGCTGAGTGGAAGTCTGAGTGAACATGATCAATTGAGTGGAAGTCTAACTGGATGTGTTCAGGGAGGGGTGCCTTAATATGATTGAGGGGATGTGGGACTGAGCATGATTTATTGAGAGTAATTGAGTATTCAGTACTGGAGTAGGAACAGGAGTCACTTAACAGAGATTAAAATACAACAGCACCTGGTGCTTGCTGCAAATACATTTTTCCTGGAAAAAGGGATAGTTAGAAAAAGCCTTCATTACCCCTTTAGAGTGTTTTCTAAATAACACATCTCTGTTCTTTTTGAAATATTAGTATGTTAAATGTCCAAACGGTTCTTGCTGAAAATGATGCCTCTGTTAAATTACCAGTGCCCACTCATTTTCCAGGTAGAGGTACTAGGTACCCAGGGCCATTTGGAAACCACTAGCAGATGACTAACCAGCAGGGAAGGCTGGGAAAGACCACTTGGTCCTGCCAAAGGCTCTGAGCCGGGCCTTTTTGCTGCAGTCATTCGTTGCAACTTTCCTGCTAATGCTGCATCTGATTTCCTTGTAAGTATTTCCTGTGACTACGTTTTTAGCCTCTCCCTGTAGGAGTCTGTTTTAGGCTAGTCATTTTTTATAGCTTTTTTTTGCGGCCCCCCCCCCCCCCCCCCATCTAGCCTAAACTTTTCCTTCCCTAGCTCCAGGTCAGTGCTTCTCATGCTGGTGTCTCCTGCCCCTCCCTCTCCTCATCCTGCTGCTCATTCACATTAACTGCAAGATAATTAGAGACTAATCCTGTCCCCTGAGTCTTTGTTTCTCCAGACTATGACTTAAATCCTACCCTCCTGCAGCAAACCCCACTGAGATCCTCAGGTTTGGTCCTTTTGGGGCTGCTCTTGCTGTTGTATCTAGTTCTCAGCACAAAGTTCTTTGATATTATAATGTTGTAATGACAGGAGACCCTGGTTAAGCAAAAACAGAACCGGCCTTCCCTCCCTCCCTCTGGGGGTTGCGGGTTATTAACAGAGCTTTGCTCAGCTGAGCAACATGGAACCGTCAGGTCTCTGCCCGCATTCCTGTCTTGCAGCTTCAAAATTCTCATACTATTTAAAAAAGCAGGAACAAGGCAGCTTATACGGTCCCAGCAGATCCTCATCCTGGCGTAGCTGCTGATCTTTTGAAGTTAGAGGCTCACAAAATCCTGCTGTCCATCTCTGTTCCCCAAGAGGAACAGGTCTGGGAACTAGATCCTCCGTGGGGACAGCTGGCACCCCGCTACTGGCTTGGCAAAGCCAGCTCCAAGATGCAGGCACCCCCTTGGCGCCCATCCCCATCAGGGAACCCTTGCTGTGAGCCCGGACCCCTGCCTGCTTGCCAGCCAGCCTGCCAGCCTCCACCCCTGCTCTGCCCTATGGAGACTTTTTTGTTTAGTGTTACATGCTTTCTTTAAGTTCATTATGCAGCATTATATCAACTGTTTTATTGGAATAGAAATGAATTCTGTCATCTGCAAAATCAGTGTCTCGAGTGAAGAAGTCTTTTGGACTTGCTTGGCACAACCTACTTTTAATAAGCCCCTGTTACACAGTAGTTGTTAGACCTTATTCCCAGGTGTTTCACAGTTTACTCCACTCTGTTTTGTGGCGCTGATACCAGGTTGAATGGTTCACAATTTCTTGCTTCTCCCTTTCCTGGTCATCCTGACAAGCAGCAAAGTTGCTTCATGTGCTCACTGCAAACCCTCCAAAACTCATGCTGGACTGTTCCCAGTGCTGGGAACTCTGCCAGAGCTTCATCCCCGTCCTACGCTCTCCTTTTTGGTACGTGGACTGCTCTTCAAGTCACATCGACGAAAGGCACCAGATCTGTGATGCTTCTCAGCCCTGTAGTGGGGACTAGCAGCAATATCAGAGCCAGATGAAGAGTTTGGTGCTTCAGAACCAGGTCTTGTTAGTTTGGGATCTTTCCATTTGAAGGCCTCTGGCACATTAAGAGCCCTCCCCTGAGTTTTTCATCCTCTTTCAAGCTGCTGTAATAAACCTCTTCCAGTTGGCTCAGCTAGTAGTTTGTGGTGGGTCTCTTGCGTTGTGCACATGCGTGCCCTGAGACCTGGGCTGAGCATCACCAAACTCATCTCGTGCACACACTGCAGAGAAAGGCTGCTGGCCCACAGTGCGCTGTGGAGTTGAGTGGATCTGGCAGCAGCGTCTGAATGACTGAGAGCTTCATGTCACATATGCAACCTGCCATGCGCCCTGCTCTGCTGGAATTACAGCTCTGTGCAGCACCTAGCATTTGTCTCCGGTAAAGCAGGCTGTGCAGTAAGGCTCGGGAGTGCATTTTACATTGTGCGCAGGATAGACTGGGTGCAGTCCAAGACTTCCACATCTGCAGCTATAGCATAACCAAGGGAGGAAATCCAGGAGGCTGCATCTCCCTGAACAACAGCACCACTTACAGCCTGGTCTCAGATGCCAGCCGGGGGCCGGAGCCACAGAGCAGCAGTCTGCCAGCACCAGGGAGGAGGCTGGCATCTGCTTTTTCTGTGTGCCTCAGGATTAGTCCACCACAGCTACGCACGTCCAGATCCTACTCAGGGGCATCTGTGGCCTGCACCAGTCTGTGCTGACGATGGTCTCTGCGGAGTGGCTCTTCCTGCCTGGGGGTGCCTGCGGCGTTCAGCTCAGCAGGGTGCCTATGCCCTGGACAGAGTCTGAAGAGTGGAGCAACGATTTGAGCTGCTGCTTAAAAACATCTCCTTGGAAAGCTTCTACCTGCTGCAACAAAGAAGGTGCCTAACCAACAGGAGAAAATATCATTGCTTGTGTCTTGGTTCGCCATAGTCTAGGACAGTGGCCTGCCAGACAGTTACCTGGGCATAATTTCTGGCATGAACTTAAGATAGCTAGAACTGAGGGTCAGACTTCAGCCTCTTCCAGACAATCCCAGTAGCAGAAAGTATCTGAAGAATCCCACAGACTCACACCCAATTTTCAAGGCCAGCATTTCTCCCAGCATACACAACCCTGCCCAGGAGGCTAGCAGGGTTACATTATCTGGAGTTTTAATCTGGACATGAGGAGGCAGGTGCTGGAGAAAACAGGCAGGCACATGAGCAGTCAAAGGCAAGAGCAAGCGTTTCAGGTCTGCACACTCAGCACATTGCATCCCATCCAAGCAGAGCTGGGGATGTTGCCGAAGTGAGACAGGGAACAACTGGGGATGTGTTGCAGGGCTTCTGCCAGACTGAGCACCAGGAGTAAGGCAACATCGGTGCTCTGTGAGACAGGGGAAGGGAACTGCTTAAGGTGAGATCCAAGGATCGAGAGGAAAATTATAGTGGAAAAAACAAAGCATATTGAGCTGCAGTTCCTGAGGGCTGTGATGAGAGACCCTCTGGCCCCTCAACGTGTTTGCACCATTGCTGGAGACACACGAGTCTCAACGGACCGGCATGAGGGAGGACGATCACGCCTGGAGCGGGTGTCCGCGAGAGGCACTGCCGGGGAGGTTAGGCAGGGCAGGGTGTTCAGGGCAGTCCCCCACGAGGGTTGCTTTTGTGATTGTTGTTGCTCTAACTCATCTGCGTTACGAGAATGTGTAGGGCAAAGCACGAAGCTGGAGGCCCGCAGTGCCGGGCATGCTGATACCAAGAGCTGCCTCGGCTCCCCTCCGTCAGTGCTGTTTAGCATGACCGGCCGCGGCTGTAGGGAGAGGTACCCACCCCTCCGGCGGGTCAGCGGCTGCTGGAAAACGCTCGTGACGGGCCCCCCGCGTCCTCAGTGGGCTGGCAGCTGCCTGCCGCCCCCCGGGCTGGTGCCAGCCCAGCCGCACAGCAGATCCACCGCTATGCCGCCCTGCCCAGGAGAGCAAAAAACAAACCCAAGTGCTAAGCGTCACAGGAGCGTGCCAGCGGGGAAGGCAGCAGGGGATCCAGCCAACGCGGGCGGGCGGGCCAAGGGGGGAGCACCCCGCAGAGACGGGGCGTCCCTGTGGGGTGCGTGGCCGCAGCCAGTGCCTAGAGAGCTGTCGCCGGGGTTAGCACCGTGTTGGGCCTTTGCTTGTATATGAGTGTTAATCCTCCAGATAGAGTTTCAGCAAAGAGAAAGTTGATACAGTTTAAATGGAGGGTTTAAGGGCTGCCCTGCACTGGGAAGGGGCTCAGGCCACGAGTGGATAAATGTCAGGTGAGCTGCAGAGGAGACAGTGCCTTGCGCTGGGAAGCACTGCCAACACAAATCTCTTAATAGTCTTTCAGTCTCTGCAAGGCCTTAAAATCAATCAGAGGATTAACTAAGCAAAGCTGGTTTTATGATACATGATCCAGCTTTGTGCAATTGGATCTAACTTTACTTAGGCCCTCCTTTGTGACTGGGCTTGCTAACGTGCCGCCTGCAGCCTAGGAGCCTCATGGAGGAATGGCAGCAGCCGGAGGAGGAGCGGGAGAAGCCCTCCCTGGGGCGGCCTGGAGGAGCAGGGGTCCCACCGCCGCAGGTGTAACCGGCTCGGGAGGGATGCCCGGGAGCAGCAGCGTGGCACTGCTCACGCAAGCCAGTCACTTCCCTCCCACTGGCGTCTTCTCTTAATTCAGCATTTCTCCTTGCAGAAGCTCTCTGAAGGTAAGCCACTGACCCCTTCCTCCTAGCTACCAGCTTCGTGTGGCTTCTGTGACTCCTTCTTCCAAGGAACAGGTATATGTTGCACTTTCCCTTTGCTCTCACGCTAGTGGCTCCTGGGCATGGGCGCTCAGGGCTGAGCTGAAGCCTGGGAGCAGATGCACCCTTCTCCTGCCACGTGCACTGGTAAGCCTCATCCTCAGAGGACCGCTTTTGAGATGTCACCAGTGAGGGAAAAGATGAGTCTCCCTTAAACACACACTCCGGCTCCTGGCAGATCAATACTTTAATTCGTTTGATGACAACAGGAGCAATCCGCCCAGCTGACGCCAGGCAGCATCTCTGTTTCAAACCAGGTGTAGGAGTGTTTGTTTAGCTTTTGCCAAAGCAGTTTACTTTCTCTCAGGCTGAAAGTTACTCCTAGTGACAACGTGTGCATGAGAGCTCTGTCGGGTCCCTGACGGGAGTCTGAATCCCCCTCAACACGCTGTGGTTGCACAGCACAGGCAGATCTGGATGTTTCCACTGTACCTGCTAAGCAGTCATAGTGCCAAAGTGATGTGAGGAATAATGAAATATCCCCTCCAGAACTGAGCGGTCTCAGTTTTCTGGCAAAATTCTCCTCTGCCCCTTTTTTCCAGACTCGCTTCTGCAGTCTGTGGCCAGGTTCGTTCGGTCCAGCAATGCAGAGGTCGTGATGCAACATAACACAAAGTGATATCTGGCTGCTGAATTATCCTACTCTCCAGTATTTGCGCTGACTTGCGAGCCTCACAGCTTTAGGCCTGTCAGCCTGAACCAGGAGTTCATCTATGCAAATTTGCTACCAGAAAATGAGGTCTATAAATAATAGACACCTTGGGCCTGCACGTCGGTACAAGGTAATCCATTGTCTTGCTTGAAATGTATCCGGTTATATTTCATGCTTCTGTGTGAAAGTTACAAGGAAAGAAAAGTACCCAGGACAAAATCCAACCTTTACTCACCTTCTGACCTAAAAAAAGAGTGGAGGGGAAATGTTTCTTGGCTGAAACTGGAACTGGTCTGCGAGGAAGCCAGCCCTTGGACTTCGCTCTGTGCTAAGGGGTGCTGTAAGAAACACTCCTGCTGCTTCTGCCTCCTTTGCAGTGGTTGCCTCCCTCCCCTCTCTTTTTTTCAGAAGAAATGTGAGAAAGCTTTACACCCTTTGCCCAGCAAAGGGCTACTTTAGATATTAACAAAAACCAAACTGTTCCTAAGTTGTACTGCCTTTAAATCTTTCTAAACTGAATGTATTCACCTCACAGCAGTCTCAGCTCGTGGGAGGCACTTCTCTTCTGACTGCTACTTCGGGTGGCCCAGTATTCTTGGGAACACAGGCCACAGAAATCAGGTGAAATTATTTAATTCTCTTTCTATCCTAGTTGTCGAAGCGTTTATATACCTGGAAAATATTCAGGAATGTGCGACAAGGCTGATCGAGGGTATAGAATAGCATCCATAGGAGGCACAGCTCCATAGACTGTGATTCCTCAGCCTGGAAAGAGGTGACTGCGGGACAAAATGATAGCAGTCTCTGAAATCGTGAGTAGCATGAAGAAGTCACCCAGAGGTGATTTGCTCACTGGCTCTGGTTCTTCAAACAGAAGAAGGTGGTTCTTTGCACAGTGTGTCATTAATCTGCAGAAATCTTTGCTGCAGAATGTTGTGGATGCTGAAGGTTTACATAAATTTAAAAAATAAACTGGACAAAGTCGTGGAAGAAAAAAAAAACCCCTAACAGCTATTGAATAACAAACCTCACTTCTGTCATGGGAAATCTCTGCAAACTGTCAGGCTCTGGGACAGTATTCTGGAGGGGCATTGCTGCAAGCTGTGTGCTGTTCTGACAGTCTTCCCTATGCCTCTGTTTCTGGACAGGGTATCTTTGCTCTGACCTCCTATAGGCATTTGATGTTATGTTCCTATGCCTCTCCTCCCCCATGATTTCCACCCCCCTCACCTTTTTCTAAAACTCACAGATTTAGTGTTACAATTAAGTTCTGCACTGAATATATTTTTGCTTTGAGAAGCGTCCGAACAATTCTTTGTGAAAGCGCCTTCTGGCTGCCTGTATAGCATTCTGAAAAGGACGAGCCTTTAGATAGGTTGGCAAGTCATATAAATAGTAAATACATGGTTCTGAGAATTGAAGTTTCCCTGGGAAGCCTGAATCTCTAGTTCTGTAACGGCTTGGTTATCAAACAGATGATTTACATCTTATTAGGTATTTCCATCTGTTGATAGAAAAATGCTCTATTGCATAATGTTCCTTTTGCTCCTGATTCAGTTCTCACCATTGCCAGAAGTGCTTTTGGGCCCCCAGACCAGCCTGTTTAAATAATCAGCTCGGAGCCAGTGGCACTTTGGGGTGCTCAGTCTGGTGGGAGAGCAGGGAAGGCCAGCGGCGAGGGCCTTGGCAGAGCCGCCTGCCTGTGGGCCGCTGCCAGCAGGCACCCGGCTGCATGCCCTAAGGACAGCTTCTGCCTACGGCTCTGCCCGCTGCCTGCTGGTGCAGCTCCGGAGCACCCACCTCGGGGCTCGGTGCCCACTGGGCTTACTGCCACCCACTTCTGAGAATGTGTTTTTCCAAGCTTGGATGCAAATCTCAGTCACTTCTTTTCAGCATGTGTAAGTTTGCTCACTTTTGGTCAAGCTTGTCCAAGGGACAGAATCTATCTTCATTGCAATTGCAGGAGAACTTTGCAGTCCAGTCGCCTGCAGATGTTCAAACTGGCAGCCACCAGAGAAAAAGGACAGTGTGTGCAAACCTGAGTGCGCTTCCGTGTGGCTCTCCTTTTGTGTCCGTTCCACTTTGCCGGTCTGTATGTGGACTGCTCTAGTTCTGGAGGATGAACTGAAAAACTAGCAGTGCCAATAGTAATGCATTTGTTTGTTGATACAAATTCGCATCTCCAAAGAACCCTGAGAACTTTAATTACTCCAAAGTATCCCAGAATGCATTGCTTTGTAGCAGTCACTGGGAATATATTATCCTTACATGTAAAACAAAGAACCTGGAAACTGTATTCAACAGGCAAGCAAAACAGGGAATATTTTAATCAGCAAAACGAGGGGGGAGCGTTGAGTGAAGAGAGGAGGGAAATACTAGGCTCAGTGCTTGATTCCTAATCCCTAAACTGTCTTACTACAGTATTGTGAAAGCCAGGAGGAATAAACCTAATACCACAGCTTCTTGCCATCAAGAAACTATGTATTAATACAGTACTGCTAAGGTAATTAACCAAATCAGACTTAGTCCAGTGCTGAAAAGGATTTCTTCCCCCAGGGATAAGCAGATGTCTCAATCTAATTATACAAGTTATTTAATCAGAACCAGAGGTCGGGCATCTAATGAAAATACTACCTAATGGGAGGAGAGAGGTTGTAGCTCTGAAGCAGTGCAAGCAGAGGGGGGATACAAGCTTCCAAACCGGTGCCATTTCTAATGCTCTTCTGCCTTATTTCTATACACGACTTTAAGTAAGCTCTCTGGATAGAAATTTGAAAAAAAATCACTTGTGAAAAGAACACATTCTAGCAAAAGTTTTTTTCACTGCCTGGTATGGAAAGAAAATTCTCCTATAAATGTCATCAGTGCTTCACCCACCCACAGTGCTGACACAGGACCAAACAGCCAGCTGTGTTTTGTCTGAGGCAGTTGATAGCTCTAAGTGTAACTGTTTTGTTAGCCTTGCTTCACCTAGGTAAAAACTGTAACAGATGCCCAAAACCTGCCAGTTGTTCTGTGTGCATGTAGCTGACAGTGGGTGTGCAGTTGTTAACAACTGAAAAGCAGACACTCTGCGGGCTTGCAGGAAGGGTGCTCACTGTGTTCTCAGGGATGGGCAGAGCCCCTGAACCTACGATTCTTGTGATATACAGGTGTCTGAAAAGCAAGTGGAGAATCACTCCCATCAGGAAGGCTGTGTTACTATCACCAGGAGCCAGTGCATGGGCTTACTGAACAGTCACAGGATGGGACACATGCATGCTCCAGCCCCCAGAAGACAGAGGAGCTGAATTCCTTTAATTTTATTATAATTGAAAGCCAGGTACTCCTAACAGTTGTCAGTAACTTAGCTGCACACGAGGACCTTTCCCGCATGCTTGGAGGTAGCTGCTCCCAGGTGGAGCCAGCAGTCTCGAAGGAAGGGCACGAGGCTCCAGGCAGGACCACCCCTCTCTGTGCTGGCAGTGCTCACTCCAGGCTCCTGCCCGTCTCTCTCAGTTTAGCACGTTCCATGAGGGTCTTCTCTCTTGATTTCTTCCCGACAGCTTTGTCTGCATCTCCACCACTGCAGCCCCGTTCCCGATGCTGGCCACAGCATGCTGCTCCTCTTGCTGGCTTGCCAGCCCCCTCCGTTTTGGGGCCAGACTGGCCAGCAGTGCCACGTTGCCTAGCGATGCATTTCTGGCTGTCCCATCTCATTAAGCTGTTCGAGCCGCATGCACCCATGGGGGAGTCAGGAGGGAACGCCAGCCCTGGCTGCTTTAATTGGCTTCTTGCGTGTGCGCGCACATGCATCGCAGATAGTGCCGAGTCTTCCTGAGCGATCACTGACCGGCAAGGAGTTAAAATGTACAGCCGTGTGGCCAACCAGTCGCTGCCTTGGAAGCTTTGTAACTGAGGGAGTGTGGGCAGCACCCCCAAAATTAGGATTCTGCCCTTTTTTTATCTCCAGGACTCTCCTTCCCCCTCATTTCTATCCGTCAATTTCAGCAGACTGGGTCCCACTAACATACGGATGGGCAGGAGGAGGCTCCTGCTCCACATCCCAGCAGTGAGCGCTTGCGGGCTCCTCTCCGACAAGCAAGAGCCCAGCTGCTCTCCCTCGCTGGGGTCCCCCTGGCACCACGCTCAACCAGAGACGCTCAGCCTTTGTGGGACTGCAGGGTGATGCAGATGCCCAGCACTGCCTATGCATGTTTGCACTCATGACATATCCCAGCCTCGCTGCCACCGAGTTGTGTGGGCACGAGTCCTCCCGAGCAAAAACAACGGAGCCTGCGCAGCACCAGGCTGGGGACTCACGGCAGATGCTGCCCTCTCCCAGAGAGAAAGGGAGAAAAGAGGACCACCCCATGGAGCACAGCCACATATTTTACTTTCAATTAAGTGAAAGTCTGGAAAGATCCAAAAGGCTTTGGGTTTGCTGGCCATCTGTAAGCTTGTCAGGTTGCTGTTGTTTTTATGCTGCCACCTAAAAAGTTGTCCTTCTGCCCTTCTGATGCATTAAGAGTTCAAAATAATAGCTTATGATCATATTGATTAAACGAGGACAGAGGGAAAATGCTGTTCAGCTGAAGATTTCCTTCAGTTATTTAAATGTACATGTATTTTTCTTTATTAGTTTCAATGAATCTTAACCTTATATTTTGTCCAGTTTAAATAAGTTTATGTGTTTTCTCTGCTGTGTGTACATATGAAGTGACATGCACATCTAGAAAAAACAGGCAACCTTCACACACGTTCTTCGTTCTGAAGTGTAGAGCATCTGTTTGTAACAGCTGAACTGAAGAAGTATGGCATTTCTGAACATGTAGTGGTAGACAAATGGGTTGTGATATGCTGCGAGACTGAATGAAAGGGGGGAGGAAATAAAGTGCATAGGCCACTTGAGTTTACGCAGGTATCGATTCCATTCTTTAAGAATCTGCTCTGCAGAGACATGTTTGCAAAGTGTGGTTTCTCTTTGTTCATGTAGAAATCTGCACACAAAAACTCATGTGCAAAAATGGTCTGCTTTTCTACGAGCACCTACAAATGGCATAACTACAAATTGAGCACAGATCGGGGGGGGGGAGGGGGGGGTGCACGTTAAATTTTTTTCTGTGAGCTTATAGCTGTGCAGAAACAACTGAAGCTGAGGTGAGGCACTGCAGCCATTGAAAATCCGACCCTGGATATTAAACAACCCCCCTGTGAGGCAGTGTTCATCTAGGGGATTTAAACAATTCTGAATTGCCAAACCACAGTGCCCTGAAAGAGAATTTACTAGACAATAGAAAAGAGATTGACAAAAAAAGAAATAAAGATGAAATGTGATGTCTGTTTAACCTATTTTTCTTCACTTCCATACTTTGTTATGTATTCTGACTTCGTTAACCAACCTCTTATTGAGAACTCTTCTCTATTTTTATATCCACCTTGAATGACTGAAACACTGTCTGCCAGAGGCTTGCAGGCTCTCCCCCTCCCCAATCCACTGCCCTTTCCCTGGGAAGGACAGATGTGCACATTGGCAGACAGACCTGCATCTGAGCATTTCTGTGACATGACCACCTCTGCGGACCACCGGAGCGTTACCACCTCTGCGCACTACAGCAAGAGTAAAGCAAGTCTCCTGCGCTGCTGCTAAGAATTTTGTTGATGAGGTTCTAGGACCCAAATAAGTGGGACTGGGAAGAAAAGTGCTCAGAACAGTAGAAAGAGTGAAGAGGTGACACATCATTGCACCATGACTCGAGAGAAAGACCAGATCCTGAGGGCCTGTTGACTGCAGTGGGAGTTTGTTGGCCCACAGTGCAGCTAGACAAAATACAAGAAATACAAGCTGTGGCACAGATCAGAGCTCAGGTGAGACAGTCCTGTAACCAGTCGGAGAAGTGCTGGGCCCTCGCCAGTGAGCTACTTGCAACACACAAGGAACAAAGAGAAATTTGACTTTGAACTATGCTGTCCTATATCCAGAAGACCAGTTGCATTTTCGTACGCTGTATAAATAATACACTTCTTTTATCACCTTGTACCTATTCCACACCAAATACCTAAGCAATCTGCCTGTGAATAAAAAACCAGCTGCTTATGCATTGTAGAGTATGTGGCGTTATGGCATCAGACCCCATGCAAAGACATGTCTGCAGTGTTGGACCAGATGATGGCATTTAACTTTTTCTTGTAACAAAGCAGAATCCACTCCTGCCTTGTCAACTGTGCAGTCCAGTATGACACAGGCAACCTGCATTCAGTCCTCTGACTTCTTTGAAACACAAATAGTTTATGAAAAGGAGATTGAGGAACAGTTCTTTTCTAAGATTTGCCCACTTAAAACCAGCCTTGTGGAGCTGTGACTTAGTCCCTGCTTGTGAAGATTTCTCTTCTGGAAGCAAAACCGTAAGTGTTGGGAATGATCTGAAGTCTGTCATTTCAGATGTGATGATCGCTCTTTGAAAATCCAGTTAATTGAAGTCCGTTCAGCTTGGAAGGTGAAAGGCTCAGGGTTTTTCTTTATAGGGAGCAGGAGAATGAATGTTTAAGATAAGATATGGGAGCAAGGTTTTGATGGCAACTACAGTGTATGGCCACTGGGAGGATGGCCACTCGGACCGTTGTCATTGGGACCAGCAGAAATCATTCTCTGCAGACAATGCATCTCCCTAAGGCAGGTGCTGATGGGGAAGAGGGACTGCGTTCAGAGGGACAGCCCTCCTGGCAGTGGCACTGAGTGTGGCCATGCTCCGCGCTGGAAGCAGACTTAGAATTAATGCCTCCTCCCATCCAAGTCTGTGGAGAGCTTTTTACTGGCGTCAGTGGCAACAGGATCAGAGTAGAGTCTTAAGGCTCTTCCCCTGGAGCTTAGAGGAGTTTAATGGAATAAAGTCTAAGTTGTAATTAATTGGCTTCTGCTTCTCCTGCAGGAAAGAGTTAATGAAGGCAAAGCTTGTCTGGCCAAGGGGCTGGTACAGCTCCAGTAGAGCTATGACTCACAGATTGAACACCCTGCCAAAGCACCGAGCAGGCTCCTCATCCTCAGCTCATCCTGTCCCAACAGTAATAGTGCAAATTGGTCCAGCATCGTGGCTGGAAAGGTTTGTCCCTTACAGCACCTGCTCTTACCACTCAGTTCAATACTATTTGTTTGCACAAGAAACCATTGTCTGCCAGATAAGACCTTACACATCTAGCTGTATTATGTTTTTTCTATGGTGCAGACCCCCGGTAATCTCGTAAGGGCTCTCTACAGGACTGAAGGAAGTAGAGGTTAATGGAATAATTTAAATGTGTAAGGAGATGGCCAAAGGGAGGACAGAAACAGATAGACTGCTGGGAAGCAACACACAAGGAGAAGTTGCTGGGTGAGTTGGTCAAAGATGAGTCTTGGAACTGACCAAGTTTGATATTTTCATCATTGAGCTTGGCTCAAAAAGAGGAGTAGAGAAATGGAATCTGTTGGTGGCATCGTGCTTACAAAACAGCCCATGCGTAGTGACACACTGTCCCAGGCGTGATCCTCTACCCCAATTGCTCACCACTTCCCTCTCTCTGGAGGGAATGAGGCCAGCAAAGAGCCACCAGCAGTGTCACCTCTCTCTGCTGCTGAGTTCCAGCCTGTACTGCCAGGCCCGTTCCCGACGTGAGAAGAGCACAGCGAGCGGGGGGCTCGGTGTGCCGGGGTACGAGCAGGGAGAAGCAGAGATGGGTAGTCTGAAGGCTGGTGCCTGACTGCTGTGAATGACAAGTGAATTTCATTAAAAATGGATGTTTTCTTTCCTTCTGAACTCTTGTCCTCTGCCTCAGTTATCACAACAGGGCCAATGACGAGTCACAAAAAGTGCAAAAATTATGATAGAGTGACAGTGCAGGCAGAAGATAGGGAGGACTCTTGGTCTTGATGATGAGCTGAATTATACCACTTTGAATCCAGACTAGCAAAGCATAAATATATGGATTAGCACCACTATAACAGATCAAAACCTGAGGTGGAGAGTTTAAACAAGGCATAATTTGTAGTAACAGCAAAATTACAGGGATTCATCCCTTCATCTCCCAACCCTCGCACCTCAACCTTGCCACAAAGAAAATTTCTGCCTCCCCCTTCTTCTACATCTGTACATTTTTCAAAACATCCCATTCTGGGTAGCCAACCTGGGAAGTGTGGACTGTCAATATTGAAAGACCAGCTCTGGAACTGTGCATCGTTAGAGTAATCAATGTGGAGTGGGGAGAATAAAGGAACACACATGTCCTACACCAAATCTGTTTGGAAAACGAAAAAAATGAACCATTCTGCATGCAATTGCCCTTTCTCAGCAATCGGACTTTGCAGGTTGCTACGTTGACTGTAATCACTGCTGGCTGACTTTGAGGGACAAGCACATGAGAGCTCCTGAGTTTGACCAGCTCCAGGTGCGGTGATTCCTGAGATCCCGTTACTCACTGCACTCCGGTAAAATAACGGCTGCTTCTCCTCCATGTTCGAGTTGATATTAGATTGACAAGATCAAGTGACGGCACAACCGTAGACACCTTTATCTGCTGTATGCATAATCTTTCTTGCTGAACCCCCGCCAAACTCATCCCCAGGTCTTATCTTTCCTAAACTGAGTATTTATTCATGTGGTTGTTTTATGTAAACTGCAAAGAGCCTCATTAAATGGAAACCTTAACTCAAAAGCTTCATTATTAAGGTGGAACAGAGCTCGGAACGCACAGAGCGAAATTACCAATCTTTTGTGTAATTTTGGGAAGAAATGTGTAGTGCCTCAGGCACCTGATGCAGTCCAGTGCCAAGCCCTTCTGTTACCCCAGCCGCACTCAGGGAACAAGTCTGGCTTTAAGGTGAAGAGTTTTACTGGCCGTTACGCAGGAAAGAGTTCCCGAGGGCTGAGGGGAGAGGCGGGCAGGGACGCCTGGCAGCACTGCAGGCGGCTGCCTCAGCCCCTGCTGAAAGAGAAGCTGAGGGGACACTGCCCTACCCCAGCAAACCAGAAGAATCCCATTTGGCTTCTGGAGAAGGACTGGGCCAGGTGGGAAGATGGCTTGGGCGTGCAGCTGCGCACCAGCTATTGCTCCCGTTGTTGCTTTGCACTTGGTGCCTGCAGCACCTTCGGAGCTGGCTGACAACCCGGGAGCTTCAGGAGAGGACGAGTTTTTTGCAGACAAAACTGCACGTCACTTGAATGCTGGCATTCACTGAAGGTAAATACCAACACTTCTGTGCTTCCGTGTTCTCATTTATATTATAAATGCTAATGAAAGAGTTTGAAATGAAAGACACAGACACATGGTTAAGAACATACAGGCAGTGAAGGCATTTCTCTGAAGCTGGAAATTAATTCTGCAGTATTTTCCCTTTCTTAGTTTGACTGAATCCAATATATACTTTACCCAGCCATCAGAATTGTGAAACTGGTGCTTCACCAGACAAGAGTCACAGCATTTTGTTCCTAAACAATGGACAGTTGCTAAACAGGGTAAAATTAAAGAAGGTAACAAATCAGTATCCAAAATCTGCATTTCTTCTGGAGAATCAGCTTTTCAGGGACAGCTTGTTTTCCCCAGTAAAGAACAGCTTTTTTTAATTCAAACCCTTCAGCAACATTAACATGCTTGGTGCAGATCTATACCCTGTCATACTTCTTATCTCAAGGACAGCACCTCCGACAGCAAAATGCCGCATCCATCACATGGGAATATTAGCAAGTGTCCAGTCGTCTTGAGTATGAATAAAACGCGTGACCCACTGGCTTCGTGCCAAGTCAGCTGCTTTCTAAAGCTGCTACATACATCCCGAAACATTAGTACAGACTTGTTTGTTTCGTTATGGTAGCGGGCATACATGATTAACCAATATTGTATTTGTGAAAAAAGGCTAGGAAAGCTGAGAGGGACGTGATGCACAGGGACACTGCGGTATCATGCACGTGCTCAAAATCATGCTGAGCCACTTGCAGAGTTGTGCGTGTGCATGTGTTCATGTTTGTGCACATGCACAAACACTGTTGGAGGTGGAGGGGGGATGTGAGGAAAGCTCGTGTGTCATCCCTACTTCCTTCTGTGTGTGTTAATCTTAAAGATTGTGGTGTGTGTCTGTGGATGTGTGCATGTGTACATTTTACTTCCCTTTGTTTTGTTTGGTACTTTTAATCCCCTGGGGCATATCTCTGAGCTGAAGAACTTTAGAGCTGATATAGCTTTTTAAAGTGGGGATTATGTAAATGCATATTATGGGGCTTTCATAAATAGGGATTATTTGTCGAATACATTTGAGTGCTTCCTTTGGAGCCATTAAGGTCTGTTGTGTAAATAGGAATTTAGTGACTGCCTAATCTAAATTTCACTGATTCAATAAAAGATCACAACAGCATTTTTTGCATACATTTTGGCCTTGTGAGAACATATTTCTGGACAATTTTCAAATAATTACAGGACCGTATACGATTAAAGCTAATTATAGTGAGCATACCTCGCACATCTGTATTAACTGTTCTCCACAATTCACTCTCTATTTCTCTTCCTTTCTAGCTTTATGGTTAAAATCACTGTTGTCCCAGCCACTAACTTGTTAATTGTTACTCACCAAATTAAGAATTCTGTAAGTTTAGATGAGCAAAGCAAAAAGAAATATTTTGCCAAAAGATATAGCCATCCAAAAAGTTGTAAAAATCTATAATCTGTGCTTTAGTCCCAGATGAAGGACATTTAGACAAAATGCTAAAAATTTTGGCAAACGCTGCCTCTCCTCAGGGGAGTTTCACGCTTACAGAGTTCACTCTGAGAAGACTTGACTTTTGGACTCCTCTCAGCTGACAGATAATGCTGGGACCCTTCCTTGCTGCAGAAATGGTGCAAACCCACTGATCCAATGTTCGATCAAGTTGTTTCAACTGGTGTCTGAGATGAGGCCTAGACACTAACAGCAGCTGGCTTCACTCAGTGCCGAGCCGCAGGAGACCCGGATGCACGGCACACTTCCACCACGACCAGAGGAGCTGCAGTACGCCGTGGCTGTTCCTGCCCGGGTGGCCCCCACGCGTCAATGTAGCTCACAGTGCAAACGCTGCGGAGGAAATCGCAGCTTCCCTTCCCAGGAGTACCCACAGTGTGCTCGGAACTGGGTGACTCCTGAAGAAGTGAGCCTAATGCTGTTCAAAGAGAGACTGCAACCAAAAAGGACTGTCTCTCTTGGTTGAAGGCTGTCGGGGCGACCATGACCACATTTTCCCAAATGGGTGGCTTCCAGGGCATGCAGTTGCAGGGTGAGAGCGTCTCCCATAACTCTGTTGTTTGGCACTTGCCATATCTCCTGGACCCAAAGCTCACAGAATCCAGCTCATCTTCTTTTCTCAAACTGAATTTTGTCTTCTGTGTGAGAGTCTTGTTGACCTGGAGGTAGAAGCAGCAATGTCTTTGTTGTTTTGCCTTAGAAGAGAAAGCAGTCCTAACCCCTGGCCAGGTTAAAGCCCTTGCAACACATTTGAATTCACTGGGTCAGACGGGATTTGTCCAGTAAGTGAGGACATGACATCGCATGTTCACTTCACAGGGTGTTAGTAGATATGTCATTCTGCAGAGTAACTCCAGAACAGCCTTCCAGTCTGTACCAGTGTGGAAGAGAAAGCTGGTACTGTTCAACCCCAATAAAACTGGAAGCTGGAGGCTGGAGGGATTCCCCCCCTCCGAGCCCCTCCTGCTCCAGTGCATGGATTCTCCTGCTACATCTGATGGCACTGCAACGTCAAGCGTTGCAGATCCTTTTGGCATTACACATAGGAGCTGAACCTAAACTGGGAGGGGAGCGGAGGGGGAACCGGCATGCCTGTACGTCCAGTGGAAAACTGATGGGGAGGATTCCTCCAGCTCCTTTGAGACAGGCTTCCAGCCGTGATGTCCTGACACGACACGGCCCCTTGTCGCAGATCATCCCCAAGCAACAGCAAGCCTGAGCGTCCCTGTTACCTGGACCCGGTCAGGGGAGCACAGCATGCGCCGCACAGCCAGCATCCCCCTTGCCGCGCGCAGCGGCTCAGGCTCCGCTTTCCTGCGTGCCGAGCTTGCCTCGTTATTTCAGTCCTCCCACCAGCCTCAGATCCAGCTGCATTAGGCAGGTTTTGATGCTGTCACAGTCACACAGAGAATGAATCATATCGAACATTGCCCATGGGGTTGTTTATTCCTTGAAGAGGGAATGGACTGCATGCCAATATTCCTGGCAAGGCATAATGAAAGAACTAGCTTTTGCTAGGAAACCTGGATGCCCTCCTACAGGGATTTGCTGGATGATAAGGCTCTGGAAAAGCTATGTAAAAATAATAATATGTATAATAAAAATAATTTTAAAAAAGCAACCACACTTTCAACATACTGAAATATTGACAGGGTCTTTCAAACAGCACACCTCCTCAGTAGCACACCTCAGTGGAGACAGGGACACCAGGAACACAAATATGCATGTCCAATTCTTTTAAAGTTAGTGTTTATATGGACATATCTTAAGCCTTCCTGTCCACTTTACTTAGGGTCAGCACTCTCCTTTGCTTTTACCTCCTTCGCGTTGTTCTACAAAAGGGATACTTTGCCACCTGGCTCTCACTTCTGCAGTTGGAGTTGCTGAGGAAGGTGTTAAATGGGAATTTCTCATCTTCCTCTGTTCTTTGCTGTTTCCAGTCTTTAAGTTCAACTTTTATTAAGCAAAACAAGCCCAGAGCACCGCCTGCGCACAATGCCTTGGTTTGAAAAGATAATTTGATCAAGCATAAACCAATACTACTGTGTAAACGGTCTGTGATGGGAACCTAAGTTATCGTACACGATACGTTTTCTCCTTCGGTGACTTCTGAAATACATAAACAGATAAAAGTTTGAAACGTGATCCAGTCCTCAGCCTTTGGAAATGATTCATTTCTATTAATGATTTACTGATTTACACACAGCTTATTTTGCATAAAGTTAGAGCTGGGCACATTTATTCATTGTGATTCCCTTAAAAATGGATATAAATATCAAAAGCAATTGGCTACCAAAAATTTGAATATTATGGCACTGCATCATGGAGAGTTGACATGAATATGAGTCTAGGTCAGAAAAAAATCTACAGAAAATGCTTAACCAAGTATGATATTTTACAGCATGTCACTGAATCGTCTGAAAGGGTTATATTCATTACAAACGTATGCAGTGTTTGCAAAGGATTCCTCAGGAAAAAAAAAGACCATTATTCTCCTAATGAAATATGCTCCATGATCTATGAAACCCATCTCTCCTGCAAAGTCCAGCCTCCTTCTAGGGCTGCATACCTGAAAAGAGATACCGGATTCAGTGAAAGGAACCAATTACACATCATTCCACAACCAAAAATGCACATGTTCAATCCCAAATTTGTCAGTTTGGGCAAGGACAGTGCAAAACTGAGCCTGCCAGCAGCAAGGTATGTCACTCTTGCAGCTGCTCATTCTGTGATTCAGCGAAACAAGGGCCAGCAGCTCCTCAGTCCCCTGACACGATGCCTGAGCCCTTGCAACGGGCGGGCGCTGATCCTGCTGCTGACGGTTTGGCCCTCGGCTGCTAAAGGGCAGGAGCGGTTCCTGCTGGGTTGGGTGTTGTCACCCCGCCCGCTGCAAGCCTGGAGGAGGAGACGGACCCTTCCAGCCTGGCATGCTCCCACCCAACCAGCAGCTCCAGGGGCTGGGCAAACCGGGAGAGGGGTCTGGTGTGTGCCAAATCGGAGTGATCACAGGGCAGGCACCTTGGTGGGTGCGGGCAGCACCTTCGCCCTGCCACCCGGCAGCACCAGGGGCTCGATGCAGCACAGCCTGCAGGGCCGTCGTCACGCCAGCACAGGGTGGGCAGTGCAAGTAGGGGTTTGCACTGGGCAGCGCACTGTGCTGCAAACTCGCTGGCGTGGGGTGTTGCAGCAGCCCTGCTCGGTCCCCCCAAGCCCAGAAGCCAACACTGGCTCTTCTCTCTGCTGGCTCCGTAGTCCCAGCGTGTAGGGCTGGAGTCACCTGAGTCCAAATCAGTGCTTTGGTGCACCGAAACGGCAAAGTGCCTTCAACGCAAAGGGAAGGGATGTGGCACACCTTCTCAGGAAAAGCCTTTCAGGAGGCAGCAGTTAATGTCCTTAACAGCGGAAAGCCGCCCTGCCCAGGCATCTCCTCTCTAGTGGGAGAGAGCAGGGCATCTGTGTGCAGCCATTGACATGTTACACTCGTACACATATTGATCCGATGGTTCATTGTTCACCCAAGCCCTTGGCAAAGGTCACTGTCTCTGCTCCCATTTTACAAATGGGAGCACAGAGGCGAAGATTAATTTTCAGAAGTGATTAATGTTCCCGGTGCCCATCCTGATTCACTTTGGGCCTCAAGCCCCAAATGAAGTCTGGAGCTGGGTTAATTAAGGTGTCCCTTGCCCCTCTCCCAGCACTGCCAGACACGTCCGTTGCTTGTTGTCATTGTCTTTTCCCACAAACTCCTCCACCCTTTATCCTGTGCCAACCCTCAAACCGGCTCAGAGACTTGCCTCTGAGGCTGCTTCCAAGACCCACATTTCCCGTGACGCCCAAACGATCTCAGATCCTCGCTTCTTGGCCCTCGGTGCTTTATCCTACGGGGTGCTTAGGAAGGAGCTCCCACCTTCCCGGGGTCGAGGGGCCGAGTTTTACCGAAAAGGTGAATCAGGGCGTTCAATGTCCGAGGAGCTCATGATTACTACAGGGCTCGCTGGCTGAGGACCAGCGGCTACCCCTGCACAGCAGTTGCAGGAGGCCGCGTTCCCCACCTGCTTTGCAGCAGCCCAAAACCCCGGGGCAGAGGGGACCGAAGAGGCCTGCCCGGTGCCCTGCAGATGTGTGAGGCACGGAGACCGCGGGGCAGAGCCCTGCAGCGTGCTGCTCTGGGTCGTGCCGGGCCGTCAGTGCCGGGCGGTGCCGTGCCAGGCCGTGCCGCTGCTGCCACTGCCGCCGTGCCGTGCCGCGCCGTGCCACGCCGTGCCGCGGGCGCAGCGCGGTGCCGGTCGGGGCCGCCCGCCGCCCCGAGCCACGCGACCCCGCGCCCGCCGGCGCCCCGGCCCCGCGCCTCCGCGCTCGCAGCCGGCCCATGCGGCCGCTCGCAGCTCGGCATGAATGAACCGCCCTCCTCCAATCGGCGGCCGCCCCGCCGGCGGGCGCACGCGGGCTCCCCCGCCGAGCGCCTCCGCCGGCCAATCCGTCGGCAGCGGCCGCCCGCCGCCGGCCAATGGCGGCGGGGAGCGCGGGGCGGCGCCCCGCGCCGGCGGCGCCCTATGGCGGAGCGGCGCGGGCCGCCGCCGCCGGCGGGCGGGCCAATGGGGCGCGGGGGCGGGGCCGGCGCGCGGCGCCCCGGCGCCCCGGCGCGCGGCTCTAAAGCGCGGCGCGGCGCGGCGCGGCGCAGACGGCCATGGCCGCCACGGCGCAGTACCTGCCGCGCAGCGCCGCGCTGATGCACCCCGACGGGGACCGGCTGCACCAGGGCACCACGTACCGCGAGGTGCAGAAGATGATGCACCACGAGTACCTGCAGGGGCTGGCCCCCGCCGCCGGGCACGCCGTCGGGCTGGCGCACCACCAGTGGCTGCCCAGCGCCGGCACGGACTGGGGCAGCGGCGGGGGCGGCGGGGGCGCGCACCTCCCGCCCGCCGAGCACGCCAAGGGCGGCCCGCCGGGGCCCCGCGAGGAGCTGTCCGCCGCCGCCTTCCACCACCGCCCGCACCTGGTGCACCAGCCGGCGGCGGGCGGCGCGGCGGGCGGCTGGGCGCAGGGCGGCGCGCACCACCTGCCGCCCATGTCGCCGCCGTCGGGGCAGCCGCTGCTCTACGCGCAGCCCTACGCGGGCCTCAACGGGATGCTGGGCCCGCCGGCGCCCGCGCTGCACCACGGGCTGCGCGACCCGCTGGGCGCCGAGGAGGCGGGCGCCCACGAGCTGGCGGCCTCGCCGCCGCCGCTGGGGCCGCCCGAGCCGTCGGACGAGGACGCGCCCAGCTCCGACGACCTGGAGCAGTTCGCCAAGCAGTTCAAGCAGCGGCGGATCAAGCTGGGCTTCACGCAGGCCGACGTGGGGCTGGCGCTGGGCACCCTCTACGGGAACGTCTTCTCGCAGACGACCATCTGCCGGTTCGAGGCGCTGCAGCTGAGCTTCAAGAACATGTGCAAGCTGAAGCCGCTGCTCAACAAGTGGCTGGAGGAGACGGACTCCAGCACGGGCAGCCCCACCAACCTGGACAAGATCGCGGCGCAGGGCCGGAAGCGCAAGAAGCGCACCTCCATCGAGGTGGGCGTCAAGGGCGCCCTGGAGAACCACTTCCTCAAGTGCCCCAAGCCCTCGGCGCACGAGATCACCTCCCTGGCGGACTCCCTGCAGCTGGAGAAGGAGGTGGTGCGGGTCTGGTTCTGCAACCGGCGGCAGAAGGAGAAGCGCATGACGCCGGCCGGGGTCCCGCACCCGCCCATGGAGGACGTTTACGCACAGGCGGACACGTCGCCGCTGCACCACGCGCTGCCCGGCGCCGTGCAGTGACTGCCCGGCCCCGCCGCCGCGGCCCCGACGGCGGCGGAGCGGGCGCGGGCGGCGGGAGACGCGCTTTAATTTATTCCTCAGACTGGCCCGGCCGCGCCCGCTGCGCGCCCCGCGCTGTATTTATTCGCCCGCCACGAGCGCCCTGCGCGCCGGAGCCGCTCGCGGCCGCAGCAGCAGTAGCCAAAGGTTTGCGATCTCTAATTTATTCCCTTCCTCGCGTGGCCGCCGGGGCGGCGGCGACCCCGGCCCGGCCCGTCCCGGCCCCGCTCCGCTCCGCCCGGCCCGGCGCGGGCTCGCCCGGAGGACGCTTCGGTATCATTTCCCGGCCCGTTTCTATTTATTTTCTAACCGTGCGCGGAGCTCTCTCCCTCCCGTTGGTGGGTTCGGTCCGGTCCATCCCCTTGGGTTTCGGTTTTTGTTTGTATCTTTATTGCAAAACCAATGTAGACTGCGAGGGTACGTTTCTATTTATGTTATAGTAAATATTTTATTACTTACATAAACCATTTACCCAGGAACCGGTCTCGTGTCGTCTTTGCGGGCTGCGGCGCCCAGCCGGGAGCGGGCCGGGCCGGAGGAGCCCGGCGGTCGGGGCCGCGGCCGGGGCTCGCTTCGTCGCGGCGCTTCGTTCCCGGGGCCCCGCCGAGTTCCCGCTGCAGCGACCGCCGGCGGCTGACGAGACCCCCGTGCCCCGCCCGGACCTCCTCCTCCTCCCGGGGCGCAGGGAGCTGCGGGACGCCCCGTCGTTGCCCGGTGCCCGTGCGGTTGGCACGAGCGGGGCTCGGCGGCGTTTGCCCTTCCCGTTAACTGCGCTTCGGCGAAACTTCTTTGTCGCGCTTACGCGCTTGTAGCGTGTCCGCACACGTGTAAATGGCCAAAACCCGAGCTTCAGAACTTGCGAGCGCTGATGGAGTGGTGTAGCTTTGTGTTCGTGGCACTGCGATATTTTACTGGTCTTAACGTAACTTTTTGCAGTCTACAGCGTGAGCAGAAAACGTTCTGAACAGAACTTTCTTCCCGCCTATCGCAGAAGTAATAAATGTACACTAGTGCAGCTAAGAAGATTCCTTCTTTCCACTCAGACCACACTCTTGGGTCTTCTGATGTCACCAGTTTTCCCTTTCGTGGTTTCATGCCCTAATATTTTGTGGTTATGCCAAGAAAGGCTGAAAACGTAGCTACTGCGTTCTCTATTTCTGGAAGAATCAGCCTGCATCTCTACTTTAAACCTCTCTTTCAGCAAATGTCAAGAAAAGTCGCATGTGAGGATTGTGTTTGCCTTTGCAGGTCCTTTGATTCCTGCAGTATTTTGTGTGTTGGGAGAACTTTTGAAACGTGCTTATAGAGAGCTCTTGCACTGATGAAATACTTAGTTGAAATCTGGTAGTAAAGCACCAAATTCTTTCTTTTTATTTGGCACAGAACTTACCAATGTTCTCGAACATCTGGCACTTGCTGGTTTCCCTGCTTGACTCTTGGTACAAATTATATGCTGTGAAAACAGCAGGCTTAAAAGGGTTTTTCTAGTGATAGCACTGCATCCTGCATAGGAATTCGTATATAATTATTTTTTTATATACATAGAAATTTTTAACATGTCAAATGTAACTTACACTTGAAAATTTATACATGAAAATTCTTGTCTTCACTGTGGTTTGATTTTGTTGCATTTTATGCCATTGGGGGGTGTGTATAATACTTGTCTAAGCAACAATGCGTTTGCAATAGATATGTTACAAATTATCGCATTCTCAATGTCTCTTAAAATGTAGCTATTCTACATCAACTAATACAAAACTACTGAGTTCTCATTCAAAATTCTAGTAAACTGGTTTTTGAGATTTTAAAATAAAGTCACTTTGAGCAGTTATTTCATGAAATACTATGTTTGATGCTCATAAGTGTGTAAAGAAATGGTTCACTTTGTGGTACAAATAAGCTAGCAAATTCTGCAGTTTAGTGTATTAATAACTTTCCTTGGCATGCAGAGCATAATAAGGAATCTCACTTAAAGGATTCAGTGTGCATTGTATGTTTTGTCAGCTTTTGTTACAGACTTAGCTTCCTTTTTTGTAATGAGACTGGTTCTTACAGAAAAGCACAGAATTGTAGGGCTGTTGTAGAGATCCTGAATTCCAAAAGTTTTGCTGTATTTACTGAATATTTACTAATTTCTAAATAGCTGAGCATATGCAGTAGCTTAGATGATACACTCCAGTAAAAAAGTGAAGGAGCATGATGATTCAAGGGTTTGAGTCAATGTATCATGAAAGCATTTAAATTAATTTTCAAATCTGAAAATCTTTCCTTGGCTATTCTTTTATGTGTTTCACACACATGTACCATTGTGTTTAATGTTTGGTAATGCTGTAACTCTGCAGCCTTTACTTAAGAATTTCTGTGTGATAGCCAGGCTTTAAAGGAAGAAGAAACAAAATTGGAAATGAACAAAAGAGGATTTATTTTTTAAAGAAAACAAACTCCTGTTTGCATTGAATGATTAATTGTACTGCTTTTCTATACCAGGAGTGATTTCACTAGCCTCTTCGTTCTGAACTAGCCTGGCTGGCAAACAGCATTTATATTGATACTTAGAAGGGAAGGGTCAGTTTTCACATTGCATTCTTATAATGGATGAGATGTGCTGTGAGTGCTGGGGAGGACGAGCACCCTTGGGTTGTTCGGTTTGTCAGATTGTATAAGGCACTGGCAGCCCCACTGCATTAGCTCTTTCATGATGTTGAGCAGCAAAAATAAAATACGTTTCATATATCTTATTTCTGCAGTGCCGCAGCGCTTGGCCGTTCTAAAAATCAAATGGCTCAAAGGTTTGCCTCTCTTAGAAGAACTTGTTAGTTTTCTTGGTCAAGGATTAAATAGCAATTACTGGAGGGAGAGTTGATTTTTTTTATTTATTTATTTTTTTGGTGGTGGTCGTTTCTCACTAAGTGAAAGTATGAGCTCATACTACTACATCAGGAGTAAAGCACACGAAGGTAGGACTGTGATGTTGGTACATTAAAGAAAAGCAGATGTATAACTAGTTATTTAACAAGGCACAAACAAAGTAAATAGAATATGCAAAGTAGGAAGTGTAGATAAGGAAAAGGAGTTACGTGCATTACCAATATTAGAGGGGTTTAGGTCTGCGCTGCTGTGGAATCCTTCCTTGTAACCCAAGGACAGAGGGAGCTACAGGAGCTCTCTGCTGTTGGGCAGTGCCTGGCCCCAGCAGATGCTCTTCAGAGCAGTTTTGCTTTTGTGCTTGCATTCGGGCTGCGGTTAGTCCCTTGAGAGCATTGGGCTGCGCTCGCCGCGCGTGGGGCAGGCACTCTCCTCCCGCGTGCCGTCCGCCTTCAGAGTGACTGGTGGTGATCTGTTTGCCGTGCCCACACCGGGTCCTGCGTGCACGGTCCAGAGGGGCTGGTGCCTGGCCAGTGAAGCGTGGAGTCAAACCTCAGACTGGTGAGGTGAAGTAGTGGCTGGCTGGGGCAGTTGGCATCAGGCAAACGCATCCCTGATGTGAGCTCAGCCCTTCCCTCGTGCTCGCAGAAGGGCACAAGGCTGTGCCTTCGTCCTCGCTGGGAGCAGAGCAGCCTGCCTGTGCCCTCCAGGTACTCGGGAGGGCAGCTGTGCTTTCCAAATGCTGTTGTCTTATAAATTGCTTATCAGCAATTTTAGGAAATTGCTGTTTTCTGTAAGGCAGACAATATTTCGCAGAGTATCACTTACTTTTTTTTTCCTTTTATTTTTAAAAAGGTGGATGGTTGCTGCTCAGCTTTCCTGTGTGCTTAGGAAAAGGTTGTGGTGTTCCAGTATCCAACTTTCTTTCCAGATTTCTTGTCTTAGAAGATTATTGCTGCCACTTGCAAGAGCAGGGAGTGCTTGCTCTATAATAACTGCAGAAGTGACTACAGCCCAGCAGTTTGCCTTGCTAGGCACAGTCACACATAATTATTGATGCTGTATTCATCTTACGCTTTCAACAGTATCTGGTCTCTTCTGCTAACGGCAGTCCACTCAGAGCCTGATCCCAGCAAAGCGCTGGCAACGCAGACTGTCCCCTAACTAGCTAAAGCAGCCGCAGAAACACTATAATCTCCTTTAATGTAAATTTGGAGCATCAGTGTTAACACCTTGGAATCTTGTTCCTAACTCTGCCCATCCCTGCTCGCTCTCTCTTCCACAAGGAAAGATTTCAGCACCGTCTGGTTAAGCATACATTTTAATTCTGTGTTAATGTTGTTTGCATATATTTTAATTTTACGCTAACGCTACTGTTGGTTGGTTGGAGCTGGATCAGCCCCGGGAAAGCTCAGCATTGTTGTTTCGCAGGTATTGGAAACAGGCTTGGGTCGTGCCCTCAGGGCAGAAGTCCACAGCTGTGGAATTACTTCTCCTTAGCTGCCTTGTATTGTTTCTTACAGTTGGGCTGTTTAAAATCAGCACACCCTGGCCAACAAACTCCAAGCTGGTGCTTGTAGCTTGTCGCATGTGTTCAGGACAGGAGTGCAGCCTGCCGTGGCTCTTGCCGGCGTGCCCTGCCTGCAGCGGGGGATGCGTGAGGACTGGCTGCCCTCCTGCTGCTCTGGGAGCAGATCAGCTCCAGGCAGGGTCAGGAGCAAGCTGAGATGTGGTGGGGGCTGTTTTGGTTTTGTTTTAAAATGCTCAATGTCCATCGGTGAAAGTGTCTGGTCTCACTAAGGTTTATATTGCCGCTTAGAGAGACCTGGCCCAACAGACCAGCTCCTGAAATGGGCAGCTCCAAAGAACGGGATTTCTCCAGGCTTACACCAGTGAATACGATGTGGGCTCTGATCAGCATCATCCCTCTGTTTTACATGTATGTGCATATATAGGAAAAACACAGAGAAGGAGCTCGTTAAGTCTTTCATGTGAACTCCCACTGCGCTTTGCAGAGCTGATTTATGGGCATTCAGCATCTCTCCCACTTTATTTGTTGGTGAGTGTAACTGTGCATGTGTGCACACACAGCTCTCACCTGGGCACAGAAGCAGAAATACAGCCAACTGCACTTGACCAGGAGTTTTCCTTTGTGATTCATGTAAATTCTACCTGTGAAAGTTCCCCCTATTTTCAGTTTGAGCTAGTAAGACCAGGCTTCTCTGTGTAACCTACCATGCCGTGCATGGGAATTATAAGGTTGCAAAGGCAGCGTTAAAGCATATGATACTGTAGACAAGACAGAATGTGCATGTTAGATCAGACCTCATGAATATTTCATGTTCCTTGATACCACATTATTTTTGGTGTTGGTCAAAATGAGTGTTATTTCTTGTAAGCCTTGCAAAGGTGTTTTAGTTACACAGGTGCCCTGGCTCATACACTGCTGAGAGCGCTTGCTGCAGAGGAGAATGTTGTCTGTGCCAAACTTTAAAGACCTTTTTTATTGATTTTCCTCTTTACCACCTTTCTTTTGGAGCGTTCTGCCTGATAAAGACTTCTCCAGCACCCAGGTCATGTTTCCTTGTGGACACATTGACTTCTTGCAGCTCCACAGAGGGCAATCTGCTTTTGATCACTTTGCCAGATTATCATTCTTCCACGTCTTCTTGCTTTTTAATCCCTGCAGCAGCTGCTCTAGGGCCAAAATGGACAGCAGTCACCACAGCCAAAGAATAGTATTTCTTTCATAATGTTTCCAAGCTGGCTTTTCTGTCAACATGTTTAAGAAAGGCGGATGGCTAGCTGAAGCTGCTCGGCTCCCTGTCTCAGGAGCTGTACCCGTAACAGCTGAGTGCCTTGGAAGTAAATGAATGAACAAGTGCACAAAAATCTTCTTGCAGATGTCATGTATATGCACAAGAGTTGTCAGATGCTCTGTGGAAGTGCCTGCTCCTCACTAGGGGATCGATACACGGTATGAGAAAGCCAATGGGCATTTTTTCATTTCACTGTAGTTTTGGGGTTTTTTTCCTGTGGAAATTTGTCCTGTGGTTTTTCATTACCTGGAGCTCAACGTGTATTAGTACCTCTCACCCTGGAGGCTGTGTGACTTTGAGATTATACTGGATCTTAAATTTGTAGCTAGCCAAAACTCTGGGAAATGAATTTGATTTACATGTTTGCATCTTTTGCAGTCATTTGCAGGATTGGTTTTAAAAAGTCAGGCCATTGCATCCGATGTCTTTGTGTATTTTTTTTTAATATATAATTAGTTTTAAACTGGATAAGTTTTTTCAGTCATGTTTAAGACTAACCTGGTTACAGACAAAAGAAGTGATGGCTTTTCAAATAAATCAACAGAAGTATGGGCAGTGAGAGAACTGTAGTACAGAAGGGTGGTTACCAGATTTGCTACAATGGAGACTTTCCTCTAAAACAGTATTAGAGCTCCTGGATTTTACTCCCAGATCTCCTGTTAATTTCCTTGAGGACTGTGAAAAATGTTTTGGGGTTTTTTCCAGTGTTCTTACTTCTCATGAAGTGATGTGATAAATCTTTCCTTAAGTTGCAAGGGCTAATTTCTATGGAGTGCTGAGAGGACCTCAGCAAAAAGAGCTACAGCAGTGTGAGATGCTCCCTGGCTAGCGGTGTGAATAGTGTGGGTTTGCAGACTGCTTACTCAGTAGCTCCAGTGGAAAGAGCATTTCCCTGTGCTGGACTCCGAGGTGCAGTGCGGGCAGAGCTGTACTGCAGGGACGCAAGAGCTGCTCTCCTGCTTCCCTCTCTCTCACTGGTCTGTATATGGGTATTTCCTGGTCCGGGTAAAGTGTTCCTGACCCTGCTGCCCCAGGGCTGTGGAGAGCAGGACAGGCTTGCTGTGTGTTTTGAGGATAGGTGCTGTGGAAGGGCATCACCCACTGCTGAAACAGCCTCCATCAGCCCAGGAGCCCCATGGAGCTCCAGCTCATGATGACACGCAGAGCCGAGTGCCGTCTCTCCAGCTCCCAGCTGACTTGCATCAGCACAGTGTTATTTTTACTTACATTGCCTGTGGCGTGTATCTGGCAGAGCTGTCTGGAGGAGCACTGACGTGCTGTGGCGGCTGGCTCTTGTCCCCTGCCCTCTCTCCCAGCCAGGTGGGCATCAGGGTGCAACTTTGAATTTCTCTTCTTCAGGGCCAAGGTCCATGTCCCTTATGCCTTCGTGTCCTCTGCAGAGCTCGAAGTGGCAGGAGCTGGCGAATACTTAGTGCTCAGAACAGTTTTAATCACATGTCTTTTCTCATGCCTTAGCACGGTCCCAGGTGTCGGAGCATTATTCAGGAGCAGAGGGATGAAAACGGTTGCCAAACCTGACCTCGCGTGTTGCTTCCCTTGTCATCCCCCCACGGTGCTCTCCTGAATGAGTCCACGTACTCACGCGGCAGAGACTTGCAGGATCCGCTCGAGCGGTGAGGTTCAGGGGTCTGGTCCCCTGTGCCTCAGCCCCTGCAGCTGCCCAGCCCCTGCGGCAGCGAGGGAGAAGCCTGATGAGCCTGCTAAAAGGTGCAGAATTGCAACAGGCGTGGGAGCTATCTAACAAACCCATCATCACAGAAAAGCCTTGTATCTTCTGGTTCAGGCTACAAATCACCACAGGGCCTGGGGTTTTTTCTTTCTTTCTTTAAACATTATCACTTCAGAGAATGGAGCTGGAGTCATCTGCAGCCGTCTAGTTGGAGGAAACAAGGGGTTTGCTGAGCCCCATGAGAAGCAGGCTGAGCAGCCTGCTTGTCAGCCAAACTTCGGTGTGAAGGATGTTGATTATTCAGCAAATATGGGCAAGCAAAAAGCAGCAGGCAGTTGCAGCGCTGGATTCGTTGTGTCCTGTACTGCTCTCAGGTACATGTGAGAATCATGCTCCCATTCATAAGAGGGTTGTGACACAGATGGGATTTGCTCCTGATAGGAGGATTCTTAGGTCTGTGTTTTCCTAAAATTACTTCATTTACTCTCAGCAGCAACATGCAATTTTATTTTCAAATGAGAATATATAACAACTTAGCTCATCACTAGCAGAGCTTGCCATTTCTGACTGCAGCAAGTCTGTGACAGTCTTTCTTCAACAAGCCTCTTGGTGTATCGAATAAAAGAGTTTTCTCAGCTTTGGAAGCATCCCACAGTTGGCTGTCACTTCCTTAGTCTTACTGGTTGCTGGATTGTTTTGCTGCTTGCATGGCACCAGGCACTTTCCAGCTCCTGGGTCATGAAGATCAGTGCAGGGCCAAGCAGCAGTGCTGTCCCACCTGCTGAGCAGCATCCCCATCTCCTTGCCTCTGCTGAAGGTGCAGCCAGTGATATCTTCTGCTGCAACCCAGAAAATGGCTACACTCACCAGAAATAAAAAACCTGAAACTGTCCCCAAAGTCACTGAGACGCTTTTGCTTGTCTCATGGTGTGTTTGCCCTAAATATGCTTTTAAAGTGAAAGACAAATAGGCAGATCTTTGTGGGGTTTGTGAGCCAGGGCTCTGCAACACGACAGTCTAATGGGTTGCACAATTGGTATATGCACCCTGACACTTGCCTTGCATTTGCTTTCCTGTCGCTATTCATTTTCAGCCATTTCTTTCTAGTGTAGATGGCAAAAACAAAGCACTCAGTGATACTTTGCTGAACATATTTGTCATCAGCATGCTCCTTCTTTGTAGGTCACCTTCCAGTGCTAGGTTTGGGGGGAGCTAGGAGTGCTGGGGCACAGCGAGAGCTGGGAGAGCTGAGCGGGGTGAGGAGCGGTTGGCACAGGCGTGTGCCTGTGTCGGGGTGTTTGCCTGGTCTGGCGTTGCTGCTGGCTTCTTTAGACCCTCCCCAGGAGGTGGGGGGGTCAGCCTGGCTCTGTCCCCAAGCAGCCTGCGACAGCCGGCACCGCAGGGCAGAGGTGGGAGCCCGCAGCTAGCAGCAGGACAGAGCCGCATTGCCTGCGCTGGGGCCGGCCGGCCAGGCTGCTGCCCACAGCGTGTGGCTTAAATGCGTGGCCACGTCTGCGTGCTGGGCTAGCTTTGGTCAGCTGCTTGGTTAGGAAAGGGTCGGACCCAGCAGGTAAAAGCTTCCTGTCCCGGAGCCCTCCCGCGATTCTGCACCGCACTTGGGCCGTGCTGCCCGCGCCTGCCCCGGGCAGGGGCTGACTGTGCCCCCCGGGGAGGGGGCTTGCCTCCCCAGCCCTGCCTGGGGGGGAGAGCAGCCTCGCAGGCTGGCCCAGCCTTGCTGGTGCTGGGGACAGGCACAGGTCAGCGTCATTAAGAGGGAGAGTATTGAATCGATACCTGGAGTGTTTGATATTCTGCTTAGTGGAACACTTGTTATGTCTTTAATTACTATTTCTAAAAGCACCACGGGATGGAAAGCAAAAGACAGAAATAAATAGCAAGGGGTGATCAATTGGGCATGAAACCCTTGTTATTGATCACCTTTAACCTCTGCTTAAACTAATGACAGAGCTACCATTTAACTGTCCCCAGGCACAAAGCGCATCAATTGTACAAGTGCCACATAAATCATGGTGGGTTGCAGTGCATTGCCGAGTGGCCCAGGAGCCTGCCTGCCCGGCAGGGAGGGTGAGGGTCCTCTGCGGAGCTGCAGGGCGGCACTGGCCTGTGCTGTGCTGCTGGAGCACCCTCAGCCGGTTTTCTCAGGTAAGATGCAGCTCCGAGAACTGATATTTCACACAAAAAGGCTCCCAAGAGCAAAGCCATGTCACAGCTTTGCATGTAGTGCAGGGCTGCAGAAATGACAGTATTTCCCCTGCCTGCCTCTTTCCCCAAAGAGCTAAAAAAAGATTTATGCTATTAAAGATCCCATTGATGCCTGCTCCTGACCTCCAGATACCATGGCTGGGGGATGGTTACTGAAGTTTGGAGGCAGAAGGACAGATGGGACTTAGGTGAAACAATGATCCCGTATCTAAGCAAGTATTCGAAGCAGCAGAGTTTGAGGAGGGAGTGACATAGGTTAGGCACAGAAAGGATCACCTTTTCCCATATGCCTTCAGTTGGCTTCCTGAATCATCAGTTGTGCTGGAATTGCCCTTTCCGTTTGGTATAGGGGTAAAAAAAAAAAATCGAGATGTGCAATTGGCAGCAGAGTGAAGTCAGCACAGCCTTTCCAGATAACAACAATAATATTCATTAACATTCAATCTACAAATTATCCCTTGAAACCCCAGCCTGGAGAGTTGCCAGTTTTCAACACAAAACAATGTTGTCTGTTACGTTTCCAGCATGGTAGCATTTCCAAGGCTGTGTCTGACATATGGCATCACAGAGCTATCAGCTGTACATCCTGCCACGTACAGGGCAAGGGGCTACACCCTGTCTTTTGAAGGGAATGTTTGTATTTCATTAAAACAGGATGGCTGTTCTGCAAATTCAGCTCCCCAAAGAATTAGGAGGTGATCTTTTCCTTGATGTTCCCTACTCTTAGTTTTGGTGAAAGCAGTGGGCTTTTTCGGCAACTTTCAAAAAGCTGTTTGTTTCCAGAACTGTTTAGTGAGCATTCACACTGAGTCCTGGCTAGGGAAGGTGGAGAAAAATCTCAGCAATTTGGAAGAGTCCCGTTGAGCAGCGTGTCTGTGTGTTCGTCCCTCTCAGAAAGCTCTCAGGATTACTCCTGTCTCCATGGGGACAAGGAAAAGGTCCCTTCTTGTCTGCTGTTAAATGAGCTGTCCACAGCACGATGCTGAGCACATACTCTGCCTGCGCCTGGCATTGCTGTGCACATCCCTGGAGGACTTCCTTAGGAGACCCTGGATTAATACGCGCTTTGCCTTTGTGCTGCCATTTGGAGGGTTTCTACTGAAATCTTAAAAATCATTTGGGTGTCCTCATCCATCAGCTATTGGAAACATTATTGATAATACAATCATTCCTCCTTTGGACTCTCTGTTTCCCTTTTTCTCTGCTGCAGATGCTGTAATTTGTCACTGCTGTCCCCCTGAAACGTTGAGAGATTGGAATCTGCCCAGGTGCAGCCCGGGAGCATTGCAAATGCAGCACAGGGAGGCCTCCTGCATCTCTCACCACCCACATGTACGGCCAGGGCTGCAGCATGCTTGCCCACAACTGGGGGACAGACTGATATGGCCCTGGGGAGACTGAGCAGCCTCTACGCGTGCTCAAGCTCTGCACTGGCCAGGCTGGGGCTCTGGTTGGTCTGTGCCAGTGGGACCCCACGCTGGGGTGTCGCAAGTTTGGGTCTCTGAAGTGCCTCGTCCCCTCAGCTCTGGGTGTTTCACAGAGACCTGGATGACATGTGGATACCCAGGTATGTCTGCTGACCCTGGCGACGGGGCTGCTGTAGAAGCAGCCTAAGCCAGCAGAGATCCAGCTGGCATTGAGGAGGGCAGCGCTGTGCCCTTGTCCCAGCCCGGGTTTTGGCCAGCACAGAAGAGCCGACCTGCTTTCTTGTGGCTGAGCGGTGAGCTGCTGGCTGCCAGCCACAGGGCTGCTGGATTGTTTCAGGTGAGACAAGCACAGCACCCTGCAGCCCTGGTGCACAGGTCTGCCTGCTGCAGAGCTCCCGCACCGTGCCGCTCGGATGTGCTGGCTGTGCAGGATTGCTGGTAAAGCCATCAGCACATTAGGAAGGAAAGGGAGAGGTCTGCTCTCAGAGCTCTTCCTACTTCTCCTAAGACAACTAGTCTTCTAGGGCTTCCCTGGAGCAAGTGAGCTCTATGTGCTGAGGGTGCAGAGAACAGGGTCAGGCTCTGCTATGTCCACTTCATTCTGCCCTGGGACCAAACGCCCCTCCGTGCCGCTCCTGTTGTATGCCCTCGCTGTGAGGGTCTGTGTGGTGCCCAGCATGATGCAGCCCTCGCAGAATTGCTGCAGGCGAGTCCCTTCACTGGGAAAGCCTCCAGCTGGGCTGGCATTGCACCTTAGCAGCCACTTGTAATACCATCTGAGGCTGCAGAGGCCCCTTTTCTCAGGTAGTACTTTGCTTTCTGGTTTCCATCAGTCTGACGCTGGCAGGGTTGGCTTGGAGGGGTCACTGTCCCACTTTGCTCCTGCCCTGGGGCCCAGGGCTCCCCTCAGGTGGGTGCTGCGAGGTCACCCTGGGGGTTTGCTCCAGGTCCCCAGAGGGTCCCTGTTCACTGCCGCAGTAATCACTACAGACAACTATTGATACAGGCAGTGCTGCTGCTCCTCTTATGGTCATTGAAGGAATAAGCCGTAGGTGTCATTAGCTTTAAGCTGGTAGTTAGCTTTCACTCTCTAGGGGCTTCTAAGGCCTGGGCATCTCAGAGCAAAGGGGCAGTGAATGCCATCCTGCAGGGCCCCCCGCTGAGCCCTGCTCCTCCTGTGGCGCTGCCGGGGAGGATTCGCCCCAGACGCCTGTGGACGGCAGATGCAGGCCATGGGGGACACCAGTGGCTGCGATCGCTGTGCAGCGAGCGGCTGCTGGTCTGGCAGAGGGAGCGTCTCAGTGCACAATAAAATCTTCTTACATGTCAGTCCAGAGGGGCAGAGCTCCCCGCTGACAACAGCTGCGCAGAGAGCTTGGCATGGATTTGCATAGATGAAATGATTTCTCCTGCCATTCATTCAGTCTTTCTGTCTGCCGGCTTCCCTGCTCCTCTGTGGAATCTGGGGTCCACACAGAGAGCATTCAGCTGGCCGCGAGCTCTTTGCTGCACATTGCTTTGCACAGATGTCCCCGAGCAATTCCATGAATTGTTGCTCTATAGTCACTAAGCTGTTTGGGAAAACATTTCAGATAACTGTCCTACGCATTGGGGTGACTGAATTAATGGCATTTGAATGGTCAAAAAGATAGTGTGAATTGGAAACAATGCTGTCCCTGTAACGGGCGGCAGGAGAATTCCAGCTGGTATTTTCATTGTTAATGAGCAAGCCCAGGGCGCTGTGCGGCCTCGCTACCTTGGAAGGGGCTGGAGAAACGGACAAACCAGCCCGTCACTTCCCCTTCTGAACTTTTCAAATGCTAGGAAAGGAATGCTTTTCAAATTTTCTTTTAGAGCTCCACACACTATACCTCAGCTGCAAGAAGGGAAGGGGGAGGACTGTGGTCGTGGCTGCCCAGGTGTGTGCTGCCTGAGCACTGTGCAGTGCGGTGAGCCTTGATGTACACTGAGTTCAGGAGTTCCTCTCCCCTTGGGTGCTAAGGTAGCACCTCTGACTGAGGATGCCTATGAAGGTAGGAGCAAGCTCTGCAGCACCGTCACCCGTTGCCCAGTCTCACACTCCTTGCTGCATGCTCCCTACTGACTGTTGCTGGAGTTAAGGTACGGGGGAGTGGGGAGACTGGGGCTGGTGGGGAAGGAGAAGAGGGAGAACGTGTGCTGGCAGGACTGGGGGGGGAGCTGAGACGGACCTTCACAACTGCCATGGTGCAGCCTGTTTCCCTGCAGTCTGAGCAGCCACCTCAGAAATAGCATGTTGACCACAGTCATTATTTTCAAATACACTGCACACTCCCAAACACAGTTTTCACTGCGTGAGATGACCGTCAGTGACGAGAAGTCCCCAGTGCGACAAGAGGTGTCCTTTGCGGCAGGAAGAGGGGGGAGCCCACCTGCAGCTGGCTGATGCATCCCGTGTGGTGGCAGGCACCGCTCCGAGGAGGGTGCTTGGCAGTCAGGAGAGCTTTGTTGCATCTGGGCTTGGCAGAGCACAGCGATCCCAGCCATACATCATCGGGAAGAACGTGCGCTTGGGTAACACATTAGAATAATACATTATTAGAGCACTGTTGCTATGGTGATGTATTAGGGCAATATATCATTAGATACCTTCCATTGATGATGTATTACTCCAAACATGGCTCCTGCCAGCACCAGCACAAGGGCCACAGGGGAAGTCTTGTCTTTTTGCAGAAACTCTACCCCTTCCCTAAGGAAAAAAAATCCAAGCATAATGGCTTCATTAAGGGGATACGGGGCAGGGTCTAGCCTGGGGCACATCTTCCTCTCTCCCAAGGCCCTTTACAGTGAGGCTTGCTCCATGCTGAGCCACTTGCTGTGTTGTCCGGGGACCCAGTACCTGCATTTTAGTGCATCTGGGCAAAAGGACCTGCCCGTGACTGCCAGGCAGAGGGACAAGATCTGCCCAGGCCCTGCGCTGAGCTACAGGAGCTGAGGCATTAGTGGGTGCCTCCTCCAGTGCAGCATGGAATGTGGTCGGCCGCCACGCCTGCCGAGACCCTCCAGCGAGGGGGCTGCTCCAGGTCCTGTGCTCCCCGCGTCCATCACACTGCGTTCTCGCACAGGGACCAGATCTGCACGGGGCCAGAGCGCGTTCCAAAGCAGCTCATCCTCTCCTGGTCCCCAGGTGGCCAAACGTGCTGGTGTCATGTGCTGGTGCCCAGGCCTGTGGCAGAGGAGACAGATGGACCCAAAACGGAGGGTGACTGCTGCTGCTCACCTTCCCGTGAGCCGCATTGCTTGCTGTCAGCTGAGCTCAGTTCGCTTGGGATCACTCTTCCCATGCACACGCCGCTGGGTGAACTGCACCTTGCTGGGCCAGGTCTCTCCCTGGGTACAGGACACGGGCAGATGCTACCATTTGCTGGCCCAAGGCAAGAGGGATGCGAGCTGCAGCCAGTGTGCCATTTGCAGTCCTCCCAGGGCACAGGTTTGTCACCTGCTGGAGGAAGGAGCTGATGGCGAAGTTGAGGGCTGTGACGCCGGCGGCAGCTGTCTGCTGCACGCAGCAACACACGCCACCGTGCCTAGCAAGCAGCACTTCGCACTCACAAGGCTGTGTCCCGTTTGAAGCACAGAGCGGAGAGGAATGAACGAACTGCTCAGCACCAGAGGGTAGTGCAGGGAGGCCCCTGACACAGCAGACTGAGGCTCATGAGTATCCACCCTCCTCCTCTCCCTGCTGTGCCCCCAGGTCCCATGGGGCAGGCACCTCCTGTGGCTGTGGGACAGCTGGTAGGTCAGCGTTGGCACCCCGCGGGTGGCGAGGCATGGCTGGAGATCTGCATGGGCACTCGTGGCCCTTCACAGCCTCCGCTAACACCAATCATCACCTTGCCCAGCTGCTGGGCAGCCTCACCTCCCTGCCAGCTTGGAGTGAGGCTCTATGGATGCTGCACTGATGCTCTTCCCCTCGGCCCTGGGGGACCCTGGCCCCAGCCTGGCATAAACCCAAAAAGTTGAGCCCAGGAGAGGCTCCAGCCAGCTGGGTCCTTGGGCACCCCCGTGGTCTCTGCAGGGCTGCACTCTTTTCAGCTCAGCGGGCTAAATAAATTGCTTTGGCGACAAAAGCTCCAGAGAGCAGAATGGGAAAGCAGGTTGCTTTCGCTGCAAAGTATGCAGTGTGCATCAGATATAATTTGATTTTAATTAGTGGAGAAGAAAGTAGCAGAGTTAATAAAGTATGCACTGCCTTTTGCAGGGATGTCAGTGTGGAATGCCTGAAAAATGCAACCAAATCAGAAAGACAAGCGCAAGGTGAGCAAAGGCTGACCATGCCTGGGCAGTGGCATTGTAAACAGAGTGCCAGGAGAGATTCCCCAGCCCCTGCGATGTCCCACAGTCAGGGTCACTGCAAAGAAGCAGTTTGCAGAGCACATGCTGTTACTTGGTGTGGAGATGCCCTAACTCTGCAGCCCCAGAGTGCTGTGTGTCAGCTGCACCCAGGGACTTTTCAACTGGCTGCTGAGAAAACGCTGGCTCCCCTGCCCAGCTCTCATCTCAGGCATGACTATGCAAAGTGAAGGCTGCTGCTGAGGCTGTGCAGGTGCCCGTTGCTTCCCTCCCTATCTTTTCCCCATGCCTGGAGGGACCTCAGTGTCTGCCCCCCTTCCCTCGTAGGGGACAGTTGTGGTAGGGCCGCTCCTGGATCTCCCTCTCTCCAGCACTGCTTGGGGGATGCAGGTTCACAAGCAACCCTGGGTGCAGTTGCTCGTATATACAAGCTTCTGTTTGGGCAGCAGGTCTTCTGGGCTCCGTTCCCAGCAGTGTGGGCTAGTGGTTAGACCACTTAAGAGCCAGGCTGCCCCCACATCATCCTGCAGATGCACACTTCCTTCCCTTGAAATCTCTGTGGGAGCAGAATCTGCCCACTGAGGGCAGAGGGAGCAAGAATAAGAGCTTGTTTGTGCAGACTTGAAGTATGATAAATAATATTCCCCTGGAACTGCCCTGCTGCTGCTGGTTCCCCTTCATAATAATGATGTGTGAGACACTTTAGGAGAGCAAGACTGTGTCTGCCCTTGATGCCAATGCTTTTAAGGGTTCAGTGCGCTGCCCTGCTCCCAGGCACCATCTGCAATGCTCTAAGCCAGGGCTGCTTTTAGCTTCTCAATCAATTGGATTCAATTAAGTGATAACGTGAGCCTGTGGGTAGAGAAGTGATTGCTTATCCCTTAATCAGCAAATTCTCCCCAGGTAGGGCAGAGTGGTTTGCCACCCAGCGTCCATGCGGTTTTAGTGCAGATGTCCTCTGGATGGGAGTTGGGGGTGAGAGCTCCTGTCTCGGCTCCCTGGAGCCCTGACCTCCAGCTGGTGCCTCCTGCCCTCGCTGCCGAGCCGGTGGTGGGAAGCGGGGGCATTTCGGTGACACTGCTGCCATGGGCTCGGCTGTCTTTGCCCTCCGTGGACGCTTGTGCTGGGCCCCGACGCTGAGGGTGAACCCTTTGCCATTGGGGTTGCTGCCCCACGCTCCCCAGGAGAGAGGACCAGCAGCACAGAGCCGAGGCTGGGGATGCTCAGCACTGCAGGCACAGATGGGAGCAGCCGTCTTGGGAAGCAGAGGTATGTTTATTTAAAGCATTCTTTTTTTTTACTCTGTCCTCAATGCCATGTTTCCACTGGGAGATGCTGCCAGCATCCACCCTGACACGTCTGGGAGCAAGTGTGTTACGGAGGCTGTGGGCATCTTGGTGAAGCGGAGCTGGCTCTGCCCCTCTCCCCGCTCCTGCTCCATGGCCATGGGATGCGCAGGGCACCTCGGCTATCTGAGGCCAGACCTGGCTGTAAGGGATTTCAGACATCAATAAACATCAGTGTCAAAAAGGACAGGAAAAGGTTATTTATCAGAAAACAGGCCAAGAAGCAGGATTGCAACAGGAGTGACATGTGCTCCGGCCACGCTGCCAGGGCCGCATCCTGTGGCGGCTCAGAGGGGTCAGAGCCACCACTCCAGCGCTGCTCGCATCCCCACACCAGCTAATAACCGTGGCTTGGCGCTGCGGCCCCCGTGCTGTGCCCGGGGCCAGGCTGTTGCCACCAGCCATGACAGCAGCCCAATATTTATCTCGCTTCCTCTGGTGTAATTAGGACTCCGTAGGAGTGACAGTCTCCTCGGAGCAAGTCAGGCTTGGAGGGGGCTGAGGTTTCAGAGCGAGCTCTGCTGCCCCGCAGTGCTCTCCTGGCTGCTGGGCTCCCCGGGCTTGGGGGAGCTGTTGTTTCTGTGCAGAGATCCGGGGCTCTTCAGCTGCCAGGGAGCTGCAGAAAACTGGGTGCGTGCATGTGAGTGTGCATGTGTGTAACCTGGACATCTAAGAGAACAATGTTGTACGAAACAAGAATAGAAGAGGTTATTAATTTTCGAGATAACACCAACAAGAGGAGAATACTGAGTTGCTGTTGAATTGTTGATTGTTTTCTGGTGACTATCTAGTAAAGACCCTCATGTGCTATGTGGCCCCATGTTTCTCCTCTGCTGCTGCAGGGGACGCGCGGGCTGTGCCAGTGCTGGGGGGGGGCTGACTGCAGCCCCACTGACTACAGCTGGGCTAAGCCCTGCTGGCGGTGGGGAAGGACCCCCGGGAGGCCCGGTGCTGCAGACCTTGGCTCGGGAGCAGCGCAGGGGACGGGCGCAGGACGTCTGGTGGTACTCCTGGTGCCGGGGCTGTTCCCGCAGGAGCACAAAACACACCGAGGCCTCAGGGATGCTGTCAGCACATCCCTGGCACGGCTGGGAGGTTCTGCATCCTTCAAACCTGTCCTGACACCGCAGTTCAAGGTACAGCCCCAGTGCTGTACCCTCCCTCCCCACCATCACCTACCTCTGATTAGAGCCCTCAGAACAAACCTGCTAATGCCTTTCCCAAGCTCTCGCCCCCACACTTTTGCCATATAAATCACTATAATTAAAGTGTTTGGAAAATGCTTTGGGAGCCCAGACAAGCATCCCCACATGCTACACACCCAGCTCGGCAAGCCCGACTTCCTGCTGCACCCACCCCGCTGCCCTGGGCGCTGCATCCCTTCCCTCCCAAAACACCCGGCAGGACAGGAGAGAGGACCGTTCCCAGGCTGTGCTCGCCCCGGGCTGCGGGCCTGCCTTCAGCTCACCTCCCGGCCGAGGCTGGGTGCCGAGCAGCCTCCCCCAGCAGAGAGGAGCTCAAGAGACGGGGCAGGACCCGGCGCAGGCCCCTGGCACTGCGAGCAAAGCCTGGACAAGGCAGCCCGCGAGGGGAGACAAGGGTGCTGGGGCTGCTGGGGAAATCGCCGCTGTTCACCCCTCTCTGTTACAAGCTCAGAGAACCGGTGCTCTCGACTGGCTGCTGGCACTTGGGTGCAGAGGAATCTGGGGAGAAAGCCCGGTTGAGATGGCACGGAGGGCACGGCACACTCCACCCTGCACTGGCCCTTCTGCTAATTACAAGGGAATGAGCCCCAGCGTCCTGTCCACGGCCCCTTCCTCGCCGATGCGGAGGAGGCAGCGGAGGTGAGCCCTGGGGGTGCAGGCACGGCTGGCGGGAGCCACCGAGCGCTGCAGCCCGGGCAGGGAGGGCAGGGCGGCTCCGGGGACTGGCAGAGCCTGCTAGGACAACCTGGGCACTGTGGCATGGCCACAGCTTCCCCCTCCTTCAGCGCAGCTCCGCGGGGCAGGAGCCGGTCCCATCCTGCCCCGAACCAAGGCACGAGGAGCCAAAGAGGTTTTGTTCCCATCTGTTTAACTCGGAGCAGAACAGTCCTTCAGGAGCTGGTGCGAGCCACTACCTGGGGGAGAAAAGCCATTTTTCAAGCCATGGGCAGCAACATCCATGAAACATTAATTTTTAACAGTGAGCCCCTGGAGTGAAGATCAAAGCAATTATGTGAGGAGGCAAAGGGAAGAAGCGGAGCGGCAGGCGAGGAGATGAGAGCTGCCTGGGTGGGAGCGGCGCGGGCGTGCGGCGGCTCTCCAGGAGCCCCTGGAGCGGGGCTGAGCAGGGACGGGCTCATGCACTGCCCAGGGCACGGTGCCCCATGCAGAACAGCTCCTGGCAGGGGGTGAGCCTCTTGGGACACCAGTGTCCACACGCAGGGAGGTGGTTTTCTGGGCTCGACTGAGTACAGTAATTGCACATGTGTCAACATTCCTGTTGGTGGAGGAAGCGCTGGCCGGGGGCCAGGAGGAATCCGGGCTGGAGCTAGCCATCAGTGCCCAGCTGGGCCCCGGCATTTGCCGGGGCAGTGGGGGGCATCTGCCAGCAGGAAGGTCCCTGACCCCGGGGCACAGTGTGGCATCCCAGGAGCCGTTCACTTGCTGAGCCCGTCTGCAGCGGGCTGGGGCCTGGGCCGCTGGCCATGCTGGGCTGCGGGGGGCTGTGGGCACCACTGAGCAGTTAAAGTCTCTCTGTTCTCATGCAACGTCCTTTTCGTCTTGCCTTGTGAAACAGGAATAACTGCAGCTCCTGATCCCACCGTCCCTGGACATGCCATCGCTGGGTGGCCTGGCCCCCTCCTGGCCTTCCCCCAGTGACCCCCCTAGACCACTGTCGACGGGCGTTCCCAGGCCCCTCATCCCCGCTCCTGAGCCCCACGGTTCTCTGCCCGGACTCCTCCGGCGGGTCCCTGCCCGCTTGTCCTCCTCTCACGCTGTGCTCGGCCGGCACCAGCCGTGCCCCGTGCCAGGAATCTTTGAGTCACCCAGACTTTCCTGTTCTGTTCCCAAGAGCCCCGCTGCTCCCCGGGGGCCAGCACTGCTGGCCCTGCCATGGCAGCCCAGGTGCCACCGCGCAGCAAGGGCACCTTCCCACCCAGCACCCCAGCCGCTGCCACTGGTGTCGAGGGTGGGGAGCCAAGCAGCCCAGCCTTTTCCCCTGGGTGCACCTCCAGAAATGGGAGCCGATTCCCTTCCAGCCCCTGCACGCTGACTGGCAATAGCTGGCGGGTGCGCTGCTGGCAACACCTTCTGGGCTAGTAGGCGCTGACCGAGCGGTCCGGTCCAGGCAGATCGCAGCCGTCCCCCTGCCTGCCCCAGCCCCCTGCCCACCTGCGCCAGGATCGCTGTGCATGGGCACCCCTGCATCCCGTTCACCTTGATGCTCCCCCTCAGCTTTCCCAGTCACCCAACAAGACCGAGACCCACAGGCGAGGGTCTGCGGGCTGTCCTTGAACAGTAGGCATCGGGGGTATTTCACAGGCTGACGAGTCCGTGACCACGTGAAGGTCTGTCTTTTGTTGCTGCTGTCCCTTCCCCGGCAGGAAGGGTTCAGCAGCCCTGCTCTCCGTGCAGACAGAGCTCAGCCCTGCTCTCAGCTCCTGCTCAGCATGTATTTTTCACCTTTTAATGAAAGCAACTGAACTGTCTGAAGTTGCCTCTCAACTCTTCTCTGGGGCTTGGATTGCCAAGAAATGATTGACGCATTTAATAGAGGCAGTGGGTGCAGAGGAATTTGGCAGGAGTCCAGCCTCATGATACACAAAGGACACTGCCGTTCCTGCTCAGGTTTTCTAAGCTCCTGCTCTCTTGGAACAAGCTGTCCTGTGCAGGGATATTTCACACTCGCTGGATAGCTCTGTGAGCTCAGGAGCAGCCCTGGGAACAGGGCAGAGTCTAAGCCGTGGGGATGGTGGAGGATATCCATGCATGTGCAAATGTCTTGGGCAGGCAGGGATTTGCAGGGGCTGCAGCGCACAGCACTAAGCGCAGACTGGGGAAGCCAGGCCTCCCTCAGTGCCTTTCTGGTTTTTTCACCACTGCTTTGAGATGTAAGCAATCTTGTACACATACTGAGTGTGAATGTATATGGCGGATACTTGCATGTTTTTGCATATACATGCTCGTGTGTGAACCTGTATGTGAGAGGTTTTTTTCTTACATTTCCTGGAGAGAAACCCCCCTGCCATGCATAGACTAGTTTGGGAACAGCCCGCACAGATTGCATTCAGCATACGTACAGCTGCATGTGTGCTCCTAAATACACTTGCATGCACACGTACGTGCTCACGTATACCTGCAGGTGTTCACCCTGCACCACCACGTCCCTACAGACTGAGCGGCTGGCATACGCTGTGACACTTGCATGCAATGCAAATGTCAGTCTGAGCTAACCCATTACTTAGCAGTAAATAATAGTCATTACTTGACTCAGACAGCCTCCTCTTAGCAAAGGAACACTTTGTCAGCCAGCTCCAAGGTTTAGGCCAGTACAATCTGAAGGCTTTCATTTCTCCAGCCTTCCTGGGAGGTATCAGAGAGTGACCCTTAGCCATTTCTGAAGCTCAGGACCAGAGTCAGGAACAAAGCCCCCTGTCAGTGCCCGACCACAGTATCTGGCCTCAGCTTAACTTTATCCCATCGAAAGGCACCATGAAGCCAGCGCTGATATTACTAATATCTCTCTACAGCAGAGGGAGCTCCCTTGGGTATTTTCAGAGGGGAACCCATTTCAGATATCCCTAGAGAGTGACTTCCAGGAGCAGACTAGATAATGGGTTTCTTGTGCATTCAATGTATACATTGCTCATCCCCTGGAGCTTCCCATCTCTTACAGATATAAAGGGCAATTTGTGAAGCTTACACAGGCTTATTAAAATATCATTGTGAAAGGGTGACATAAGTACCTGAACAGAAAAGAATAGAAAAGATTTGTCACATTAACCGGAGACTTACAAGTCTTGTTTCCTCTTCCTTGCGTCTTCTTCCCATAGGAGTATAACAGTCATTTATTATCACGTGTGGAAAAAAAGCCTTAGCTCTTTGCAGGATGTGCTGGTTTCTTGCAGGAGAGTGAAGCCACTGTATCTGACTTGTGATCTGACGCAGGCAGGCTGGCGAAGTGAGCGTGCCTGGTGCTCAGATGCCTGGCACATTCTTTCAAATAATGCCAAATGAGCAGCATTATCCTGAAAGCAGTGCAGCCTGAACCTTGTTTGTGTGGCCATGGCAAGTGTGGGCTGGAATACAGCTCGGGCTATTATCATGTAATGAACACAACAATTACTCTGTAAGGGGGAGAAAGGGTTAGGGCCAGATAGAGTCTTAAGAATAAAGGCTTGTTTGGGAGAATTATTCACTGGGTCCCTGCTGTAGGTGGACGGCAGCAGATTAGAAGGAAACATTATCTCTCAGGGCAAGTTCAGAAGGACAAATGAAGCCAAACTGGCACGGGCTGAGAGTCTCAATACATTATTCTCTTTGCTCTACAAATCTGTGAGAACAAAGTGCTCAGTGTAAATGCTCACCAGGGCCTTTTTTTCCCCTGTAGGACCACAAAAGTTCAGCATGAGACGAAGGGCCACGTGTTGGCTATTAGTCCACTACAAAGAGCATTTGAGTTTAGAATTTAGAGTCTCATAAAAACATTATTGTCTGCATCCTGGGACATTTGTTTGTTAGGGCAACACGGACTGAAAAAATGTGACCCTCTGCGCAGCTGTGTGCCTCACCGCTCTTGTCATTGCTGGCCCACCTAAGGGGCTACCTCAGGGCAGCCCCCCCAGCCTGGCTTCACCCTGCAGACAGCCCCTGTGCGCCCTCGCTGCCCCAGCCCTCAGCACGCGTCCCGCAGCCGGGGAGCCTCCCCGCCGGGCATGCACCTCCTGGCCTTCCTGTCCCGGGCTCCTCTTTGCCGACCCATCTCTGTCACGGGGCTGCTCTAGCTCTGCTCCACAGAGAGCCCCGAGGGGCCGTGCAGTCCTGCTAGCGCAGGCAGCTGAGCGGCCGGTGCTCTGCGCTGTGGGGAGCCAGAGCGACCGTCAGTGAGGAGCAGGTCCCCAGACCAGAGGGACACCAGCCACCAGAGCAGCTCGCAGGAGAGACGGAGCTCGTCCTTCCTTGGGCTCCTCCTGAAACAGGTCTGACGCCCGCTTCTGGGAGAGATGCGACGGGGAGGCTGACTGGAGTCGAAGCGGTCCCACCTGGCCAGGGACCCCTGGTCATCCACCACCTTTGCAGTGTTAGAAGGGAACAGGGAGGTTTGCATTGCCCTCAGCAGGCATGGAATGCTTGCAGCTTATACAGGCTTATAATCAAATCTCCTGCTTTGGGGCTATGTCCTGTCACCTCCGAAGGTCAAGAAGGATTTTTGCCCCAATGAACAGCTGGCCTGATGTATTTTGTTGGGGCAGGAGGTTGCACCTTACCCAGAGGCCTTTCACACTACGTGGAGTGAGGCACAGGACATGTGCTATGGAGCAGTACCGTGAAGCCTCCGTTGACATTTCTGGCTGTGCTCTGCTCACATACGTCTGTGGTTTATATGTTCACCAGGTTTGAGGCAAGGAAGAAGTTTACATCCCAGTGAAAATGCCAAGGACTATAGAGGTCTTGCCTTCCTCTGCCCCAGGGGTCACGATTTTGCTCTCGGGAACACCCAGCCATCTTTCCCCTCAGCACTTCTCTGCCATCACCGAAGCCCTGGGCGGGGGTGAACCTCCTGCTTGAGGCTGCTGTGGCTCAGCCTCCTCGGGACTGAAATGGCGAAACCCGGCTGGAGCTGCTGGACTCAGTTTTGGCTCTCTGAGTGAAATGCAGTGGATGGCAGCATGCAGGCAATCAGAACACAGGATCTGACAGTCCCTCCTGGACTTGCAGTCTGGAATCAAAAAATTATGGACAAACATTTGCAAGTACATCTATGACACTTCTGGGTTGTAAGTTGCTTGCTGCCTTCCTGGTTTAGAACGATTTTGACAAAAAGCATCCGTATGATTTTGATACAGTTAAGCCCATGGCCAGGCTTTATAAGATGCTTGGCAATCTATGGGACAGTTTTTAGAAGCATTTTGTTTTGCATTTGAATTGTCTTCCAACTAACAAGATGATCAGCTTTGGGCTTAGTCAGTACTGGGAGGAAGGTTTTAAGGACTGTCTCTCTTTTGCAGCAGGAGACGTGGGACTCAGCAGGGCCACTCCAGGTCTGTGGCTGCCCCGGGATGCTGCCGGATGGTGACGTGAGCTGCAGGCAGGCAAGCGAGCGCGGTTCAGAGCAATCTGCATTCCCCCCCAGATCTGTTTGTCCTCCTAGCCTTCCAAGGCAGCCTGCACGCAGCAGCCACTGCTTCCTCCAACTGCGCTATGAGAAGGAGCATGTGCTTTTAAAAGGCTAAAAAAAAGGTGGAATATATTATCTGTTCACAAAGTCAGTGTAAATATTAAAGAGCCTGTGAGGGGAAATGTCTCTGATGATGTCTTTTCAGGAGTGTGGGAGAAAAATCTATCCAAAGGCTCTATTGAGGGGAATGGCCAAAAGGCAAGCAATGCTTTGAACTTGTTCAAAGCCACAGGTCAGCAGTCTTTCTGGGACTGCAATGGGAAGCAGCTGCCCACCTCTCCTCGGAGTCAGCTAAAAGGTCACTTCAGCAAATCCACAATTTAAATAAAAGAAAGTGAATCCCAGAGAGCGCCATTTGAAAATGAAAGGCATCAAATGCGAAGAGAGATGTGGTACGTCTGGGTGGCAGAGGACCTGGAGAGCTCTGGCTTAGAGAGTGAGTGTCTGTGCGGTGCAGGGAGAGGACAGGTACCCCGGGTGCTTCCGAGTGGTGCACCAGCGAGCGCCTGCCCTGCAGGGATGGAAAGGGAGCCTCCATCTCCCTGTCCACGGGGTGCAGAGCAGCCTGGGCCCTGGGAGACCCTCCTGCCCTGCCCCACCAGTGCACTGGGGCTGGGGAACCTCGTCCCTGCTGTCACGGGCCGGGATCACAGCCAGGCTGAAAGAGGCATCTCTGGAGAGGCTAAGAACTGGGAGAGAGTTGTGGGTTTGGGGGACTCGTCTCCTGTGCTCCCGAGCTGTACCAGGGAAGGACAGCAGATCATTAAAAACACCGAGGAGATACTTTGATTGATAAAGGCAAGCAAAACAGTCCGTGGTATTATGTAATGCAGCTCTTGTTGAAACAGTGCAGGAAAGTTGCCTTGTGCCAATAAATCAGGCGGTGGCCACGGAGGAGCAGATGTGAATCACACCTTGCTTCATATGCCCTGCAGTGTTTTCACTTATTGTTCCAGTTTTAAAGATTAATGGCACTCAGAGATGAGTATTATCTACGCTTCCATTTCATACTCGTTATCAGAAGAGCTTTTTTCAGCATAATTAGCATGGATCAAATTTTCCAAGTGGCTCGGCAGACTTGCTGCTGTACCTTGGCTGCCCAGGATGCCTGGGACATCCCGCTGCTGCCGCTGGGCACGCTGGACCCCGACTCCCACAGCGCCCTGACCCTGCGCCGAGAGGAAACCAGGGCTGGGGGCACCCAACTGGGGTGCGGGGGAGCAGCCCCCCCCGACTCATGCTGCTGCCTTGCTCACTCAGTGCTCCAGGACACACATCCTCATCGGAGGGGCAACAAGGCAGGTGAGGGCAGTTAATGGCGAGCGGTCCCCTCTGCCCTGCCCAGCGAAGACAAGCAGCCTGACGGCAACGGCTCCCAGGGAAGGATGCAGCAGCCCCGCCAGCACTGGCCACAGGGAGCCAGGCCGCCCGCAGCCTGCGCCCACAGTCCCAAAGGCAGGCAGCAGTGGCGGGCGCACAGGGGGCCGTGCCCTGCCTGCCCGGCTGCTGGTCTGCAGCCCCCCAGCCCCTAGGAGCTCGCTGCGCCGGCTGAGCCGGCACAGGCTGGGCTCCAGCGGCGGAGCTGTGAATGCCAGCCACAGCAGAGCTGGTGTGGGCACAGCTCTGGGCCCTGCGCCAGGACATCCCTGGGGAATGAGAGCTGGTGGCACATCTTGCCTTGGGTCTGAACAGGGTTTGTAGCCGTTAATGATGGAGAGAGAAAGGTCACTGCTATCTCCTCTGTCAAGCAGAGCTGCAGCTGCTGCAGCCCAGAAACAAGGGTTTCCTGACCTGGGCTGCCAGGAATCCCCACATTCTGACACAGCACCCCTGCAGAGCAGAGAACTGCAAGGGGCTGACGGCCTCTCTGGCTTTAATCATGAGGAGAAGAGGTTCTCACTGCGGTGGGTGGACCAGGGGCAGGTGCTGGTACTTACCGGCCTCTGGCCGGCCCAATCACCCGAGGCAGCAGAAGCCTTAAAGCCCCTGCGGTGGCTGCTGGGGTGCAGGCAGACAGCTCTCTGCTTCAGGCTGCTTTTTGCTATCCGGCCACTGGTGTCTAGGTGCTCAACAGAAGATTAGGGCATGGAATATTTGATGCCTGGAGGGGTAATGGAGGTGGGTTCCTTGTCCAGGGAACCCGGCCTGGGTGTGGGGCCGGAGGGTTGGGAGAGGGCAGAGGTGGCGTGGGAAGGCTGGAGGAGGTGGTGGCTAGGGAAGGGAAGGGAAGCCTGCTGGCATCCTCCACCTGGCTTATCTGGGACTGCCAGCGCGTGGTTAGGGTTCGTGCATGCCGTGTGTGCTGTGTCTTGCAGGTAGGTGTGTGAGGGATGCAGGGGTGTGGGTTGATGTGTGCTGTGTCTGCCGCACATGGAGGTGTTGGTGCTTTGGGGGGATCGGTGGGGAGCAGCTGGGCTGTGAGGTGCTCGTGTGGGGCTGCCACTGGGCTGGAGAAGCCCAGGGAGCACAGTGCTGAGCTCCCTGCTACATACGATCAAGCCGTGATCGTTTCTATCATGAAGATAAACTGGCCATTGTTGCCAAAAATAAATGTTAGTGTTCCAAATCCACACTTCAATAGCACCAGCTCATTAGAGATGCATATCATTTGGCTCCAGTCCCACACCTTCCAGCTCGTTATAAATATGCAGTTGCTGCTGGCTCTACCCCAATCATCTCTGCAATCAGAGCTTTTAATTAGGTTAATTAAATTGTATCAAACCTCGCAGGGACGCAGTTCACTGATGCTGATGAGGCAGCCAAAACAGACCTTAACTCTAGCTCTAATGAAGGCCCTGCTGCCTGCTGCAGCTAATGACAATGCATAATAAATTAGAGCTTCCCTAGAAAGGTGCATCAGGGCTTGTGCTTCAGTAAATGATGATCTATGTGCACTAACTTACTATTTCAGTCTTTAGGTTTGCCAAGGTAGGGACATCCTGGGAATATGTTCTCACTAAATAATGGGCTCCTACCTGCTCAAAGCAATGCTGCTCACCGGTTCTCTCAAGGCACTAAAAGCTTCGGGTATATAACTGTAGAGATGGCAAAGCAAATATTTGCTGCTTTCACCTTGCACAGCACTTGGTCTGCTCTGATGCCTGGCTTCTCCCAACAGAGGCGGCAGCAGGTATTTATTGATTTGAAACTCTCTGTAATGGAATTTGGGCAGGAACATTCTGTTTGGAGGGAAATGGGGGGCTGTGTCCAAATGTGCAGCAGCGGGAATGGGAACAATACCCTGTGCCCAGGCTGTTCCTGGCTGTTAGCAGCCCCTGTGCTGCTCCCAGCCAGGTGGGGAAAGGTCCAGGTGGCCAAGGAGCCCGTGGAAAAGAGAGGTTTAGGGCAGCCATGTTGAGCAGCAATTAGTCATTCCTGATTTACATCCTGCTCTTTCAACTCCCTGCTGTGAAGCTGCTCAGGCTTGAGTGGAGGAACTCCACCACCCTTTTCTCCTTGGTGCCCTTGGGCAAGTCACCTTAGGTGAACCTCACTGTAAGGACAGCAGGGTCTTAGTGACAGCCAGAGCCAGGGCAGGCAGTCCTGCCAGCTGGAGATGCCTGCGATCCCACGCCCGGACCACTGTCCTGCTGGCAACCCTGCGACAGCAGCATCTGGACGGCGAGCGGGAGCTGCTGGGACTCCGGGCTGTCCGACTGCTGGGCGCACGGTGAGCGGACTCGTAATGTGTGGTACAGCACCTACGGGCACGGGCGGTGGGATGGGTGGGATCAAAGCCTCCCTGCTCCGCTCTCCTGAAAGAAAACAGTGAGGAGGGCTCTGAGGTTTCCGAGTGTCCCTCCGGCTGCCGCAGCGTGCGGCCGCTGGTGCAAACCCGGCAGTGGCTGCCCATGGGGGGCTCCGGAGCCTCCCCCGGCATGTTGGCTTCTGTTGCCGTGCCCCAGGGACGGGGCGAGAGATTCCACTGTGCTGGTCTCCAGTCTGGTTCAGGCTCAGAAAATGGGGCCTAGAGGAAACCACCTGTGAAGCCTAAGGGCTGGCGATGGTTCTCCTGCTAGTAATATATTGTTGCAGTTGCCTAGAGATAATCCTGCAAGCGTTTTAATGTAGCCTGCTATTAACTTTTATAGACAGTCATTATCAATTGAGTTCTTCAGCTTGAACAAGGAATTACATGAAATTATTATACGGCACAATATTATTCTGAGTCACCTGAAACCTGAGCTGTGAATCTGTGGGGTATTTTGATATCTGTGTCTTGCAAGCGGCAGGGAATCTCCTTGCTAAAGAACCTGTTGGTTCAGCCTTTGATGGTGTAATTATCACAAGCGGAAAATAGCTGTGGGCTGTTTCTCTCTGTCCTTCCCCACGAGGGCCCAGCTAGAGGATGGCAGATCCCACCAATGTCTCGCTTCAGAACTTGCACTGCAGTCGAGTGGGCTGGGTGTTTTGTTCAGTTATAAGGTAAGGTATTGACTCTTCCCAGACCCTTGCAGAAACATTTCAGTGCTTTAGGATCAGGAAACTAAGCTAAGGGCTTTGGGAGTCAAACCAAGAGCAAGGTCTGACAGATGAACAGAGTGGAAGGGTTTGGCCCTTTGCGATGTGCCCCGGGGGAGCTGTTGGGTCCAGTGACTGACCCACAGGGACACCGTGCTGCACCAGAGCTGCCCTACAGTGGCAACCAAGTCCTATAACCCTAGACACAAGCAATGTTCTTTCTTAAATATCTCTTAGAGATAGAGGCTTTTCCAGAACCTCCTGGAAAACACGATTTCCAGCCCAAATTGGTTCCTGGGCAGTTCACACACAGTTGTGTCTGTGCCAGCACTTTTCTCTGCCATAAGTATTTTCATGCTGTTTGCTGTCTGTAAGCTTTTTAAGGCAGTTGTAGAGCCTTTATCTCGCTAGGCTGGAGGAGCCAAGACCTAGTCCTGTTTGTAAGACACTCGCAATTCCCTTCTGCATCTTAGAGGCTCGTTCATCTGTCCCATTGTGAACTAATCTTTCTTGAATCTTGGTGGCCCGCATATGGTGTTCCAGGTGAAGTCTCGCATGACAGTCCTGTAAGATACTTCCAGTATTGTCTCCCTGATACATTGTCTTTTTTCCCCTGGCAGCCTAAAGTCATTCTGTGATTGCACCCACAAATGTTGCCTTTTTTTTTTAATGTGGAATTAGCATTAACAAGGATTTGCGCAAGTGCACACAGATAGCTGCTATATGAATAAGCACCCAACTTCCCTATTAAAGGTTAACTGTGAAGCTGAGGGGAGAGTCCAATGCTCTCCATAAAACCCTCCTTGTCCCTGTTTATTGCCTCAAATCTTTAATTGTTTTGGAGTGTGGTGTTGGAAGAGGGAAGCTGTTTTCAGATAGCTCCTGTCCAGTTTATTTCAAGACGTGAAATGGGACTGGGGATCTTCCTGAGAAATGGCCAAACAGAACCTGGGCACCATTTCTACTCCCTGCACTTTCAAAAATGCAGAGGCTTGTCTGCCAAGGAAAATCAAAACGGATTCTCCCTTCCAGCAGGCAGTCCATTTCCCATTCATCTGCGCTGTAGGGAGCTGGGTCTTGGCATCAAAAGATAGTGTTTAACCTATGATGGCACTTTCAGCGTTAACTGCCTGAATGTTTCTCCGGACACTGAGCCACAGTAATACTGTGAAACTCAACAATGGATGTTGGTCAGATAAAAGAACTTTGTTTGCTTTTGCTCTTTGAGATGGTGCAATTTTTTTGCTGGTGGCTGTTGGGAGCTCAGCAGGGCAGTAGGTGTGAGTCAGCCCTATGTGCTAAGGTGGAAGTTCAGTGATCAGCACCCACCAAATCCTTGACCGTTGCAAGCAGGAGTAGGTGAAACATGTTTGTGCATGAGAGCTGGCACCTCCTTTCAGTCTGTTGTGGCCACAAGATGATAAACCGCTCCACAGCTGGCTGGATTTGTACCTAGGCTTTTGTGGTCAGGGTCCAGCAAGAAGTCTGTCGATGTAACACCATGGACGTAACTGTGCTCCGGTTTCCCTTTGTTAAGACCTTTGTGGTTTCCCAGGGAAAAGTGAGTCGGAACAGGCGCAGCTTTTGCTCCTCATATCCTGTACAGCGAACGTGAAACTGTTGTGTCTTCACTGAAAGCCTGCAGCTCCTGCATGCCAGCGGACAGATGAGAACTACCACCAGGAGAATAAGCGGTATGGCACTCAACCTATAATTTTCCATGGTGAGAGCACTGACCGCTCAAAGCCTTGCAGCTACCTGCTGCATCCCATAATATCTTGCTCCTTTACTGGGAAGAGATGGCTCTCTTCCAGGGATTAGGTCATTTGCGCCCATTGCAACACTTGATCTACCAATGGGATCGGAGGCGCATTAGGCATTTCGAGCATCAGGCTAATTAGCTGTGCTTGTTCAGGTTGTTACTTTTCAGCTCCTGCCAGACGGTAATTCCTTGAGGGTCTTCCAATGGAATTGCTGTTTTTTCTTTCCCATCCTTTCCCGTAACTCTCTCAATGCAGGTAAAATTAATCAGGGATAAGGATCAAATATTTATCCATTTAAATCTCAAAGAGATTTCACTTCAAAGACACCCAGCCAGTGTAGCGGGGACCTTGATGTACATTTTAAAAACAATTAAAAGGTCCCCAAAAACACGGGCAAGCTTGACAGTTTTCTTAAAATCTAGCTTGCTTTTGATTCCTCTTGCTTTTTGTATTTCTTGAATATTGCCAACTTAAGCTTTCGAAGTCAATGAATTATGCTTATAAGATCTTCAGGTTCTACTCAAAGCACTCCTGCAGGAAACGAAGCCTGCCCTCCTGGCGTTGGCTCCGCAGCCTTGAAGGCGGGAGACCGTACAACAGCGAGCGCCGGGCCCGCCGCTGCAGGGACACGGCGCTCAGGGCGAGCACCGCAGGGCTGGCACTTCAGTTTCGAGCGGGGAGCGGAGCTGCCGCTCCCGAACGCGCCTGCGGCGGCCCGGCCCGGCCCGGCCCGCCGGAGAGGCGCTCGGGGCAGCGCCGGCCGACACCCCTTCCCTGGGAGACCGGGACGCACGGGCGGCGACCGCCCCGCCGGGCCCGGGCTGAGGGAAACCGGGCCCCGGCCCCGCGGCCGCTCCCGCTGCCTCCCGCCGCGGGGCGCTGCTGCCCCCTGCCGGCCGGGCGCGGCCAGCGGCCTCCCGGAGGACCGGGCGTTCTCCCGTTTCTGCCGGCGGCGGGGAAGGAACTTCCACGGGAAGAAGCGGCGCAGCTTTCAGCCGTGCGTGCGTTCTGCTGTGAGGGAGGAAAAGGAGGAACTTCCTCCCAGGCGGCGGGTTCAACTTTCCCTCCTGGTCGGCCGGTGCTAGGTGGCTGACGGCATGCCGTTAACAGCGACATCGCAGAACTTCACCTTCCGCGTGAGAGTATCTTCACTGCTTTTAAGAGCAACCCTTAATCCTTCCCAGAAACAGATTCACCCCACAATTGTTGCCAACTTGGGAATCTTTGCAATGGCAGAAACAACGTCCGAAGCTGCATCTGACCACGTGAAAGTCGTGTTTCATCTAGGGGAAGCCAGGACAACTCCCGAAGTGGGAAGAGCTTGAGAAGAGCATCTTTTTTTTCCCACCATCTTGCATGGGCATGTGCTGCTTATTGGCAGACATAGTACAAGTGAGAGAGATAAGAAAAGGAATGTTTACGCCCAGGCTCTCTTAACTTGCCCGAACTGCTCCAGGACACTCAAGGATGTGCCTTCATTGTTCTCGGCTGAAACCCCCTTCCAACTACCGACGTTGCAACAAGCATAATCTAAACAAAGAGGACAAACTTTTGTCCCACAGTTGGCTTCTGTATTGTCTCTCCCTATACATGAATTTCAGTATCATCGCCTCTGTTCAAACGTGGCAGGCAACAGTGGAAATTCGGCGTGGCAGGGGCACTACCCCATTGCACAGGAGGAGACAGAATAAGCACAAACAGCTCCTCAGCTATGGAAATTATTCATAAAAGTCGAGTTCTTCTTCCTTTCTGTACAGCGGAAGAAACAATTCCCCGCTTCTAGCACCATTCCAGAATAGTCTTTGGCTAATACGGTGCCTGAATTTAGCAATGCGCCCTTAGCAATGCCTTTCAGCTCTTAGGTTTTAAAGTGAAATACTTTGTGCAGATCATGCAGAATGGGAAAATTAAAGAGGGGTTTGGGGGTGGGGGTGGGGAGTGATTAGAAAGATAATAATTCAACTTTAACCTGTTTGAAAAGATAGCTAAAAGAACTGACCTGAAATCTCTTATGGTTTTGGACGTGTCATGGTCACCGGCCACAGAGCTGAACGTAACAATCCCAGAGCACCTTTTCTGCCCACGTGCTGTGCAACCCATCTCCCAGGCTCTTGGTTTTGACCTTGACTTTTCAAGGATTGTTTATGGTGCGTATTACTAGGACATTCAGGCACCTCTTGTGGCTTCCCACTGTAAATACCAAGAGAACAAACTCTCTGATTTATTAATCAATTAATTAGATACAATATATTTATGGCTACCGCAGGCCCACAGTAATTTGTTTTAACAAAGTGCTAGGCTGCAGTGAAAAACAAACTGATACGGTGTACCAGTCCTCCTTCATAAGGAGGATCCTCTTTCTTTCTAAGCAAAGATGGTAACGTTATTTAAGGGAATGGTTAACGTTTCCGCTGAAATTTGAATTTGTAGATAGCTGGACCATTTGTTGTCTCTTTCTTCACCTTTACTTTATGAGTTTTGTCCTGGAAAAAAGAACAAGAAAAAATATTTGCTGGCACGTAAGAAGAAAAAAAAACCCACCCTTATATAAATAAGAAAGTCCCTGTCTGGGACTGACAAGGCATTAGCGAAAAATGGTCACTTTCCACTGTTTAGGTGGGAATTATATTTCTGTCTGCTCTTTCCGCCTTTAGGTTCTCAGGCACAATCTGTTTTGTTCACAAGCACCAGGGAATGGCAAGTCCCATTGAAACAAATAATTTTTTGGTCATTGGGATTTTTAAGATCTCGTAACCTACAGAAATGGTTCCTTGCCTCTGCTACTTGAAAGTATTAATTTAGTACTTGAGAGGTGCCAACAGCGTTTTAGAAAAGACTTGTGAGCACCACTTCAAAGTTGACTCTTTGTCCTTGCTGACATGGTAAGCGTTAGACTAGCAGATATTATCTACTAGCCATGGCACAACTGGGATGCTTCATCTCCTTGCTTTTTCCATACTAAAAGAGGATTACTTATTTTTAGGAGTTATCTGGAAGTATCAGTATAAAATCAGAGTGAAGAAACACATACATACAAAACTAGACCTAATGACCTTAACAAAACAGATGCAAAGAACCAGAACTAAATCCCTCACCAAAAGATCTTTACGTGTCTGGATTTTCTGTGCAATAACAAACATGGCCTTTTCTCTTTCAATGCGCTGCTTCAGGAGGTCATACTGATTCTTCCTTTGCTGGGCTAATTTCTGGAGGAAAAAAAAAAGCAGCATTTTTAAGACAGAGAGAGGAACAAGACACTATGGTCTATAACTGACCTATTCTGAGGCACTTGGACCTCACAAACATTTTTTACATTTTTAAATCACAATCATATTAAAGAACGCTGCTTCAATTCTGTGGCTAGATTCCAGAGAACCGTTTTAACATCTTGATTCTCATACTAGAGGTTTTCTAGTTAGGACTTAATTCTTTGTGCTTGTTTTAATCTCCTAAATCCAAACATAAAAACCCAAACCTCTTCTAACCTAGTTTAGATGCTGTGTAACCTTCTTCAGTAAGTGGCTGGAATTTCATTTTTCTAAATCCTCTAAATTTCAATGTTGAGTACAAGATTTAACCTCCTAATGAAAACCAAATTTATCCAGAGGGGGGGTGAAAAAAAAAAAGACAAAAAAAAAAAAGACCAGAGACCAATTCCTGAAGTGCTCAGAAATTGCACAGAGGCCTCCCAAAATGCAACTTGTTTGGTCACGTTTACCTACTAAGAGCGGATGGCTTTCCCAGCACAAAAAAGGTATTACTGCAGGTGTGATTTAAGTAATTAAATTAAGGAGAACAGATCCCTACATGCTTAAAATATGACTCAGACATTTAGAGGAGAAAACTTGTCAGTCTACAACTTGTCTAACTGCTTTACCGACAAGCCAAACTGAGAGAGCTGGCAAGAAGACAGGGACCACAGGGTGTTTGTTATCTGACATCTGATTCAGAAACAAGAGGTTACAAATTTACCAATCAGCAATTTTAGACAATTTTGTTTTTACCTTACGCACACCAACTCAAGCTTATAGGACTGCCCAATATATCTAAACTAATTAAGCGACACAGTGTTAAAGGGGAGTGTAGCTACTTCTAGGACAGAAGTGCTGTGATATTAAAACATCACAATCAAAGTTCATTGCGTAAGCAATTCATCCTGAAGGATCATGACACACTTTAAATTAGGAAAGCCAGGAAGTGAGACTATAGCTTAAATGTCTTTAAGAAGAAAAGGGGAGAGACAAATCCTGAATCTCAAGCCGCTTCAGGCTCAGAACCTAACTGAAAAATACCATGAGATCAGAAACCCAACAACAGATACATCTATGTTGGAATAAGCTTCTTCACATCCCTATTCAGGGGTGCAAGGGTTTTTGGGGAGGTGAAATGGGAGACTTAACAGGGGATGCTGCAAAAATCACACTTATAGTCCCATAGGTGTACGTCATGTAATGGAGGAGAAATACATCAATTTTGCCAATGAAACTGCCTAATCAGATCTATACCATTCCCTTCTGGCCCGTGTGTCACAACTCTTGATTTATAATCCACAGTGGACTGGGATACAACTGAACAAGTTCTCCATGTTGGTCCAGAAGATTTGACTGTAGGCTCCAGGCACTTGATGATTAAGTGACATCCACTACAGCCTTGTGTCACCAATAAAAATTCTAAGACAACAGAAGAACTTTGTTCTCCTCCACAACGGTCCAACGAATCCTCTTTCGTACTTATTATACAAAAGATGTAAAACATTAAGAAAACTGTAATACAAAGAGTGGCAGTACAAACTACCTTTAAGTGGGCAGGATCAGTAGCTCCTTTCAGTGTCTCTTTCTGCAATGTTGCAATGGTCGGTCGGTTGTACACTCTATCTACGAGCTCTGGAACAGTATCCAGATGAGTTGCAATATCAAACTCCTGAACTATAAATAAAAAGAAATTTAGGAATAAACTCACATGGATTTCTTGGACTAATGCTCAGCAAACCTTCCAAACATGTAGCTTAAGTACAGTCAGTGATGGAAGCCCCAGCAACACGGCTCCTGCAGAACCGAGGTCTTATCTAGTAATCAAAAGGGATTTCCAGAGCACCTGAATTATTATTCCCGGAAAAAAAAAAAAAAATCTTTTTTTTATGATAACAGCATAAAGAAAGCACCATACTATTTTAAACAGCCTACAATAAAACATCACAGAACAAGTTTTCTGACAAAACCTATTTAAATCTTGCCTTCTTTTTTGGTATCAAAAAAGAACACGTGCTTGTTGGGATTCTTCCCCTCCGCATCCAGCAGATGGAGCTCCGACTTCAGCCTCTCGATTTTCTGCAGGAAAGAAAAGTTAATGTTTTGCCAAACATCCTTAACGAGGTAAACAATGTCTCCCTGAAGTAAATTCCTGTTTGTTTCTCAAGCATCTGAACTCTTCCTTCCTTTTTAATCTTTGAAAATATATCATCTAGTCTATATTTATGTCATGTCTTCATAACCTTTTAGAGAGGTTAACTCTACTCGAGTAGAGTAATTTCCAGTATTACCCAGCCAAATACGTACAAATCAATTTTCAAAACAGTAAGTTACCTGTATGGCAGACAAAGTAGGAATGATTACCATGAAATCACTAGCAAAAGCATGAAGGAGAATTCAAAGCTGACTTTCTTTCATTTTTTATCTGCAGTGGTGGTGCGTGGATCAACATGAGAGCATAAAATGTTTTCAGAAGTGGGTCGTATTTCTGTTGACTGCCTGCCTACCATATTCAAACAACCCACTTCAGTAACAATAATCCTCAATTCTTTATAAAGATGAGAAGCAAGAGTACATGTTTAATGTCTGAAATTTACATAAGAAATTGCCATGTTTTATAATAATGCACGGTATAGTTTTTATTATTCAGTATACCTTCAGGTTCTATATACAGAGCTCCACTGACATTTCCATCTATCATTTCCAGTATTACACAAATCAGATTTCACTAAACATAAACATAATAGCCAACAACAACAAAAAACCACAATAAAAAGAACAATTCTGAGCAAACTGGAAAACACTAAAACAGTGAAGGATTACCTTGGCTTCTGCCACTCTCTTCATTTCCACATATTTAATATCCTGTGTCCTCATCAATTTCACCTGTTCGGGGGTCACTTCATCCTTTGGCTGCTTTATCGTATGAACTCCATCCTAAAACCAGACGGAACATAGCACTTACAGGCAGATACCATTCCAGCTATAGTGTACTATGGGTCCTAATAATAAAAGCAAAAGAACCTTTTTGTCCTTTGCCCCTCATTTTCTTCAAAGCGTTCCACAGGCACCAAACCAAGTCTGCTAATTTATTTACTAATTCATAAATGAAAAACAAAACAAGATAGAAAAAAAAAAGATGTTACTTAGAGCAACAGAGTGCAACCCTGCTTGAAGGCAATTTAGATTCTCACCTGAAGCTCTGCACGTATCATTTTAAAGTAGAACTCATCAGGATTCTTGTCCAGAGCTTTCTTTTGAAGTGCTCTGAGGGCATTCTGTTTCTTGTGATAGTCACTGGGGAAAAAAAAAAAACAAACAGAAGTTGTTCAGCAGTTTCTCCGTGTTCACACTCCCTGATGAGATGCTGAGTCCTTCAAAGTGATGCTCAGAGCTTTGAGACAGCAGACACGGCTCCACATATAGAGCTGGACACCAACAAGCAACTTTAGCTTCACAGTTTATTCCTTATCGAAGCTGGAAATGAATAGTGTCCAACAGTAAGTGTTAAAGGAGTAACGGAAACACGTTCACCCATTCTGCAAAGCTTACTGAGCTGCTTAGGACTCCTAGATCTTCTACAGAATCAGCCATTAAAGATGGAAGATAAGGCTTATAAGTTTTGTATTAATCACAATAGTAACGATTTTGTGAGGCCTTCGGCCTCCACGTTCCCTTTCCTTCTGACTCCACCACAGGGACATTTAACTGTCCGTGCATGTTGCATCTGCTTCTGTGAAAGCGCCTGCCAGACGGGATCAGGCGCACCACCTCTTGTGCCATCGAGAACGCTGCCTGCCCGCGCCGCCTCTGCGGCCCGTGACGCCGCGCTGCACAAACCCCTCCGGCCAGAGGGTAACGCTCTAGAGCCCGGCGACACCCGCGAGCGCCGCCGGGGCCGCGCACCGCCGCTCCACGCGGGGCCGGGGCCGCGCCTCGCGCCCAGCCCGGAGCCCTCCCTGCCCGAGGCCGCCCCGACTCACTCGGCGCGGAGCCTGTAGTCCTTCTTCTTCTCCAGCAAGCCCAGCTTCTTCCGGGAGGCGGGCTAGGAGGAAAGGCAGAGAACAGCATGGGCGGCCACCGCGATCGGCGACCCGCGGCGGGGCCCGGCCCGGAACGGCCCGGCCGAGGCGGGCGGCGGCCCGGCCCAGCGCACTGACCTGTGCCCGCTCGCGGTGCGGGCGCTGCCCCGACTTGGCGGCTTTCCTGAAGGCGGCCGACATGGCGGCGGGCGGCGGCCTCCGCTCGCCTGACTCGGGCCTCCCGCCCCGCCGCGGTGCCCCGCTCCCGGTCCCGCCCCGGTCCCGCCCCGCGGTACCCCCGCCCGGTGCCGCCGCGCTGCGACACGCCAGGCGCTGTCCACAGGCCGGAAGGGGCGGGGCCTCGGAGGCCAGAGGTCGCGCGCGAGGCTCGCCGGGCGCCGGCGCCGTCTCCATGGCGACGGCGGGGCCCGATGCGCTCCTCCCGCCCGCTGGGCCTCGCCGGGCTCTCGCTCGCCCCGCGCCCTGCCGGGGCGCGCAGGCCGGGCTCCGAACCGCAGCCTCGGTGGCCGGTACGGCCAGGCCGCCCCGGGTTCCGCGGGCGTCTCGGCCGCGGGCTTGTTGCGAGCCCGCGGCCGCGCGGGGGAAGAGCGGCGCTGCGAGGGAGCCGGCGCTTCCAGGAGGGGGAGCCGCGGGGCAGGCGGCGGGCTGCGGCGGCGGGGCCGGCTCCGCGGGGCTGCCTTCCGCCCGGCGCCGGGAGCCGAAACTGGGGCTTTCCTACCGGGCGGGAGCTGGTGTGTTTCCCCACCGCCCGTCCGGAGACGGAAGAGCCGCAGCCGGCCGGCTCTCCCGCAGCCCGCCACCGCCGCTCCCCCGCCCTGCGGACAGCCCCGCGCCTCGCCGAGCTGAGCAGCGGGGAAGCGGGGCGGGCGGGCTCCGCGGTAGCGGGGCTCTAGGGTGGCCGCTCGGAAGCGAGCGGGAAGGCGAAGGGATTAGCGCCGGGCCGGCTGCCTCGGGAGGGGGCTTCCGCCGCGCCCCGCTGCTTCACGGGGAGCATCCCGCGGGGGCCGGGGACAGGCGGCCCCGCTGGCGGGGCGCACGGACGCCCGGGCTGGCGGGAGCGTCCCGCTCGCACCCACCGGCGGCGGCGTAACCCCCTCCCGCCTCTCGGAGCGAGTGCTTGTGCGGGGCGGGCACCGGACGGCCCAGCCCGCCGCCCCTCGGCCCCGCCCCGGGCCGGGCTCCGCGCCGCGCTGTGGGGCTGGGGAGCAGCGCCGAGCCGCGCCGCGCCGAGCCTGCCCATCGCCGGGGCGAGCAGCGAGCGGGGGCGCGGCCCCGGGACGCCGACCAGGTGGGTCGGGACGGGACGGGACGGGCCGGGCGGCGCCGAGCGGCAGCGCCGTGGTGGGGCGGCGGCGGCGGCGGGAGCTGGGGCGGGAGCCGCCGCTGCCGCCCGCTTTGGCCCCCGCAGCCCCGGGCGGGTCGGGGCGGTCGCGGGGCGGCGGCGGCGGGGGTTGCCGCGGAGCGCAGCGGGCCGGGGGAGCGGGGAGGGGGCTGGAAGGGAAGGTGCCTCCGCGGCCGGTGTCCCTGGCGCTATCCGGGGACGGGGCATCCCCGCGGGACCCCGGCTGGGTTCACTTTGTCGTTACCCGGGATGTAGCTCGCCCGGAGAGCTCCGCTTCGGTTTGTTCTAGGAAGCACAGCTTGCACCGTTTTCTAAAAGAAAAAAAAAAAAAAAAAAATCTTTCGGTCGTGTCTCTTTCCCAGACTGTAAAGTTGCAACGCTTAAGCTGTATTTTATTAAGAAAGCTCTGAAACTTTACCCAGCCAATAAACTCGGAAGTAAACTTAAACCAAATGTTCAAACGTAGTACAGAGAAATTTTCAACACATCCTAAATGGTTGCTATGTTTCCAGAGAATCCTGGGGTAGGTACAGGGAAAGACGACTCAAAGCCTTGCTTTTTTTGTGTGCATGTGTGTTAAACAAAGACTCAAAAGTCACAGTTTAGATCTTGCTATTGAAAAATAGCGCAGCATCTTTCCAAAATGTTTTTTTTACTGAACACAGTTTTGATTCAGATTGTTACGTTTTCTTACAGGTAATGTTTTCTTTTTTGGTTTCCACTTTTGTGGGTATTTTGTACTTGTGGTTACATTAATCGCTTTGACTCTTCCATGGGAATTCATGGAAATGTTGGGTATGCTTCATAGTTAGCCTGGGTGAAGCACGTTAGTAGGAATTACTCTCTACTGACTCAAGGCTCAAATGGATGGCATGTGATGGTGGTTACTTATCTTCACAGTGCAGGCTTTGATACTGAGGTCTCTATACTTAGATTTGAATTTAGGACGTTCACTGTTTCCCGGTTTTGAAAATCATAAAGAAATCTTTCCAAAGTGGAAAACCTGTTACAGGAGCACAGGGAAGGCTGCCCTAGACCAGGCCGAAGGTCTGACGAACCCAGTGGCAGCACAGGCCACTAATGAACAGCTAGGGAAGGTGTGGGGAGGTTTCTTTTACTTTTCTGACTCCTCTACCAAGCGTTAGAAATCTGTGGCTCTTCTAGCTGCTATGAATGTGTGATTGTCAAATATTCCTTTACTGTTAATTTTTGAGAAGCGTTTTCTTGGATATTTCCTTAGGAGTCTCTCGTATTTAAATATGTGCCTTTGGGATGAGTAATATTTTTCTGGTGTTCACAAAGGTGTTGAAGCTGCCTCATTTCCCTCACTTGCTTTGTCAAAATGTGGTTTAACTTCCTGATAGCAGGCCATCAGCAGGACAGCAGGAAAGGGGAAGTCTGACATTTCTCCTGTCTTATTGTTGTGCCATTTTCTTTCCTTTTCCTAGGATGGAGACCATATGGTTCTCTTGCTTCTGTTGCTGGCTGCTTCCTTAGAGGCACAGAGTTGTGAGCATTAGTTTAATTCTTACCCAGCTAGGTCTGTAATTTTGTGTACTTTTAAGACTGGTGGCATAGCATAAGAGACAAAAATATAGGCAATATAGTTAGTTGTGGGCACTAATTATAGTGGATGCTCTACAGCAAAAAGTATGTTTTGGAATAAGAACTCCTTAAACCTGTACATAGGGAGTGGTGGGGACACAACAAAGGCAGGGTGGTGTTTGGAAATATCCAGAATTCCCTAGCAGGAAGCCCTGCGAACAGTTCCATGGTCTCAGCTTCTGGAGCACTGCTGTCTCTCCATGTTGGATGTTTTTGAGAAGCCTCTTGGGGGAAAGTCTGTGCATCTCCCCTGCCTGCAGAATAGCATCTGAAGAGCTGAGGGGTGACTAGTGTGCTAAAGATCAGGCTGGTTCCTTGGTCTTTGGGAGGATGGTGGGTCACTGCCGTTCCTTCTGCAGGATTTGCAGCCATCTGCAGCACGTCTGCTGTCAGCTCTGCTTCCTGTTTACACTGCAATTCGTTGTGGAGCGGACTCTGAAACAGCCATGCTGTCTGAGGACACAGCTGGCGGCTGGGTGGCTCAGCTCTCCGAGATCCTCGTGGGGAGGAAAGGCAGGAGTCTCTTGCCCGGCCCGTGTCCTCGCGGTTGCCCTGATGACACATGCTTTTTTTTTTTCCTGTAGAGTATCAGCCTTGTGTGGCTATAGGCAGTGTTCACTAGTCAATGGATTTCTGAGGGTTATGAGGTCAGTGATGTTCTTTTGGGTTTTGGGCTTAGCAGCTTTAAGACAGAGGTGAACGCTTAACTGATGGAGCCAGGAAAAACTTCTCTGCGGGTAGGTTACTGAAATTCCCAGTGCGCCAACTTTGAAAGCACTTGGTTCTGTTCACGGCCAGGACTCGCTTGCTCTATTGCTTGCTCTATGAGGTAAGATGCTTTCTACTGTGTTCCTAATTGCGGCTGAGCTGATGCTGTTACATGTCCTGCTGTTTTTTGAAATGCCATCAGGAAAATGGAAAAAATTGATTACTGTGCTCAAGTGATTCCCACCCCCGCTCCCTGGAAAAAGACTTTTATGGTAATCACAGCACTGACACACAAGATTTTCATGGTGGCCCGCTGGGGTCCTTGTTCATGTCTGTGGGATTTTCACTGTCCTTAGCTTGTGTGAGGTCATGCTTGAAGAGCCCTAATTGCAGCAGTAGCCTCGGGAGAGAGACCTGAGTGTTAAATCTTTTTGCCTCTGCCTCACCTTTCGTGTGAGAAAGCTTCCATAGACAAAGAAGGTGTTTACGGAAAACTGGGGGCGGGCTGGCTGGTCTGAATAAAAACCAAACTTCTTAACTGGACAAACAGCTTCATAATTTCTTGTAATTCCTCAAGTAACGAAACCATTTCTCCTCTGGTCTTCAGTATTCAGTATCCCTGGTCGACATCCGCTGTTCCTGGATTGCCTGTGCCCACTGTGGAGCACCCAGTTTGGTCTGGCAAGAAGGTGGTGCAAATGACATTTGCAGTTTTGCTCAGCATTCGACTCCAGAGTGCAAGCTGCTACACCTCATTCCTTAGGGGAATTTGACTATTTCTGCTGAAATTTCGATGGCCAAACTGGAAAAGTTCAGAGAGAACCTGACAATGTTTTGCCTGGTGATGTCATGAAAACAAATGTAAATGTTTTACTCTGCTAAAAAAAAAAAAAAGAGAGAGAGACAGACAGACAGCTCTAACAATAGAAACCAGCTGCATCCAGGAAAGGGAAAAGGCCAGTTGTTAGGGGGCAGAGAAACTTTACCAGTATTATTTAATCTTCAGATTACTACCAAGAGTTTAGGATCCCTTTTAAAGGATAGGACATGCAAGTATGAGGGCTGAGAGTTTGCAAGCAGAGGGGTTCAGCTGCACGTGCTTTGTTGGTTTCAGTGGGACGTGGGTCCCACAGCCAGACTTCACGGCTCTGACTGCTCTCTGCGAAGCAGCTGCCACAAAGCTGCTGCAGCGTTCTCCGTTCTGCAGCCATTTGACAGAGAGGAGGTGGCATTTCCTGTGAACGCTGATGTGTAGGTACTAGACTTTGTCCATTAAGAAGTGGTGGGTGTTTAGCTACAGTTGGAAAGAAAAATGCTCCATTCTGCGGAGATGTAGTTGCTGAGAAAAGTCCTTGGTCTTTGTTTCTTCTCTTCCTTCCGTTTTGCACTGGTTTTGCCAGGTGTAAAATACAATTGTCAGCAGTTTACAGGGAGGGGGAGTGTCAGTTTTCCTGTTGAAGAAAATATCAAGGGTCTGACTGTGAAAGGAAAGGGGAAATTGAAGAATGCCACATGGCTTCCACCTTCCTGTATTTCATCCTAGCAGAATTGCCTCTGCTGAGTGACCCACTTGGTGTCTGTTGATATTTGCTAAATGGAGAACAGTTTTAACAAATGATTCTACCCTTACTCAACAGGAGCCCACTGAGAGGATACTACTACTCTGGGAGGAATCAGAAAGACATGTTCATTAGGGCTAAGTTAATAGTTAATCAAGAGTTATTTAGAAATGGGTTAACACAGAATCCAAATAGCAATGGAGTAAAAATCCTGAAATTTATGTTCTTGTTCTTAGTGCAGTCTCACTTTGGCTTTATTTGGCCTGTGGTTATCTGACTGTTAACGTTAACTCATATCATTTTTTATTTGCCTCTGAATATATTACTGTAGACTGTCCTAGGCTTGCAAGTTGTGGAGTTCTTTTATGTAAAGTATTTTGAACTTCTCAAATACAAAAAAAAAAAAATCTTAAATCAACACCATGGATAAATATTAACTCTAGACCCTTGTGATTGGTGTCATCGCTGGATGGAAGTTTGTTGATGTTTATGCCCAACCTGCCCAGTGCCAGTTCTGTTTAGGAATATAAATTATCTTCCAGCACCAACCTGGTGGCTGGTGCCAAGGACATAATCTTAACTGCTTCCTAACTTAGTTTTGAACATCTGAGCTGTAAGCCAGAGGAATGTGCTGTGTCTAACCTGGAGCTGTTAGCGTCCTCCAGTGTCATAAATCCAGTGAGTGGAGAAGCCAGTGCAGGTGACTGGACAGCTGGAGCTGTTTTCTCTACACACGAGGGGGAAAGGGACCTCTGAATAGCTCAAGGAAATGCTCAGTGCTGTTGGAACGGCCATGGATCTGCTTCCCTAGTGCTTCCTTCAGCACATGTTACACTTGACCCTGCCAGTACTAAACGCCAATAGGAGTCAAGTCATTGTCCCCAGTGGCAGATTAAACTGCTTGGCCATTGTTGAGAGTCCAAGATTTTCCTCTCTCACCCTGTTTAAATGGCTGCTTGGATGTGCAGCCAAAGTAAACATGAGCTCATAAAAAATGTAGAGATAACAGATACAGACTAGCTGTTGTGGACTAAACAGGCATGCTGTAGCACAAAGATGTGTGAGTTTTGCTCACATCTTTCCTGCTTTAGTTTTGAAGCTCAGCTACCTGAAAAAGAGGCGGTACAGATCAAGCATAACATCCTTTCTGTTGAGATAGGGGAACTGTATTTATGTGTATCCTTTGAATAAGAAAGGGATCTGTTAGGCTGCTGAGGATTTAGTGCCTGCTTGCAAGGTATATATAGTGCGCAAACCTCAGGCTAGCACTTCCTCACTTGAGAGCTGGAAGTGCTGTGGCAGTCCATACAGTTTCAGAATACTTTCCTGTATTTCCCCACAGTCCATTTCCTTGTTGGCAATAAACGCATTTTCAATTGACTTTTAACTTTTTCATTTACTCAGTACACAGCCTGTGAAGGCCACTGCTGTAAGATAACATTGAGATCAGTAGTCTGCGGGGGGTTGTAAAGAGGTGAGATATCTACGTGGCTATCAGGAGTGCCTAAACTTATGGTAAAGGAAAGAATGAGATTGGGAAAGGATCAAAAATCTTTCCGTGTGTGAAGCCACTGTGGAGTGACAGGGGTTGGATTGTCCCTGTATTCCTGTGATGCGGTGCTGTTGAATACTATGTTATGAAAGGTGCTGAAGTGAATAGCTGGAGAGGTACTATAACTGTTTTAAGTGCTTGTTTGTTGCTAGCATATCTAATCGCTGTGTGTCTGAAGATGGCTGACCTGCCGAAGTCCTTTTGCAGTGGCTTTCTTTGCTTTCCTCTTCCTGAGGCCTGGGTTGGCATGCCTTTGGCTCTGGTGGGATAGCGCGGTCTTGTACTCTGTCCTCCAGCCTCTTCTGTAGTGGAATGGCAAGCAGTGATCAAAAGGTTATAGAGAAACTGAGGGCTGAGAGTGTGATATGACGTTAAAGGATTAAAGGCTGCTGGGCAATAATTACCATAAACGATGCAGACACGTCCAGATCTAGGAACAGTTTTTCCTCTTTCATCCCAAGCCAGTAATGGCTTATGCTGACAGCACACCTGGAAATGAGGTAACTGAATACTCTGCCCACATTGTTCAGATTTGCTGGGGCTTGGGCACAGACGTAGCATGTGTTTTCTCTGCTCCTGGGCAACCTTTGTTCTCGTGCAGCCAGGAAGTCTTGCTGATGAAATGAGACAAGACAGGGTGCTTCTCTTCCTTTCTCGGGAAGGACGCTCCTAAGCCACCTGTGGTGTGACTTTCCTGAGAAATACCCTTTCCAGATGCGGAGATCTTGCTGCTATTGAAGTACGAGGCGGAAATACTTCCAGTGCTGCCTGAACATGTTATTTAGGTCAATTGCAAGGAAGATGGCAACATGAATCAGAAAAGGAGTTGGAAGAGGAGGAAAGTCATTAGACTAGACAGCACCTTGACATCCCCTGCCAATGCAGGATTTTTCTCTGCCAGCACAGAAGCGCAGTTAGAGATCACACTCGTCGTCTTCTGTGCTCTCTGTACACTCCTGTGAGTAGCTGGACTGGAAATGAAAGAGAAGGCTGCAAACAAAAGCCTTGCCTTTATCACTCTGCATCAGTGTACCTATTTCCTGGTGTATTAACTACTCTCTCTGAAAGAGAGAGAGCAAGGTCTCCTCCTTATCCCTCTGGAAAACAAGATACATCAGAATAATTGCTCTAACTGCGTCCATTTTGGGTGAATGAGTCTCCAGAAGATGCTTTTGTGGAGGCGCAGTCACCACATTTTTGTGGCAACTGCTCGCTGGTGGAGTGCTGGCCGAAATAGCTGGGATGATTTTCCCACCAGGTAACGGGCAGGCGGTGCCCGGCGCACCGCGGCAGCACCGAGGAGCAGCAGGGGTGCGCAGGCAGTACGGCAAAGCAGAGCCAACAGCCTGAGCGCGCTGGGCCGGGGCTTGGGCTGAAGGGATGAGGGATGTCAGCGGTGGTGGGAAACCTTCTAAAAACGTCCCGTTGGGCAGGGCTTTGCCGAGCACTCCAGTTTCCCTTCCCAGAGGAAGCAGCCTGAATTTACCCGTTGCTCTGTAGAGACCTGTAGGCTAAAACAAATTATTCTTACGCAGTAGAAAACATTGGGACCAACCTTAACTGATGAAGCAATTTGCCAGCTTTTAGCCTCAAGGTCCCTAGTCCCTCAGGGCTTTCCAGCGTAATGACTTGGGTCGGTTTCCCAGAAACATTCTCTTGGATTTGTGCTGTTGGCAATACTCTGGCTCATTACTGGCCGTTTTATTTTTCCAAGAGCCAGCTCTTGTTAGCTTCGTTCTCACAGTATTGTTTTCTTTCTAGAAGAAGCTTTTGCTGGCTCTCCTAAACTATCACATGGGAATTGCTTACTAGCTTAGATTTATTTTTTTTTGTTTTGACCCAAAGCTGCGCTTCGCTCCCCTCTGTAACACTGCCAACATCATTTCCAGTCTCTTTTAAGCATATGTTTTGCAATAATATCTAAACTCTTGGCTCCAAATAACTGCCTTACAGAGAGATTAGTATCTTCTAACGAAGGAATTGAGAAGCAAATAGTGAGAACAAAAGCAGTATGTTGAGAGCCTGTAAGACTATCCTGACCTTTCCCAAAGGCCTCAGCCTAGACTTCAGCGTTTAGCTAGCAGATGGCAGAAATCAGGGTGGGCTTTAGTTTGCATAGTCCTCTGCCCAGTCACTGTGTTTGCTGGAATGTGCTCTGCACGTTGTTGCCATCTGGGCTTGACTGTACTATTCTTATAATCTCCAGGGAGCCTTCCCTAGCAGAGCTCATCTCTGATGGAAGTCCTCTTTGGCTGACCTTGCACTGAGGCTAGTATTAGCAGCGTGGATTTTTGAGATTTGACAGCAGCATTCTTCATAGGAAGAAAACTGGCCTGGGAATGTTTTGTCCTGGCTGGGAAAGAAGGTATGCCGCTTGCCAGCTGCGTTCTCCAGGTATCCGGCTGGGTACATGGTATTAAACTAGAGAGTGAGGAGGTCAATATTAACATTTTCAAAACTTCAGGCAAAAGTGCTACAGGAACACAAAGGCCTTCAGAAAACCAACTGAAAAATTGCCTTTGCTTTAGATGGGAGAACTAGATGTAGAGGTGGGAAGGAAGTTGTATGAGGCCATTCAGGAAATTAGCAGCAGTGGTGGGAGTATACTCCGTATCTTCTGATATTAAAAAGCTCCTCCTTGGTTTGCATCCCTGCATGTCTGGGAGGCTGTGTCTGATCTGCAGAAGTAAAGATTGATGATTAGAGAATTGGCATCTTTGGAAGTCCTAATTAACACATTGCTCAATTTGGGTTGCAGGTGAGTTGAGTTCCAGTTGCTCCGTGCATTTTTGAGTTTGTTGCTTTTTAGTGCATATGACTATATATGAGTGCACAGATTTCAGCATCTCCCTAGGACTAAATAGCACCAGGATTAAATGTATTTGCTTTTGTTGAGTCTTTAGCTCCAAAGTTTTGTGGCAGAATAGCAGAAGTGTGTAAAGCTGATGCTCTGGTGAATGTTAAATGAGACTATCTACACTTACATTTCTATCCTCATCGATTCTTCGTTTGTACTGCAGTAGTATCATAGATCTGGAGGTTGCAAATTTCAATTAAATTTGCACAAAATGGCTTTGGGGCAGTTTCTGCTTGGGAATCTTTGTCGTTGTCCTTGTAAATATAAAACCTGATGCACCAGACTAAAATAATGCAATCAGAATGTATTTTCTAGAAATGTTTTCTAATCCCTCTGAATTGTGATTCTTAAAGTTTATATTCAAATGTCTTCTGCCACACAGGCAGAATGAGGGCTCCAAATGGCGTGAATAACTGCTCTTGGCAGCACTGTTTACCAAAGTAGTAGCTAAGTTGGATCCTGTATGTTCTGACCTGCCCGAGTCGCAGGTCGTCCATTTGCACCAGCTGCTGCAGCGTCCCGGAGAATTTCCTGCATTGCTTTTTAAAGATTTATATATGCAGGGACAAAAAATAGATCAGAAGACTCGCATATGCCATGAAGATCCTTTCCTGATGTTATGTGCTGCGTAGCCACCTTTTCCTCCAAGCTCTTTCCAGCTGACCTCATCTCTCCATGCTATTCCAAGGTTTTTACCTTTATTTGCATGAGTGAGCCTGGGGTTGTGGTGTTCTCTGTTGCTCATCGTTTGGTAGGGCAGGCAGTTGAGATGTGTTGAACCTGGAGCTGAGAGTCTCAGAATTGCAAGGGAGCTGACTAACAAGCGGCTGCTTACAGAGGGAGGCGAGAGTCGGGTGCGGGAGTCCCCACAGGAGGCAGAATCTTCATCTGAATCTAAATGAATGGTCTGCTTTTCAGAGGAACTGAGCTGACTTTGCCTGAAATCAAAAGAACGGATAGGTGCTCAGCACCCCTGGCATTGAGAGGCCAAGCTACAGGCTGCCAAATACAAAACCAAGGCAAGAACGAAACCAAAAACTCTCCCAGCCTCTGTTCTGAGGCTGCAACTGCTCTGGCTTCGATACACAGCATTTTAGGTGTGGAAGGGTACATCCCAGCCGAGCGGCCGGTTCCAAGAGCTGTGCTGTCCTCTGGGGAGCCCGGTGTCTGTGTTCCCGTTTGCACTGTGCATCTCGCAACGTGTGCTCACAGACCTGTGTTCGCTTCTGAATCACACTGCTCTGTACTTGTGACACTTTTATGATGGATTGCTGAACACTGAACCTGTGGCACCCGTTGTCTTCTGCTCCCTTCTGCCTGTCCCAGTCCGTCCTTAGTGAAAAGTCTCACTCTTTCGTCGGCCTTTTGCGCTCTCCAGCTGTGCACGGGTTGGAGCTCACTTGAGGCTACTTTTGATACAAATTCCCAGGAGAATTTGCGTGATGGTCCCAAAGAGGCTCCTCTCCACGTCTGTCCTGTTGCAGCTTTGTCCCTTTGTTTCCCAGGCGTAAGGGACTCCTGCCTTTTGCCTTTGAGTCTCCGGCTCAGCTGGCCAGCCCGCGTTCAGCCACGCTCTTGAGAAATCTTAGTGGAGAGTTAGACCTGGCAGATGGAGGCTGTTACCTCATTCCACAAAAATGCTTTGTTATTGAGAAAATGGAAACTGTCTGAGGTTTGGGAGCTGAATAGAGTCATTGGTGTCTGTTTTAACCGCAGTTTGGTGGTGACTGCTGAAAGTTCCCCTCTCCGAGCATTCCCTTTTCCTACACCCATAATCTTCAAGTCATCGGAGAGCTGCAATGATTTAACTCATTAGCTGAGCAAATGCTGAATACTGTTGCATACTCTGCAGAAACTTTGCTAAAACCTCAGCATCTTCCAGCAAAAGAAAAATGGCTAGCCAATAAATAACCTTTGCAAACTGTTGGCCAGAAAAGTGATCCCTATGGATACCAAGCCGAATTTAACTCTTTTTTACAATCTCAGCTGTGCCTCTTGTTTACTTGATTTTTAAAAAGCTGTATTAAAATTATGCAGGAACTTCTTGGAGAGAAAAGGCATGCATGGAGGCTTATGTTTTGTAATGCTTTAACAGAGGTATCTGAATCCCAGTTCTGAAGAGAAATTTCATCAGTAATTTTTAAAAGTAGATTTCAGCACTGGGGATTTGGGAGCATAGGAGAAAGAATAAACATAGAGATTGAACTATTTGCAAGCTGGTTTTCATATTGCTGTGAATAATGACTTGAGTTAGTCAGTACAGAAGAGCATTAACCTAAATACAAGACTTGTTTTAGTTAACAGATATTTGTATGCGTTTGTGAAACTGTGGCATCTGATATCTCCTGCTGAGAACATTGCATAAGCATTATTCACCAAGCACCCTAATAGAGCTGAAAGCAGCAGTGTTAGCTTTTTGGAAATAAAATGAACACTTTATTTATGTATTTTTAAACTAATGAATCTTAGCGGGCCAAATGAATGTCTTCCAGCTGCTACAGATGGTTTTTACATGACTAAATATTTTGGTGCATAGAAAAACCTAGAATACTGGAACCACAAGATATTAAATATTTAATTATTACCCCGGAATGTAAATATGACCTTGATATTTTGAATTTATTTAGCCAAATTTCAAGTGTTCACTTAGAAATTCATCAATTAATACAGTTCCGATCTTGTTATCTGGGAAGAAGAGTGACTACTCAGCATCTTCTCCAAATTCCTTTAAATATCAGAGTGGGTTTCAGTAACAGGAATTTGCTTAACTGGAGAAATAATCCCAGCTGTTTCAGGCGGAACCCAGGATCAGTATTTTAGCTGTAATGAACTGTTTCCGTTCTAGATCCGTGCTTTCTGTGGGTTTGCAGTGTAACCATAAAAATCCTTTCCAGGCTGAGCTCTGCCTCCTGAGGTCTTTGGGAGGCTTTTTAATACAAAATGCAAATTGTAAAAACAATTAGCAGTTGATTTTCAGACTGTATCCTACCAGTTTAGAGCCCATTGTGGACACGTGTTCCTGTAACTGTAAAGCAACCTTATTTCTTGAATGATCCAAGCCCACAGGATTTCCCTCACGTGAGTGTATCAGAGGTTAGGTAATTTCTGTTGTAGTTCAGATCTGTGTGGCTGCAGATCATGCCATTTTCCACTAAAACAGCGTGTATACTAACTCAGTACTGCTGGTGAAATATGTCTTTTTTAAGGCTCTTCTAATGAAACAAAAGAAATTGAATAATAATATAAAATGTCTATCTGAAAGGCCTAACTTCAGCATGGTTGGAGACAAAAATTCCTCTCTGAGGTCCACATCTGATGGCAGTATTCCTAGATACTGCTTAGGATGTGAAGATGGTGAAGAAAGAACAGCAACAAAAAAAGTGGATCCTGAACTGTCTCTGAGTGCAAGGACTACTTTTGTCAGCATCATGATCCCACATACTAGCCTAAACTGCGGACTTTTGCCAGGCTTTTGACCTCACCTTGGAATTCCACGACCCTCATTTAAGGAAAACGTGGCTTTTTCTATTCTTAAGAACTAACACAATTTGAACTGGTGCATAGCTCCTGGTGCTGCACTACTCCAGTGCCTTCTTCCAGCTCAGCGTGCTCACTTTTAAAGCCCAAAGTTTAAACAGTAGGAGTGACTAGCAAAGGCATGGTGTTACTTGGTCGAAAGAGCTGGAGTCTGGATTAACTGTACTTTGTAACTGCACAGTGCTGTGTCTGTCTGTCATAGAATGGTTTGGGTTGGAAGGGACCTTAAAGATCATGTCGTTCTCTTCCTTCTTTTCCTTCCTTTTTCGCCTGCTTCTCACAAAGAGTTCAGTTTGTGGAATCTGTTTGGACGTAGGTCTATAACATGCATTAGTGGGTGTCACAGTTCCCAGGCTGACGGGGGTATGTGCTGCATCTCAGAAGGAGAAGAAAGATGGACAGGGACTTGGATCTTGGTTCCATTTTTAGTTCTACCAGGCTTGCCTTGTGCCAAAACCCTCCGAGGTGCAAATCCCAGGAGGGAGATACAATAACTCCCTGCCCTGCAGGTATTATAAGGGTAAATAATGTTTTTGCTGGTGACAGCTGTTAGGGAATTGAGGAAGCAACAATCCTATGAGAGGTACGGGATGTCAGATCTGTGGAGACTTGCATTTATGGTCTTGCACTGAATCGCCATATATATTTGTGTTATTTGCAGTAGGGAGTCAGGGAGCTAAACTACTTTCCAACTAAAGAAACTAATCTTTAGTTTGTGTCCTTAAATGTGGATTAGTTATTCTCATCTGCCTCTTTTCTCAGCACATGGAAATTTTCAAATAGAAAAGTCAGTGTTTAAATTTTAAGGCATTTCAGTGGCTACCTTTAACTCAGTGAACACTTTGTATCAAGAAAATTGCTGCGATGCCTAACTCAGAGGGTTCTGGAATATGTAGAGTAATAGTGGTACTTACTAAAGAGTCATTAATAGCAAAAAGTACACGGTGTGTTGCATGCAACTCAGCCAAGAGAAGTTTTATGTCTAGTATTTCTCAACCCTATGCAAACATCTTGTAGCTCACAGGAAGATTAAATCTGGCCCACTGCACTTGTGTAGAAGTCCTGGATGCGTTGCTTTTGGAGAGCCTGAAGAGCTGCGTGTGGAAAATCACAAATGCACTTCAGGTTGGTGAAGGTGTTAGACCATGTGCACAGACTGTATCATGCTTCATGCTCTGTGAAACAATGACTCAACTAAGGAATGATGAAATAAGTGCTTTCAGATCCTTGATAGCTTTGAGTTTTAATTTTAGAAGACAACGCAGAGCAGAACTTGGAATAAGAGTGGAAGAGGGCAGTCCAGAGATTTTGAATAACTAGGCCCCAAGTAGATCATGCTGTTTGAATAATGCTGACCCTTTCCAGTGGAAATCAATGAGTTCTGCTGCTCACCTCATTAGTGCCTGACTTGGTAAGTCAGGCTAATAATGATGTTCATTAGCTTTTCACTTTCTGTTAAGAGTTTTGCGTGTTCTCTTCCCCCCCCCCCCCCCCCGGTAATCCTGACATCGAGAAACAGAAAGGGTTTGGAAGTGAAATATACCTACACAAAATTGGAACCGGAATTCGTATGTCTCTTACAAAAATTTAGAGTAACTTGAATTGTAAGTGTCCAATTTCCAGTCACAAGTAATGACATTTAAAGCTCTGTAGGAAATGCAATCCCTGTGCTGATGTCACCCTCTGGTTTATGATGTGACTGCTTTTGTTTCTGGGCAAGCACTTGAGTGTTTTGCTAGTGAAGTGATGATTTACTAGTGAGAGTCTCTCGCTGGTCGCACCTGCTCTCACTGGCTGCGGTGTGAGTCACTGGGAGAGCCACGCTCGCGCTGCTCCTCACAGTGCTGCTGCCCTTGAGACGCTTGGGTTTTACGCTGGTCCGTCCCATTCGGCAATGCAAGGTAACAGAGAACTGGTCTGAGTTTCTGTGTCCAGGGGTTTGCCAATTTGGGACAAATAGCTTGTAAATAGAGCATTTTTGTTCTGGTTTGCTAGGAGAACAGAGGGAGGGTTATTAGGGCATTGGTGGTGTCTTGTTGCAGTGAAGCCCACAATCCTTGAGCTGCTTGAGCATGCAAACAGCTTTGGAGAATCTTTCAATCTAGTCAGAGAGCAGGTTGCTGTTGCTTCCTTCAGTGAACAAGTGTGGAGCATCTTCTCTGCAGCAAAGAAATGGGGCATTGCTTCATATCTGCTGCTTCAGTGGCTGAAACGTCATCTCTTCTTGGTCTTTACCTGTAGGTTGTCATGAGAGGAGCCTCTGTTAGTTACAATTCTGACCTTTCGGTTCCTTTTTAATCTGTGACAAATCTGTTTCGTGTGGGTTTCCTTGTAAATCTCAGATTTGAATGAGAGAATGAGGTTCTGTAAATGAGCCACAGACCTGGATCAGGGGCTCTCCGATATTGTTACTACTTTTCTGTTCATGTGGGTTTTTTTTCTGTAAAGGGGCAGTTTTCCCCTCTTTATGAGTTTTTAGGCACAGTCAGCACATGTGCTTTACCGTGCCGCCTGCCAGCAGCAGTGCTCCGTGTCGCCCACACTGAAGTGCTGCCAGCATGGTGAGCAGTAGCACTAGTTCAGAGGCAGACACATCCAGCGGGCAGGGGCATAGATGTTGGAAACTTAATGTGTAGCTGCGTGATATAAAGGCATTCATAAATTTTGTGAGCGTTTGTGCCCCTTAAAATAGCTGTTTCCAGTTCGTCTTTTGGATGTGGCACCAGTTTTCCTTTTCATGGGTACCACCAAAGACTCTTTATCTCAAAGTGTGGCGGCACAGCATGGCAGAAATTGGAAAGCATGTTGCATCTTGCAAATTTCTTTTTAGTGCTTGCAAGGAGTTATTTCTTAGAGATTTTATGTAAAATATGTGACGATTACAACTGATGGCTTCTATTATTTAAAACGTGCAGTACTTAAGAGTAATTTTTGAAGGTGCCAGTGAGAAATGCTTTAACAAGCAGACTGATTTGAAGGTAACCAGCTCTGTATAGTAAAAGTAAATGACACCTGATGACCCGATCACCTAGCAGAGAAACCTGCAGCCACAGAAGGAGGAAACTTGTTTCACTTCTGCGTTGGCAAGGCAGCGGCTAAAAGAGGCGGCTATCTTCCTCTCTCAGCGATCCCCTGTCTGTCCCTGTTCTGTACTTTCTCGTACTCTCGAGGGCTCAGCTATGCTGTCCCTGCAGAGCGCTACCTTTTTTCAGGGGGGGTGCAGCTGGCACATACAGCATCTCCCAGGCAACAAATGATCTTAGTTTTGTTTCGGACCACAGGCAAGCAGTTCTGGGGATGGTAACCTGAGACAATTTGTCTTTGCCAGGATTCAGTCCTTCCCCAGATTTAGAAGCTGCTCACATGCTGCGGGCTACAGAGCTGTAATTGCCTTTGCTTGCAAGGGACACCAGCAGCTGTAAAAAGTACTTTAGACCGAGACTGTCCCTACTTCTCGTGCAAGTAGCAGCCCAGGCGGAGAGGCCCACGGTCAGCGATCGGGACGGTGGGAGAGAGGCTGCTGGGCAAGAGCTTGTGTGGCACACGAGTGTCATTGCAGTGTCTCCCCTGTCACCTTCCTGGCTTTCTCTTCACTCTGCTGATTTTGCATGCGGGTGGAGAGCCCTGAAAGGCACCAAACTGCCAGGGTTACAATGCAGGTCACCTTTCTCGGTCCGTGTATCTGCTTATATGCAAGAAACCAACTACAAATGCGGGTGTTTGGGAGACACAGAATCAAATCGGAAAAGGGAGTATTTTGACCAAATTTGGTAAAAAAATTCACTTTGCCCTTTAAGTAATAGGCACACATTAAATGAAACATGCCTGGTTTGTATGTCTTTTCCTGCTACTGTAAGTCAAAGTTGCTTTGTTTATTAAAAAAAACCCTGAAGTTGAGCAGAGCCTTAATCAGCAAAAGAGCTGCCAGGCTTTCTGGAGAAGACAGTTAATAAAGGATTGGGCTCAGACCACACAGGTTTGCTTTTGAGCATGTGAGCACAAAACATGCGCACTGTGACTGCATCCGTCCCCTGCAGCCTGTCCACAAGCTCACGTGCGTGCTTGTTCAGAAGCAAGCTTGAAGCAGCCCCCTGATTGCCTTTATGTGCAACATAGAGGTATAATCTCATAAGTACCTTTTATTCGGGGACTATAAAAAGTTTTGTAAACGCTAACTTAAATTATGTATCACCTCAGAAATAAGAATGGCTTCCGCCTCAATTTAAAAAACAGCTGCCTCTAGGGAAAGAGAAGTGAAAACTACAGCATAAGGTTAGAACTGTAAGAGAACTTCAGGGAAATAGAGTGGTATTCCATTATTTTGCAGTGATATCTGTACTGAGATGCACAAACCCCGAGAACTAGCAACCAGAGCAGTCAGATTATTTTTTCTGCATATAGGCTGTGATGTCTGTTTGAATTGCAAGATTCTTGTGTGCTGAGCAGATCTAAGATGAAGGTAAATTGGCCTCAGTGTGCAGTTAGTCATTTCCTGTCATGCTTTCATGTTTGAATTCTAGTGTACTGGATATGACCTTTATTTCATGGGGCAAAGAGATTTTGAAACACTATTGCCAGAGTCCTGGGTTTGTGCAGTTGGATAAGCAGTTAGGCATTTATATGGCTATGGGCCAACTTTGCTGGGTTACATGGGCATAAATCAATTCAGTCCCAAATTAAACTTTCATTGCTAGATTATAATCCTCACAACATGCTTATTCTTCAGAACTCCCTTTTTCTTTCTGTAATAGCCAGGACATTATAAAGATCTCACTGTGTTTCTCCATTTGGAAGGTTTAGGACATCCTAGGCTCTGTGCAACAGAGCTCTGTCTTTTGAGTTTGGGGCACGGATGCGTTTTCCCATTTGATCTTTGTGGTCCTATGTTTGTTTCTGGAGAATACTGACTTCATGCAGGGGCCCTGTACCTCGTGCGAGGTTGCAGTTGCAATGATGTGTGGTGTTACGAGGCTGTAGCACACAGAACAAGAAAATATATGCTACAACAGGCAGGTAATATGAAGCACCTTATCTACCAATTTGTAGTTTCACGTACATTTATATATACTCTCTTCATTACTTTCTTGACGAAACCTCATCCAGTTATGATCCCTTCCCATCACCTTTTCTTGTCCATCACTTCATAATGACACGAGCAAAGAAGGTTCAGAGATAAATTATACCGCTTCTAAGCAACGGGCATTTCACTGTCCAGATTAGCTTCTGCCTAGACCTGGTGTGAAAAACTGGGGCCTGGAGGCCAGCCGCTGCCCATTAATTTGTTTTATAGGGTTGATGACTGTCTTTAGGGTTTGTGTTGTGTTCTTGCTTTACTGTTTGTTGCCAGTAGGATGATGGTTAATATACGGTCTGCTCAATATGTCTGAAAGGCCTATTCAGCCCTGCACAAGCAACAAGGTCCTCATTCTTGCCCAATATTCGAGTTGAAAAAGGAAAACTAAGGGAATTTGTGGATGTGACACTGACAGACTCACATGATGTGATTTGTTAATCACCCGCTAGCTGATGGCATTTTTGCCAGGGCTGTTGAGGCTGAGACACCACAAGCAGATGGGAATAGTGTATGTTCCCATGTTGGGGATGTCGTGTGAGCTGATGGTGCAGTCCAACGCTGGCAGCCTCTTTGCAATGGCACTGGAAGTGCTGCTGCTGGGCTGGGGTTATGCCCACTGGCTGTCACAAACGAGGAAAGCCTGAAGATTGTGTGCACTCACTTTCGGTATGCACTCCAATGTTTTTGATATCACTGTTACCGTAATTGAGCGGGAGCATATCCTTCTCTCTTAAATGGGATGACTAACATGCTTGAGAGGAGAAGGGAGCAGGAGTTCAGAAAGCAATTGCACGCCTGTTCCTTGCTCCTGTTTAAGAATTGATACGAGCAGCCGTTTCCCTGGACTGTGACTCCCGCTCCTCTGATCACCCTGAAGCTCCTACGATCAGTCACGCTCCCTGAAACTTGGCTCCAGCATCTTTCTTCCTATTATGGTCACCCTGGCCATGTCTGCAGCTGCTGCCCTACAGCCAGTTACCAGCTTCAGTAGCAGGCTTGCTTGGCGCAAGCTATTGCTGCCAGCAGGCTCCTGCTCGGTCGGTGTTGCACGTGGCAGGGGAAGGTACCTGCGATGTGGAGCTTGGGCCACGCTGCCTCTCTCCTCTCCCAAGCCTCTTGAGAGACCGGCCAGAATCTCTTCTGGCACGTCTTTAAGCCACAGGTTTCTTACCCATCTGGTAAAAGGGACTTCATTTGGCTGGGGAGAAGTTTCTGATGCGTTCATATCTTACTCCTCTGCTCTTGGACTTCCTCCTTCAGTTAAGAGGTCTGTTTGAATCGTGACAGGGCCAAACTGCCCAAATGGTTTCAATTCCTGACTTCCTGTTGAGTGCACAGAATTTGCTTACTTTGTATACATTTTGAGTAAGATTAACAGCTGATCTCTTGAGCAAACATTCAGTTTTAATGTCAGCAGAATGACACAGGCTGCTTGTTCTGAGTGTGTCCTAACAGCTCTGCTGCTGTTAGCTGTGCCCTTGGTCCAAGCTGCCCTCTGAAGAGGGAGGTTTTTGTTCAGAACCTGAAATAGTTAATTAACCCTTACAGGTGTTTAGTAATAAATTTTTAACTCTGAAATCGTTCCCTCCTTTCTTCCTGGGCAGAGTTTTTCATTTTATGGTTGCATAGTAGGGGCTCTTAAGCTTCTTTCTCTGACCCTGGTAGAATTAACTTTCCCTAAAGAAAGTCAGTCCAGAGCAAGGGCTGAATTGTCTGTTGCCTTTCTCCTTGTCAGCCTGCACTCTGCTGTCCCTCTGTTGGGGTTTTGGAAGGTAGGTAGACACAGTGAAGACGGGCACCCAGGGGAAGCCTGGCATTTCTCACTGGTGTTGTTTGAATAGATCTTCTCTATCTCTCCCTCCAAACCACGTATCTTCATGCTCACTGTGGGGATGCTTCAGCTCACAGCTGGATTCAGGGGACTTGCTCCGATAGGAAGGATGTGGGGAGGAAAGGGACAGAGGTAGCTGAAAACCAAATGCAAAGCAAGGTCTTTGCAACAAGAAATTCCAATTTGAATCTCAGATGGGCAAACCCGCCTGATTTTCCACTGTAGTATGGAAAATTGGATTCCCCTGCAACTGCGGTCTCATTAAAAAGAGATTCTTTCTTTAAAGGGTAGAGAAGGGACAAAAGTCCCAGTGTGCACAAATACTGGCTTAGAGCTTTGTCCCATTACCTTGTATGGGGATGCTGCCTTGTGAGAGCCTGACTTATTAGCAGCAGGTTTTCCTTTCACATAGGGAAAGTTTTGTTTTATGTTTCCTTATCTTAGGAGAAAGAATGAGGGATTTAGTACTAGAGGAAAAAGGTCTATGAACTCATTGGTGTTTTGAAACCAGAGCAGAGTTTTGGAGTTCCTTAGGACCCTGAACTTCTCGACAGCCCCTGTCCCCAGTCCGCAGGCACAACAGCTCACGGCCTGGGGGCGTCGAGATACCTTGCAGACCCAGCCATGTCTACTGGAGAATCTGTAAGCACATCGAGGCCAAAACTATTTCCATGTGCAGATAGCTGACTCTGCATATGGTCTCTCTAAGGTTTGTTGGCCTTCCTGAGAGACCTGGCCAATCATTTATGGTAATTCAAAAATTTTATTTAAACTTTAAAAAAATCATTGCTGCTTTCCAGATCTTTTGAGTATATCTGGTCTGGCAGAATTCAGCAGGTACTTAGACCAGGCATCAGTGGTCATCTTCCTCCCAGAATCATCAGCGTTGCTGGTGTTACAAGAAAGCATGAAAGTGAGCCTGGCCTCCTGGAGATGGGGCCTCCTGGAGATGCATCCTGTCACCTCCTCCTCTGTAGAATAATGCTGATATAGAAAATAAATATTAGCATGCATATCGTGCCACGTCACGAATGTACAAAGTGATAAAGATGCTTCCTGTCTCTCATCCTGTGTGTCAGCCTGTCATTTGAGGCAGAGGGCACCTCTTATTGCACTTACCAGAGTCGGGCTTTGTCTCTGTTAGGTCTTCCAGTGCTCTCATTGCACTTGTAACCTCACTCTTCAGCCTCTCCTCTCTGAGGGAAGCTGCTTTTGGGTAGGACTGGGCTCTGTGTACCTGCCCTTAGCGGCACCCTCCTGGAACCCTTTTGCTCCATGCAGGCAGCACTGCGTGCGAAGGCACCGCTCAGCTTTGGCGTGCCTGTGCCTCTGCCGGCACTGCCGGGACCTCATGCGAGTCCAGCACAGCGGGGGTGGCCGTGCCCTCCACCGCGGCCATTTGCCGTTGCTCACCTTGGACCGGGTGTGATGCCTCAGTCCTGGCTGTGCAAACAGCACAGTGCTTCCTGCAGGGCGCCTCTGGGCAGGCTGTGGGCTGATACCGGGTGAGGTTTTCTTGGTTTAAGGGTAAGAGCAAACATTTGTGGGACAGTTGTGCTTTTAGCACTTACCTTGATCTATATGCAGAGCTGTCAGGAGGAGTCCATGTGATGTGGTTTTGCTCTTTGGATGGAGGGCACCTCAGAGATCTCTTTTGAACATTAGGAAACCCTCAATTTGCCATTCTAAGACTGTATTAAAATCGTGCAACAATCTAGGTCTACCTTGTGACTTGTCAGATGCTTTAACAGTTTCTGCTACTTCTTCCTCTCAAAGTTGTGGGCATTTTCCGGAAGCTGTCTACCTTGCTGAGCAAGGGTGATTCTGACAGCACTTATTTCATTTGAAATGCAAGGTGTTTCCGTACAACTGTGCCAGCCATTTCGCTAAATCTGTTGCAGAGCCCAGAGCAGCCCATGACTGCTCTGGGCAGGAGGTTGCTTTGCCCATACTTGGGGAAACAACTGCGGTGCAGCTTGCTCAGCAGAGCTTGGTATACGCATATGCGTAAGTGCAACATCCCAGTGGTGCAGGCGGGGGCTGTGTGGCCTTACACCCAGCTGATTCATTTGTCTCCTGCCTCCTCCTCCGAGGCCGACTGCAAGAACCAAATTTTCCCTACGTGTTGGAGAAATGACCTGCGGCGTCCTCCTGTTGTGCTGGTGATGGGGGAGCTGCCAGGTGAGGTCCATGGCTGTGCTGGTGGTCCCTGCAAGGACTCTGCTCCTCGCCGTGCCAGAGCCCCCCGGAGCAGCCCTTCGTGCTTGAGATTTCCAAGCTGTCCGTGGGGAGGCTGAGGCTGGAAGGCAGCTCGGAGGCGAGATCTGAGGGCAGGAAGTGACTCAGTGGCACTGCGAGCAGGCGGGTGAAGGCTTGATGCAACGCCGCTCCTGAGGGTGCTCGGTGCAGGCTGGGTCTGGCTGGGTTACCCTGATGAAACACTCGGCACCTTTCTGGCAAGCTGCCTCCAGCCTCTCGCCCGAAAGCAGGATCTCCTTTAGCAGCGGACGGGGGATGTTGTTCGCACTGCGCCAGGTCTACAGCCACGCTCGTGGGTTTGGGAGCAGAGCAAGAGGGTACAGACGGAGGCAGCAGCGTGAGGAGGTGCGGGGAAACCCATGCGGCACCCCAGGGAGCTGGCCCCCGCCGCCCCCGGAGAGCCTGGGCTGGCCGTGCCGGCCCCTGGCTGGGGTGCGCAGTGACCCTGAGTGGATCCACAGAAGCGGTGTCAGGAAACGTGGACTGCAAACGTTCCCAGCCTAACGGAGGGGCTGGAGCTGCTCCTCAGAGCAAGCAGCTGGTTTCCCTTTTAGGGTCGGCGGCAGGCAGAAACAATTTCATGCAGATTCCAGGACCCATAATGGTTCTGGAAAGCCAACAGGAACAAAAAGCGTTCTTCTCCTCTTCTGACCTTGGAGTGCGTTGAGGACCGTCTTCCAAAGCCTTGTCCCTGGATGGTTTCATCCTTACATGGGGAACGCTCGCCTGTCCCAGTGAGGTTGTGCTTTCTCTTCTGCATGTCTGTTTAGGTGTGAACTGCAACTGCATAAGCTGTGCTCAGAGCAGCCCAGGGAAGATGAGAATAGGCAGGAACCTGACAGACAGTCGAAGGCAGGTTTATTCCTGTGTCCTGGAAAGATTAAGTGTTTCCCTAGGAATAGCCTTATGGGTTGCTCTAGGATCACTTCGTGGAGCAGCTGGTTGTGACCTGACAACGAACAACAAACTGGTGTGAAGTTACACAGGGTTATAGGCTCACCATATACATGAGACCTCTCACTGAAGGAGTTCATTGTAGCAGGAATCGTCTCAAAAGGCTGGTTAAACTCTTAAGTGATTGCGTGCAGCAGAAAGCCTGGCCCTGAACAGTCTGTACTGCCTCCTTTGCATAATAGGTCCCCGGTTTATTGACACTAAAATTAATGTAATAATCTCCTGGGGCTGTTGCTAAGCCATCTGCTGTGTTGCTGCGGACAATGACACCGGGGTGGTGTTAGGTGCATGTTACTCTCTAATTAGAAAGTGGACTCTGCAGTGCGTCCTTGACAAATTGCTGACCTTTCTCATACGTGAAGCTATTCTGAGCTCTGTTCCAGACTGATCAGATTTGCATCCCGGAGCACTTCAAATGTTGTTTGTGAGAGGAGCTCTTGTTCCCAAAGCTGTTTGTTCATGGGCACAGGAGAGGAACTGAACTTCCTTTCCTCCATGAGCACAACTATATCTGTCAAAGGGAAAGGGTAGGCAGCTGACAGGCATATATCTGTTGTTTATTTTTGCCCTCAGACAGCCAGCGAGACAGCTGAGAGAATACCCCACATCCAGCTCCACTGTCCCCACGTACGAGGGACCTGCTTCAGTAGACCTTGTCCCGTAGGGGCTACAGCCATCTGGTAATGGGCAAGCAAACACTCTCTTTGCAACTGGAATCCCATCATTTTAGGGCAACACCTTGGTTAGTATTTGAAGGCCAATTTGAAGTATTACATCAGCCTAGCACACAGCTAATGTTTACAGGGTGGTGCAGACTGCAAAGTATGAGCACATGCTAATTAGCACGCATATATTGTGCCTTCTAAATCTGAGCCTCAATTAAAGGGTTTTTTAATGCATTTTAAAACTCCACCTCTTTTCTTCATGAATGGAGACAATTTCCAGGCTCCTCATTACAATCACAGTAAGAATCATGGGCTTTTGTACTATTTCTTTTACTCTATTTCTTTTGTCCCACCTTCCTCTTCTCCATGAACTTGGTCTCCGGCAGTGCCATGTCCTCAGGGGCGAAGATGCAGAGTTTGCTTTGGCGTTGCACAGGGCTTTGACACCCCTGCCCAGCACTGCATGTGACACCAGAACAAAGAGAGCAAACAGCTTATCTAATACAAACAACCCTGAGCAAACTTCCCGGGCCTGTTCTTTTTTCTGTGGAAAAGGCAACGCCGAGTCTGATCCCGTACGCTCTCATAGCAGCCTCGGCCATGTGACGCTCTTGGGACTTGCTCTGCTGGCAGTCCGTGCATCTGCCAGCCCGCTCGGACTCCGCAGCCTGGAGAGCAGGATCTTGGCTCACACAGCGTGCAACAGACATAGGTAGACTTCGGGGAGAAACTAAAAGCGGAGGCAAGCATGGCATGCTGCTTTAGGGTCTTCTTTGGTGTGTCATTTTCAGAGGGTTTATATGGTTTTCACTTCCTCTTCTGCGGTTGCTCTGTGTTGTGCACCCAGCAGTGACAGCAGCGCTGCTGGGCACCCGCCGGCACTGCCTGCAGTATTGCCGGTGAGCGCCGGCCGAGGGCTTCAGCCAGAGCAAGGCTAGCTGGGGGTCCTGGTGGGCTCGGGAGCGCCAGCTGCCCTCGATGGTGGAGGAGAGGAGGACTGGCACTGCCGGGAGCTTGGGTGACAAACAGCATTCAGGATTGAAATGTTCCTGTCCTGTCACTTTTTTTTTTAATCCCTGTTTTGATCATGGTGATAGCTCAGCTGCCCCAGGGGAGCAGGGCTGCCTGAGCACTTGCTGTGGAGCTGGTGCTCACACCCTGTAGCTCTCCTGTGGTTTGCTGGCTGGCACCGGGTCCCAAGGGTGCATGTGGGGCCAGGGGACGGCGCACACTCAGGGCAGCAGCACCTGCCTCGTTGAGATGGCTCGTGGTTCAGGAGTGCGAGAGCCCCAGCAGCCCTTGGTGGGTTTATCCTGCCCACCTTCTGCCCCTGCGACACGGGGAAATGCTGTCCCTTGTTTTGAGTTTGGGGACCGGGGCTCATGGAGGGACAGTGTCAGTCAGGCACAGCAGCGCTCGGGAGGCTGAGTCCGTGTCACCAGTAAAACCCAAGGCTTCTCCATTCAAGTTGTTTTTCCTTCCCTCGCATTTTCTGGTGTCCTCTGACCCCGTATTACAGGACCACAGAGATAAAGCGCAGTCCATTGAGCAAACATGGCAGCTCCCCGCTCTGGCGGTACCGTGGCTCCCAGGGTAGGAGTGCTCATTAGAGGCCCTTTTATTACAGACACACCTTGGAAAGTTCCCTTCAACAGGGCTGGGAGGAGGAGGGTTATTAATTTGATTTTCATTCTTTGCCAGAGAGAAAGGTCCCTCATGACTTCAGGGAGTGAAGGCAAGTGGGGCGGCAGAGGAGGCGGCGGCGGTGGGGGGGAAGCGGCCAGGAGCCGTGTGGGGTGCTGGGCGGCATGGGGGCTGCTGCCCGGCTGGGTGAGCACCTCATGGGGTGCCCCCGAGGGAGGGGGTGCTGGGGGGCCAGCCGAGGCTGGGGGCAGAGCTGGGGCAGCGGGTCCAGTTCGGCTCCCTGGCACCCATCCAGCTCCCCTGTGCAAACCACCCCGAGCGCCTGCCCCGTCTCCAGTAACAGACTGGAAATTGCCCGGCCCAGGCCGCCTCGTTCCACAGGCAGCGAGTCTGGGGCTGCCGGCTGGGGCTCTGGAGGACGGGCTCGGCGGAGCGGTGGCCCCAAGCCCGTGCTGCTCGCAGGGGCACGCCGTGGAGCTGCTCCCGCAGCCGCAGCCACGCGCACCAGCCTGCCGTGCTGGAGGGCACGGAGCGGTCAGCAGAGCAGGCAACGGCCAGGGCAGCAGCTGGGTAACGAGAGTGTCTGAAAAGGGACTTTGTTCCCCCTCTGTTGGTCACGTAGCCATGTGGGAACACTGGATTTATTCACCGGCAGTCCTATCGGCACATACCAGGCCTGACAACAGCTGGGAGCTGTGTGGCTTGACCAAGAATAGCCCTGGGGAGCTCGCTGCCGTGAGTCAGAGCTGTCTGGATCAGCTCCTGCCCTGGAGGCTGCCTCCCAGCGTAAGGGAGATGGCCACTGCGGCCAGGGAGCCGGTGAGGAGGGAGGCACAGAGGCTGGCGGTGAGCTCCCTGCCCCATTAAATGCTAAACTGTAGATCGAGCCATAATAGCTCTTTCTGAAGTGGGTGGGTTCATCAAGAAAACTGCAGCGTGCGGTGCTCTGCAGCTGACTGCTCAGATGTAATTCCATGGGCTTGTTGACACTTGATAGCAACCTGTACTAAAGAAGGGTGTGATTTTGCAAGGGGAAAAATCCATATTTAGGAATAACCAGGTTAAACCAAACGGAAGATACTTTTGTTCTGGAGTTAGTGCTCCAAAGAAAGCAAAATAGTTCCACAAACCTCTTGTCTGAGAGGGAGACAAGGGGCAACGACAGATGTCTGATCTCCTGCGTGCAAAACCCCAACACCTCTATTGCTTGCAAAACACCCACCCTGCCCAACACTTTCTCCCTGAAGAGCATTTGTAGTTGGAGCAACATGTGCAAAACAGTTTGCTGGGATGTGGCTTCATAGCTGGGCACAGCATGGGGTGCCTGATTTCTGCTTCCCTGTGGAGCAGCTGCTTTAGAGTTCTGGAGAGGTTCCAGCATTTGAAACACTGACAGCCCCATCAGGCAGAGCAGCAGCTCACAGGCCGTCGGGAGGAATCTTGCCGTTGGTCCAGGGCCATGCTGGTGGCTGAGCGTGGGTCTCTGAAGGGCAACTTGGTAGACAGATCTCCCTCAAGGTGGCTGGCTCTCTGATGCGACAGTGGATGTGCGCCCACACAGCGTGTGCATGGTCCTGTTTTCGGTGCCAAATCAAAACTTTTCATGCAAAAAAAATTTCTCTCTTTTGGTCATCGTTTACACTTTGCTTCCCAGCAAGGAGGCAGACAGTGAGAAGCTCAACTGCATGCTTAGGTGTCTAGGTTTCTCTGAGTGGGGCCTAAGCGCTCCAGCTGTTGACCTTGAGTATAAACCTGGAGCAAGATTCATCCCAGGCCCTGAATGCATGCAGGCTTTTTTGGACGCGCGTACAGCCACCGAGCAGGTGCAGCAGCGCAGGTCTGTGTCCTGTCCTGATAGCGGCTGTTTGTTGGCTCGCTGCAGGAATTCGCGGTCCTTGCCCTCTGGAGATGGCAGGGCTGTGCAGGGACATCTCAGGCAGCGTAAGCTGATACCGACCCAGCATCTCCGCTGATCTCTTAGCAGGTGAAGGAGGCCCTCAGACTGGCACCATGACAGAGTGCTTTGACTGCGACAACTGCAAGGAGTCCTTGTATGGGCGCAAGTACATCCAGATGGACAACGGCCCGTACTGCATCCCCTGCTATGATGCCCACTTTGCCAACACCTGTGATGAGTGCAAAGAGCTGATCGGCCACGACTGCAGAGTGAGTATGGGACCCCGTGGCCGGGCAGGGCAGTTCCCTGGGGCAATCGGTCCCCTCCTCATCTCGGCTGTCCTCCCCAGGAGCTGTACTACGAGGATCGCCATTACCACGAGCACTGCTTTCGTTGCTTCCGCTGTGACCGTTCTCTGGCTGACGAGCCGTTCACCTGCCAAGGCGAGGAGCTGCTGTGTAATGACTGCTACTGCAGCGAGTTCTCCTCCAAATGCATTGCCTGTGAGAAGACAGTCATGCCAGGTAGGAGCAGGCAAACTCGAGCACTGCAGTTTGCTCCTGGTCCCAGCAGCGTCGGCCGGGGCTGCAGGGCCCAACACTAGGGCAGCAAGGAAGAGAGCTGAATTTCTGCTCTCCTGCCCCGCTGTCACTGCATAGAGTGGGCCGGGCACTTTCCTTGTCTGGCAGGACAGCAGGATCCCGAGCTGCAATCACCACAGGAGCCCTGTCTGTCTGTTCCCCTTTTTCATGGGGAAGCGAGCTGGGGAGGAGATAAGAAAGGGTTTCCTAGGCATTTTCTGGTGTGTGCTGACTAGAAGAGAAGGAATGACTGAAGGCGTGTGAGCGTCTCTGGAGATCGCCTGAGGCAAAGGAGTGTCCTTGCTTGGCCATTCTGGCACCATCTTCAGATGTAGGTTACAACAGGCGTATCTGCCGCGGCCTGTGTGCCGGTGCTGGGGGCATGTTCCCGCAGCCCTGCCCTTGCGGCTGTGGGGTGGGCCTGGGGCCTCCCCTCTCCAGCTGCCTGCAGTCCTGCGCTGCCATGGGGAGAGCAGGCACGGAGCCACATGTGCAGGACCGCAGTTTATCCTGCGCAGCCTCCCGTGTCCCCTACGTGAGTGTGTGCGGCTCCCGCCTGTCACTGTGAACGGCTCTCTCTGCAGGATCCCGTAAGCTGGAGTACAACGGACAAACCTGGCATGAGCATTGCTTCATATGCAGCAGCTGCCAGCAGCCCATCGGGTCACGATCCTTCATCCCAGACAAGACGGATTATTACTGTGTCCCCTGTTATGAGAGCAAGTTCGCTCCTCGCTGCACTCGTTGCAAAAAGGTACGTCTGGCCTGGCAGCCCAAAGTCCCCAAGTTTTCTGATCCAGGGACATGTTCCCCACTCCTGTCTGAGCCCCACCAGAGAAAGGTTCAGGTGCCAGCACCCCGGCTAGCTGCTGGTTGTGCACTGCAGCCCATTTCCCTGTGCCCGTGTGTCACCAGTGTGCGCTCTCTTCCCGCAGACCCTGACCAAGGGAGGAGTGACTTACCGGGACGAGCCGTGGCACAAGGAGTGTTTCGTCTGCACAGGCTGCAAGACCCCCCTGGCTGGCCAGCAGTTCACCTCCCAGGATGACAACCCGTACTGCATCAAGTGCTTTGGGAACCTCTATGCCAAGAAGTGCAGCGCCTGCACAAAGCCCATCACAGGTGAGCAGAACGGCCCTGGTTACGGGCGCTTCTGCAGAGCAGGGCATGACCTGCCTGCCCTGTTTCCAGACATGCGGTGACTTCTCTGGGTGAAGCTGCCCTCTCGAGTGCACGTGTGGCCCAGGCCCGTATGATGCTTATACACGTCTCCACCATGCAAGCTTGCTCAAGTGTCTCCAGGCACTTCAGGCTTCCCAGGGACAAATGCTGGGGAGTGCAAGGTGCCCTCAGGCAAGGCCCCCGCAGAAACAACTGCAGCCACTTTCTGAGGAACCCCATGAGAGAGGATCTCTTTGTTGCAGTGGTCCTAGGGCTGCTCGTGTCCCTTCATCTGCATCTTTCAAAGCAGTGAACTGTGCCCCTTGGGAGGAATTCCCTCTGCCCAGGGGTAAAGGCTCCCAAAATGACCCCTCACAGTGTGATCTCATGTCTCTAGCTTGCTTTTTGAGGCTGGTTGCCATGTCCTATGGAAAGATTGCTCACAGACAGGGAAAGCCAGAGACTTCCAGCCATAGCTGGAGCAGCAGCTGCTGCAGGGGAGTCTGGACCTGTCGTACCTGCCTAAGACAGGGGATGCAGGGGGTCCTCTTCTGTAGAAACCCCTGAGAGGGTCTGGCCTCCTTCCTGTCCTCCCCCACTTGACCTTTCCCTTTGCAACTCATGTCTCTTGCTGCTGGGAAGACAGGCAAAGCCATGAATCAGCGGGTGACTCAGAGGATGACTCTGGCTGAGGACAGGGCAGCTCCCAGGCACCCCGCTTCCCGTCTGGTCCTTATCAGTTTGTCGCAGTCCCGGGGAGAAGGGGGTCACAGCCCACAAGTCCAACTGCTGCTGGCAGAGGAAGGAAGCTGCCCATGGAGCCTCTGCAGGAGCCCGGGCCTGGGCTGGTGGCCGGAGGGCTCTTCCCAGGATTTCACTAGCACTGTCCTTGGAAGGAGCTGCTCTAGGCAGTGCTGCCAGGAGCTCCTGACAGCCCCCTCGTTCGCTGTGATGGTGCAGCTCCGCTCCCTGCTCCTCTCTGGGGAGAAAATGGTGATTCTGGTCCGAGGATCTCAGCCCTGCAAAATCTAGTGTGAAATCATTTTGGTCCTCTTCCCCCCAAGAGTGGAGATTCGTGTTTGAGGTGTATTCAATACTGGGGGGGTGTTTGGGTGCCACAGTGCAGCACTGCGTGTGAAGACCTGACTGACTTGGAGATGAACAGGCCAAGACTCGGTCTGTGTGGGAAGCTTGTCCCAGTTTCCCCAGGGGTTCTAACGCTGCACTCTGTCCCTCCCATAGGCTTTGGCGGTGGTAAATATGTCTCCTTTGAGGACCGTCACTGGCACCATAATTGCTTTAACTGCACCCGCTGCAACACCTCGCTGGTCGGGAAAGGCTTCATCCCTGACAACGATGAGATCCTGTGCGGCGACTGCAGCAGTGACCTATGAGCCTCCGAGGACACCGTGGGGCAGGGGCTTTCTCTATTCTTCAGAGCCTTTGTGTCAGATACCCCAACAACATTTCAGGGGCAGGGCACAAGGCACAGGAGATGGGGGCTGACCCCGAACCGCGGTGTGTTCAGGGGGTTCCTGTGCCCCTCCCTGAAGGCTAGAGTACGCTATGCTATGGCTCTGTGCAGAGTCAAAGCTAAATAAAGTTGAAAAAGGAGCTTCAAGACCCCCCATTATTTACTCTTTCCTTTTGCTTCCTGTCTGACCAGGCACGAGCTGAGCCCAGGGCCCCAGCTGAGCAAAGGGTTCAGCAGCAGCTTCTGCGTTGGGCTGCTGGATCTGCACGCTGGCAGCATGTATTTGCCCCCCCTGGCACAGTGCTGACTTTTCTTTTTTCCCCATGTGCTTCCCTTGCTCTGTGTGATATAAGGCAGCAGCTCCTGGTCCATGCGGCTTGGCCGTGCTGGCCTGCGTAGCGGATGGTTTTGCAGCACAGCCTTTCCGTACGTGTGGCTGGCCTGTGGCGACCCGGGCATGAAGGGCGCTCTCTGCCCCGTTTGGGAGGTTTGGGGACATCAGGCTGGAGTGTGGCCAGGAGAAGAGCATGTGTCCTGCCAGATGGGATCCACCTCCACATTTCTGTAGCCACCTCACTGTTTGCGGGCCAGACCCTTTGCTCTGCACATCTCCGTGGAGGTGCTCTCACTCGGATGTGGATGAGGAGCTCAAATCGCTGGCAGGTACGGGGCGTTCTGCCTCCACCACCTCCCTGCCCCCTTCCCATCCATCTGTGCCGTGATCTCCCGCAGCTGCCTCTGCGGTGTCTGAGCTGGAGCTGGTGGGTATTGGCCCGCTGGTGGTCCCCCCTGAGATGCGCCTGGCCGAGCCCCGGAGAAGGGTGCGCTGAAGGCTGAGAGCACCGAGGGCTTTATTGCTGCTCCATCCCTCTCATGGGGAACCGTGGGATGGGGACGGCCTTTCTGAGCCCAGCCGCCAGCAGCACCAGTAGCACTGAAGACCTGTTAACTCGGGGAGGGGAGCGCTGCCCCCAGGCTGTGTCTGCGCTCCGTGGCTGCTGGGAGCACTGGAGGGGAGGGTCTGCGCGAGCGCAGGGCTCCAGTGTGGAGGTCAGCCGAGGGGGCAGTCGGGGCGTCCACAACCTGCTCCTGCCAGGGCTGAGCGTCCCCCCCTGCGGCAGGCAGAGAGCGGCGGCTCCCCCAGCCACACTCATCCCTCGCTGTGTCCCAAACGAGAAGCAAAGCAAAGGTGGCACCTGGGCTGCCCGGAGGAGGGGCCTTGCACCTCCCAAGTCCCTGCGTTGGCCCTAACTGTGCAAAATAGGACATCTTGATCCATCCCAGTCAGCCATCCTTGCCCGATGGCTGAGCTGGCCCTGGGCCCCACTAAGGCCCCTCTGCAGTGGGACGCTCATGCCTGCCTTGTCTCTCCATCCCTTTTGCTTCTGTCTTGCTGGGGCACTTATGCTGACCCTGCTTTCCTGCTTAGACAGCCACGTGCTTTTCTGAAAGCATCTGTGGTTTTTTGCCTTTTGTACTCTTTTGTCATGAATATCTGTCATTTTGTAACCAACTGCAGGATGAAGGGGCTAGCCCCCCCCGGCTTCACTTAGGAACAGAAAATGTTATGCATGTTGAAGTGTTATTAACTCTGTATTCAAATCCTTGTTGAACCCTTGTTTGAAAGCTTTGATGCAGGCAAATCAGAGTTTGTGTGTTTGCTATTCTGAGGAGCTTGGAGCAGTCTCTAGAAGGAAGTGTCCTAAACCTCAGCCTCCTGTGTATTTCCTATGGCTTTATAATAAACCGTTTTAGTGATGCTTGCTCTCATGTGTTTCTCAAACAGCAGGCACAGGGCAGAGCGCCGTCTGAATCAGTCTTGCAGCTCTGTGCTCAGCCTTGTCCTCACCCCTAACCCATACTGGGGACAGCTGATCCCCCCAGTGCTCAAGCCTCCCCGTCCCCAAACCACACACCCAGCATCAGCTGTACCACTCCCGTGGGCTATGGCAGAGGAACAGCAGGTCCCTCTTCCTGCTGTGGGGCTGCAGTGGGTTCCTGGTGCCGGGCCTGCCTGTCTGTCCATGCCTGCTGTCTGTCCAGGCAGGCTGTTCTGCAGGACGGGCCTGAGCAGGACTCAGCCGGTGCCGGTGCTGCACGGGCGCGATGCCTCCGGGCTGGCTGTCGGGTTGGGCTCAGCGGCCCCCAGGATGCTGCACTGCCGCGGGAGCTGGTCTGGATCGCTGCGATACCGAATCGTATCCCGCTGTGCAGACAAGCATCCTTCCCCCTGCGATACATACTCCCCAGCCTGCAAACGTAGGCTCTCGGGAGGGGCTTTGGTGGGGAAGTTGCTGGAGTCTCCAGTCGGGGTAACAGTGGTCTCCTTCTGGCAGCCTTCCCCGAAGCGGTGCATGCTCATTACTCACTTTTATCAGCCGGGGAGCCATTTATTCCCCTAACATCTGAAACTATTTTCCACAGATTCCTTTACATTTACTAACAGCTGCTGCGACTTCCTCTGGGCTTGCCTGCCCCGGCCCCCAGCACCCGGCGCCGTTCCCCCGGCACGGTGGCTCGGCTCCTGCGGGTGCTGCTCCGGCGGCAGGACAGGCACGGCCCGTGGGGCCCGTGTGGGACCACGGCACCGGCTCTGTGCGTGCGCATTCCTGGCTCCTTCAAAGGCTCCTGCTCTGGCAGCTAAAGGGGCTTTTCAAGTAAGATTTTTGTTGCTGTTGCTGTCCTGTGACCTGCACCGGGCTCTGGTTTTGCTGCTGCTCAGCCTCAAAGGGTGAGCAAGCAGCTCCAGCCCTGGAGGTTTCCAGCTGAGCCCGTCCTCCAGCAGGAGCACCACAAACTCTTGTTTCTGCAGCACTGTTTCCAGGGATTAACCACAAAAGGTTTCTGTACAAAGGGCCCCCGGGCTCCTCTTTCAGTCAGCCTCAAGAGCCTCACGTTTTTAGCCAAAAAAGGAAATGACCCAGCTGCACGTAGCACTGGAACATCTGGATTTTATCCCTGTCATGAATGGGTCATGGCTATGCACGGCCCAGTGCCTGATTTACGGGAGGGGGAGGGTGATGTCATGCACAAACATCCCCCGAGACTCCCAGAGTGCGGGTCTAAAACAGTCATGAAAATATTATTAAGCACAGGCAAACAGTGCAGGGGGGAGGGCAGGGCCGGGGGCTGCTGCGCGGGGTGAGGTGGGAGCAGGGAAACTCGCTGGGAGTCCAGGGCAGCACTGGGGGTGTAGAAAGAGGCCCTGGCATTAACCAAATGTGCCCGAGCCGTGCTCGCCTGCACCGCCAGCACAGGATCAGGGACCGCGTTGGCAGCCCCGATGGGCAGAGCCAGGTCCAAGCCACTGTCTGCAACGGCTCCAGCGAGGTGTCCCAAAAGGGCTGCTTGCTCTGGGCCGGGGCAAGTGCTGGGGTGAGAGCAGGGCCCTGCCATGGGCTGGCTGGTGCAGCGGCAGAGCTTGGGCAGGGATGGGGACGGGGACAGGGACATGATGCTCCCCGGGTGCCTGGAAGCAGCTTTGTGTCATGGCCCAGGGCACCAGAAGCAGTTTAGCTCAACGGTGACAACGGCTGCTCGCTGCTGGCCGTGCAGCGGTGCCTGCGCTGGGCGCGTGTCGGCCGTGTGCTTCCTCCCCTGGAGATGGACAAGGCTGCTCCTGGCTCGGGCTCGCCGCAGGCAGCGGTTTCACTTCCCAGGGGTTTGTTCTCTTTCCAGCCAGAGTTTCCCCCGGAGGAGAGCTGAGCCGCTGGTGTGTCGGGTATAGGCCATGCAGCAGCAACGTGTGCCGGTGTCCCAGAGCTGACGGGAGCTGCACAGCTGGGGAGCGAACTCTGCCTGCGCCTGCCTGCGGTTGGGCAGGAGGGAAGGGCTAATTTCAGCTCCCAGCTGCCTGCTGGCGTTTGCCCCTTTTCCAGCTGTAGCTGCGCACAGGTTCAGACAGCGTGTCAGATTACTGTGCTGGTAATGCCTTGTACGAGCTCCCCAAACCGAGCACGGACCTGCCTTGGCTGCTCCTGCGTCCCTCCGGGTGACCGGTCAGGAGGCTGCGCCGGTGCTGGGTGAAGCTGGAGGCTTGGGCTTGGCCCCACAATGGTAACGGGCAGGTCTCCAGGGCAATCACTGCAGGTCCCAGGGCTGATGGGAGAGCCAGTGTTAAAGGGTAAATAGCTCTCCTTTGTCTCTAGTGTTAGGAGGTCGGGATGTGGTTATAGCCAGGCTGAACCCTGCAGGCATCCTGTGAATACTCCCCCAGGTCTTTTTCCTTGTCCCTCTGTCCCCACCCTGCCAGGGCAGCGCCTAGCGAAGGTCCTGGGGAGGTGGGGAAGGAGCGGTAGCTCAGCACAAGTAGGCTTGCTTCCATCATCCCACCTTTCCTTCCAGGAAAACTGTGCGATGTCCGTCCCTGGCCTGTCCCGCAGCCACAGGCACAAAGGCTGCTGCTGCGGCACATGGCACCGAGGGGCTGCAGGGGCTGCGCGGCTGCTGCCCCGGGACGGAACGGCACCTCCCGGAGCAACCTTCTCCCACCGGAGCAAACCTTCTCCCACCGGAGCAAACCTCCTCCCACCGCAGCAAACCTTCTCCCAGGTGTGCTGCCATTCGTGGGGTGAGGAGGAGGGAGGCCATGCCGGGGCTGGTCTTGTCCCACCTCGACCCTCCTAATGCCAGCAGCCCAAAATAAAGAGGTCATGTGGCTGGATGGGACATTGCTAGATTTCAACTCCTTCCCTTTCCAGGGATGAAGTTTCATGCAAAGGGAAATGGAAGAACACTAAGTTCAGAATCTTATCTCCATTTTTATTTTTAGACAGGCTTTCATAAGGAAGAAATGACGTACTTTGGGGCAGCCTGTAGTGCAAGACAGTAATTAAAGACAATATTCTTACCTTCAGTATCATTCTCTCAGCGAATTGGCTGTTCCCAGGGCAGGATCATGTTTGTCTGCCATAATTAAGCCCAATTTTGTTATTGTTGCTTTTGGCTTAAAGTAATTTATCATGCATGGTAGAAAAATATGAATAATTTATTTGTGAGTTAAAATTTAATTATAGCTTTGCATTTGCCAAAGTGGGGGCAAAGCACTGGCATGATCTCTCCTTGGCATTTAGGGTGGATCTGAAGAAGGCAATTAAAATCCAAGTGAAAGTGGAAGGTTGCAGCCACGGTTTCTGTGGGAGGACTTCCACCAGGATCGTGTCACTCAAGCACAGTCATGTTGTTGAAAGCCTGTCAGTCAACAAAAGTCTGCACTTCCCAGCTACCCAGGGCAACAGCTCTGACCCAGGAGAGACAGACTGAGGGCTGCGTACCAGATCCTACATGCTTATTTCTTTCAGGCATGTTCCAGTTCAGCCTCTGATTCATGACCATGTAACGCTGCTGGAGCCTGTCGACCCTGCCAGCCGCTGGCGTCCCACCTGCGTGGGACGGGGAGAGCTTCCTCCCCCGGCCGCAGGGGCGCGGGGGCTTGTGCCGGCGTGGGCGCACGGTGCCGGCCGTGGGGCCAGGAGCTCTGCATGGGCGGCTGTGATGAGCACCGGCGGCAGGGACGCCCGGCGGTGCCAAGCCTGGGCGTTCCCTCCCTGCCCTGCGTTCAGCCCTGACCTCAAGCCCAGCTGCAGGAGGTGATTTTGCAAGCGGTGTGCTATGGGTAACAACTGCGTCTGGGCTAAGCCACCACGCCTGCGAGACCCCATCTGTTCTGCTTCCTGGGGCTCAAGAGTTTTCTCAGGAAGACAAGGTGGAGGCAGGCTTGCAGGTAGCTCAGGGTTACTGCACGCTCTGCCTTGGCTCTCAGCGCCCAGTGCTGCATGGGCTGGACGCCCATGCTGCCCGCCCCATCCCCGGGCAAGCCCTGAGGAGCAGTGCTCCCCAAAAGGCATCTGCTGGGGCCCTGATGCTGCGTGCAGGCTGTCTTCTGCTTCCAGACGGGTCCTGGAACACTTAGGGTGAATGTTTACTTAAGCAAGCTCGCAGTAATTTTGATAAGTGTAATTAAAGCCACGACATTTTCTAAGTACTTCCTCCTGTTTTCTCTGTCCTTGTTGCGTACGTTCTGCAGCAATGCTGTGGCAGAGAGGAGGAGCACGTGTGTGCGGAGGGCGGCGTGTGGGTGCATGGCTGAAGGATGCTGCGCAGGGTGGAGTTGCTGTGTGGCTGCGGGAGGGGTTGTTGTGTGCGCACCCTGCGCTTGCACGGGGGTATGAGCGAGTTTTGGAGCAGTTGTCCATGGCTAGAAGGACTTCAGGCACATGTGCTACCAGGCCGAATGCTGTGCTGAGTTTCCAGGAGATGCCAAGGCTGCGTCAGAGTGCACGCAGCTGCATTTGTGCACACATAATACTACGGAAAGCAGTGTTTGGAACAGGACTTTTGGGTATCTGTTTAGCTTTCCCTTCCTCCATTCCCCTCTCTCCCACCTTCTGACACCAGCCCAGCCCCTTCCCACCCCTCCAAACTGCCCCGAGGCTGCTGCCTGCTGAGATGGGAACGGTTTCACAGGTGTCTCCTGCTTTTAACTTTGCCTTCTCCACTTTCCTGTTGCTTCTCGAGAAAGGTCATTGTGCCTCCAAGGCTGGGGTCAGTCCTGATCCCAAATCCAACGCCAGCATCTCCGGGCAGTCGGCGCCACCAAATACGGTCAGCGCGGGGGAGAGCGGCGGGCAGGCCTGGAGGGGCTGGAAGGCGGCCACGGGGAGGGCTCCTGCCTGCAGAAACCCCCCCGGGCGCTGCGCCCAGCGGGGCTGGGCTGGGCTGCTGCGGTGCCGGGGTCCAGCCGCTGCCACGGGGGGACAGGCAGGACTCCTGGCAGGCAGGCAGGCAGGGCTGTGCAGCATCGCAGCTCTCCTGGGAACGAGGCTTTCCCTCCGCTCCCGGCAGCGACCGCCGCGCACCCACCCCGGCTCTCTGCGCAGCCTGGACAGCTGCTCTGCATAAAACAGCATTTTCTTGGTGACTGCTAACTATTTGAGTATAATTTAAGCTAATGGCCTCATACAACACGACAGTCTCCTTCACTCTGATTTACTAGACTAGGAAGCATAAGCAGTCGCCACGGTGGCAACCCTTTCCTCTGCTGAAAGCCGTTTGCAGGGGGCCTTGTGCGTGCAGCCGGCCCCGTGCACGGGGATCCAGCCCGGCTGCTGGCCACGGGGGTCTGCCTGCCCCGTGCCGGGGTTCCCTCTCCAGCCCCTTTTCTCTCTCGACCATCAGACTTGTGTCCCTCTCCTGCAGAGAGGGCAGCTCCAGGGCCTGGCCCTGGGCTGGAGCACAGGGGCACCCGGGAGGCGAGGGGGGCCCTGAGCGCTGCTGCCACGTCTGCCACCGGTCCCCTGCTCCCAGGCTGACACACGCAGGCTCTCGGCGAGACACCGTCCCCCAGCCGCCGTCCCAGGGAGCCGTGCTCTGCGGCAGAGGAGCCCGCGGTGGAGCGGAGGCACGGCCCGCACACACCCACCCGGATGGGGCTCCGGGGTCCCGGCCAGCGCGTCCCTGCGGCCCCAGCAGCGAGGGGCACGCAGTGTGCTGCCCGCCCTGTGCCAGAGCAGGACGTCAAACCTGTTAATAACAGCGCTGGTGGAAATGGTAGGAAAAAGGGATGCTGGGGAGCTTTGCAAGCCCCTCTGTGGGCCCCGCTGCCCAGATTCTGTCCAGGTCACGCTGTCAGCACCTTTGGTTTTGTCGTTGCTTTTCTGGCACTTGCGCAATGATCTGTCTCTCCCTGGCAACAGAACGGCTGAATAGCTGCTCGCAGCTGAGGCACTGGGGAGCTGAGACCACAGAAGTGCCCGGGACCTGCTCCAAGGGGACTCCAGCTCCTCGGGCCTCCTCTGGCGTGGGCTTTGGCCCAAGCCCTGCCTCCCCCCCTCTGGCCCTGCCGCCGTGGCTGCAGTGTGCCGGGCGGGTACCACCGCAGCCTTCAGGCCTGTGATGTCCTCCAGCAGCTGCTCTTGGCACTGAAACACCTCTCCCGCTGGCCTCAGACCCTGCTGCTGTTTTCTTGAGCAGGCAGATGGGACAGCAAACAGCAAGCTGTCCCTTGGCGTGTACTGTCAGGCCAGCAGCCTCCTTGTGCCGCATCACCGCGCCTGAAACGGCAGCGCAGGTTACTTGTGTGAAGGAGGAAAAGCTGACGGCAGAAATCCCTTCCCTCCGGCTCCCCATCTGCAGAGGAAGCGCCGGGGCCGCAATCAGATCTCTGCGGGCTTCTCTGCAGCCCGGTGGCATCTGTGCCGAGGTGGCACATGCCACCACCACGGCCGGGCGACGGCACGGCCACGCGTGCCATCACCCGCACCGCGGCTCTGCCCGGGCAGCTCCCTGTGGCACCGGGCCACTTTTTCACACGCAGGTGGACACCCCCAAAGCCTCCTGCTCCGGAGGGTTTGGCTCAGCAGCCGCCGTGCTGGCAGGGACCCCGTACCGGGCCCGCAGCACTGGGGCCGGCGGCTGAGGCCGGGGGCCGAGCTGGCAGCGCAGCCCCGCCGCGGCAGCGAGCCGGGCCCGGGCCGGGCGGTGACGGCCGGGGCTCGTCGTGAGGGTGCCCGGAGGAACCCAGAGGAACCGGCCCGGTCCCGCCCGGGGGACGGGCACCCGTCGGCCTGAGGCGGCTCCGGGCCGCAGGGGCACGGCCGGGCCAGAGCCGCCTCCTGCCGGCGGCCCCGAGGCGGCCGAGGCCGCGCCGCTGCGGGCCGTGCGCCGCGGCCCGACCCTGGCACCGGGCCTGGCCCCTCTCCCGCCGGCCCCGGGCACCGGGGCTGGCCCCCGCCAGCACCGCCAGCGCCGCCGCCGGGCCGGAACCTCCCCGCCGGGCCGGAACCTCCGCGCCGGGCGCGGGCGGCGCCGGAGCCTTCCCGCGGGACACAGGCCGGGCCGGAACCTTCCGGCGGGGCGCAGGCGGGACCGGAAGAGGAGAGCGGCGGCTTCCGGGCGGGCGCGGGAGGATGGAGACCATCCTGGAGCAGCAGCGGCGGTACCATGAGGAGCGGGAGCGGCTCATGGACGTGATGGTGAAGGAGATGCTCACCAAGAAGTCCACGGTGCGTCCGGGGCCGCGGGGAGGGGAGGCGGCCGCTCCCCGGGCCCGCGCTAACCCTGCTCCTCTCCCCGCAGCTCCGCGACCAGATCAACTCGGACCACCGGACGCGGGCCATGCAGGACGTGAGTGCGCCGGGACCGGGGGCGGGCGGCGGCCCCGGCAGGCCTGGGGTGGGCTCCGCCGGCGGCCCCGGGAGCGGCGCGGGGCAGGCCAGGCCTCTGCCTAGTGCTGCCAGAGCGCCCGGGAACGAGCGGGTATTGTCCCTGGTGGCGTCCTGTGTGGCACTTGGGGCTTTCTTTTGGTTTTTTAGAGGTACATGGAAGTGAGCGGCAACCTGAGGGACTTGTATGACGACAAGGACGGGTAAGTGCTTGTGCAAACACTGCGTCTGGTGCGTGTCCACCTGAACGTCTGCTGAATGTGTTTTGCAGATGAAGAACTTGGGGGCTCTTTGAAGTCAGTTGTAAATACACGAGAAGTAACGCTGGTATGTGAGACCAGGAATCAAGTTTTGGAGACTAAACCTGCTAGAGCAGGACCCAGATTGCACGTTGGATATGTACACATGGGATATACACATTTTGTTATTTTCTTGGTTTAAGTCATGGGGGGAGGCCCTGAGTTGCCTTGAAGGTTTGTAAGTGGGGACCACAGCATGCTCAGAGACATGACCCAGAGCTCAGACCATAAGCCTGGTGGACTGTGAGGTCTGACGTGGCTTTCTGAGGGTTTGCAGTCAGTCATGCTGGAGCTTTGTGTGATCAAAATGCAGCACTAGAGCTGCAAAAAGGTTATATCAGTGTCAGCGTGTTTTCCTTTCCACTTGTAATCTGTCCTCCTTCACGAACTCATAGCTTACGGAAAGAAGAACTCAGTGCCATTTCAGGGCCAAATGAATTTGCAGATTCTACAACAGACTGAAACAAATCAAGGAATTTCACCGGAAGCACCCAAATGAGGTATGTAGTTATCTGCTTCATAAGAATAGGTGATTAGTGGTCTGTTGGACCTCATCCCTACAATAAACAGACTTCTTTTTTTGCCAGTTTAATTGTCTTAATATACAAGTATTAAGTACTCTAAAATGTCACTTGAGAAAAGAAGATGTTCAAGGTGAGGTAGTGCTTTGAGGCAGTATGTAAGCTCCTGTGAGAGCTGTATGAATAGGAGAAGATGCAAGACGCTAACCGTGTTCTCTGCATGCTGTGTGTTAGCTCAGGACCGTTCTGCTGCTGAGCTGGTGTTTCATCTTGCCTTTCTCATGCTGGCTAAAGTCAGACTTTTTCTTTGTGCAAAAGTAATGGTGAAGAAATGCTTGGGTACCTTTTCAGTTAGCAGTTTTATTGTTTGCAGCCTGTTGTGATTTTATATTAATTATTCTGGGACATTAGCTGAAGTAGTCATTTTTTGTGTAACTTCTGTGTGTTCTTGAAGATCTGTGTTCCGATGTCAGTGGAGTTTGAGGAACTGTTGAAGGCCAGAGACAACCCGAGTGAAGAAGCTCAAAGTAAGTTTGTAGTTTTTCTCTGAGGCCAGTTTAAGTGAAAATATGGTGCTTGCTTGAGAGGCGTTATTTAATGAGTTGTTTGATCTGTTTTGCATGTTTCAGAGTTCCACCTCCCTTTTACTAAATGACTTCTGAAAATTGTTCTTTTGTCATTTAAATTCTTCTGCACTGCAGCCCCCTGGAGTATTCCACAGTAGCGGTGCTTCTCTTGAGGAATGTTCTAGTGTGCTTACACAGAGCAGCAGTCAGGTGTCTGATCAATGAGTATCCCACTTGCATTGTAAACGTCTTCCTTAAGCATAAACTAGTCCACAGTTAATCCTTTTCAAGTTCTACAAGCATATGTGCAATAAGTAGGGAAGACTAAGCTCATAATAAAGCTCTTCGTGATCTTTCCTACAGATCTGGTGGAGTTCACAGATGAGGAAGGGTATGGACGATACTTAGATCTGCATGATTGTTATCTCAAGTACATTAATCTAAAGTCATCAGAGGTAAGTGGCTGCATGTGGCTGGGCAACTTCAGTGCTCAAGGCCAAGGGGTCTTTCTTTGGTTGGTTCATGGTTATTTGGGGTTTTTTCTTACTTAAAGAAGTTTATTTCCAAACAGCTATTTCAGAGTCCCTGTTGCACATACAGCTTGACAGCACCTGAATTCTGAATGCTGCTTCGTGACTCTTCTCTTTTGTTCTCTTCAGTTGATCTCTCTGTTGTTAATGTAATGATGGCCTTGTAAAAAGCCTCTGTTTTCTGGTACCAAGTACTGATAGGTGTCTAAGGCAACTAAGGCAATGTGTTAGCGCACACAGAGAACACCGGGCCTCTGCAGTCCAGAATAATGGCACGAGCTGGTGCCTTTCTTCTGGTCTGGTAACTGGATGTTAATTTGGCTGCATGTGTATAAAGTCTGACTCAAACTTTTTCGTTTTTAGAAATTGGATTATATCACTTACTTATCCACGTTTGACCAACTCTTCGATATTCCCAAGGAGAGAAAGAATGCTGAATATAAGAGGTGAGCCTTCTTGCCTACCTGCTTCGTTTATGACAGTTGATGAGAAGGAATTTACTTGTTAAGTATACAGCTGCTAAGAATATAGTTAACAGTCAAACTTAACTCATGTAAATTGGGTCACTGAGCTATAGTAACTCAGTCATGTGTCTGAGCCCTGAGAAAACATGCAGCGCAGCAAAAATGTGGAAAGCCACATTCTACTCTGTGGGAGGACCTTACTTTATCCTTGTAACTTCTGCATCTAGAAATCGTGTGTTGAAAACTGTCATAATCTTGATTACTTCCCTTTGGAGTACTAGAGGGTAATTACTTTCCAAAGATGTGGTTAGAGAAATATGTTAGAGGTTGATATTGAATTACCTGTGCTCGTGATTACTCTGCCAGGTACCTTGAAATGCTTCTTGAGTACCTACAGGATTACACAGATCGAGTGAAACCGTTACTGGACCAGAATGAACTTTTTGGGAAAATTCAGACTGAGTTTGAGAAGAAGTGGGAAAATGGAACGTTCCCTGGCTGGCCGGTGAGCAGTCGTTAAGCTCGTGTGAATGCTTCTGTATTTGTGATACATTTTCTGTGAATCGTTTGTGTAAAGTCATCACTGAGGTTAAGTCTAATAGCAAGGTGTGTAGTTGTGTATCACAAAGATGCAATTTAATACTAACTTGAATTTGAAAACCAACATAACCAGTTTGAAACTAATCTTTTTTTAAGGTTTGCTTATTTTTTATCTTTTCTATTGTTCTGTTGCTCAGTTTAGTGAGAGACTTTTTTCTCTGTGAAATGAACTGCTTTTCTTGAGGTTAGAATATTATATTGCATGAAGGGTTGCAGGATGTCCCACAGATCTTGCATATGGTTTTTCTTGGCAGAAAGAGACCAGCAGTGCGCTCACTCATGCTGGAGCCCACCTGGACCTCTCAGCATTTTCCTCTTGGGAGGTATGTTTTCAGTGCTCTGCACTTAGTGCTAAATTTTGAGCAGGTAGAAGCTTAGTCATTTTGTTTCTTTTCATAATTTTACTTGCTGTGCTTTCGTCTCTGGCTCTGTGCTCTCTGGATAAAACTTTAATTATGCTGATGACTTAATTTCTCCGATTAGGTGGATGTAACTTGAAAGATCTCGTTAGATTTGTCACGTGCTTCATTTTTCAGTAAGGAGTGGTGCACCCTTGACAGTCCTTTCTTGAATGCTGTTTGTTGTTTTTTTTTTTCTTTTTTAATGAGTTAGAATGGACATACATCCATATTGTATTTGTTTAATAGCTCCTCTGTTATTGTGATTTACTTTAATTGAACAGGAGTTGGCGTCCCTGGGACTGGACAGGTTAAAATCAGCTTTACTGGCCCTGGGACTAAAATGTGGCGGGTAAGGTGCAGTCTTTCTGTAGTTCCTTTTCAGTTTTTGAGGTCTTCCTGTCTTGCATTCCTTTATGGGATACTTATTTTGTTGTCTCTATTGTACAAGAATTACCGTAATGATGTTTGAAAGACAAAACATTGAGAACCAATCAGGGGATACTGCGATCTGCTGTTTTGAAAAGTGTCCTGTACTGAAGTCTCTTGTATAGAAGAATTTGGCTTGAGGAATGAAGACAAAGATGATAGGAAATCTCATCATCTCTTAAAAGCTAAATTTGGAATTTTGTTGCATGAATTCAGATAGTTCTCAGGAAATGTAAAAGTATGGTTTGGACTCGTCTCCTCCCTGCTTCTCCATAGGACTCTGGAAGAGCGTGCTCAGAGGCTTTTTAGCACTAAAGGCAAATCCCTAGAAGCACTTGATCCTTCCTTGTTTGCAAAGAATCCAAAGACAAAAGGCAGCAAAAGGTGAGTTCCTAAAGGTCATTCTCAGGTTGGTGGTGTTCTCTTCACTTGGATAAGAAGTATTCTATAGACATCACTCTTGTATAGTCATGACAGAGAGATTCTTGGAGTATTAGAAGCTTTTCATGTTGGACCAAATAGTCCTGAACCAAGTGGAAGATACCAGAGCTGAGTGTGTGCGTTTGTGTGCAGTTTAGTTTACATGAGCTGTTTGGTACTTGTTTCTGTTTTCTTGCTGTATACAAGTCAAATGTGTCTGTAGGAGTTCGGTGTACACATGATGTTTGCAGTTCTGGAATGGACTTCATGAAGTTTCTTTATCTATTTCCAGAGACACTGAAAGAAATAAAGATCTTGCATTCCTGGAAGCTCAGATTTATGAGTATGTAGAAGTTCTTGGGGTAAGGATTTTATTTTGTCTTTGAGTTTTTTATTTCAGAGCTGTCAAATAGTGACTGGAAGGTCATCCACATCTTTACCCAGTGCTTTCACAGACAGCATGCCCGGAAGAGTTATCTTCTTGCCCAGAGTCGTCATGTTTTAAAGTGCACGTTAGCAGATAGCTTAAGTAGAATATGATGGATTACATTTATATTTCCATTAGCTAATTATTGGGCAGGCTTTTGTGAACAGGCATATCTTGTGTCTATCCCAGACCCAGATACAGAGGCTACATGTTCCCTTGGGGAAGCCTGTCTGCTTTTCCCCCCACCCCTGCCTTCTAGGCACCACATCAGTGTAGATAATTTCTATTTTATGCCTAAGTCACAGGGAATTGCAAACCTTTACTTGTTCTGCCTTGATGCTTGCCTTAAGTCCTTGCGTCAGTTTGGGGCAATTGCTTTTAGCAGGGTGGCTGTTGCTGTTAGCTTGTTGTCTTGGAAGTGCTAATGGTAGTACAAGTTTTTCGTTCTTTGAAAGTAGGAAATGTTATACTAAAAACTTAAGTTGTTGGGCTAAGTAAAATGAGAGTTCTCTGTTTCATACTGGTCTTCCATTCCGCTCCCTCTGTACCTTGAAGAAGTGTTTCACACTGCAAGCGTTTGCCCTTATTTTGTTGCTGTCATGTTGTGTGAACAATTCCTTCTCTTTTCTCACACTCTAGGAACAGAGACACCTCACTCACGAGAATGTGCAGCGTAAGCAAGCACGGACAGGGGAAGAGAGGGAGGAGGAGGAGGAAGAGCAGATCAGTGAGAGTGAGAGTGAAGATGAAGAAAATGAAATCATTTATAATCCTAAAAATCTGCCTCTTGGTTGGGATGGCAAGGTAACTGAGATTGTCAGGTCTGGAAAAGTGGGAGGCGTCACTGACTCCACACTACTCTCCTGTTTGAACCTCTCTTGCCATTTGGCCTAATCTTTGTTTCTCTTCGCTTGTCAGCCAATCCCATACTGGTTATATAAATTACATGGTTTGAACATCAACTACAATTGTGAGATTTGTGGTAACTACACCTACCGAGGGCCCAAAGCTTTTCAGCGTCACTTTGCAGTAAGTAACGTTTTGCTACAAAAACATCAGCACTACATGCAGATAATCTTTATAATAAGTAACTAGTAAATCACTGGAGTGCCCGAGTGGCACTTCTTCCGCTTCTAAAATGTGGGTCTGGGCTGATGCTGCAGGGCCATGCGATTGGAACTATAAATTATGTAGGGCATACTACGATCTCTTCTGCCAATTTCTGTACAGTCCCTTCTTGTTTGAACACTAATTCCAGTATCCAGGTCTGATTGGTGCAGAGTGCCTGTTGACTGCCAGTGTATTGTTACTGTCTAAAATACAGAAAAAATATTTTTACAGAGGATTTTAGGACTGGCAGATTTGTATTTTGATAGTGTTTGTTTCACCCTGTCCAGACGTTAATATGTCTTTTTAGTCTTTGGCATTGCGGATGAGATGGCGTTCCCTCTCATACACTGACCTCTTGCCTCTTCTCCCCAGGAGTGGCGACATGCTCACGGAATGAGATGCCTGGGCATTCCCAACACTGCACATTTTGCCAATGTCACACAGATTGAGGATGCAGTCTCATGTAAGTAGCGATGGCAGAACAGGGAACATGTGGCGTAAGGACGCTTATATTAGCTCTCGCCAAAAATTTGTGTTACCCTATGACCAGAGACTAGTTTCGGGAAAAAGGATAAGAAACGTGGTGCATGTGGGATGATCCTTCCTTGGACCGTCCCTCCCAGCTCTTAAAAGGAGAGTGACTTTTTTTCTTTGGATACCTGCAGGAGTAGATGCTTGCTGGGATTGCCAGCGAAGCGTTCATTTGTTGCCAGCTGTTTTGTGTGTGTGATGCTTTGTGTGTGAAATCTCAGCCAAGTGCAATGGGCCACCATTTCTTTAGTCAGAGTGTGGCTACATCGTCCCATGTAACTCTTACTTAATTGATATTTGTCAACATCTTCATGGGGAAGCCAGAAAAACCTTCAGAAACGGTAGAGCCTATAGGCAGATTTTGAAAGCCTACAGTACTTAGGACTGACGGCGATTATAATTTAATGTGGCTGATCTGTGCTGATGTTTTGAAGAGGCTACCTCATGCAGAGGTTGTTTCTTGAATCTGCCCCACTTAGGTGAACAGGTATAGGTTATGGTTCCTGAAGGTAAATTAATTCTTGCCTAGAAGAAACCAAACAGGTAAAGCCTTAATTTCCCAAACAAGCTATTATTACCTTCGGAGCTGTATCTCTGAAGTAGTGGTTTTGGACCTTTGTCTTTTGTGTCCCGTCATGAATGATCACTTCAAAGCCTTGCTTGCTTTAGTTCCATGCCTTTCAGTAAACCGTACAGGGGAATGATAAATTTGTAACGGATATTAGATGCATTCCTGGACTGCTGAAGTGACAGTGTTTTACAAGGAAAAAAAGAAAAAAGCTCATGTGTATGTTTTACAAGATTAAAAACTAGTATCTCAAGGGAAACGGCATCAGGTCCTGTATGACTTTGTATTTACAGTGTGGGCAAAGCTGAAACAGCAGAAGGCTTCGGAGAGATGGCAGCCCGATACAGAGGTGAGATGTGTTAGAGGCATTTGGATGTCTCTAATCCCGTGTACATGGGAACCCCCCATCTACCTTGCATGAACTGTCTGGCTCTGTCAAAAGAATTTCTAAGAGTCCCCTGCATGCTGGAGAGAGAAGCAGGAACCTGCGCTGCTGGTTGCACAGCTCCTGTTAGTGGTGATGTATGAAAAGCGCTTCCTGGGCTGTACTGGAAGGCAGTTCTGATAGGACAGACCCAGCCCTTTGCGTAGGAATCTCTTAATGTGCTGCTTTACATACCAATGGCATCTTTGTTTTGTGAGAAGCAAAAGGAACTGTTGGGAGCGGTGTGTTCGCTGATACTAGTGCCTTTTCTTAAACTTCTGTCTCAAACCATTTTTCAGCAGTATGCAGGGCAACTGTGGGAAATATAGTCTGTAGTACAGCTTGTGATGATTCTGACTCTGAGTAAGCTCTTCTCATGGAGCTGCTGGTAGATCCACTGCATACCTTCCTGTAGAGAGGTTCTTGGCAGGATGGTCATGTTCAGTAGGTGCTGCTGGAGCTAAAACTCAAATGCTGTAGTACAGCCTGCGTCAGGCTGTGTCCAGGTGTCTCTAAACTGTTTGTTCCATTCTAGGAGGAATACGAGGATTCCAGTGGGAATGTGGTGAATAAAAAGACCTATGAAGACTTGAAACGTCAAGGGCTGCTGTAGCTTTTCCCCAGTGAAGGATTTCACATCTGAAAAGCAAGTGGAGAAGTGTCAGCAGCTCTGACTCTTCTTCAGTTTCTGGATTTTCTATGTGCATGAATATAGATTTCAAGGATACTTTATAGAATCACTTTCTAGTAAGCCCCTTGTGGAAAGCAGACTTGTGACGTTATTTTATATTAAAAAAAAAACCCTTGAAAAATAAACCGATTTTAATTTAGGAAGCGCTGAGAAACTTGTCTCCTTTCGTATGCTGGAAGGAAGAGATTTGATTACGGTGTTTTTAAAATGCTTTTTACACAGTTTAAATTGTCAGAAACAATTGCTTCTCTCCTATTCCCATTCTGATGGAAATTTGTATGATGAGGATTGACTTTCTGTAAAGCACACATGAACATTGCATGCTAATAAGCAATGGTCCGATGCTATATCTTGGTGTAAGCATATGGTTTTCTTTGGGCTCCTTTGTGAAAAAAATTTATTTGGCTTGCACTGCTGCTTTTACCTCAGGTCTGTCTCCCTGTGGAGCTTTGGCCACTGGGATTTTTTTCAGGGAATTAATAATTGAGCTTGATTTAGGTTGGGCCGTGTGGGCAGTTTGTGGTAATTTCTCCAGCACTGTTGTTGACTTGAAAGATGCGGTAGATTCTAGTGCAGATCCTTTCTTTGGTGACTCTTGAGCTGTGGTGCAGGAGGATTGAGACAGGAACACGATGCATTTAGATGTGACTGTTGTGACTTCAGGAGCATTCTCGGTGCTCCTCAGTGCCGTGCTCAGAGATGTCTGTACATGCTCCACGATATTCACGCTGCCACATGAATCGCAAGTCCAGTGAGGAGAAAAGAGGGATTGTGCGGAGGCCACAGGCATCGTACGTGGCAGTCCTTGTGCCCCCTCCAGCCCCTCGGGTGGGGTTTCATTTTGGCAGAGAGTTGGCTTGCGTGACATCTCTAGCCTCAAAAAAACCCTTTCTCTGTTGTCGCTGCGCAGGGCCGTTTGCATCTCCAGATGCGGTGGAGCAGCAGGGAGCAAGCACTTCCCCCGGGTGATGGTTTGCGCAGCCGGTGGTTGGCAGGGTGGGGCTGGTTGCTGGCACCAGGGTGCGAGCCTGTGCGGCAGGTACCGCAGCTGCTCTCGCTGCTCGGGGGCACTCCACCGCTGGCAGCGGCTACAGGCGTGCGCTGGGGCTTCGGGGAGCAGACGGACAGGTGAGTCAGTGCTGTGGGCTCTTTCCTTTCCCTGCTCTGGGGGAAAGCTGTTCTCCTCGGGATGAGGCTGTGTCCGGTGGGCGTTGGTTCCTGGCCTGCCCTGGAGCTGGGTTGGGCTGTGCTGGAGTGGCACCCTGCTCAGTAAGGTTGTCCAAACCTGGTCTGGGTGGTGGTTGCTCTGGTTTGGAAGGGGAGAGAGGTGCCAGCCTGCGTTGTCTTCTCTTTCACTCTGAATGAACAGCCTCAGTGGTCGCTACGCAAGCTTCAGCCGCTCCAGGTCCTTGGGGAATGCTGACTGGGCCTAGATCATAAGACAGGAGGGCAATGTTGTAGCTCTCCTTGGAGAACTTGGCCTTGGAGCCTGTTTGGAGTCACGTCTCCACTGTTTGCCTGGCTAACCAGGTAAAGATTTTGAATGGAAAGCAGAGATACTCCTACAACGGAGAGCTGGGTGTCAGGGGAAGCACCAAAGCGGGCAGAACTTCCCAAACCATGGGGGCGAGCGGCAGGGCAAGGGACTGGGCGGTGAGAAGCTGTGCAGACACCTCTTTGTAGTCAGGACTTGACAGCAGCGTGGAGGCACATGCACGGACGTAGCCAGGAGCTTTACAGCAGAAAACCTCTGTCCATTGAACCCGCTCCGTCATGAAGTCTAGCCACCGGTGGCAGAACCCTGTTCTCCCTGCCGTGAAGCAGCGGTGACTCCTGTGCCCACCCTCAGGAGCAAGCTGCTGCAGGGGCTTTGCCAGGCAGCTCTCGTGTCACGGCAGGCCTGCCTCTGGCCCCGCCTGGCCGGCCTGTATTGCTTTCCCAGAGGTGCTGCCTGGTTTCCTCGCTCAGTCTGGGCAGCGAGCTGCCCACAGCCTGAGGGCTGCGGTGCCCAGGCTGGGCAGGTGGGAAATTCTGTGTGAAAGGGGGGGCTGTGCCGCTGTCCTGGGCTGGGGGGCTGCGGTGTGGGCTGGCAGGGAGGGGAGACACACAGAGACGGACAGGTGGGAAGGATGTGACTGTTTATTGTGAGTTAACCAGGAATACTTGAGCGTTGGCAGTGCAACGGCTCTTTATGATCCAGAGCATTTGCACCTCTCGCTAGGGAAAGCTACTTTAGCTGTAAATGTTCCTGTTTATGTTCCACATGAGTTGTGTGCCAGAACTAATAGGCCTGTGTTCTGCTCTTTGCCAGCTCCTGAGGGCCTGTTGCATAGGCATGTCTGGAAACAGGCATTTTTCACACCAGACTTTCTTTCTCCATCCGCAGCAAGAACTGCTATGGAGGGTCTCTCTTGCTGCCCCGAGCTCTGAGGGCTGGTGGGCTTGGGTCCTCCCGTGACGGGTGCTGCTGCCAGTGGGTCACATCTTCATTTGCAACAGCATCAGCAAACAGCAGCATGGTGCCAACTGTCATCTGTAACTACCTCTGCCTTCATGCGCCTGGCAGCTGCCTGCAGCTCTGCGTATTGCCTGTGAGCACCGGTGGAGGGTTACCACACCAACGGGAGCACGTGGCTCCCCGGGGGGATCCTGCTCGCCAGCAGCCGTGCCGTGCCCCTGGGTCCCATCAGCGGCAGGCGGCTGCGGCAGCCTCGGTGGTTTTGGAGAGCCTCTCAGGAGGGAGCGACTGTGGACATCCTGGGGCTGAGCCTGCACCACTGAGCACCGCTCCTGCGAGCACGTGGCTGCGCACAGCACCGTGCCGCGGGGCTCGTACTGGAGGTAGAGTGCAGACCTGTACTGGGGTGTCTGCCCCTGCAGCTCCCTGCACCCTCCGGCAGCCGACTGCGGCGCTCAGCCGCAACGCAGGCAGGAGCCAGGCAAGCGCCCCGCAGGTGCCTTCTCTCCCCGAAGGTGCTTGCAGCCGGTGCCCCAGGGGTGCTCGGGGCCTCCTGCACGGCTCAGGCACAAACACCCCCGGGGAGAGCACGTGCTCCTGCTCAGCGGAGCGGCTGTGCCCTGCGCTGGGTGCGCTGCTGCTGGCACAAGAGCTGGAGCCAGAGATTGTGCTGGGCTGAGCTGCAGGGGAGAGGCAACTGCCCCTCGGGAGTGGGTACCCGGCACTGCTGGGGTGCGTGGCTGTGCTGGCCAGCACCGTGCTGGTGGCTCGGGGGGTTCAGTCTGGGGTAGGCAGCTCCCAGACCCCTCCTGCACTTGTTCAACCGCCTCCTGCTGCAGCTGTGGCTGAAGGGGCCTGACTGTTGCTCCCTAAAGTCCAGGCAAGCACCGTGACAAGGGTACGAGTTATCTGGTTATTTATATGTTAGATGATTTCTGGGTTGAGAGCCTGTTGAGATGACCTGGACTGCAGTTTTCAGAGGTGCTGTTGGTGGGTGTTGTAACTGCCAGGCACTTATTCCTGCCTGAAAAGCGTGTCCTGCTGCTGCAGGGACCAAAAACGGAGTGCTGAACAACCTGGATTTCCCTGGTGTCCCATGGTGTCCAGAATAAAGGCTGTAGAATTTCCTAGAAGAAAGGTTTCTTAAAAAAAAAAAAACAACTCAACAGGAAAAGTCTCTTTTAGGTAACTTGTCCTGATGTTGTTTCTGCCACCTCATCCCGAGCTGTGCGCCGGGCAGACGCAGGGAGCGTGTGCTGCAGTGACTGCGGCAGCGACCGCTGGACTGTCCCCTCCTGCTGCCCAGCTCTGACCATGCCTCTTCCTGCCAGGTCCCGGGTGAAGCTGCTGGTGGATGAAGATGGCCGGTGGCCGATGGCTCGTCCCCCCCATTCAAGGTTAATGGGGGCTCTGCTGTGGCACGGAGAGCGGCGTCCGTCCCGGCGTGTCCAGGACGTCCGTCCCTGCCCCAGCTGTCGGAGGCTGTGCCAGAGGCTCCCTGGGGCGAGGGATGGCCGCTGGTCGCCTGGGGCTCTGGGCAGGTGGGGGGGTCTTTCTGCAGCAGGGCTGGTCTCCTGCAGCCAGCATGGGTCCCTGACCTCAGGTGTGTCTGTGGGGCTCCCCGCGACCTCCCCGAGGGGAACTGGCCACCACCCTGCTCCAGGGAGGCTGGTGGGAGCTGGATTTGGTGTTTCGAGGGCGAGCTGCCCATGCTGCTGGGGAGGCTCTTTGGGTTGTGGGTAAAATGGGCGGCAGACGTGGTGGTCTCAGTTGTCCCCGCTCTGTTCCAGGCCTGCTGTTCTGCATCTTGGCTCTGAACCTCTGCACCCAGGACCCTCTTGCCACAGCAGGTGAGCTCTGCATGCCAAGGGAAACCTGGGGGTCCTGTGGGGAGCGGGGCAAAGGCAGTGTGGTGCAACGGGGACTTTGTCCCTGTCCCCTCCAGGCTGTATTCTGTAGAACGCAGCTGCGCTGAGGAACCTTTTCTCAAGGTTTTGACCCCAGAAAAGCCTGTTCTTCACATGCAGCGTGGCTGGAAGGGGGAGGGAAAAGCTGTTGTAACATCTGTCCATAGTGCTGCTGCGGTGGCCTGTTGTCTCTGACCTGCTTGTTGGGCTGCCCGGTCGCTGGTTGCAAACGGACCTTGTCTGGGACATCCTGTCACTGACTGCCATCCACATCCCAACCACAATGTGACTGATGCTTCCCGCAGATCCCTTTGGACCGTGCCGTGGCTCAGGAAGGGATGCAGGGCTTGCTGAGCGCGAGGTTGGTGTTTCCTTCACCAAAGGGGAACTTTGTGTCTTCCAGAGCACAAGACGGCCGCCAACGCCTCGGTGGCCGCCAACGCCTCGGTGGCCGCCAACGCCTCGGTGGCCGCCAACGCCTCGGTGGCCGCCAACGCCTCGGTGGCCGCCAACGCCTCGGTGGCCGCCAACGCCTCGGTGGCCGCCAACGCCTCGGTGGCCGCCAACGCCTCGGTGGCCGCCAACGCCTCGGTGGCCGCCAACGCCTCGGTGGCCGCCAACGCCTCGGTGGCCGCCAACGCCTCGGTGGCCGCCAACGCCTCGGTGGCCGCCAACGCCTCGGTGGCCGCCAACGCCTCTGTGAATGGTACAGAAGAAACACTGGTAAGGAAAGGAATGGAAAGAAGCTGTTGGCCGGGCTGTTACAGCCCCACAGACAGGGTCTCTAGCCCAACTGGTCTCTTGCGAGAGCCAGGACTCCCATGAGAGCATCTGCTGGGGTGGAAGGGGAGCACCTTGGGCATGGCGGGCGGATGCGCAGAGGCAGCCCCTCCAGAGAGCAAGGCCGTGGTTGGGGACAGCACCGCGGTGCTGTGCGAGGAGCCTTCGCTGCACGGTGACACCCTGGTGTGTTCTCCCTCCAGCTCACCTGCCAGAGCTTTCAGTGCTCTGGGGAGAGGTGTTACCAGGATGAAGCCCATGCCAACGAAACGGTGACCTGCCATAATGAGACTTACTGCAAGGTACGGAGCTTGCTGCGACGGAGGTGCAGGGGGGCTGTGATAGGGAAAGTCTGTTTTCCCTTTCTTTATATTGGGAATCCACAGTACTCTGTTAAGTCTGTGTCAATGTCCTGTTGCCCTTCTCTCTCCGTGGCACTCCGTCAGTTATTTTTGCTCCTTCATAACGGCATCTCGTCACACTCCTAGCATTTCTTTCCTTTGGCTCTGCTATTGCAGCTTTATCGTTTCTCCAGCACGAACTACACAGCCAGGTGCAGCAGCGCCTGTGGCACGGAGATGTGCAGGACCAACAGCAGCGTGAGCACGCAGCAGTGTGTCCTGGACTGCTGCAACTCCCCCCTCTGCCTGCAGCTCAATGCCAGCTCCTACGGTAACTGCCCACAGGGTCCTCAGCAGCGGTCTGAGGGTCTGAGGTTAATCCTGCTGCACAGGAGGGAGATGGGTGGGCAAAACCCATTGCAGAGGGCTGGCTGTGGCTGCATCGCTGCGTCCCCTCTGCCCTGGGGCTCGCTCTCTCCTTCAGAGCCAGGCGAGGGGACGGGGTGGCCCAGCAGCTCTGGCCGCAGCGTGAGCTGTGCTGGTGAATCTGTCCTGTGTGCGGCTGTGGTGGGCTCTGCGCGGGATGTGTGCTGGGCACAGCCTCACAGGGCTCCTCGTGTGTCTGCAGGTGACCTGCCACCCGCCACTGCGCCGCCTACGACCACCACCACCACCCCCCGAGCTCCCCCCCGAAACGTAGGTACCGGCCGGGGGGTTGCTCTGCCGGGGGCTGCGGCCGCTGGGATGGCTGAGCTCCCACCTGAGCGGGGGGCAGAGGGAAAGGTCCCTGCTGCACCTGCTTTACAGGGTCAAAAGCTGCCCCTGGAAGGGGAACAAATCCTTAATGAGCTTTGAAAGAAAAGAGTCTGTAACGAGCCATGTCAAACGGGCCTGCTCCCAAGCCCAGCACTTTCATCGGTTCAAACCGTTTGAACCAACTGCATGGTGAGCCTTGCTCGCAGCCGCGGGGAGGGCATGGGGACTGACGGGGCACTGCAGCATTTTTCCTGAGCGTGTGTGGAGGGGAAGGTGCTTATCTTTGCAGAGCCCTGTTAAGAGGAAGGAAAAGGAAGCTTGAAACTTGTTTGCTACGCTGGTGTTTCACTAAAGCTTCCTGCAGTTTCAGATGGGGCGCTGTTAGTCTTTTGTCTGTGTATCTAAAATGCCTGAGACAGCACTGGCCAAATACTGCAGAACAGAGGGGGGTTTGGAAAGGAGCCCTCAGGAAAGAAGGGCTGTCTGAAGTTCAGTTCTTGTCCTGGGAGTCCTGCTCTCCAGACTGATGAATATGCAGTGTCTCCTCTGGTCCTCTCTTGTAGGGGAAAGTGTGCGCAGCGTTCTCCTGTCATGGGGACGGATGTTTCAAAGGCAAGAAGACTGTTGCTAGATGCATTGTCGGGCATGACTTCTGTGAGGTATGGCCTTGGGGCTAAAGAGCAGGACAGCCCAGGAGCGGATGTGCCCAGGAGCCTGCATGGTTCCTGTAATGCGAATACTAAAGGCTTGGCCAGACCCCCAGGCTAATGTCTCTCTCCTCCTTCCAGATGAAGAAGATTGGCTTGAATTACACGGCGGGATGTAGCAAAGCCTGCAAGGCTGCCAAACCAGTCTGTGCCAGTGGGATGAAGGCTGCCTGTTACCAGGAATGCTGCTCAGCTACCCTGAAAGCTAGCTGTCTGAAACTGGATGGCAAAGTTCATGTCAATAGCGCTGGGCAGGTGACTCTGGCCCCGCTCTTGAAGCTCATGGCATGTGGGGTGGTCCTTCTCCTGAATTACAGGGTCTCCGCTTCCCTCTGGGGCTAAGCAACAGTCCGGGTGCTCCGCAGCCTGCCCTCCTGCAGCACACTCCTCTTGTGCCCCTTTCCTGGGTGGCTGTTTAGGCAGGAAAGCCCTTTCATTAGCACACTTAAGCAGCAGTAGTTTTTCCCCGTCTTTCCAGTAGCAGCTCCTGCAGCTGCCCTAAGGGCTGGGGCCCTTCTGGCCTGGCTGGCAGGGTACAGGTTACTGACTGGCTGGCTGAGCTGCTTGAAGCTGGTCCTGAAGCCCACACAAGGAAAACTTCTTTCCCCTGGGGGCTGCTCGTGTAGCATGGTGGCAGCACTCTTGCACAACGAGCAGAGGGCCGCCACCACTGCTCCTCTGGCTGGCCCTCGGTGTCTGCTCGTGGGCAGCTGCACTCGCTTGGAGTTCACTACGCTTGGCTTGGTAGCTGCCCTGCACAGGCCCCTGCTGCTGATCCCAAATCCCACCTCTCATCCCTAAGCTCCACTCTAAATCCTGCACCTTCCCGGGACTGGTGAGTCCTGGCTCCAGTTTGGTGTCTTACATTTCAGTGAATTTTAAATACTTGTAATCAAGACTCCCCCAGTGTATCCAGAGGAAAAGCACTTAATCTATGCTCTAAGGAAGCTACAAAGAGGTGTTCTTCCCTGCCCTGCCAAAAACCTGCAGGCCTGTGAGACTTGCAAGGGAGTTACTGTTCTGTGCTGCTGGGACTGCAGATGCTGGAATGAGTGACCTCAGGAGCAGGAGCAAGAGGGTGTTAAGCCTGCTTAAAAACCAGAAAATTCTGCCCTGACTGAAGGCACGGGGTCTGCTCTAGTTAATAATCTGCTTGCAGCACAGCCTTTCTGGGCACCCTCTCACTTGTTAGCTTAAAGCTGCTCTGGTATTGAAATATCTCGTCTGGGTAGGTAGTAACTCCATGTTTCATCTCCAATTCCTAGGCAGGAAAATGGGATTAATCTAAAAGTGTCTCACATTTTAGATGGTCCTGTTTCACATCTGTGATTCTCTACTGCTGAAGGTAGAGCAGAGACATGAGCATTAGCCTGTAACGTGAACCACCCCCCCGGCGCTCCCCCCAGCCTCTTACTGCATCACACGGAGCTGGCGCGTAGCTTGTTGGGCGGAATTCACCGGTGTCAACACGCTGCCGATCGATCGTGCAAACACACGCTCTGCTGTCCTCTGCCACCGTTGTCTCTTTAAAGAAAAGATTGCAAAAATATAAAAATCTGTGTGTCAGCCCCTGCTCAGCGCCGGGGGCGGTTTGAGCGTGGCCGAGCAGGACGCGACTCGTGGGAAGGGGAGGGAGAGCCGGGGTGTGCTGGTTTGAGGCGCAGCGCTGGCTGGCCCTCGGGAGCCTCGCGCTTTCGCTGGCAGAAAGGCTTTGCTCTGCCAGCCCTTACGGGGTGCTGCAGGCTGAGAAGCCGTGGTGCAGCGGATGTGGGGCTGGATGAAAAAGGCCTCACGGAAACGATAGCCTGCCCCTTCCACGTTGTGGGGCAGCCTCAAACAGGTTGCTGTTCTGGTGCATCGAAACCGCAGCACAGGGTTTGGGGCATGTTTTTAATTTCTTTCAGGCCACAATGTCAGCATATCCACAGCAAGTGAAAACAGGATGAAACCCAGGGTTTTTCTATCTCAAAAATACCACCCAGCGCCACGTTTCTTGTAAGAATAGAGGTTTAGCGTTTACAGCAGATATTTCAGACAGTTCTCCTTTCGTTTCCTCTTTGCAGTCTCTCATCCATTCTGCATGGCTGCTGGTGCGCAGAGGCAGCAGTGGAAGGGCAGACAGCAGAGTGGTTACTTTGACAGGGACCGCTCGGGTTTTTCCTATCTCTAGATCTTGGCTGTTGCTCCTACATCTGTTTAAAGAGCTGACTTAGGCCAAACGCTCCTATCTCTACTATGCAAAAGACTCTGGTGACATTTTCTAGTACCTGCTTACGCGCTCTGCATTTATTAATCTGCATAATAAACCGGCAGCTCAAAAGTTGGCTTAGGCCAGCCGGGTCTTCTTGAAATTCCCCCCAAAAAATAATTCACGGCTCTGAAAAAAGAGCGTCTCCTGATTTTACTGGGAAATCAAGCTTTCCACCTTCCTGCCAGCCCCAGAGCTTCCTCCTCTCCTCTCCCTCTCCCCCTTCCCCTCGGGAGGGCTCTGCAGGGCGCTCCCGGCCGCTGCCCACCACCCCCGCCGGTTTCGCCCCTTCCCAGCCGTTTGCATCCGGGAGCGCAGGATCCCGTCGGTTGTGAAACCACCCGCAGACCCGCTGCCGCGGCGGGGAGCGGCGCCGGGAGCTGCCGTGGGGCCGCGGGCGCCCTCCGCCCCGGGCCCGGTCCTTCCGCACCGCGCGGGGCGGCCGGCGGTTCCCGGGACGGCGCCGTTATTTCCGGGGCCCCGGCCTGCAGCACGGCGCTCCGTTAGCCCTGCGCTCCGGGACCGGCCGGTCCCGGAGCGCAGGGCTAACGGAGCGCCGTGCTGCAGGCCGGGGCCCGCGCCGGGAGGGCTGCGGGCGGCCAAGGAGCCGCCGCCGCCGCCGCGGGGAGGCCCGGCCGAGCGGGCGCGGGGCGGTGCCGGCGGCGGTAGCGGCCCCGCCCGGGGAGAGCGGAGGCGGGCGGTGGGGGGGGGTGGGCCGGGGGCCGGGCACGACACGTCGCGACAGCCGCGCTGAGCGGCCGGGCCGGGGGAGCCGCCGCCGCCGGGGGCCGGTGCCGGGGAGCGCGGCCCCGCCGGTGCGGAGGATGGACCAGTCGGTGGCCATCCAGGAGAGCCTGGCGGAGCGGGCGACGTGCCGGATCGTATCCTTTGCTTCGGCCGTGACTCGCGCAGACGCCTGCGGCGGAGGCCGGGCTGCCTCTCCGCCCCCCCCCCCCCCCCCCCCCCCGCCCGGTTCTGGCGGCGCCGCGGGGCGCCCGTCTCTCTCCGCTCTTCCTTGACCCTCAGCCGAAGGCGGTGCAGGGCGTCCTGGCTGCCGGGGAGAGCGTGGAGAGCCGGCTGCTGGGCCTCGTGGAGCGCTGCGGAGAGCACGCGTGGGTGCCGGAGGCCGCGTCCGCGGGACGGTGCAGCGGGCGGGAGGGCAGGGTGGTCCCGGTGGGCAGAACATAGGCGGAAAAGCCAGGAGCTCTGCGGGACTCGTACAGGCCTTGGAAACCGCTCCTTTCTATCCCAAAGACTTTCTACCGGGGTGGAGTCCAGCAGGGCAGTGATTTGAAGGCGTCGTGCCTTGGCATGTCGCCTGCTGTACGTATGGATGGTCAGCGAGAAAGGGCCAGGCCCCAGAGGCTTTGGTCCGGTGCGTTTTGCCAGTAACATAAATACATTCTTGTTTAAATGACGGGGTAAGCAGGCGGGTGGGCACACGGTCGAGAAGTTGCTTTGGGATTTGCGTGAGGCTGCGCTGGCAGGCGCTGCTGGATGGGACGGGGTCTGTCTGTACCTGCAGCGGTGCCAGAATCGAGGAGGCATTGCCTCCATTCCATGTCTGCTCCGTGCTTGCAGGATCTATGTATACACTCACCGGCGGATGGCCATCACAGCTGAGGATGTCTGCCTGGAGAAAGTTATCCCCATCACAGAAGGGTTTGCAGTGGAAGAAGGTACTAACGCACTTTGGTATTTTAGTGGCCACCTCCAAAGAAAGGGATGAAGGGGTTTGCCTCCATATTTTGTTGTTCTGCTTGCTGAGATTCGGGATCTATTCAGCCTTCACATTTTTTCTTCAATTTGTAGTCCCTGGTAACGCTTATGCAACACACAGCATAGCTGGAAGGGCCCTGCTAGATTAATTGCTCTGCAATCCAGAGCGCCCTGTGCCATGGCCTCCTACCCCGGCAGGTTTGTTCTGCCTGTCTCTGTTCGTACGAGGAGTATTTGGGGTTTGAGGAACTTGGGAAGCTCGCTAACCTCAAAGTATCCGCGCGGTCTGCAAACCTGTCGCTTAGCTTTGTAACTGAACCTTGTTTTGCTTTTACAGTTGTACTTGACAGTGACCTTCATGTCATCGGTGAGTCCTGTTGTTGCTTTAATGCCTGTGTTACAGGCGTTCCTGGGCCCTGCACCAGCTACGCTCAGTGAGGCGGGGGGGGCTCTTCTGATCCAGACTGTTGACTGGGGGGATCTTGTCTTGCTGCTGTTGGGGAACTCGGCGTGCTCCTTGCCATGATTCAGTTCACGCTGACGAGTATTGTCACCCCGGTTCAACCAAGGGAGCGATTTTTTCCAAATGCTTTTAAACTGCTACTGGAAGATTAATTATTGCACTGAATGAGCAGAATAAAAATTATTATGAATGCTGATTTTTATATTTTTAAATGGCATTCTTATGTAAAGCGTGGAAAAGGAACATGGTAAGAAGGTATGGGGAGACTTGTTGCTGAAGTCTGCAGGCACGCGTGCACCAGCTGCTGTAGAGTGGAGAAGCAGCTCGGTTTCTGAAGGCTCGTCAGCACTAACCACAAGAGCTCTTTTTCTCCCGATGTCTTTAGGCTCTGACGTGACTATCCAGATAAGTTCAGAAGATGATCGGCTCACGGTGCGGTTGCCTTTTGGTTCCCACACGCGCACGTTCCTTCAGGAGGTCAGCAGGTGCAGCGCAGGTACGAGCTCTGCCGTGTGCTGGACGTGGCCCGTGGGGGTGTCGGCAGTCTCGGCTGGCGTGTTGCATTTGCATGTTTCTTCTCCGCGTGGAAGAGCCGCGTCGGCCTCTCTGCTGCCGAAACTCGCGCCGAACTGTAACGGTTTGCAAGCGTGACGATTCTCCGTCATCAGACAGCTCAGCAGAGATGATCAGCGAGTACTGCGGCAAGCAGCCCGCTGCTTGTGCGGTCCAAAGGCCCCATGGAAATCCGTTTTGAGCCAGCGCTGTGAAAGACCAGGCAGAGTTCCTGGGGCGGCAGCTCGCGTCGCGTCCGCTCGCCCTGTCCTCCCCTCGTTCTTACGGCCTGCCCGGCGGGCGCAGCCTGCCGCCGTTTTCACGGGTGGCGGCCGGCGCTGCCTGCTCGGGGCACGGCCACGCGGGTCGCCCCCCTGCCCACGGTCGCGGCCATCCTGGCCCCGGCCCCCCGATTCGGTCGGAAGGGGCTGGCCGTCGTTCCCGCTGGGCGGCCCCGCGGAGCTCTGAGCGCCTGGGTCGAACCCCCGCGGGAGAGGCGCTCGTAGCTGCCGCCGCGGCTGCCTGCGGCCACGCCGGGGCGCCCGCGGGGCTGCGGCTCCCGGGGCCGGGGCGGGCGCTGGGGCCGGGGCGGGCCGGGGCGGGCCGGCCGGCGGCGCCGAGCTGCGGCGATGTCCGCGGGCGGGCGGCCCCGCCGAGGTGAGCGCGGGGACCCGCCGGCTCCCGCCGCGGGAGGGGACGGGACGGGACGGGACGGGACGGGACGGGGAGCGGGGCGGGCGGAGGAGCCGCCGCGGGCCCGGCTCGTCGCGGGCCGCAGCCCGGAGTCTGTCCGGGGGCCGCCCGACGCCCAGCGCTGGCCCCGGGCGCTCGGGCAAGGCCTGGCCGCCCTGCGAGGGGGGACGCCCGCGGCTCCGGGGAGGCGAGGCGGCCGGGGCCGGGGCCTGACCGCCCGCCCGGGGCTCCCGGCGCCTTGCAGCGCGGCCGGAGGGCGGGAGCCGGCGCGGGGCGGCCGGCGCGGCGGGTCCGTGGGCAGCCCGCAGGCACGGCTCCCCGCTGCCTCCGGCGTCCTCTCTGTGGGCCGGTAAGTCGCGGGCAGCGGGAGCAAAGCAGGTCGCGCAGGTACCACGGGAGCAGAGCTGCCTGCGCCGCCGGGGCTCTGTCGGCATCGCCCCGTCCAGATCCCGGCAGCCGCCAGGTATCCCGGGCGCTGCTGGCGAGGGTCGCCAGGGTCTCTGCGGCTTTGCTAGTCCGGTGCCGCTCCTCTGTGCGCTCTGCCTGCCGGCTCTCGGCTGCTGCTGGGCTCTGCCGCGCTCTCTTGGCGGGATGCCATCCTCTTCCTCTTGCGGGGCCGATGCTTGCTGCACATGCCTAATCCCCGCGGCTCCCGGTGCTCGTTGCCATTTCCCTCTTTGCAAAGTGCGCGGGTGAGAAGATTCAGAGAGCTAAAGCAGTTCCTGGAAGTCAGCGTGGGATTCAAAATCTGAATTATACCATTTCTAGTTTACCCGCCTTCGTTTAGGCTGGGCTCCTCTTAGTTCATGAAGGCACAGTTTGCTATTGCTGGCATTCCTTCTTTTCATTTCTATGTTTATCAGTAGTGTATTAAAAAAAAAAAAAAGAGAAGGGATGAACTTTGTAATTTGGGGAACAGCGCAGCAGGGGTTGAGCCAAGGTAGGGATCTGGGAACATCCCCTCAGATGTGGTGTTTTAACTTGTAGCTTGGAACTGACTGGGAGGGACTTGGGCATATCTGTGTGCTTAGGAGGAAAAACATGCTGAATGAAACACAACCCTGGCTCCTTTGTTGGTGTGTTTTTGTTGTATCTGGAGCACAGTAACACTCTTTGAGTGGTAAGCTGCTTGGGAAGTAGTTCTCCTATCAAATCATGCCTTTGAGCTTTGACGAAGTTGCCTTTTCAAGGCTTCATTGTGTTTTTCTTGAGTCAGAGGAGTCTAGGGATATCTTTTTTATTCCCCCCCCCCCCCCCCCCCCCCCCCCCCAATATTAGCAGGAGAAAATGCTCTCTGCCATCACTTGGGGTCTTTTGGAACACAAATTGATATAGAATGAGGTTTTGTCTGCTGTTTTCTAGGAATAGCTGTAACTCATTCTGTCCTTAAATGAACATGCATTCTGAGCTAGCAACTTTCATATGCAAATCAAAGCACATTTAAGTACTGTGTAAATGCTACCATTTGCTAGTAGAGTGATATTAGTTCATTATATCTTCTGTGTATTAAGGCTGGCTAATGAATGAGAGCATCTATAAAGGGATTTAAATGTGCTTTACCTTCTATGGTTTATGTTCACAATTTCGGTTAAAACCCCTACCTAAAATCCTGTCTGCGTGCATGCGTGTGCAGTCACAGTCACATCTGCAGTGTTGTTTCATTTGGAACCCTGAAAAGAACAAACTTACTTCCCTCCAGCCCGGAGTAGCGCAGTCCGCATGGACTGTTGCTTACACTTTCATTAAGTGAAGAGCAGACTCGCTAAGACTCGTATAACTAATGTCAAGGCTAATTTAATTCTCCCTTTTGAACACTAAGCATGGATCCTACTTTATCCAGAAGATATGATACATTTTCCTGCTGTAGAACAGTACTATAATGTCACTGCACATGTTTAATAAGAACATCTTTATTACTGCTTGAATCTCTTCTAACTGCAAATCCTGTCTGATTCAGGCCACGCACATTCTGCTGTTCTGTAATCTCTGCACATAGCTCTTTATTTCTGTGCCCAGTTCAATTATTGAACAAGGTCATTATCTTGCTAAAATATTCCACTTCAGATTGCTAACATATAGATCCCTCTGGCTAGAGCAATCTGTATCTAGATATAAATTTATCTAAAGGAAACAGCGCTTTTCCAGTGCTAATCTCTTTCTTACGAGAATCCTACCTAAAACTGATTTCCGCTAATGAGGTTAGAATGCAAAAGTGTGATATATGACTGTGATCTTTGGATCACGTAGCAGCTGTGTCAGCAGCACTGAGCAGGCACGCAGGTCTTGCCGGTCTGGCACTCAGGCCTTCTGCGTGCTGCCAAGCGGCATCGTCCCGTCTGGGTAATAAAGCCTGAGCTTCTGCTCCCTTCCTGTTACAAAAGTAACGCTTGTCAGTTAAAGTGAAAGCTCAAGTTGGTTCTTGTCACTGTCAGGATGCATTGCGTGGTCGTTATCGGGAGAACTCGCAGAGGCTCAAGCAGCGCTGGTTAAGTACTTGAAGCCTGTGGAGATGTGCGGCTCTGTCCCAGCATATCGAGACCACGCTGTGCAGTGCATCTCTGAACGGCGTACGCTCCCGTTCAATTCTGTGTGACTTTGGCTGTGTGATCTGTTGTGAGGTTTGGGTCACGTGCTCTTCTGCAACCAGCCTCTGATAAATCCTCTTACACAGTATTTATTCTCAGAGGGCTCTTGGGCAGAAGAGGTTTTCCAAGCTGAGAGTATGGCCACTTCTTGTCAGCTTGTTTATATTAGAAGTGCTTAGGTAAAGTACTGCAAGTTCTGTTTCTGGTTTGCGCTCTCATCCTGGAGAATGTACTATGACAGCAATAACATTTTAATTTTTCTGGATTGCGCTCACTGAAGGAGAAGCTCAGCTGAATGGCTAGAACCTTATAATCTTAAGAACAATTTCTATATCATCATTAGATTTGTGTGCTAAGTAGCATAATCTTGAGATTGCTGTTTGTGCATCTTAAACATGGAGACCCCCACGCAGAATCCTCTTTTTTAACTGTTATTTTACCACTTGTAGAAGCAGAATGTTGTAACTGAAAAAAAGTGCTGAAAGACTGGTCAAATTTTGCTAACATAGTGGGATGTGTCTAGTGTCACACTTGTATTTAGTTATATTTGCATGGCAGCAGCCCTGTTATTTTTTTAGGAATGTGCGGTTTGCATTGAGGCACTTGTTTCTGCTGAGCACAGTGGGTTCATGTGGTGACTCTGTACTGCACTGTCTCCAGAGGGGAAACACTTGCGCTTTGCTATGTATTTGCAGATAGGTAGAAACCCTTTAGATGGTAGTGTGGGGTTTTTGTTTCCCCCCCCCACCCCCCTTTTCTTCCTTTCTTTGGACTTCCTGTCTTGCTTCAGAAAGGAAAAACCTGTTATTAACATACATTTTTTGGATTCCCAGGATAAAGCCCTGGATTTTGTGCTGCTAAGTCCTGGTTTGGCTTAGCTGTAAGGGAGAGCCAACAGCAACCTGCTCCAGCAGCGGGCCGGCAGCATACAGCAGTTGTGCTGCTCTCCATGGCTGCACGGCATGCTAGTGTCAATTCTTCCTCTGAAGGGGAAGCTGCATCGTCACAGAACAGTTCTGTCAAAATAAGCTGAATCTATCAGATAACCGAAAGAGAGACTGCGGGGCACTTTGTTTCTCCACACAAATCTAAATTATATTCTGCTCACAAATTTTTGCCAGCATTTGCATAAGTGTGTTGATACATTAAAGAACTTTGTGTTTAATGTGAAACTTTTTGGTTTTTTTACCAGAAGTGGTTGGCTCTGAAGGCATCAAACAGAATGGAAAAAAGCTTGCAGTTAGTCAGAACCGGAGCCACGACAGCACCGATAAAAGTGCTCCCAGGTATGGCATCTCTCTTGCTTCTTGTGTACGTTTGGTGAAGCAGTTGAAGGGAGAGTTGTGCACGTCAGCTCTTTGTGGAAGGTCTAGTGAGGAGTAAAAGTGGTGGCAACGTTTCTTTGCCGGTTTAGCTATGCCTCCCCCTCACAGAGGATCTCTGTATAGTGACAGTAAATATATATAGCACCAAAGTTCTGGGCCCTTCTGGGTGATTGTGTATGGATGGAATGAACTGCGGTGGGCAAATTGTTGATGCTTTCATGTCTAGAGGAAGAAAAGGAAAGTGCAGAGAGCTTTCTGTCTGGGCTTTCTGGTTTTGAGCTGGCAACGGAATGGGGAAGTTGGTCTCTGGTGCCAGTGTGTGAGGTCTGTGCGCACGCCAGTGCTCGAGCAGTCTTGCGGCTGCATTATCTAGTTCCATCTGCCAGCGACCGTGTCGGTTGCAGTCCCCGGAGGTGGAGGGATCTAGAGCAGAATTCAGCAACTTTTTGAGAAGAGAATTTGCAGATTCTAGTTAGGAGATAAAAAAGTTCAGCATAAGCACGCTGTCAAAAGTTTAGTGGGAATTTCAGCACAGTCTCTCAGAGACAGTCCTGCTAGTCCCCTATTTGGGCATATTTTTGCTGTTTAGTGGGACAGGACCTGCTAGCGTTGTTTATTTTGAATTCAGAGAGCTTTGGCTTAGGGCCACCATGTCTCATAGATACACCCTTTAAATGTTACAGTTTCATTTTCCAGTTCCCAGGACTTTGTGGACCCTGCTGCATATCCTTCAAAGTCTGTCTGTATGCTGTCCTTGGCACTGGTGTGCAGGTTGTTGACCTTAACTTTATACCATCCACTTGCTTGTGGGAACTCCCAAGCTGTGGCATTATTACTGTTGCAAAAGGAGTTTGCAGAGCCATGAGATCCTAAATAAAACCACCTCTACCTCCACCCACCCTGTGCTGCCTCCTTCCTGGGCAGAGCTGGGTGTTTTCCACCAGAAGGCTTTTTAAACAAACACAGTTTCTCATTCTTCTGCTGAGGTCAGAAGGGCTGAGCAGAGGCAGCGGGAGATGAGATTTGCATCTCCTTGCTCCAGTAAGCAGGAAGGGTATACAGGTTTTGTATCAGCATCCAAGCGTGAGTAAGGCCTGCTCTGAATCAACAGGCTGCACCAGGTTAGTGAAAACTGTTTGTTATTTCAGTTAGTTAAACTGGTTTTATCTAGAGATCTGAACTGTTCTAAGAAATGCTTATTTCAGTCTTGTTTGCTTATCCCAAACATTGATTATCTGTCTTTAGTGAAACAGACAGATAAATGCGAATCAAGTCCTTGGTGGCAGAAATAAGCTGTTTAGGGTGTGTGTATATCCTGGATTTCATCATGAAGTTTTGCTTTCATTTGCAGGCAAAACAAACTCAAACCTGAAGTGACAACTGAAATGGTACGGTCCTCCAGCGTAATGGTTTCAAACAAGGCTTCAATCTTATCAGAACCAAAGTTTGGACTAAGAGATACTATTGTTAAATCTCAGCTTGTACAAATGGAGGATTCCTACACACACATCCAGAGCTTCAGGTAATGATCATGCCTGAGAAGAACTTATTTTTGCAGGGGGTAAGTTAGTTAGCGTAAGCTGTCAAAATAACTCATGTTCGTTATTTCACCTAGTATCCCTGCAAATAGGAAGTTTTGTAGAAAAGTATGATCCATACTTTCCAGAACAGCTTTCTTTCCTCGTTTAGGCATTAGCAGAGAAGAATTTCATTCGTGTCCCTGTCAAGGCTTGCCTCATGGTTCTTGTTGAGAAAATGGGCTTTTTGAAATGACTCTTTCCTGTGCTTATTTCAGACTGTGTCTGGAAATGCATCAATTCTGTGCACCTCTGGCCTTCTCTCTCACTGCTTCTGTTCACTACTTATGCATATAATTAGGACCAAAACTTTACTGTGGTTGAAATCCTTTTATGCATGTCATTCTAGGAATTTATCATTTCAAACTGCTACTGCACAGCTCTAGTCATCTTTTTTTTTATACTATACATAAAAATGTGTATCCTTCTGTAAAACATATCTGTAAAGATGCTATTGTAATTAAATCATTTTAGGGATTTAAACTTTGTCACATTTTCCTAATTCCCCCCCGGAAACATGTTACTCCTAAATAGTTATATGTACTATAGTAATAGTACATAATAGTTATAAGTACATGGGTTAATAATAGTGGTATTTCCATCAGCTCTGCAATTTGCAGCTCTGGGATTCAGTATATTTCTTTGCAGATTTTTTGTTGGGACATACAATGTGAACGGTCAGTCACCCAGAGAAAGCCTCCAGCCTTGGCTGAGATGTGATGCTGAGCCTCCAGACATTTACTGCGTGGGGTGAGTCTCTCTTCCTGGCCCGTCCTTCCAAACCTTGACTGTGGGTTGCTTGCTTGTGAATCTGTAGCATGGAGGTGTTCAGCTGAGGCACCACAGCTGAGGAATGTTTGCATTGCCTTACTCCATTGCACAGCTTTAGAGTGTGTGTTTGCATAGCCTGAAAGGGCTGTTATTCTGGTAGTGCTTGGACTCTCTGGCACTGCAGTGTTACAAAATCTTTAATGCCATTCCATTTAATACTAATAGTAATTTAGCTTTACATTTAACGTACCTCTAAAATCAGCATAACTGGATTTGAGTTTTCAGTTATAAATTTAGTGAGTATAAATTGATTTAGTTCTTTCCCAGAGGAAAGGGCTGGAGAGTTATAAACAAGTGCATGCATCCATGGGTTCCTTCCTCTAACACAGTTTCCAGGAGCTTGATCTGAGTAAAGAAGCCTTCTTTTTCAATGACACACCGAAGGAAGAAGAATGGTTTAAAGCTGTAACTGATAGTCTTCACCCAGATGCCAAATATGCAAAGGTAAATGTGACTTTTGGGGAGGTTTGACTGTGGAATCATTTTCCACTTGGGCCTCTTTTCCCTTTGCTTTTTCTTGTTCTCAATTGCTGTGTCTTCCAGAGGCTCATTGCCTGCAGGCTTTTGCTCAGTCAGAAGTGCTCTGAAGGCGAAGTAGGTAGTGTTGCTGTGCAGGGTGCCGAGGCAGGGGGCAGGACAGGAGACCAGAGCTAGGCATCCACGCATAAAGGAAGCTCCTGCTGTCTTGGGCGAAGAGAATAGGAAGTAGCTTAGCTGCTTCCGTGTCTGTCTCCGCAATGCATGGTGGAATGAGTTGAGAAGGTGTCTTGGTAGGAATACTGCTTATGTTTTGGCTCCTGCTCCTTAGGTCTGCTTTGTCTCTTGTCACTGTTGTTGAAGGAAGGCTCCTTCCATGGGCTGTGCCTGTGCTGTAGGTTTTGCTTTGGGCTTCAACTTCATTTACTGGGGCGTTGGTCCCTGGCTCCTTCCTGTGCTGTGCTGCTGGAGTGCCTGTGTCCTGTGAGCCCAGCTGGTCTGTCGGATGAGCCTGGAGCGCTCTTTTTCTTCATCTGTATTTTGGTGACCCGGGTTCTGGGCTGGGGGGCAATGTGCCTTCTCTCATCAAACCTCTCCCATTCTAGAATTTAATGGAACAGGATCTGTTTTTCAGGTGAAACTTGTGCGGCTCGTGGGAATCATGCTTCTGTTGTATGTGAAAGCAGACCTTGCTTTGAACATCTCCGAGGTGGAAATTGAGACTGTGGGAACTGGAATCATGGGGAGGATGGTAAGAATGGCAACTGTGCATGAGAAGGGGTGAGATTTAGAAGAGCCCTGGAGAGCCCCTTTCCTTAGATGTAGTGGTCATTCTTCCAGCTAAGGGATGCAGCTGCCTTTAGAAGCGCATAGTCCTGTCCCTGTGCCAGCTCCGGGCGTTGCTAGCGGGAATTGCCACATGCTGACAAAGGCTCAAAGACCTTGAGGGAGAATCTTCTCCGAAGGCTTTTTTTTCTGATTGCACGTGCTGGGCTGTGTGGGGCCTTGCTCTCACGTGATTTTGATGCTAGCTGTGAGTTTGCCCAAAGCAAATAACACAAGGAAACATGAGTAGAAGAAACATGTCTATCCAGGTTAGTTTTCCTGAGGAGGACTTCCTGGCCTCTTGCCATTCCACACTATTGGAATGAAGTCTGTGCCCTTTGAATGTAGTTTCTGTGAACATTGCAGCTATAACTTGTCAAAGGTATTTTTGACCAGCTAAGCCATGTGCTTCCTCCTCCATTTACAATTTTTTTATGGTTTGTGTTGAAAGATCCAGTTTGTTGCTAAATAGGTTTCGGGACTTGCTGAAGTAACTGACCAGCTCTCTTACTGATTTTAATTTCCTTTTGTACTGGCCAATTCCTGAATTACAAACTGAGTTCCATGTGCTTGCTTGCCGTGTTCTGTTGCTGTGTGCAACCCTCACATGAGTTACTGACTTGAATTCATGAAGTAGTTATCACTAATTGGCGTTTTCAGACTTTTCCGTCCTCTGGAATTAAATGGTCTGCCTCAATGTCTTCTGGCTTGTCCACTGCTAGTAACTCATTTGTGGATTCATCTGTTCTGTAGAAGCTTCTGACCAACGTCTTTGTCTTTATCTTTCAGGGTAACAAAGGTGGTGTTGCCATAAGGTTTAAATTCCATAACACTAGCGTGTGCATTGTGAATTCTCACCTTGCAGCTCACACGGACGAGTATGAGCGGAGGAACCAGGACTTCAAAGATATCTGCTCTCGGATGCAATTCTGCCAGTCGGATCCAAATTTGCCCCCTCTCACTATTGGCAAACACGAGTATGCTTCCCATCTGACCGTGTGAATCACTGCATGTGGCAAGGAAGAACCTTACGAACGTACTGGGGTGTGAGGTTCTCTCAGCAGGGGTGTGAGAAGGGGTGCCCAGTGATCTAATTGTCAGCCTGGAAGGGCCAGAAATGCTTTACTGTAACCCTGGTTTTGAGAGTGGTCACCTGTACAGTTCTGACAAGTCACTTGCCTTCTTATGCTCTTCCAGGCCTTGGTTTATTTTCAAGCATGAAGTGGGAATGGGGCAATAATATGCATCGGCTTCCCCAATGGGTTGTGGGATTTAGTCAGTGTGGAATATTAAAAGCACCAGTTATTAAGAGGTAGTGACAAACTTGCAGAACAGGAATTAAAACCAGCAAAGGTAGAAAATGTAGCCTCTCTTTCAAGTTTTCATTCTTACTTGTTCTCTCTGATGGAGAAGCAGACACAGCATCCACCTGATCATGTTGAGGTTAGAAGAGCTCACGCTTGTGTTAGATGGTTTAAGGCACTGCTGCGGAGCTGTGCTTCCAGCTCGTGGCCAGCTTGCGTTTTGGACATCTGTAGGCCTCTGTGCAGACTTCTGGTGTACATTCTCTTTCAGTGTGATCTTATGGTTGGGTGACCTCAACTATCGGCTGGAGGAACTGGATGTGGCAAAAGTGAAGCAGCTTGTAGATGAGAAAGCATTTCTAGAGCTTTGCCAATATGACCAGGTACTGATGTCTCGCCTACCTGCACGTGGTGCTGAGGGTGCCAGTCAGTAACTGCACACGTACTCCTTAGCCTTCTCTGCTGAACATCTCCCTTTTAGCTCATATGGGAATTGTGCTTGAGCTTATTTAAAATCAAATTTTTCGTCTCTTTTTCTTTTATAGCTAAAGAGGCAAATGAATGCAAATGCAGTCTTTGAAGGCTTTACAGAGGGAGAGATTTCTTTCCAGCCAACATACAAATATGATGCTGGCTGTGATGACTGGGACACAAGGTATGGCGATTGCCTTGTATGTGATGCTACCAATGGCTAATGTTATCATTGAAGGAAGTAAAAACAAAGCTAAAAAGAATTGCAGATCTAATGGCTATAAATAGGAACAGTTCTGAGATTATTGCTGTTCCTCTCCCTTGGCTCCAAAATCCATCTCCAGTTTACATCTATTTATGTTGCTTTTCTTCCACTGCTATTTGTCAGATATTCCTAATCTTTTTCCCAGGAAGAATCCATTGGGTTTCCTCTTACTTAGAGGTGTACAAAATTAAGGAATCATTTTAGTTAGTTTCATTCTTTTTGTTTGGTTTGGTTTGTTTTTTTTCCCCAAGCAAAATCTTTAGGACCTTTTATTTGCTGATATCTGCTATACCTACTCAGGTCAGACCAGCTTGGGTTTGAAATGGTGCATTTGTGCTGTCTGTAGCTGAGTGCATTCTCCAAGACCATGAGAACCATCATTCCTGTAATGCACTACACAGAGTGGCTGACCTGTTCTTGATATACCGGGAACATTGGCTTCAAGTGTGGGAATGAAATCTGTGCAGCAGTCAGTGGGGGGAAAAAAAAAAAAAGTGAACTTTAAATGTAGAGCCTGAGTTCTTATTTGTCATGGTTCTTATGGTCAAAAGTATCTCTGAGTATTGCTTTGTATGTTAATTGTATCAAAAGAACAAAACAAATAATTGCATCTTTGAAGAAGTAGAAAGTAAAGCATGATCTAGAGATACCTAATAGTAGACAATCAAACTTTTTATGACTACTCAAAGAAACTGTGGAAAGTACAGCTTTGATAGAGAACTAGCTCCAGGCCATGTCAGGAAAACACCGAGTCTCTGGGGGAGCAGTATTCTGCCTTGCATTGTTACTCCACCTGAACTGTGCCTGTAAACTGTAATTTTTACCTCTGTTTTAGTGAGAAGTGTCGTGTTCCAGCGTGGTGTGATCGGATACTCTGGAAAGGGCAGAACGTTGCTCAGCTGAGCTATCGCAGCCATATGGCGCTGAAGATCAGTGATCATAAGCCAGTTAGCTCTGTGTTTGTTATTGGGGTAAGTACGTCAGTGCTGAAGGAAATAATTCTGCTGACCTCGTCTTCTGTGTGGAGAGAGGGGGAAGGAGAAGGGGGGTTCTCCTGCTGATTTCCCTCTCCTCCTGCTTTTATGGCATCCACGGAGAACAATGGCTTAAAAGGTGGACTAGATAAGATACTGAGATAGGATTGTTGTTCATAGTAAGCTAGGGTTGTGTTAAGTGATACTTCAGTTAAGCAGAATAATGCATGAATATCTGTACGTGTTTCTTCAGAAGTGTTCTTTTGCCTCTTATTTTCCTAGTAATTTTCACAGAAACTTGCAGTGCAGGAATGCCACATCATTGACAACACAGTAGTGTGTTGTCAAATTTTAATTTTTTTTTTTTTAGGAAAAAAAAAGAGCTGATCTAGTACTGACTGGGTGACTCTCTTGTTAGTTATGGCAAGGTCCTTTACTGTTGGATCCTGAGGAGATCTTGGAGCATTAGTGCTTCACGTGGCTCTCTTCATTACATGTGTTGTATATGCTAGTGTGCTGCTAAAATCAAATCACTTCATACGTTTCCAGCTGTGTTACAGCTCTCCTGCAGAGGCACAGTAAATGCCAGTTGGTGCAGTGTGTGTCCTTTTCAGGTGAAGGTTGTGAATGAGGAGCTCTATCGAAAAGCCTTTGAGGAAATAGTGCGCTCCCTGGATAAGCTGGAGAATGCCAACATTCCCTCGGTGACCCTCTCCCAGAGAGAGGTAGGGTATGTTCATGTGCTGTGGCTCGCTGGAGACACTGAGCGACCCTAGACCCCAGAAGTGTATTCCGGCAGTAGCAGTACATTAGGTGGATTCTAGGCCCTGGGGTCTGGTTCCAAAGAAGTAGAATATTTTGACTTCAAGCTGTTCTTTGTTTACAAGCCCTAGAAATATTTGTTTCTGTTTAGATGCAGGTAAATTCCATTCACAGTACCAGGCTGAAACGTAGGGCGTATTACTCCCTGAGGTGGGGGGAGAGAGAGTAAAAGGGTAGTTTGTGGCCCTTGCTCTGACTTGTTTGAAACATAAAATGTAAAATCTGAAGGATTTGGAGAAGGTCACAAAACCGGCATTTGCTTTGTGTGTTGGGGCCTAAAAAAGATAAGCAAATGAGACATTTGAGGCTACAGCTATCTTGTTCTCAAGTTTCACTGAGGTTATTTGAGGGGAGCATGTTTTAAAGGGCCCACTGATGCAAACGACTAGCATACAGAGTAAGCAAATGTAATCCTATGCAGTCCTGGAAGAGATGGGGTACGGGAGCAAGAGGGTTAATCTGGGTATCTTGCTGCTTAATGATTAAACTTCAGGACAGGAATTGCTGCTGGTGCTTGGCAAGGTGGAAGTGGCTGATGATGTTGACTGACATTTGTTTCTAGTTCCATTTTGAGGATGTTAAATACATGCAGCTGCAGGTAGAGAAGTTTACAATCCGCAATGGACAAGTGCCCTGCCAGTTCGAATTTATCAGCAAACCAGATGAGGAAACCTACTGCAAGGAGTGGCTGATTGCTAATCCCAGTAAGGGCTTTCTGCTATCAGGTGAGCTTCTCGTTGTTCATCTCATGTTAATGAGCTAATATTGTCACCTTCTGGCTTAGTTCTCTCTGCTATTTTGAGAATGTTATGCCTATTTGCAGGCTTATTGGTTTAATACCTTTTTTAACTGAGTACAGGTTTTTTTATCATCTTCTGGCAGATGCTGAGATCACAATTGAATTGGAGGTTTTTGTTAATAAATCAACAGCTACACACTTAAACTCTGGAGAGGAAAAACTTGAAGATATCTTGGTCTTGCATCTTAACAGGGGGAAGGACTATTTTCTATCTGTAACAGGCAACTACTTGCCAAGTTGCTTTGGGTCTCCCATTCATACGCTGTGTTACATGAGGGAACCGATCCAGGACATGTCGACAGAATCCATTCGGAAACTTGTGAGTTAAAGACAAGATTCCCTTCTGAACCCACGAGAACCATTAAAACTAGATGTTAACTCCTGTTTATTGCTAAAGAGCCTTCTTCCACTTCCCTGGTCCATAGTCTGAGAATGCTGATACAGCTTGTGCTCTCCAGTGCACCATCTTCACACCTTGCATTAGTTCTTCACGTGGATGAACCAACCCATTTCATATAGAGAGCACTGAAAGTAAGATCCCATTTGCTCTGCGTGCACATTTAAAAAAGGTGTGCAACTTCCAAATGTAGACCTTTTCCCTGGAGCCTTTGGCTTTTTCCACATTGAATGGAGATGTGTGTGTATATGTGAGCCATGATGAGACGTTTCCATAGAGCTGAGTGTTCATGAAGCGTGTTTGAGAGCAGCTTGTTTCTTCTGTCTGGACTTTTGATATAAATGTGCCTGTTGTACTAGTGTTGTGTGAAGACTGGTGAGTGAAGCTGCACAGTTTCGTAACAAGTCTTAATTCTCAGGTGTAAGCTTTGTGAAGCATTTTTGCAGAACTGAATGAGAACTTGGCTAGCTGCCTTTTTTCCCCTCCCCGCCTCCTCCCTCTCTCAGACCCTGATGCCACTAGAAATGAGTGATGATGCTGTTCAAGCTGAAAAGCCTATGGACATTCCAAAAGAGCTGTGGATGATGGTGGATCACTTGTACCGCAACGCTTCCCAGCAGGTTGGCAGTGTTTGTACTGGAAACACAAAATAATTTGTTTGCGTTAGGCTTAGTTTTGAAGAAGATACTGGTAATAGCAATCGTTGCTAACTGTGGATGTTCGGCCAATGGTAAAGAGAGATAAAGGACATCTGTGATAAGTGATCCTGGTGCCCCGGGTTGCACTGTTTCATGATAGTGACCTTGTCTGTGTGTGGCATGCACCAGCAGCTGTCCTTCTGCATTGCGTTCTCCTGCAGTGCCGCAGCCTTACTAGAGCTGCTTATGGTGAGGTTTGTGCTGATAACTACCAATTTGGAGAGATTTTTCCAGCCAGATTATAATGACATTGCTCTGTTTACCCAAATAACTTTTATTTTCCTTGAGACTGTCTAATGGTCTTTGCAGGAGGACCTGTTTCAGCAACCAGGCCTCAGATCCGAATTTGAGCAAATCCGAGATTGTTTGGACAAAGGAATGCATGATTCCCTCCGTATCCTTTTAGACTGATGTCCAGTAAGGCTCACTATGCCTTAGTGATCAAAGCTGAAAAAGATTTTATGTCTTCTATGCTCCACCATGGTTTTTAAATCGCTGTCTCTCATCTCGGGGTAACTGAGATCTGCAGTTCCTCGTTACTCCTTGTAATCAGTACGAATGCCTCCGCTAAGTCCTTGCCATGTTGATGAATGATTGTTGATGAATTACGTAAGTGTCCGACTGCCAGCGGAAACAGCTTGCTATGTGGAGTCAAGTGCTTTAATTCAAAGCTGTGAACAATAGGAGGAGTTCTTGGAGACCTAAGCAAATATTAATGTTTCAGCAGAAATACAACCAAAATAGATTGCGCTGTGCTTGCCTCTTCCTTAACTGTCTTTGGATCAGTTGGCAGCAACCACTCGGTAGCAGAAGCCCTGCTGCTCTTCCTGGAAAGCCTGCCGGAGCCTGTCATCTGCTACAGGTTCTACAGCAGCTGTTTGGAGAGTGCCAGCAACTACCCGCTGAGCAGCCAGGTATCGCCGGCTTCGCTGTGAGACTGTTTCTGTAATTCTGGAGGGAGGGGAGGCAGACTGTTTTATGCCAGACCAGGAACAGGTTTTTGCTCTCAGAAACTTAAAATCACCTGATAATAGAAAGGATCTAGAACTGGTGCTTCTTGGTTATTAAGAGCTTGTTAGTATTTGCAGACGGGGTGATGTAGATAAAGCTGCTAAGCCATTGCCATGTCTTCAATATAAATGTTGGTGTTTTTTTTTTCCCCTCCTCAGATTATCTCTAACCTGCCAGGGTGCCATAAAAATGTATTTGAATATCTAATGGCATTTCTGCGAGAACTAATGAAAAATTCAGGGAAAAACCATTTGGATGTGAATATTCTTGGTAAGGCGAGCAAAATAACCATTCTGTTCAGAGGGGCTTTGCAGTCTGTGTAACAAAACACATTTCTCCAAAGTGAGTGCAGTCGTGGCCTCTGCTGTTTTGGATTTAACGATGAGCAAAGAGCCCATAGAAACAGTCATTGCAGTAGCCTGGAAAAAGTTGCAAAGTGGCTCAGAGATGCACGGGTCATCCGCTTTATCTTACCCCATTCTGAAGCCAGGCACTCTCTCACCTTGACTAACTGGGGCTGGTGGAATTACCCTTGACATCCTGCTGCTGACGGGCTCTTATTGTGTCTCTGTGTGGCTTTTTTTTTTTTTTTTAATGCAGCTAGTATATTTGGTGGCTTGTTACTTCGACCTCCTCCTGGACATCCTACACCTGATATAACTGAAAAGAGGAAAGCTCAGCAATTTATCCATCAGTTCCTCTTGAGAGAAGACAATTTACCATGAATTTCAGATGCAGCTAATCTGATTTTTAGATATCAAACTACTGTAAAAATATTTTTTTGTACAGTATACTGGCTTTTTTTTTGATATCATAGTATTTTATACAAGTTATTACTTTTGAAGGCACAGATGAGGCAGTTTGAATCAGGTGTCACTGTTTAAGCTGTAAAGTGTATCAAATTTTTAAATAAGCTGTATGTAGACAAGTGAAAATATAAAAGCTGGTATTTACACTGTATTTTATTTAACTTGTATTAAAACTTAGGATTTTTAGTCCTTGTTATTTAAATAAAAAGATCTTGGTGCATTTTTCCAGTCTATCTGCCCATTTTGAATGTTGGCTGCTTGAGGCTCTTAGTTTGTTGACAGTGATTTAAGTCACGTTGTGAAAGGCCTGGCGCAGCCCCCTTCCATGGTTTAATACCATGTCTTGGGTAGCAATACGGAGGCGTTACACGAATCATTCTGTGGTCTTCCACTCCCCACCCATGTAACTCTGTAAGACCATGTAGCAACGTGGACTGGTGACCCAATGGAGGTAAGGGACCGGTCTGCAAGAAAATGGGTTATTTAAAAAACCTGCGGTGGCTGGCGCGTACGGTGGTGCGTGTGGTGCTGCAGATGGTAAGGGCACGGGGGGAGATGCGGGTGCTGCCCTGAGGAACAGGGCCTCCACCCCAGAGGAGCCCCAGGCTTTGAAAATACTGAATAACGCGTGGCGGTGTTCGCTGTCGCTGGGCGCCCGCAGCTGGTGGCGGCTGCTGCCTGACCCGTCCTGCGGGGATCCCGAGACTCATTTTTGAAAATGCTGAGGTAAAAATGGAGCATCGAGGAAAACTTCTCTTAGCTTTGTGTGCTCTACGTCGAACTTGTGCCAGTCATGGAAGAAATGGCTGTTTTTTCTATCGTGTAACTGTATTTCGATGCTACAAATCTATTTTAACACTGGCCGTGGTGGGCGTGCGGTATCTCCTCCGCCGCAGCGGCTGCCAGGCTGGGCCACGGCCTTCGCGGCCCGTCCCCGACCCGGGGCCTGTTGCTCTGGCACCGCCGCCCCCGTTTACTTTCCCTTCCGCTGCCGGTAACGCTCCTTTCCCTGCTGGGGAGGCCGGCTTCACTTCGTGTCGGCACCGCAGCAGCGGAGGAACCGCTCGCGGCGGGCGGGGGCGCGAAGCTCTGCCCCGGCTCCGGTAGGCCGCCGCTCCAGGCCGCCGCCGAGTGCGCAGGCGCGGCCCCGCGCCCGCCTCACCGCCCCTTCCCGTGAGGCCCCGCGGTGGGCGCGGCGCTCCCGTCGGGCCGTGCGCGGCCGGAAGCGGAAGTGAGTGTGCTGGTAATCATGGTGCCGCTGGGGCGGGGAAGGAGGTGCCGCCGCTGCCGGGAGCTCGGTGAGCGCGGCGGGGCCGGCTGGAGGGCGGCGGGGCTGCGTCTCGGCGCCCGGGCCGGGGGGGGCGGTGGTGCGGACCCCACGCAGGCCCTGGTAGCGGCTCTCCGCGGGGCGGGGCGGCGCGGCAGTATGGGGCCGGGCCCGGCGAGGGTAGCGCCGCGCTCAGGGAGGGGACGCCTTCCCCGGCCCGCGGGGCGGGGACCGCGGCGCAGGGCCCGGCACCTCCGCCACCTCCACCGCCGCCCGCCCGGAGGCCGGGTGGGCGGCCGGGGCCGCGGGGCACCTGCCCGGCCGCGCGGCGCTGTGCCTGCGAGCGGAGCGGGGGCCCGGCCCGGCCTGAGGCCGGGGCAGAGCCGCCTGACCCCCCCCCCCGCCGCCCGTCCTTCTGTTGCAGATGAGTCGTTACGGTCTAACTTCACGATATCGCACTGAGAGGCGGTGAGCCATGGGGGAGAACAGTCCTGAAGGCAACGTTATCTACTATGAAGTGGAGGAAGACGATTTAACCCAAGATGACAATATGATGAGGTTTGCTGATAAAAACGGGCTGGTTTCTTCATCGTCTGGGACGGTCTATGACAGGACAACTGTTCTAATAGAGCAGGACCACAGTGTATTGGAAGATGATGAAGATGAAGGACAGTGTGGTGATCACTTGCCTTTTTTACCAGAAGGTCATGAAGAAGGATTTCACTTAATAGCAGATCATGAAGGAATGTCCCAGGGTTATGTGCAACATATTATTTCTCCAGATCAGATTCATCTAACAATAAATCCTGGTTCAACTCCTATGCCAAGAAATATCGAAGGAGCAACACTCACTTTGCAGTCTGAATGCCCAGAAACTAAGCTTAAAGAAGTAAGTAGCTAAATGTGATTCTGAATCTTATGCGTGTTGCAAGTGCTTTTCACCTGCTGACCTTAAATGCTTTGAAAATGTGTTTCTCTAAAGCTTTTTGCCCGGAGGCAGACAGAAGTTTCCCTTGTTCTTAAAGGTTACTATATAGTGGAGTGAATTACACTCCGTTAAATCTGCTGTTACTTTTAGCGATAGTAATGCTTTGTGCTGATAGGCATAACTGTTTCCCACAGTCGCTTAGTGGGTCAGCAGCAAAAGCTGCGAGTGTCATCAGTTTTCACTCTAATATCCTGCTGCTTTCTTGTGAAGCAGCCAGGAAGCGCTTTTTGACATGCGGTAACACGCTAGGTAGCAGGAGAATACGGTACTGAAAATGCGTTTGTATTAGTAGCGTATGCGATTTTGGTGGTCTCTTATTTTTCTTTTGGTTGGGTAATTATTTCCTGAGTTCAGAGATAACTAAAAAGAACATGAACTCTGTTATTCTGTGGTTAACTACATTCCTGAGAAAAGCGCATCCAAGTTCCAGGTTAAATTCCAGACTGTTGGCGGTAGCTAAAGTATGAAACTTAAGGTGCCAAACTTAGAATTACTTGTAGTTTTATCGTGTGACTCACAGGGAAAGTGTGAGAAGAAAATAAGGAAAGCTTTAAACTACCATCTGTTGTATTTTGAAAGCTTAAGTCAGCTTACATATTTAAAATGGCGATTACTTTTAATTCTGTTTCCCTAATGAATTCTATCTGCATGCAAAGTGGTGAGGGCTTGTACAGACTGACTTGGGATTCTTGCTTTTTAGGCATAAAAGCAATGCAAAGTTGACTGAAATACCAACACAGTGACAACTTTGTGCTCCTTTTTTGGCCCTTCTGAGCTAAATAAGGAATGATCTGTACAAGTGTCTGTGCTAGTATCCGTGGTAGTGGTATCAACTACTTGTGTAACTGATATTCAGTGTAAGAGAGAATTGCAGAAATGAGCCCTTGCTGAGAAAGGAAGCTGGGTTTGAATGCCCTGAATAATTTAGGTTAGCAGAGAACCTTCATTATCGCTCGCTCGGCAGTGAGGAAATGGGGCTGCAGGAGGTCAGCTCAGCAATTATGAAACTTCTGGGCTGAGTTTTGTTCAATAAGCCCATTTAAGTCTAAGGAACTCCTTTTGCTCAGTTATTCATACTAGCAGCTGCTGTATCCTACCTTCTTAGCTGCTAAAATATTTAATTTTTGTATGTCAGTCATATCAGTACTTTCTTTTCTTTTTGTAGGATAATAAGCTTGCAATCTGTAGTGTCTGAGAACAGTGTGTACTAGCTAAACAGGTGTTGATGACTGCACGTGCAATTAAACTGATTTTATTTCTTCACTCCTCCTTTTTAAAAAACGCTCGTAAGACCTGGAATTTCCTAATGAAATCCTTTATCTGAATTTGTTTTCCATCTCTTGAATTAATTTTCTGGGGCAGGGGGGAGTTACACTGTAATTTGAGTGCAATGGAAGTAAGCCCTAAGCATATGTGACACTCTTCCATCTTGTAAAAGCCCTTTTTGTCCTGCTGTTTCCAATGCTTGATAAGTTGTCTGGAGATGGGGAAGGGAAAGCTCTAAAATCCCTGAACAGTTGGCTCATCTCGAAAAGTTAGCAGTCCAATTCTTTGGTACTTCCAAAACATCTGTAGCAGTTCTAACACTTGAGATAACTGTTTTAAAGTCTTGAATTTTCAGGTCAGTCTTAGACATTTATGAAGCAGAAGAGGGTTTTACACTTCATTAATTGCCTTTAACTTCCTTTTGTTATATTGTACTTCTCTCACTCGATAATTCTGTCTGTAAGAATAAATGTGATTATAGCCTTCTATTTCAAATTCATTAATTTTTTTGTTCAATGATGACATAGAAAAATTAGCAATTTAAGGGGAATCTCGCAAACTCAAGGTGCGTTAAAGGCAAACTGAGCAGTTTAAGTAGACTTTGGCACAGTGTGTCAGGCTCTGCTTTTGCCAGTCTGGTTGTTTATTGGACAATTAGTTCCTACTCCTAAGGTAAATCCTTAATTAAGACTCTTCTAGCTTCCCTCTGGTGCATCTCCTTGGGAGGAACAGCACACCATCCTTTGCAAAAAGCACGTGTGATGCAGCCACAGCCTTTGTCTTCAAAGCAACTTGTTTCTGTACGCTTCGTATCCTAGCCATTTGTAGTTTTTCCTGTTACCGCCATGTTTCTTTTTTGTCGTTGCTTGTGTATGGCCATAGTCTTGAGTACTTGCTGCTGTAACTGCAAGTCTTTGATGGTCAATATCTACATAATTTTATGTGTATAATCAGTGATTATTTGATGTGCTAATGTTGCTAATGTGAAAAGAGAATTAAATGCTTTGCTGCTTTACAGAAAGTTTTATTTTGCTTAGAACATCGTGGTAGTATTGCTTCTGTCTGCAGTATCCTTTTCATAATAATTTGTAAAATAAAGGTTTGGCCTTTGAGAAAAGAGGGAGCACTGCAAGGCCTTTGCATAGTTCAGGCCATTAAACTGAAAGTGTTACTGCCATCTTCCTTTAAATATGTGCATTGGCAGCTAGGAAACAAATCCTTAATCTATAATTAATATTCTCTTTTTCTTTCGCTTTCTAGACCTAAATGTGAACACCTAGAAAGCTTAACAGACTCCTCACTTGATTTTTAGGTAGTTCATGCCTGTGTCAGATCGCTTGTGTATTATGCGAAGTACTGTGGAGAATGTCCTGTAATGTAGTATGTAAAATGTTAATTTCCAGCTGCCTTAAAACTCTTAACAGGGAACATTTACTTCAGTACTGATACATAAATTGTACTGAATCTGATGGTTTCTGGTGAAGATAATGTACCCCTTCTCGTCTAATAAAATACACTTTCTGACCTTGTGTCTGTGTGTTATCGGTCTGTGCTCTTGTGTTTTGGCTGACTTGACACAACCAAACTTCTTAATTATGTTGTAACTGTATTGTAATGCTTGGATATTTGTTGATAACTTTTACCTGATTTGAACTATAAATTAAGGGCAAGTTGCTTTACAGTGAAATTACTGTTTCCTTCTCTGTACGGTGCTTCTAATAATGCTAAGTGACTAGATAAAAATGTGAAGACCTCCAAAATCTCTTCCTCTTCAAGTTACTGTTGGTCATATCATCTAGATCATTTGTTCAATCTAAACACTCGATGTTTTTCATCTTTCCTCTTTTTACTGTCTTGTACAAAATCAAGGGAGAATCAGATGCAAACATTAACAGCTGGTTTTGGTGTAGTGTGCTGCTTCCATTGCTTTAATACACATGTATTTCTTGACTAGCAAATCTGTAGTAAGTTAAATGCTTTATAGTAAACCTTGGATTGCAGGAGGAGAAAGATTTAGCAGGAATTTGCTCTGTGTTGTGAATTTCATGGTAGTCTGCCAAGTCATGAGTCCAAACATGACATTTTCCTACATGTTCTTGTATGAATTCATCGTGTTCTCTGTACTTAGGGCAGCCTAGATAACTAGTGTCTATAGAAATAAGGAGAAAACAGTGTATCTTAAATATAGTATCAAAAGAAATTGAATTAATATCTCCTAACTAGCTTTTTTTTTTTAGATTATTTGAAGCTGTTACAGTGAAATGTAGAGTAGGTCCTATTCCCCGTCCCTCTTGTAAAAACAAAACACCACAAACAAATCCACAGTCTCCCTTCTTAGATGGGAATGTAGTGAGGATTGGAAGAAGTGGCCCTTCAACAGGGCAAGTTATTTTGAAAAAGGAAAAGCTTTTGGGTTTTGGCAATAAGGCTCCTGAACTGTAGCTTTTAATAAGCCGCTCAGTAAGGGTAATTTTCTCTCAGTCTTACTGGGACAAAATGCTTTTTTATACTTGTTCTTTCTCCATCCTCTGTAATTTCTTTCTGCTATCCTTTCCTCCCCTGCTGTATTTTGCAATAGCTAAATATTTTTCATGGTAGTTACAATTCTATGGGATAATGTTGCTTCTCATCTGTCATGTGAAATTGGAAAAGCATGGAGAACTGGTTCCTGGATGTGTAGTTGTCTGTTCAAGTCTGCATGTGAGAGTAAAGTTTCTCCCTGGATTAATTGAGTAGTAAGATAAGTGTTGATAATAAATAGCTTGGAAAACTCATTTCCATTTAGCAATATGCTGTTAACATCAACTATATGTAGGAGGCAGGAACTGAATTCAGTACTGGCCAAAATGAAAACTACTGCTAGTTATTTTATAGTTGTTTTATGTCTTTCTAGCTTTATAGTTATGATATTTCTATGCTCTGAGTAAGGATCTCTTGTATGTCTAACCTGCTTTAATATTCCCCAAATACTAAGGTTTTCTCAAAGGAAGATGAAGGTAGATGCCAGCCTATTGTTGTGGTATCAACAAGAGACTACAGACAGAGACTACACAAGAGATTACTCAGCTCCTATATACTCAGATTTTGTAAAGCTTTCTTAAAGGGGTCCTACTGGCAATTTTGTCTCCTGTAAAATAGGTTGGAAGCAACTGGGAGACTATTTATTTCTCTTTCCTTATGGAGAGCCATCTAGAACCCAAATTATACGTGGTATGAGTTTGTGCCAGGGCACTATATGACCACAGTGCTTCCTGGGAAGCTGTTGGGATGATGCGTTTAGTTAACTGAAATCCCTGCCATTACTGAAGAGATCGTTTCCCAGGCTACCCTTATTCTGGAGATGATCATCTGGACAGGTAGAGCCTGGGTCTGAGTAACCTGATTGTTACAGCTTCGAGATGCATGCCTTAGTGCTTTAGACCCTAGTTCTGTAGTTATTGTTATGAAGGCCTTAAACCTGTATAGAGGGAGGGGAGTGAAAGCATGCAATGAAATATCCTTTGGGTGCCTCAGTTATCAGGTACTTGATGTAGGATCTGGTAGGTGTGTTCATAAGAGGAAATGCTGAGTGCACGTGGCTCAAATTGACACCGTTCAGGGCTGCTACTTCGACTGTTTGAGAAACAGAACCTGAAGGTGTGTACCTTCCTTTGGACCTTATAGCACCGATATGGTCTTCAACAGTACCAACAACTGTTAGCATAATAAAAAGTGTGTTCCAGATCCCCTCGACTGTCCTTATTCTTGTGCCATTGTAGTACGTGAATGGGAGACAATTTTTGGACGAAACACAAATGTGTTTCAGAGAGCCATTTACAGATCTCATAGTGGTTTTACTGAGGGCCCATTGTTTCTTTCATTTGTGTGATATTGCACAAAGCATTAATCAAGTTAATTATTTTATGGAAGGATTTAAAAATATTCAGTTCTTAATTAGGCACATGAAGAACGATGTGGTTTTGGTGTTATTCCTACTTAACACATCTACCTAAATTCCCGTTACTCTGAGAGGAGCATGACTTCAAATAAAGTGATTTTATACTTACCTGACAATAGATCAAGGCATCCCATGTTATTCTGTTCTCAGCTTCCAAGCCGTGGTAGTAAAGAACCGAGATTATCAAATGCTCTTTTCTGATGGGTGTATATAAAGGAAAAAAGAACATTTGTTGAGTCATGAGATGGATAGAAACCCGTAAGTGTTACACATTGGTTATGTATAGGTTCATCCGGTTCTCCTGGTATCAACCCCCAATTCAGTATCTGTTTTTTTGAAGACAATCCGCAGCCTTTTCTAAGCAATAATACTAGGTACTGTGAGATAGGTGCTTTGTGCCTTGGAGAAGAGGAAAATTGCTGGCTTATGTCCTGCTATATTGTCTTCCTGACTAGTTGTTAGAGTACTAAATCTGCAAGTTCCTGCTCCACTGCTGTGAGTTTGCATTACCTTTCTAAACATTTCCAAATCAACATCTTTTGGAATACTCTTCTGCTTCTTGCCTGTGAACCATCAAGTCCTCTCTTGGGCTCTGTAGTCACTTTTAGATGTGAAGGTTTCTCAACTGCAACAGTCAAATGAAAGCCGTCAGTCTGATAATTAATGTTGAAGATAAATTTATTTAAGCATATCAGATGGCTTATTCCTTCTACTTCACAAGAGAGAATGAGATTTAATTAAGCGCTATGACTTGCACACCGGAAGCTTCTACATGGTCTCTTTGTGCCTGTTGCAGAAAGCCTGGAAGGCTACCAAATCTAGTTCAATGTGAAATTGTTTCCTGGTGGTCTAGATAGCTGGCTGAGAAATCTGTAACACTTGCCTTTTGATGTAAAGCACCTTGTTTGATTCCTTACACTTCAGGCATTGTCTATTTCAGTAAATACAGAAGAGAAGAACAAAGCACAATGAAGGCTGCTTTTGAGATAAAACGAAGTAATAAATCGACTGATGGTTAGACCGTAGGAGATGGTGAAGACTATCGTTCTCATTCAAGGTGTTAATGGGAATTCAGCACACAGGGCAGTGCTTTTGAGGGTCAGGTTGTGAAAGTACACTTTCCCTTGTCTTCCTCCTCCTCCACAAATAAGTAGCTCTGCTAGAAGCACGTGAGTGAAACGCAGGTGCTACATATGGGAATAGTCGATAGGTTTGATAGCCTCTCAGCATCCTTTCCAACTATTTTACAGATTTTTAGCTAGAAACATTTTGAATTATGTATTTCCTTTTTTCCCCTCTTCTGTTAGATTGCTATTCTTCTATAAGGTCAGCCTGCTTTCCAATGTGTGCCACTCCTTCCTCACGTAGTGCAGCAGAAATATTAAGTTACCTCGTAATTAAATGGCCTTTTTTTTTTTTTCCCCTCCTTTGGGGTCAAAATCTATTCCATTGTCTTTGATGTTTAACTGCAGTTCTACCCTGTTTGGATTCCAGAAATGCTTAAAAATTATTAAGTATGCAGCATTTTGTCTCTTAGGTTAAGAGATACCAGTGCACCTTTGAGGGCTGTCCACGCACCTATAGCACTGCCGGAAACCTGCGCACTCACCAAAAGACACATCGTGGGGAATACACTTTTGTCTGCAATCAAGAAGGCTGTGGCAAGGCCTTTCTTACCTCCTACAGCCTCAAAATCCATGTTCGAGTGCACACTAAGGAAAAGCCGTTTGAATGTGATGTGCAGGGCTGTGAAAAGGCATTCAATACACTGTACAGGTAGGAAGTCTCTGCCTATTCCTCTTGTAGATGTGTCTGTCGCTGTTTTGCAAGTTGCATCTGCTTTTTGTTTGTGTCTGAATACAATTGTTATGCTTCTTCAAGGTACAGATATGGGTATAAACCCCCCAAAATGTGGAAATGCTATACCAAGAGTAGGATGACAGAACCTATGATGACATACTTAGCTTATTTATATTACAATAGTATTGAAGATGGTGCACAAACACAAGGAATTCTCAGATTTGCTTGGGGACTTTGGAAGTGAGAGCAATTACTTTCATAAGCTAGTTACCTTCAATTCAGAATACGTTAAGCCTTTGATCCTGTCCTGCACATTTGAAGGAATGGCTTGCTTGCCTCAGGTAGAGGCTGTCTCATCCCACAAGTCATAAGAGGGATTTTTTGGCATGCTTTTTAGGTTGAAAGCACATCAGAGGCTTCACACAGGGAAAACATTTAACTGTGAATCAGAAGGCTGCAGTAAATACTTCACAACGCACAGTGACCTGAGGAAGCACATTCGAACACACACAGGAGAAAAGCCATTTCGGTAGGTTGCTGGATGGCAGTTTTTACTTCTGTGGGACTTATGTAATGGGCCACCTATGCCAAAAGGCTATTACTGTCCTGAATGAAAAGCCGTTCTCATGAGGAAAAAAGTGAAGGCAGCTAGCATTTGAGCATGTTTGTTCTAGAGCTCCCTCAGTTGCCTGTAAAAGTGGGTGAAATGACTGTCTTCAGAGACAAGAATAGTCAAGCTATTTTTTTAAACATAAGTGTGCCACGATGAGCATGTTTTCTTCTCTGCTGTGATGCAATGTTTATTCCATGAAGGAGGCCCCCCCCAAATGCTGACTTCATGCTTGAATTATAAAGTCCTATTCAGAGCCCTGCTATAGTCTGCGTAGCATGCATAGCAGCTGTTGGGAGATACCTCATTTCTAACACAGATTAGCATTAGGACTATTGCAAAGTGTGCTCTAAGGTTGTAACTAACGCATCAGAGAAGCCTGATGGTGACTCTTCTGTGATGCCTCATTCAGGTGTGAGCATGACGGCTGTGGAAAGGCTTTTGCTGCAAGCCACCACCTTAAAACACATGTTAGGACACACACTGGTAAGTCCCAAGGGTTTGTTTTTTCTTTAATTGAGCTTATTCAGTTTATATTAACTCTCAGAATCCTAATATGTATTTATACTTATATATAATATGCGGGTGATGCCAAGCTGAGTGGTGCAGTTGATACGCTTGAGGGAAGGGATGCCATCCAGAGGGACCTTGGCAGGGAGGAGTGTGCCTACCTGAACCTCGTGGAGTTTAACAAGGCCAAGTGCAAACTCCTGTACCTGGGTCAGGGCAACCCCCAATATTCCATTTATGCGCTTCCATTTATGCTTGACAGGTCTTGAATTTCATGAACATGTTTCACAAACGTTTCAGTAATGATGCATAAAAATTAAATGTTCTTGTGTCAGTTCATGTGGTAAAATGGAAGCTTTTATCTGCAAGACTCCCAAGAGTGCTGAATGCGTGAAGTGGCATTAAACAATCTTGTTTGTATAAAATATAATTACTGTCCTAGGTGCTTTAAAAGTACGTGTCTGATATCGTGTTTGTAAGTGTGTCATGTGTTTTGTGCTGCCTATAGGGGAGAAACCCTTCTTCTGTCCCAGTAATGGCTGTGAGAAGACTTTTAGTACACAGTATAGTCTCAAGAGTCACATGAAAGGTCATGAGAAAGGACATTCCTATAATGCACTTCCCAATAACAATGTATCTGAGGTTAGTAGCACTTCCTAATGCTTCTGTGTTAGATGGAGATAAAACCATACTTTGGGGAAGAAATTATTTGGTCTGTAGCTTGTTCTAAAGGTATAACATTTAAGGCTGGGATTTTCAGAGGGAATTGTAACTACTTGGTGCCCCGTCTCCAATGAAGAAAGCCATGGGTGCCTCTGTTTTGAACGGAGAATTCAATTTCAATTCTGAAATTGCTGGGATTCAAGGTGGCAGTGTAGGGTTTATTCTCATATGCTGTGTTTACAGTGTGCTGATAATAAATAGTGGGATCAGTATTTCTGAAACTTCTAGCATGGTATTTGGTTGCCTAGTTTTATTTAGAAAAGCTTATCTAAATTTGTCTATTAATTTTAATCACATTAAAATTAACACTTGGGCTATTGCTGCTTTGACGAGTATACCATGTACTGACGCAAGTTTATAGGCAATTATATATATTACCATGCTTTCCTTGTAGATTCTTATGTTTTAATCAATACCGTGTAACAAGCGTGTGAAGTAAAATAAATGCTAACTGTTGAGGTTTAATTTTTTTATTTTCTGTAGGCTGATTTGTTCCTGTGCTAGTTTAAAATTCTAGGTTATTTAATTTTTTGGAAGTAATGTGAAAGAGATGTTAAGAATCCTTGATAGCTACTAAATATCCTTTGCTTAGTAATATTGCTCCTTTGATTTTAGAACTGAGACTTGGATCACATATAGGTAAAAAAAATTCTGCATAGGCAGAATTGTATGGACTCTAAAAAGTAATTTAAAACATTTCTGATACTAATTTTTCATATATAACAATTTCTTTTTCTTTACAGGATACAAGCCACTCACTTTGTCTGAGTGACTTAAGCCTCATATCAACAGATTCAGAATTGCGGGAGAACTCTAATCCAGTGAGTTACTGTCCTGGAATTGCCTCACCTGTAATTTGAGTTTTGTTTTTTTTCTGGCAATGTGCTTGTCCTGTCAACTAGAACACAGCAGATTAGCTATGTATGGCTGGTGGCTTCTGTTTCGCTTGTTCAGGCCTCCAGCATGCTCTACTGTAGGCTTTCGTTTCGCTAGTGGAGGAGATGTACTTTTTCACAGAATAAGTGACTTTGGATAGAATTGTTTTAGATGTACCAAAAACTGCTTTTTTGTGTGTCTTGTGGCAGTTTGCAGGAGGCTCGCTCTTGACAAAAAACTGTATGTTTCTTACGCACCCTATTGAGCCTGTAAATATGACATTATTGCTGTCCCTTTTGGAATGTTGGAACAAAAATTACATATTTCTGTCTAAAGGCAGAATAACTGAGTTAAAGAGAGGAATTTTCCTCCAAAATATGCAGTGCTTAATTCAACCTGTTTTTTAAAGGCTCTGCATCTGATTTTACCATAATAATGTTCTTGCTTATTGATAACTGTTGACTGAGCTTAAATTTTACATAGAGGAAAATTACATACTGATGAGACTGTGTCATTCTTTTGTGCTTCAGTGTGGAAGCAGTATGCAGCTTTTTAATACATTCTGTTCCTAGAGCAGTGTGGGTGACAGTAGTGCATAGTTCAGGATATAATCTAAGCAGAGCTATTTTGATTCTGCTCCAGAAAAGGTTTCACAAACAGCCAAGAACAAATTAATGCCTGTTTTGATTTCTAACAGAGTATTACAAGAAATAACGGTTAAACAAAGTGTGGATGCAGAAAAATGTATTTTACTTTTGAAGGACTAGTTCATTTTTATAAGGGTTTGCTCATTATGTTGGTAAATTTGATTGTGGGTAATAAAAACTAAGTGTCATTTTACACTAGGTAAGTGAATGTGTTGCCTTTCCTGAAGGTGGCTGGTTAATTGGAGAGGTATTTCTGACATTCATATGCTGCTTGACTGGGATTTGTGCAAAGTTTATGGAAACCTGAGATGTAATGTTATCTGATGTCTTCCTCTTTATTTTCCATTTGCCAGACACACGGACAAGACCTTAGCACAATCTCACCAGCAAGCATCTTTGAGTCTATGTTTCAGAGCCCAGATGACACTGCAAATCAGGACGACTCTCAGCAGACAGGTACAAATTATATCTGCACTATTTCAAGAGAGCGCTTTTGACAGTTTTCCCCCTCTGCGTGCAGGTACTTCATTCAGCATTTCAGACTGAAGATTACTGCCCCACATAACTCTAAGTAGCAAAAAGAACTTTAAATTCAGTGTTGAAATTCTTTTGTGTTGAAATGGATTGTATTCACAGTGTAACACTCAGACAGTGACAGGGGAACTGACCGAGTATTTAACAGCATGTCGTCGTACAATGCAGACTTCGATGCTCTTGGACTTTCCACATAAGTGTTGTTTTCAAGCTTCCTCTCTTGACGTAGCTGCACAAACCAGTAGATAAAAAGGCTTCTTAGGGAGAGCTAATGAGGCTGATCAGCTTGTGTGTAGTATTCAGTGTTAGCTGCTTCCTGAATTTGGACCTACTTGTAGATTTCAGTGTCCTAGTGTTTTATGTTTTTGAGCGCTAGTCTGAAGATGTGAAAGTGGTAATGTTTTACTTAGCAAAAATCCATCAGCTAGATAAGTTCATTGAAAAAGTTGTTTATGCAGATCTTATGAGAACTGATGTATTTATATTTTTCCTTTGTTTCTTTTGGCAGCTGCCTTGATTGAAGGTTTTAATGGCGATGCAGACTCGGTCACTGCTGTTCCGCCTTCTGCAGGAGACTCGGCATCGTTGTCTCTTCCACTTGTACTGCAGCTTGGCATCTCTGAGCCTTCGCATTCAGCACTACAAGCCTCAGCAGCACCTGCTGCTCCCTCCTCCATAGGAACCAGCTCACAGCAAGCTGCATTTGGAAATCCTGCAACTGTTTTACAATCCCCAGAAGTGCCTGTTCCTCACAGCACACAGTTTGCAGCCAGTCACCAAGACTTCCTGCAGCATACTCAGACACCGCCACAGCCCATTGTGCAAGGACTTTCAGTGGTTGCTGGGGCATCTGCCCCAACGGCATCGAGTGCCACTGAGCCCCTGCCAGCTGTAGTTCAGACTGTGCCTGTTGGTGCGAACTCTGTTCTGACCAGTAATCCAACTATAACAATTACTCCTTCTCAGAGCACCGCTATTCTGCAGTCCAGCATTGTCATGGGAGAGCAAAACTTACAATGGATCTTAAATGGTGCCACTGGTTCTCCGCAAAGCCAAGAACAAATGGTTAGTATATCCAGCACGGCTTTGAAACAACTTGAACCACCTCTCTTCCTCCTAGAGTCCTTGCTTTTGAAAAGGAAGGGGATCAAACCTGTAATTGTGAGATACAAACCAGGATGCAGTATTGTGTGATGCTTATCATGTTAATATGTATATACATGTCAGCAATGCAGTCCCTAAAATAGAGAAATAAATAGTAAATAGATAGAGAAATCCAGGGTGTAGAAAAATCTTGCTTTCTTCTTTTCCCCAGTGACAGACTTCTCACAGCAGGTATCAGCTTGGTTTATCCAGGACAGCGCACCACATGGCCTGAGAACACATTTGGGTTTTAATCTATTACTTTTGACGAGTAGAAGCACAAAAGACTATGTAAAGTTTGTGTTTAGGCATTTTGTAATCTCTGTTTCTTCCTAATTTAGCCCGATAAAGATAATGAAACGTTTTCTGGGAAAACAGAATGTTTCTGGTTCTCCAGTGAATCTGGATAGCTGAGGCTTCAAGTGCTTTATCTTTAAGAATACTGTTGCCACCTTTAGGCTTTCTCAGTTGTAAATGGTCAAGCGTGAACGGCTGCAGGTACCAGCAGTATGAGCAAGCACAGCAGTTTTTTAAGAATTCAGTCATTCAGTTGTCAAAAACCACAAGCTGTGTTAACAGGCATGTAGTGCGGAGGGTGATTGCTCCCCATCTTTAGGACTACTGAAAAAATGCTCTGAGTTTTGGGATAGCCAGAACATAGCCCAGAAACAAGCTAAATGTTATAATTTTTTATTAGTTTTCCTGTGTGTTCTCTTTGGAATATGTGTATAGCTGTTTCTTTTGATTGCAGCTGTTTAGAATTTGAACAATAGAAATTTGATTGGAATCAACTCACACTTTTTTCTTTTTTTCTTTTTTTTTCCCCTTTAAAGCCACAAGTTCCAAAAGTAGTAGAAAAGGTTTTTTTTACCACTGCATTACCAGTAGCTGGCAACACAGGTAAGCTTGACACTGAACTTGCTTTTCTCTTTCTCTCTTTGTTTGTAGTACTGTTAGCTTGACTAGCATTTGTGGTGATTTTATTGTTTGCAGAAATGTTGAAGAAAATCCTTTCATTTTTTTACCTTCCTGAGGTTTTAAGTGCAGTCTGCTGTAGACTCATAGGTTTGTGCTGAGATCTGTCCTGTGGTAGTTTCTCTAACAACTTGTAAGATAATCAGGTTCACAAATTAGATCCACTATTCATAAAAATGATATTTTAGTGGAACTTATATAGAAGAATAAAAGACAGAAATGCAAGGACATAACTTGTTTTTTGTTCTTTTAAATGAAGACATGAAACAGGTAGTAAACTAGTAAACTTAATCAGTTCTTTAGCAATTGTTTTTGGTAAGCACTATCTGTGAGATTCATCAAAATGACCCACAACCGTAGAAGTTCTGTTCCATAACACGCTTCCTACACAGTGTTGTTACATTGCAAAGATGAATCAGAGTCGAGAGATCAGGTAAGTTTAAAACTTAAATTTTAAAAAAGGAAGCCAGGCAAGCAGAGCAGCATAGGAAGAGTGAGGAGGAAGCATGAGAAGCAAGATGGGAGAGGAAAGCAGTGTGGAGAAAATGAACAGGAAAATACTTGTGTTGGTGTCAAGGAGTAGAATTGCTGGTGTAATGTTGTATCATCATCTTCAAAGATTGGTGCATAGGGACTGGGGCAGTTGAATGCCACTTTTTATTGGATTTTATGCTGTAAAAGTTACAATGGTTGTCAGAGAAGAGACATACTGTGCTGCGTAAAAAATTTAGATCAGACTTCTAATGCCTGGGTTCAACCTGAACGGGTTGCTCATCAACAGAGAGTACCTGCCACTTTTTTTCTTATTTATCATCTGCTAGAGGTGTTCATTTTGCTTGAACAAAGTAACACGTAATCTCTGCTGCAAGGTGCATACAATCTAATTTAACCAAGATGATTTGTCTCTCCCTGCTGTGAAATTATGTAGTTCCGTTGTGTTTTGTCTTTGTTTCACCTTCAGGAAACCCTGTTCAGCAGATTGGTCTCAGTGTTCCTGTCATTATTATAAAGCAGGAGGAGGCCTGCCAGTGTCAGTGTGCCTGCCGAGACTCTGCCAAGGACAAAGCCACCATTAAGAAGGAATGTTCCTCACCTGATCCAAAAGCTTTGGAGCAGCCAGCTCCCCAGCTGCAGCCTCAGACCTTTCCTTCCTCTTCCCCTTCTTCATGTGGGCAGAGCAGTCAGATAGTTAACCCTTCAGACTCACAGACTGAAACATTAAGTGCCATGGATGTATCGGACTTCCTGTCCCTCCAAAGCCCTGAAACCCCATCTAATATAATTCCAATCGAAGCACTACTGCAGGGTGAGGAAGAAATTGGTTTGAATAGCAGCTTCTCTAAGTGAAGATGTTCCAGATTTTCCTTTGCACCTGGAGGGTAAAACCCTTCTCCTTAGAAGCAGAAACTGAAGGATCGATTCTCTTTCCTTCCTCTTTGGAAGTTTTGTGGCTTACTTCTGCTTCACAGATGTCATCTTAGTCACGTCCCAGGTACATCCATCTTTGAGAATCTATCTAAAAAAAGAAAAGGTAAAAAAAAAAAAGAAAAAGCTAAGTTATATATGAACTGTTTTGGCTGCACTGTCTGTCACTTTTGCTTGTCATATGTGAACACAGAAGTTAAGGTTACTCGTGTGCAAAAAGATTTTAAAAAGAAAAAGGGGGGTTAGTTTGTCTCCAATTGCACATCACTTATGTTTGGGATTAAGGTACTGGCAGCAAGCGGGCCTTTGTTACAACTCCTTGGGTCTATAATTTTCTTCTGTCTCTTATGTCTGATACTAACCATGCACTATAAGGGGAGCCCAGGAAGGGAATTTGCTGTAGTAGAAAATGGCATTATTGTAGAAGATGATTTCTCTGCAATTTTATTGGAATGCGATTGTCACATCACTGAGTTGGGAGCCGATGCCTGGGTTTGCTTTGTACTAATGCTGTTACTAAAGCCTACAGAAGCTTTTGGGGAGTTTATTTCAGTAGAGCACAAGTACCTTGTGCTCCTGATAGATCTGTTCATTTAATTTCATTAGATCTTAGAAGTGTGGTGGCAGACACTGTTTCACAACATGAAAACACAATTGGAGCCCCTGCTTACTCAGGCTCAAGAGTCCATTTTCTTTGCCTCTCTTTGAAGAATGCAGTGAGTCCCAGATGTAGTCAGATTGGTGCCTGCTGCTCTTTTGATTTATTTGGCTCTGTTCGGAAACAAGTCATCCTCTTAACCTTCGCGACTGTTTAATCAGGAGCATGGTGCCTTTGCTGGTTACTCTCATCTTTTGTCAAGAACAACTCTAGGAAAATTTTCGGAATGATTCAACATAAATTCAGTTTGAACTCAGTGAGTCTATCCTTCGGCTGTCCATAAATGCTTCCTTTTTTTCTGTTAAGCTATATAATTTCTGCCTGAATCTGCCTCCAACCTACTGCAATGCCAGCTTTTTGTGCACGGGGCTATTTCTTGACTAAAAGATGTTACACAGCTTAGTAGTTTTTCATATCAAACTGAAAGTCTATATTCTAACCTACTCAGGGTAAATAAAACACAAACCCCCCTTCCACCAAAAAGCCTGTAATGTTGCAATAAATGCAGTCTCATTCTAAATGGTTTATTTATGCTGCATTATTTTAAAAGATGTAATTTTATAGTGTTTTATCCATCTTTCTGGCTTTGGCTGTCAGTCTTTTTGTGTTAAAGGAAAGAATATTAAATAGTCTTTATTCAGTTTACAGTGTTGTCATTAGTGAGATACAAAGATAGTGACTGTAAGCCAATTAATGTGGAGTGTCTCTGCGCACTAAATTTAGGAATGCAAACTCCTAGTGGATAGAGATCTTTCACTCTTTGTTTTTGATCAAAGCTGCTCTCTGTACCTGCTGGGGGGAGAATCGTATGAGTGCAGCGAGACCTCCCCAGGATGCCGGATGATTAGCAGGTTTTTTAACCCTCTTGTGACACGCTCTGTGTAGCCTTACCAACACCGCTGTCATAGTCTTAGCTGAGACAGTGGCTTAAGCGATCCCATGTGCTATTCCCTTGCGAATGCGCTGCCACAGCACAGATGGAAATGGGCTGAAGGGAACTGGCTTTTCACCTCTCTGACAACTTGCTTCCCGTTGTTAAGTGCAGAAGGGTAAAACTGTGTCCCGCTAGGGCGAACGTGAGGGCGGAGAGGCTGTGCGAAGAATGCTTTGTGCCTGGGAGGTGTCTTGTCACTCTGCTAGGGCAGAGTGCTCTGTTTTGGTAATTGCAGTGACGAGCTTGGGGGCACGAGCTGAACTGGCAACACGCTAATTGTGTTTCCTCTCTGTGCATGTTGGCACGTGTTGCAGTGCTGTGCAGTGCTATCACAGCGGGGATATGGGTCCTGCAGCAATAAGGTTTGCATCCACGAAACACAGATTAACAAAGCGTTTTATGTTTTGTTCTTGTAATGGTAATCCCTAGAGGGCAGTGAGACAGTGGCCCCCTTTGTTTTTTCTCCTGCAGCTTCATTTTGTGATGCGGTTTGGTTGCACGGCAGCAAGAACTGCTTTGAACACGAAAGAAATAGTCTCAAGCCTGTGTGGCTGGGACTGTCCTCACGGTCACAGGGATGAGTCTCCGGCCAGCTCTCTTGCGTAGAGCTCCGCTTCGGAGGAGAGCAAGCGGTGCCTGGAGCTGCGTGGGGGGTCCCCCTGGGGCACAAGCCACTGCGAGGGGCCTCATGCCTTTCCTTTGGCGTAGTGTGGCAGTGGTGTTTGAGGATGGGTGGATGTATGCATGTGTGCATGTGAGAGACTCTGCTAATGCAGGAGCCTGTAAATTCCCCTGGAGTTGTGGGGTTTTCTCTGATGGGGACAAGGGTACCAGATGTGGCCTGAAATGTGGCAGCGGGGGGATTTAGCAACCTCTTCTGAGCCTTTCCGTCCTTCAGGGAGGTGTTTTTCTGTGCTACTTTTGCTACTTGTGACTTAGTCCACCTAAAACACCCTTCTGGTTGGACCAGATAGCATCTTCAGAAACTCCTTTGTGACAGAAATGAGTAGAAGAATCTACCAAAGGCTTTGAAATCAGAAGCTAATTTGGAAGTGTGGTGATTGGCAGCAGTGAGGTGCTGCACGCATCCTTTCTGAGTGGGTGTCAGAGGTTAACCTCTCTGCTGTTTTCTCTTCACAGCTACTGTTTTCTGCTGGTGTGTTCTAGGAAAAGCAATGTGTTCCAAGTTTATGCTGACTTTTAGGTGCATTGGGTTTGCCGTTACCCTCCTGTACGTGCATCAGGCAGGCTGCAACTTAGGTGAAACTAATCAGAGCTTGTAATGAGGCAAGAGCAGCGTGATTCTGTGAACACACAGGCCGTGGCACCACGGACTGTGCATCCCACCCAATTGCGTTGTACAGATGTGTGCTTTTGTTGTTTAATCATTGGTCTGCTTTCCAGAGTGTTCCATGCTGCATATATCTGATACATCTCACAGTGGACATCTGCATCATCCCCAGTGCTGTGTGATCAGATGTACTGCCGGGGTGGTCATTAACACGCTTGAATGGGAGGAGATCCATGAGCAGCTGGCAAGAGAGGGCAGTCGCAGCAAAGCCCTGAGATTCCTTGATGCCAGAGAATTTTCTGTCCTTCTCCCCTTGTTGCTCTAGCATTTAGCTTGTTCAATAAAGGGGAGAGTTTCTACCGTTGTAGATCTGGTAAGACGTTGGATTCCCAGAAAGGGGCATGTTCTGTCAATACGCTGGAGCCTCTGAGAACAGTGTGCCCTCCCTCTGCAAAATCTGCATTTCACGAACCCCTTTAATTATCCGTCAGAGAGCAAAACTGCACTGCTCTGGGTCATTCTGTGTTAAAGGTTTTGCTGTTTGGTGGCTTCCGGGGATTTACTTGGTTACGTACAGTTTCTAGATGGGTGCAGAAGCTTAAACATGTAGAATGGGTCAAATTACCAACATCGGTACCTCTAGTCTCCAGGCAGTGACCCAGGCAAGCAGACTTGGCGTGCAGTTGAAGGCTGTAGAAGTTGCTTTTCATGCTTGTAGATGGTAGAGGGATGGAAAATCAGCACTGTTTAAATGCTGGTACTGAATTATGTAGAACAAAGTACGAATTGGGCACTTCCGTAATGCTGACTGTGTCCAGAAAGACTAGTTTGCAGAACCTCATGCTGGTATCTAAAATGCACTTTAGGTTATTTTATCTTTAACCCAATTGCTGCAATTTCTTTTGTATATACTTTCACAAAGTTTATTTTTGCTCTGAGTAAAAGTTAACAGGGGTGTGCAAAGATGAGCACTTAACTTGGTGCAATACTTGTAGCTAAAGATCATTGTCCCATGTGGTCAGTCTGTCTGTGTCTGTCTAACTGAATATATATAGTAACTAGCTCAGTGACATACTGCCCTTCCCTGTCTGTACCCAAGAGAAATTATGCATCATTAGCAAACGTCCAATCTATGCAAATATTCCACTGAGAGCACTGTGCTTTAGCAGGCCTTTTCTCTCGCGCTTTCTGGTGGGCTGCTTGTCACTTCTGTTGGACACAGCTGTGTTCCTTGGTGTATGTCCTTTCTCCCTCGTCCTCCGCTCTGTTCTGCCACACGAGTATGAACAGAAGTGACAAGCTGTTCTGAAACAGGCATGTTGCACCTTTAAAATTTGTCTTTGCGAGATCGTTTTTGATGTCATGTTATCTGCCTTACTTCATGGAGGATGGCGCTTCTGCAGTCATCCAAGATATTGTTTTTGCAACTGCAGCAACGTTGTTAAACTGTTTACAGTACTCTTCCTGCACCAATTATAAATAAGGCTCGGAGAACAAACTAACGACTGGCCTGTTGGTTGTGGAACTGCTGGGGGAGATTAGTTAAGGTGTAATTGACCTTGGAGTTGATTGGAGATGCAAAGCTGTTCCTGATTTGGGGGAGCACAGCTGGCAACTGAAATGAGAGGCAGCCAGGTCCGCGATGTGGAGCAGACGGGATCTCGGTGTCACGTTCTTTGTTCTGCCGCTGGCTGGCTGTGAGACCTTGGGCAAGTCACTTAACCTCTCCGTGCCTCGGTTTCCTCCCTGTGAAATGAGGACAACGAAACTGGTCTTTGTAAAATGCTTTGAGATCTATGGGTGAAAAGTCCTTGGCATTAGTGATCTGAGCTAGCTGGGCAGAACTGTTAGAGTCAATTTGGACTGTAAGGCAAAAAAAAAAAAAAGCATGTCTTTAATAAACCCTACAAATTTCTGATTGCATAGTTTTTAATTGTACACTATTTTTTCCGTAACACATTTTGGAAACAATGTCAAGTTTTTATAAATGTTACCTGTAGTTGATACTCATGGACAGGGCTGAACTTTTAACTTTTTTGCGTCTTGTCTTGATATATATCCTATGTTCTAGAAGTTGGATTCTGTGTCTGCACTGAGAAATGCAAATTAAACTGGATATTTATGTAGTAGTGTACATAGTCTAAGTGTGTGTGTTCTTGGAACTAGTTTAAAAATCCCACACCATGCTTTTGGTGGTGTGCAAGCTGGCCAAAATTTGGTTCATTATGCAGTGTACAATTTCTCAAATAAATGCAGTTTCTACTTTTTCTTAAAAGAAATTTTTTTCATACGATCTTTTTCAGCAAAATCAAGGGTATGTTTTTGCAGTACGGTAGTTACAGTAGCTGGTATTTCTTGCTGTGTAGCTTTGTGTCCTTCCACTTGCTTACCGAACCGGAGCTATCTGTCTGACCCTTGTTTTGGAGAGAGAGTTGCAGTTGTATTTCACACAGACCAGCATCAGCGCGGCGGGCAGGGATGCGCAAACCTCGAGCCTGGTTAGTTACCGAAGTTGTCTTCAGCACCGACATCTGCATAATTGTCAGACCAGGAAGCCTAGGAGAACCGTAGGTTGTCCACTTACTGCTTTTGTTTTGTTTGGCACGTATGGGAGGCTGGGCAGCGGTCTTGGAGATGACAAAATAAAAGAGCCCCAGTTTTTCGAGAATGTGTGTATGGTATTAAAGGAATTTATTTAACTATGAAACATGGGAACAAACGTGCTTACATTGAGCAATGTGAAGATGTTAGTTACAGGTACAGTACTTCCAAAGGAAGAGCATCTCCAAAACCCAAAAAAGAGTAAATATGAATTTGTATTTTTTGAAGAATGTAAAATGTGAAATAATGGTGTTTGCTTAATTGCTCATTTTGTATGAAGTTAATATTGTACTTTGAAATATCTGCAAAGAAGTGGAAATTAACTTTTTTGGAATTGAAAGCAATATTAATACTAATGGAATCCTAATTAAATGCTTATTTAAACATTGTGTTATAATAGTCTTTCCTAAGAGTATTTATAAATTACTGGGGAGATGAGTGTGAGCATCCTTCCCCTGCCCCCTTCGGACAGATCAGGACACGAAGGTGTTTCCAGATCCTGACAGACAACAGCATTTGCCTTCGCAGACTCCTCCCTCCTGCGCCAACGATGACCTTCATAAACTTCATATCCTCACGTTCACTCGGGTGTGGGTAAGAGTTAGAGCAGATGTTGTGAATCTACAAAGTGTTCTTCATTTGTGAAAATGGGAAATGCTTCATGGAAACACCAGCTGTGTTCAATGCTGGTGCCATGATGTCAAGCACCAGCAAGGCACTGTAACCCATCTGAAGCTGCAGGGGAAGTGAGAAAGGCAAAATTTCCTGTGGTAAAGACGATAGTTTTAGCATCCCTGCTTTGAAAGTTTTAGGTACTAAGTACTTTCCAATAAAGAACAGGAACTCTGGGGAAAGCTAGTGGCAATAAGGAACACAGACTGAATCTCCACTCAGAATAAATCAAGCTTTCAGTGTGGCAAAACATTTCCATGTGGCAAAAAACCCCACCCCAACAGCTGAAGGGCATCTCCCAACCCCGGACCTCCAGACTTGGCCAGCTGTAGCTTGTTCATGCCTCTCAGATCATGCATCTATGACTTCAGGATTGTAGTTGCTCCCCACAAAACAATGCACAGCTTTCATGCTTCTCCAGCCCCTCTAAAATCCAGTCAGTCATTAACTAGACCTGATCCTGTTAACAGTCAAGGGAAGAAACAACATTTGAGACAAACTGGGGCAATCTGTTTGAAGGCCGTACCTCCTTCAGTAAGAAGCAGCTAGCCTCTGCGTGGGCAGAGGGGCGAGATACAGACTAAGCCCATCTTGCTTTATTTCAGAGTGCCAATTTAGTGAGATAAGGTATCAGTGCAACAAGAGAAAACAAAGTCCAAGGCCGCAGCTGAGGGAGTCGGCTATGTTCACCGGCTTATCGGTCCCGGGTTTTCCCCTGGCACTAAGGAGGAAGGCGTTCTCGGAGCCTGGAACAGAGCGAGAGCCTCCGGTCCCTTCGGGCGCTGCACGGCTCGGACCGCGGCCGCCGCGAAGACGAGCTCCTGCAGCCGTTCCCGGGCGGAGCCGCCGCGGTCGCTCGCCGAGGCTCCTCAGGGCTTCGCCTCCCGCTCGCCGCCGGGCGCGGAGCTCCCCGGGGCCGGCGCCTGCCGGGTCAGAGAACGGGGGGGGCGGGCGGGTGCGGGGCGGCGGCCGGGCGGGGCTGCCCGGGGCGCGGGGCCTCCCCCGCCTCCCCCGCCGGGCCTCCCCCGAGCGCGGGCCGCAGCTTACGCAGGGCGGGCGGCGGCCGGCACCCAGGGCGGCCTGCAGGGCGGCCATCTCCGCCGTCAGCTCCTCGCAGGCGGCGATGCGGGCCCGCAGGTGCCGCTGCCGGGCCTCCAGCAGGCTCCGCAGCCTCCGCAGGTCGTCCTCCACCTGCGGCGCAGACAGCGGTCACGGGCGGCGCCGCGGGCCGCCCCCCACCCCGGCCCGCCGGCACCCACCGCGGGCCGCCCGCCCGGCTGCCCCGCCGCCTCCATCCCGGCCCGGCGCAGCTACCGCCCGCGTCGCCATGGGAACGGCGCGGCCGCCACGCCCCCGGATGTGCGTCACCGCGCGCCGGCTGCGGGCCGGAAGCGGCGCTTGCATGCTGAGCGCGCGGCGGGCGGCTCTGGCGGGGCTGGCTCGGGCCGGGGAGGGAGCGCCGGGCCCGGGCCCGGGTCTAGGCCTGGGCCGCGCCCGCAGCGCCCGCCTGCTGCTGCCGCCGCTGCCGCCCGGTGGTGCGGCCCAGCCGGACCCGCAAGGTGCGGGCAGGGTACCCGGTGGAGGGGGGAGGCCGGGTCCGGGGGGAGGCGCGGACGGCGGCGGCGTGGAGGGAGGCCGGCCCGGGAGGGGAGGGGGGGGGGCAGTGGCCCGGCGGGGAGGGGAGCCGGGGCCGGCGCGGCGGGAGGCCCGGGGCCGGTGTGGGGCGGGCTGGGGTCCGGGCGGTGCCGGGCCGCCCCGCTGACCCGCCGGTGCCGGGCAGGCTGGGGGGAGGCGGTGACGGCCGCCGTGGGAGCCCTGCAGGCGGGCGGGCTGGTGGCGGTGCCGACGGACACGGTGTACGGCGTGGCGTGCCTGGCCCAGGACTCCGGCGCCGTGCGGAGCATCTACAGCCTGAAGGGGCGGAACGGGGCGAAGCCGCTGGCCATCTGCCTCGGGGACGTGGACCGCCTCTACAGGTGGGCGCGGGCGGAGCCCCCCGGGACCCGCCGCGGCGGGCCGGGCCGGGCCGGTGGTCTCTGCTGGGCTCCGAGGCCCTTGGGTTATACTCGTAGCCGTGTGCGGGCGAGGCTGCCCGGGGAGCCCCGCGGTACCGGGCTTCCCCGCGGGCCTGCGGCTGCCCGCGCTCGGCGCCGTTTGCGGCGGGGAGCGGCCGCGTTCTGCGCACCGGGCTGCAGAGCATGGGGCCGAGGGGAAGGGCTGCGCTGGAGCCGCTTCACGGTGCCCAGCACCGGTGGTCCGGGCGAAGCCGCGCGCCCGCCTTTAACGCGCTTCCTCTTGCCGCGCAGGTACTGCCGCGTGAACGTGCCGGACGAGTTGTTGCGGGACCTCCTTCCAGGACCTGTGACCCTGGTCTTGAAACGTTCAGAAGAACTAAATAAAGACTTGAATCCTTTCACGTCGGTAGGTCTTTGCTGCAGGGCGCATCTCTGGTTTTGAGGGCCAGTATGCTATTTTTGTGCTTCTGCTGTAGCAGCTTTTTTTCTGACGTGTGTGGTTAGCATGCTTAGCAGGGACTGGCGTTTTCCCGAAGCTGGTCCCTGTGCTGTCGTGCTCCCTGTGACTTGAACGCGGCATAACCCAGCGTTAGGGGCTAACTTAGGGAGGCACGTCTCGTATTATCGCTAGTTCAGCAAGTGTTGATGTATCGATTCTCTGGAGTATCAGCTTTAAGTCAAGAGGGCTTTAGGCAATGCAAGATTAAAAGCAGTTGCTGTGTATAACACCGTGCTCTCTTCTTCCTTGTAGCTGGTTGGTGTTCGTATTCCAAACCACCCTTTTATTAGGGAGTTGGCGCGAGCTTGCTCTGGACCACTGGCTTTAACAAGCGCTAACATCAGCTGTCAGGCGAGCACGCTGACGGTTTCGGTAAGGCTGGTTTTGCCACTAAGTGACATTATTGTGGTAGTTTGTCAGGGCCCCAGGCTCTCACAATTGGAAGCCAGCTTTCGCAATAAAACGAGGATTTCTCTGTTGCTTTTTTTTTTTTTTAAATTATGATCTCTAGTTAAAACAGCCTGCGGATATGTGGTGTGGGATAGCTGTCTTGCTGTGATCCTCACCTTAAAAAGCGAGGAGGGCAGAGCTGAAAAGTAATATTTAAAGACTTTTGCACAGCTTTTGAAGTGGGAGCCAAATCTGAAGGACAGAAATTGCTGTAGGAGGGATGGCTGTGGAATGAGACTGCTGCTGTCTGTACAGCTCCTTGCAGCCTGGTAACTAACAGTAACTCAAGGAGATGTCTTTTTGCAAAGCTTGTGACCCTGGTGATGGTATAGTGGGGCATAGCACCAGACAGATGCCCTGTCCTTGCCCCCAAATGTCTCAATAGACTTCTGGCTTTTTTTGTGCGCTCCTTAATAAACAGTGGTGCAGCTAAGAAGTCTTCAGCCAGAGAATCCTTGTGGCTTTCCTGCGTGTCTGAGATAAATCTGTTCTCAGAAATCAAACCGGGATGTGTTCATGACAGAAAAAAAGTGAGCTGACCTGACAGAGGAAGGGGAGAGACCACCTCCCTTGACACCAGAACGTCCAGGAGTGTCTGTTAAAGCATGCTAACAAACCATCTTCAGGACTGTTAGCCACATCTCTTTTTTTTTTTTTTTTTTCTTTCTTTCTTTCTTTTCAGGAATTCCAAGACCTGTGGCCTCAGTTGTCCTTAATCATCGATGGAGGCCCAATAGGGGACGTCCAGAGCCCAGAGTGTCGTTTGGGGTCGACTGTGGTTGACTTATCTGTGTCGGGGAAATTCACCATCATTCGTCCTGGCTGGTGAGCACTCTTTGCTGAACATAACTGTAGCTTTTGCTTTACTTTAAATGAAATGAAACTTTCAAGTTAGGGTGGGTCGTGTTTCGCTTCTTTTCCCCCAGCAGTTGAACCTTCACATTAATGTTGTTTAGCTTAATTACCAGCACGCTCAGAAATCTTGAAAGAGCGCTCCACATTCCAAGCCCAGGAGACCCCTTTCTAGAAGCTTCTATGTGAAACACTCCCGTTTCTGGAGTTCGTGTTCTCCTTGATTCAAAATGCAATACCGTGTCTAGCCAATCGCTCTTTCCCAGAAAATGCGGTTTAATCCTTAAAAACCCTTTTTTCTGACAGTTCTGTTTCACCCCACAGCGCACTGACATCTACGGTTGAAATCCTGAGGCAGAAGTACGGCTTGATACCAGAATCGCCTTAAGACTTCACACTCTGAGGAGGCTCTGCAGAGCTGGTGAAGCTGGGCACCGTGTGCCTGCGCGTTCAGGAAACGGGCGTTCGTGGCCTTGTTTAATAAGGTCGATGGGTTATGTCAAGGTTAATAAACAAAAGATTAAAAAAAAGATAAAAAACCAGAGCAGCAGTTGATGGGTATCTGTTAATTAGTATCACATCTGCTACGGTCTGAGAAACCAACCCAAATAGGTATGCTGACCACTTTGTGCAGCTGTACCGTTCCCAAATACCTGTCTGTTTTATTAACGTGATTAGGGCTTTGAAATACAGTAATTTGAATGTGAGACTATTCTCAGGATGGGACGGTGAAGATAGTGTCTGATCCACCCACCCCTCAACACTTACTCCATGTCTTTGTTTGTTGTATCTGCACTGAAAGCAAAGATGGAAAAGAGGTTTTTGGAGCTTTCACAGTGTTATAGCTATGGTGTTCTCTGGCTGTTTCTCTCTGTTCTAAATGTAATCAAAACCTACTGCTGAGATGAAACTGTAAGTGCTTTTGAAAATTAACAGTATTCAGATGGTCCCTACCTAGACAAGAGCTGCTCAGAAAGAACTGGCTTCCTCATAATACAAAGAATGAAAACAAGCTCTTAGCGTGCTGATCTTCATTTTTTAAATGTGGACTTCCCTCTCTTGATTTTGTTCTGAAAACAGTGCTAAGCTGAAGTAAATAGGGAATGGATGAAAGTTTCTGCTGGTATTTATTCTTCATTGAAAAGTAAAGTTTATGGAGTGGCTATTAATTAAAAAAACTGGTAAGGAACTTGCACGATTTTGTTACAAATGCTTATTTTTAAGACATTTGTTGTCCATCACTTTTGACAGATTTCGGTGCTTAGCGAGAACGTGTATGGAGTCATAAATAGAACCTCATTTCACATCCAGAGCTGCCACTTCTCATTTTATTGATATAGACAACTATAAATTAATTTTATAGCTAATTTAGAAGGGTCCAAGCATGGCTAAAATCACAAAAAAGGGAAAGCTACTGTGAGCTGAACCTCTTTCAAAGCACAAATTAATGGTGTTTTCAGTTGCATTTTTATTGCAAATATTTTTTTCTCCTTGGTTCTAAAGGGGATAAAGCAACTTCAGATCTAAATTTTCAAAACATGGAACACCAAACAATCAGTTAAGAGCTTTTAGTATAGATCATTGCATTTCCTTGGTTTCCAGCACATACAGTAGTAGTAGTAAATAGTCTCTAGCGTTCCAGCTCTAATTATCTTTTGTTATTTGGATACAGTGGACCATAGTGACAACGCCCAGCGCAGAACTCCTTGGTATAGGAGAGGCTGGATAAAGTAGAGGGTATGTAACGGCATGGCTTAGTTTCACCTACAGCAGACAATTTGGAGGAGAATTTACTCCTCTTTACAGTAAGCTGATAGAGAAATGCTTTGACAGAGTTGCTAGCGGAGTGAGCGATACGCGATCGCTGCAGGCAGCGGGCCAAGGGCGTACGGTGAAACGTGTGCTGGAACTCAGCTAACCATGTCAAACATCTCGGAACATACGCACGGCAAAAAAACCCAGATCTTTGGCCCCCAAGCCAGCACTCCTTGTGACTTCCAGAGGAGCTCTGAAAGGGTCGTCTGTACTAAATCTGCAGAAAATTAGATTTGACTGCTGCTTGCAGATTTCCTGCTCCCTGCAACGCTTCCTCCTGTGAGTCCGCAGCTGGGGCTCAGGCAGTCCGTGGCACGCTTGCAGACGGCCGCTCGCGTTCAGCGGCCTGGCTGGGCTGAAGGTTCTGTGGCTGCGTCTCCTCAAGCGCTTTTTCCTGAAGCGCTGCTCCGTGCTGCAGCTTTGTCAGCGGGACGTCTTTCCGAGTAAGGCAAGTACCAAAGTCACATCAGCCACTGCTCTTTCTCTTTGCTGAAGTGTTCTGCCCACCTGCGAGTCAGCTCCAGGTACATGCTCGGCTGGTGAGGAAGGTAGTCCAGATAAAGGCGTGTCAGCGTCTTCTTGGGTACAGCCTTCTCGATCTGGGTGCCTTCGTGCCATTCGTTGAAGGAGGTGATGGAGACGATCTCCGGCCTGACCGTGAGGGCAGCCTGCAGAGCTGTTTCATAGTACTTCCCGTTGACTCTGTTCCGAGTGCTGTGGTTGTTCCAGGGGCGGATGCTGGTGTCGACGTAGCCTGGGCCAACGCTGGGGATGAACATCAGGTTGTTGGAGTCGCAGAAAGTTTTGATTGCTTTCCAGTTCTGGTGGGATGAGCCAAAAGAGAAACCGTTGGACGCAAAGTACGTGTACATGCCATCGTACCCTGCGGAGAGGATGTCGTGCCTGTGTCCCTCCTCCACCAGCAGCGCTATGAACACGGCGTCGTAAGCGGTGTTGCGGAGAGAGTGGGAGCCTGATGGCGTGAGGAGGTTGGCCCAGGATTCAGCCGGTGTCAAGTAGGAATCGTAGATATAGAACAGTGGGAGGCTCTTGCCGGTGCTGGTCTTGTACTTATAAAAAGCTGCGTGTGATCCGTATCTAGAGGAGAGCACAAAGCTTTTTCAGAGGCTGGGGTGAGAAGCCCTCAGCAGGCATTTCCATTATAAGGCAAGCATGGTGTGAGACGCGGTTTGCCGTAGGGGGTCTCCTTTCCCAGAACCTTTATCTCTGTCTTCATGGGAGTGCCTGTGCCTGCTCCTTTCCTCTTTGAAAGAAAGGGTAGAGGCGCCAGCCTACGGGTGGTAAGCTTAGAAACCTGAGCAGAAGAAAGCAATTTTGGGTTCTGAAGGCAAGGTACTGAAGTGCCAGAGAAAGCGGGATTTGATTACGACCCCTGCCCAGTACTGCCCTGTTGGCTCGCTCTAGGCAGCTCCCTCCCTGCGCACTGGTTTTTTGGATACTATTCTGATGCATTTAATTCAAAGTTCTGCACACTGTTTGTGCTTAAAGCAATGTTACGCAGCTGGGTTTAGCCTACATGAAAAACTTACTTGTCCATGATGTATCTGATATTCTCATGCACAGTGTGGTCATCGCGCCCTTTGTATGGCTGGATATGAAAGGCAACCTTCAAAAGAGACCACGGAAATGGTTATTTTCATCACACTGGTACTGCTTTCTCTGCACCCTGACCTCGCAGAAGACCCTAGGTCCGCTGTAAAGGCCCTTCTGTCACCCGCCGTGGGCAGACTGGGAGGACCCCTTCACGACACATGCAGAATACAGCAGTCTACTCGGTGAAGTCAGGGCTTTCACTGGTTTTCCCTAATGCTAGTAAAAAGTGAACTGAAAATCCCAATTATTAAGAAGAGGAAAAGCCCTGTATTCAGCTATTGAAAAATTGTTCCCATTGTCTTAAACACAAGTGCCCGTTTCTTTTAACAGTCACTGAAGCAGAGGAGCAGGGCCTCTGCCCAAGCGCAGCATCGGCTTCGTGCTGGAGTTGAACAGCAAATTTAATGGCCTCCAACAGCAGATGAGAGCCTTACCTTTATGGCGTATCTGTGCGCAGCGTCCAGTATGGAGGGCACAAGGCTGTCCGACGGCTCCCCGTTGTCGTCTGCTAGGCCGGGTGGGTACCAGGACAGGACCAGCACTCCTACAGCGGCATGTAACAGAGCAGGTCTCGGTCAAATGTGTTTTGTTCCTAAACTTTTCCTCTTCCCGTGCATCAGCAGTGCAGTAAACATTACTCGTCATTCTAACGCTTTAGAAGACCTGTGGTGTTTAAGCCGTGGTTATGACACCCTGTAAGCAACGCTCCGAGGTAGCTGTCGGAGCCTCGGGTGCTAGCAGCGCTCTGCGGGGTGGTGGGGAGAGGCACTGGGTGCGGGGGCGTGGCGGGGGATGCCGAGGGGTGCAGGTGCCCGGTGATGGGGCATTGGGGCACGGCGGAGGGGAGCGACCGCAGCCGCTTGAGTTGTGGCCCCGGTGATGCGGTGCGGGGCCTGGGGGCTGGCGTGGAGCTCGGGGCCCCTGCGGCCCCCCGGGGTCGGTGTCCAGGGGCTCGGGGCCGCCTGCCTCCCTCGGGGGGGGGCTGGCGGGCCGGCACCGGGGCTCTCGCTGCCCGCTGCGGGGCCGGGGGGGGGGGGGGGCCGTCGGGGCCGTCGGCGCTTACCGATGGCGGCGGCGCGGAGCTGGCCCATGTGCTCGGCCAGCACGGCGGGGTCGCGGGAGCTGTAGGGGCCGAGCGCGGGGTAGAAGCTGGAGCCGATGTCGTCGGGCGGGCGGTGGCGGCCGCGGGGGAAGCCGGCGGAGACGCGGGGGTCCCAGTGCGGCACCAGGGCGTGGTCCCAGTGCCGGTACCGGCCCTCGAAGCGCGGGCTGCCGTACCAGGCGTAGTAGAAGGCGTGCAGGTCGTAGGAGGGGCCGCCCGCCGCCGGGGCGGGGGGCGCGGGCGGCTTCGCGGGGGCCCGGCGGGGGCCCCGGCGGCGGCGGCGGCGGCGCGGAGCGTGCGCAGCGCCACGGCGGTGCCCAGGACGAGGAGCGCCGCCAGCAGCAGCGCCCGCCCGCCCCGCCGCCGCCGCCGCATCGCCCGCTCGGCCCGGCCCGGCTCCCGGCGGAGGCTCGGCCCGGCCCCGGGCGGCGGGGACCCCTGCTGGCGGCGGCCGGGGCTGCAGCGCCGCAGCCCCCCCCCCGCCTCGGCCCGGCGGAGCCCCGGCGGGTGTCCCTCGCCGTCCCGGCGGGCGCGGGGTCCTCCGCTCGGCGGGAGCGGGGCGCATCTCCGGGGGGTCTCTCCGTGCGGGCGGCGCTGGGGGCTGACCCCCCCGCGGCACCGACGATGCTCCTCGCAAGACCGGCCCGTAGCTCGGACCGGCCGCGGCCCCGGCGGGGAGGGCGGCGGGGAGAGGGCAGAGGCGCCCGACGGTGGGGAAGGGCAGGGGCTGCCGCCCGCGCTTGGTTCCCGAGTGCAGCCCTTGAAACGAGCGGTTGATGAAGGACTAAACTTACTCGAGGAAAGGAAAACACGCTCCAGCAAACACTGAAATGTGACTATCCGAGCTGTTAAAGGAAATAACGTTTTAATTGGGTGAATCTGTTATGCACGAATGTTACAGGCGATAAACTCCTGCTAAATGGAAACCCAGTAATGAGATGAACCTGTCGAGGGAACAAATTGCCTGCAAATCAGAAACAGGCTTCCGAGGCGCCCCAGCAGCTTTGGGGCTTCCATTATTTCGCTTGGCTGAAGCTCGTGCCGCCCCACAGCGCTGGAGCCTTCTGGCAGCATTTCCTCACGACAGCCGCCCATGCAGAGTCGTGGTCTGTGGGAGGAGGGTGGGTTAAGTGCTAGCGAGATGTAGCGACAGCTACAAGTTTGCCTTTCAGAGCTTTATGTCATTTTTGGCTGGGTTAGATGTGTGCAAGAACTAACTGGGTACCAGGCTGGCAGCAGTGGTTCTGGCAGGACATCAGTGGAAAGGGGTTTTGGGAGAGCGTCCTGGTTCTGGCTGGTGTGCTGGGACTCGAGTGAGGAGAGTGCCTGGCCAGCCCTGGTGTGATCCTGTGTGCTGCTATATTGCCTTGGGTTTGGCCTCTAAAATGCCTGTAACTGGTGCCACCTGAGTTTGCCAAAGAGATGTGGCAAACTTCTCCCTGTTGCTTGTACACCAGCCCTGCTCTGGGGGTGACACCCGCTCCTCTCTTCCCGGGGACACCAGTGTCCTGCCCGAAGCAGCTATTTCCAGTCCTAGTCCCAGCTGTATTTCATGCTTCACCATATGTGGCTGCTACAAGCAGCACAGAGCCAGTATTGGAAGAGCAGCAAGGAACATCCCCCAGCTCAGATGAGCAGTTTTTTGTAAAACAGGGAACCTCATCTTTGTCCTCTGTCTCATTTGGGCGTAGGGCACAAGTGCTGCTGGAGCCTGAACTCTGCACACATGGGACTTGCCCTAGGAATACTTTGTCTCTGTGTATCAGTACCGTACAACTGCTGTACCCAAAGGAGTGGAGAGAGGCATCCGACTCTGACCTCTCCAGCTTCTGGATCTGTTTGGCCAGAACGCAAATGCAGCTATGCCTTCCTAAGGAAGCTGCTGGACCTCCTGATTGCAGGGAGAGATCAGAAATCATGGTGCAAATGTACTTTAGTGACTCAGAGAGTATAAGGCAAGCAAAAGCCTCTCCTGCTTCCCTCATTTATTTTTCAAATCTCTTTAAGGCCAGTGTGATAATTTTGGAGGCCTGATTCATGCTTGGGGGTGACACTCCTGTGTGTTTATTCATCGGCTCACATCTGCTTGGGCCTCTTCAGGGGCTCGGTGAGCTTCGTTCCCCGCTTTGCCTCTCACTTGCTGTCATCTGCTGGACATGAGGACACTTTTTAATCTAATTTCGCGGCTGCCAGTTGTGGGTGCAGCGAGCGTCGTGCTGAGCCAGCTAGCTCAGGAAGCCAGCGGTGCTATGTTCGTCGTCTTTTTCTGAGTCATTTCTTTCATTTGCTTATGCGAAGGACACTGCTGCTTGTGAGCTCCTGGTTGGCAGACCCTTGCGCCTGAGCACGCTAGAGCCACCAAGAACCAGCTGCAGGGAAGGAGGCAGTGGGGCTAAATACCGCTGCTTTTTGATGGACAGTTTTAAATTGCTCTATTCAGCCCATCATCCCACAAGTAGCTGCTGTCATTTTCTTTCAAATAGCTACCTTCAGGCTACTTGGAGAGGTCAGGCTGCAGAGGGTGGATGCTCCAGGGAGGTGGGAAGAGCTTTCTCTTTCTGTAGCTGGTGCCAAGGACAAGGACACTGGACAGAAATCTGCAGGCCAGTGAATTTGCTGTCACTATTCTCCCTCTGTGAGTTCAATGCCTCTACAAACTGTCTACGACGTTTAATTTATGAACTGGCAGATGAAGCAGCTGAAGGCAGGGCAGAACCATCTAAATAAAAATTATTTGGAAGCAATGAGCAGGGGGCACGTGGTGTAGGAGTTGGGATCTTCAGGTCTAACAACAGCCACATCTAACCAGGTAAAATGGTGCTGAGGCTCAGTCTGGGTCTCCACGTTGCCCGTGTGATATGTGTTCCAGCAGTATCGCAAGGATCAGTTTTCACTGGATTCCCGTCCCTGAGCCCACCCAGCTCAACTGCCCTGTGGTGCAGGAGGCCCAGAAACACGAGTTCCCAAAAATCACTGCACCAGGACGCTTCTCACTACTGCATTGCTGGAGATGACGCTTGTCCTAAGTGACTCTCCCGCTGGCTTCCCCGGTGCCTCTGTCCGTCCGGGTTTGTTCTCTGAGCAGCCCTGTGAGCTGAGCCGGACCTCCAGCCTTTTGCTTCCAGGCTGGCCGAGCCACCGGAGCCGTGTCTCCCACCACTAGATAGTGCTCGGCCACCGCAGGGAGCCTTGGAGCCGGTGGCCGTACCGGCTGATGGTGTGCATGGTTGCTTAAAAGCACGAATAAGCGAGTGCTGCGCTGGGGCCGTGCCGACATGGGCTCGGCGTGGCGCAGATGGCGGCTTGCGTGTCGAGCTGCCCGCTGCAGGCGAGAGGCTGCCGGGGAGAGCAGGACGTGGTGCTGCTCTCCTGCCTCTGCCTGGTCCTTGCAAAGCCCACACTGGGATGATTTTTCCCAGTGTCTGAGTGCCATGGAGCGGTTATGTATCTTTATTGCTCATGAGCAGCTGTCTCAGTTGCTGCTAATGGACTGTAATACACACAGAGCTGACCCCAAAATGATGTCTTCACAGAAATTGCCTGTCTGTGGAGCTTCTGCTGTAAAAGCCCAGAAGCACCAGGCTGGGTGAGTTACTGTCATCTGCAAAGCGTGTACGTGAGAGGTCTCTGGGTGCTTCCCCTTCTCTGAGCCTTTGCTCTTACCTCATCTTTCCAAATCCTGTGGGATAGAGGGGCCGAGGGAAATAAGAGTGATCGCTTCCCTTTTGTCTGCCTGCGCAGGACCCTCTCCCCTCCATGACTGTCCCCGCAGTGCTGACAGGCACAGCTCTGAGCAGAGGGTGTGACGGTGGGGGGAACAGAGCGGGGCACAGGGGTCCCTCCTTGGGCCCTGGCACGCAGTGAGTGCAGGTGGTCTGCTCTCCGCAGCCCCCGGTTCGCACCGACACTGAGCAGAGCCAGGACAGCTGCCCCGATGCCTGGCTTCTCCCGTGCCTGTGGTGTGGATGTAAAGGCTGCTCGGGGGCTCGCTGTAACATCTCACCATAGTGAGCCATTTCCCTACTGATTCTGCTCCCTCTGTATTTGCATGGTGAGCTTCCCTCCATCTCGTTCCTCAGCTCATCAGCTATTCATTGATCTTTGCCAGGCTCCTCCAGCGCTCATTCATCACTCTCACGCCCGCCATCCACTTTCCAAATGTTTCCTATTTTTCCGGTGATGTATTTCCCTGTTCAGACAAGCTAATCTTGCCCCATCAATAATCGGGGTGCAGCTCTGCTCCTGACCTCTGCGCTGGCACAGGCACGGCACAGCCACGCAGCTCTGCCCTGCGTGGATGGAGCCAGCCAAGCCGCAGGGATGCCGGGTGAGCGGTGCAGCCGCAGGGGCCTCCCGGGAGCCGCTTCCCCGGCTGCTGGGTCTCTGCTGCAGCAGGTCGTCCCTCCCCTTGGGGGCTTCGAAGCGTGCGGATGGCGGTGATGCCCTCATGGCCAGGAAGGGCTCTTTTCCCATAGCTGGGTGGGGGGCGATGGTCTTCGAGAAGGTGAGGCAAAGCCCTGAGGCAGAGCAGCCTTGCTTGAAAGGGGCTGGCTTTGTGGTCTGCTCTGGGGTGCTCGAAGCCTTGTCTCTCTGCCACAACCTGGCGTGGCCTTTGTGAGCAGCCTTGGCGGGCAGAAAACTGGGGAAACATAGCGGCATATCAGCTGGTGCCTCTGCTTCTGGCTCATTCCACGCTGCTGGCGTTCAGTGTCCCTGCAAGTGACAGCTTTATTTGTGCCACCAGCATCAAGAGGATGAGCCACGTGTCAGGCATGGGTGAAATGCCTGGTGCCCTTGTTCCCTTGCAGGAGATGCAGGCACTATAAATTACTTCTTTCCTCCAGCTTCTGGGTGTCTGCAGGCCACTGTAGCCGTCAGGGTGATGTACTCAGCACCAGCTGAAGTGACCAGCATTTGTGTCAGCATTTGGGCACTGTCAGCACCTCTGGAACGCACCAGCACGGAGCAAACCCAGGCTTTGTTGCTTATTCAGGTGTTCTTGGTACTTTCCAAAACAGGGACCCTGCTGCTGCGCTGACTGACTTTGTGCAAAGACTTGGTGCCGGGAACTGTGTGTGCAGCGTGCAGGGGGACACGGCATCAGGACCGACAGCAATGGCGAGCGTCTGGGACGCTGCAAGCTGTCTGCTGAGATGCATTGTGAAAATACGCTCATCACCAGTTAGGACATGCTGATTAGACAAACAGCTTCTGCTGGAGTGGAGAGAGAGGCCTTTTTAGATCTTGTAGGTGGAACTATAAACACTTTAATAAGCCAATTCACAGGAGCAGTACAGATCAGGGTGACTCTTGTGTTTGCAACCCTTGTTGAAATCACATTGGCATGAGCACTCAGAGCAGGAAATACATGGTTTGCATTTTAATTAGCGCTTGCCCTCCAAATAAAAATGCATCTTTAGAACCTCATTAGCAGAGCCAGTTCAAACTCATATAGTGATGATTCAAATGAGCAACAACAGGCCAGGCAGGCTGAGTCTGTGTTGATACCAGAGGTGAAGCTGCTGAATGTCTGACCCTTTCCATCCCTGTTGAAGCCATTGGGGAAAAATGCTGTCAGGGGTTTGTGTTTGGAAGCCTTGGCCGAGTAATCGGGTCTGTCTCATGTCGGGCAGTTGCTGGGTAACTCTTGCTTCTCACTGTGATCTTATCTACTGATGTTTATTGAGTGCTTCCCCGTGTCCACAATGTCATTCTTGCTGCTGCGGTTGGTGGCTAAAAGCCTGTGGCTTTTCATACCCTTTTTTATTTTGTGCAGCTGTTACATGGCAGAGGTGGTTGTGCTGAGAACTTTTCACAGCTGGTATAGTTGGAGCACCCTTTATTGTGGACTTTTGGTTATTGTTTGGAGTACTGTAGGAAGCAGGACATAAATTAGAGCAGCCCAGGAATAACTCTTGTTACAGGAAGGTGCCTCACAGAATGTATTTAATTGCTTTAATATTTTTTACACACTTTTGGCCATCTCTAGTCATGATTGACACTAGATTTATTCCTTGTCCTTCCTCAAGCTCTGCAGGTCTGAGTGAACATGCATGGCTTCACAGTGCCACAGTACAGGCATGCTCTGCCAGGTGCAGATATGCCTCAAGCCATGTCTTTGATGGGGCAGTCAGGAGGTCTTCAGCAAAACTGCCCCGTGCCTGTGCAGGGGTGAGGTGCTGTCCCTGGGGAGACTCACAAATACCACGTCCATGTCCTGAGGGCTCTTTCTTTGCCTCTCACGCCACTGATGTCACTGAAGGCAAAGCAGCTAAGTCCTGCTTTGGTGGGTGCAGCAGCAATGTGCCTGCAAGGCTGGAGCATCCTCCTTGTCGCAGAGTGGCAGAGGAAGCCACCGGAGCACCATTCTTGCTGCAAAAAGCAGCCTCCCCCAGAGATCCTGCTATCCGAGGCATCTGCTAGCCCCAGCCAGGGAGAAGTTTTCCTCAGTCACCACAAACTGAGATCTGCAATGCTACTTCTAAATGCCCTCGCTGTACTTCACAATACAGAGCAAAGAAAACCAGGCTTGGGCTAATTAAGCTGGAAACATAACATTGCAATTTGTAGCTGATTAAATCTTTCAAACAATATTTATGTTAATCTCCTTCTGATTTATTTTCTTATAATGCCTTGACTAGGAGATAGTCCAGTGCATGGGGAAATGCTTCCAGATGGAGCACAGTCCGCCTTGCCAGATGCTTGAAGCTCAGAGTGAGGATTTTTCACTCACTGTGGTTACAGCCAGGAGAGATCATCTTGTCCACCTAGGCCATTTTTGTACGTAGAGGGGGATGCTGAGCTGCAGTTCTTGTTTTTGCTGCAGGAATGAGTCCGCCTGTAACAGGAGAGGGCTGTGAAACAGCGCGTGGGAAGGGGCATCCATGAGACAGCCAGTTCTCGGCTGGGGCTGTTCTGCCTCTCTTACACACACCTTGCATCTCTGAGCCAGGGCTTTGCTGTCTCAAGAGGAGGCTGCTGTAAAATGCTCCTTTGAGTTTATCTCCGGAGATTATAGGGTCCTATTACAAAAACCCAGTTTCCTTTTACATGCTGCGCATGCATATCCACTTACACTGTCCTCCAGCACTTCTTCCAGCTCCAGAGTTGGCAGGATGCCTGGCAAATTTCCACAGGATGCTGATTTAAGGAATTAGTCTGTAGAAGCATAGACGATAGAGACAGAAGGGACCTTGAGGCCATCTGGAGAGTCCGCTTCCCCCGACAGCATCCCCTCTCCGAAGTCACTCCAGACACATTTGTCAGATTTGCTCTCAGCTCCCTTTTCTGGAGGAAATTCCACCTGGCTGCTGCTCATCTTCTTCCTATTTTCCAGTTCCTTAAAAAAATATTTGTTGGGACTGGAACTCTTCAGGGGCTTAAAGGTAATGTGGTCTGTGTATGCCCATCTCTTCTCTTTTTTTCTCCCTTTTTCAAAAGGCTGTAATTTACCCTTTCTGGTCTTGACATCTTGGAGATGGCTGCAGGGTGGGTCCCCGGGGAGAGGGCTCTGGGCAGCTCAGGTCGAGGTGGGGATATGCCAGGGGACGGGGGTGCCATGGGGTGCCACCGCTGCCAGAGCCCACGTGCTGGAGTGATGAACAGCCCGTGCTTGCAGGGAGGATAGCTCCAGAGGTCAAGGGGTTTTCACTGCAGAATTGTTAAATTAACTATTCATTTAATTATATTTTGATTAAATTAGATTTTTTTTTTTTTAATTTCACCAGCAAATGATTCTCTGCATAATTAATGCTGGCTGATTCTGCTAATTCACTTACTGCTGCTGAGGGGACAGAGGTTTCGGTTGCAGTCTGAGCTGTGTGCAGGTTTCCAGGAGCCGGTGCTCCCTGTGCCGTGCCAGGAGCTGCCCTGCAGGAAAGCCACGCCGTGGCGCTGGGGCTCCCCGGGGAGCACTCTTGTCCCCGGGGCCTGAGGGTCTCCAGGACAGGGAAAGCACTGGATCACACCCCTCCTTGCAATGAAGCTATTAATTTTTTTTCATGAGCCCGCTCTCCCCTGGGTCTGTGGTGATGCTCGCCATTAACTCTGCCTACAAGTAACTGGGAAGTGGGCTGGCTGCAGCTCTGTCAAGTGCAATTACTTCATTACTCCGTGATGCAAACTGCCATTAGCCACAGCTAGTTTTGATGAGATTTCTGGGGAAGCAGGAACTCCTGAGCCTGCGGGAGCTGGCTGCCCAACATGGCTGTCTGCTGCCTGACGTGAGCCATCGCTGTGTGATGTGGGCCATCCGCGTCGTGTGCCGTGAGGTCTCGTGGCACGTGCGCCCCAGGCCCATGGTAGCCATCAGGGCTGGCCCCGCTGCGTGCCGTCCCTTCACGGAGCAGCGCCTGGTGGGGCCGGCCGGGCTGCACGGCCGTCACGCCACCGGGGCGGGATGGCTCGTGCCAAGCGCGGGCAGCGGGAGTGGCGAGGCCACGGTTTCTGGAGACAGGACCGAAAATCCAGTGCAGCAGTGCTCCCCAGCACGCGGGGCACGCCGGCCCACAGAGAGGGACGGAGATGGGGGGAGCCCACTGCCCTGCAGGGACCAGCCTCTCCCCGCCTCACCCAGGACCTCGGCAGCTCTTGGAGCCCTTCAAGGGAGGCAAACTGTGGCAAACTGTGTTTTGGATGACGTGGTGGCCAGCAGCCACACATGGGGCAATGGGACAGCGTGGGAGCGGTGGTGCCAGGGCTGCCGGCTGCAGCCCCGGGTGCTGGAGCTCCCATGCAGGGCTCTGCGAGAGAAGCAAGAGTATGGCACAACTTGGCCCTGCTTCTTCCTGGGGACAAACCCCAAAGCATCTCCTGCTTCTCAGGGACGTGCGGGAGCTTGCGGAGCTGTCATTACTGTGGGCTGAGCTGATGAGCTGTCTCCTGGTGAGAAACAAATTTAGTTAACCTCAAATTAGTCAGGGGAATGGGAGACTCTTCTTTGAAACGATGTCATTCAAACCATTGCACCTGAAATTATCCCCACTAGAAATGCAGCTGGAGATAGTAATTAATTCACCGTGCTCCCATATTAATTCTGCAGCCGCTCTGCTCCAGCATGACTTTGACGAGCCATGTCCAGCAGCGGTTCTGGGCAGGGAGCCCTGGGACGGGCAGCCTGGTCCCCCTTGGTTTCTGTGTAGCTGACCATCAAAAGATAATTTTCAGGTTTTTCTCCTTGGTGTGTAATCGTATCCTTTAAATACCCTTCAGACTCTGACAAGCTTCCCGAGGCGTGGAAAGAGCACTTCCCTGCCTCCAGGTGTCTGAAGGCAAAGGCAGTGGTGAATCTAGAGGGATTTGGGGTTTTAATCATGAAAGATCATCTTTTAAAAACTGCAGTGTGAGCAGGACAATTGGTTTAATTATCGTGAGCATGTTTGGCCGAAATCCTGTGCCCGTTACAAGACGTCCCTTCCCCTCTCTGCTGGTGGGGGGGGGGGGCACAGCACATCATTGCTGCAGTTGCTGGGGAGGCAAGCAGTGGAGCAGGGATCGCTGGTGGAGCAGGGACCGTGATGGAGCAGGGACCACCGGCGCCTGGCTGGCCCCGGGAGCCCCAGGGGCTGGCGGGAGGAGCGGCTGGTGGGGGTCTGCAGTGCCTGGCTGAGGAAGGCTGGTTTTGGTTGGAAGGCTGCAATCATCAGTAAAACCAAACTCAGCACCCAGCACATTCCCGAGAGGCGCCGCCGCCAGCGAGGTGCTGCTGCTGACGGGAGCAGGCTGGGCCCGCAGCCGGCCGGGCAGCTGCCCCGCTCCTGCCTGCACCGCGAGGGCAATGCCGGCAGCGCCGGGCGGCTGGGCCAAGATGAGCGTTCGGTGCAGAGACCACGTGTGGCTCCACTTCTGCCTTCCGTGGTTAACGCTTCTGCGAATAACCTCTTAGAAATGATTCCAATTAGGCTAGCACATCTCTTTGTAATCTGGATCCCTGTTGTGCTGTCAGACTCAATTCAAATTTAATTTGCAGAAGGTGTATATCGGGCAGCTTTTTTACTTAGCACAAAACTGAGAGGAAGATAACATTGATGGAAAAAATAATACAAGTTCATATTCTTCTTACCTTCAGGAAGGAAAAGAGATGCCAGAAAACTTAGCCAAATTTACATTTTAATGGGAAATGTTACGACTGCCTGCTCCGGGAGGCACAAATTGCTTTCCGGATGGGACCCTGACTTTATACCAAAGTGCAGGGAATTAAATCTAGCAGCTTCTGATGAGATGAAAGGGATATCTAGAAACGCAGCCACTGCCACCAGCCAGCCATGAGGACCCGGCCAGGCGCTGCTGGCGGTGGCAGGCTGCCCGTCCCCATCACGCCTGGGGCACAGGCAGGAGGGCCTGGAGGGAGGGAGGCTGCGGGGACTGACGGAGGGACGCAGCTCCTGGCTCCAGGGGCTGGAGGTGTCGTGCAGGGGGCTGGAGGGCTGTTTGCAGAGAAAACCTGTGCGTTTCAAACCCTGGGGTGACCCTGCCCCTGCTGACGTCCCCCACCCCATTAAGTGGGTGATGGCAGAGGAAGGGCTGGCTGAGAGCAGTCTGTCCTTGCTCCCTTTGCAGTGAGGTGGAGTCTCCAGCAGCATTAACTGCACTCGCACAAGTGCCACTTCAGCCCTTCCCGCTGGCAGCTGCAGCAGGAGCCCTGCCGAGAGCCCGTGTCGGAGGCAGCCGCTCTCTTTGGGGTTTCTCTGCCCTCTTGTCTAATTGTTACTAATCAGAGCAGCTCAAGCCTGCAGACAGGCTCCAGCAGCGTGTCTCCGCGATGCCAGCCTGGTGTCTCAGACCTTCACGCAGAGACAAAAGCTGTGCCCAGGAGAAGGTGCTGTTAATTTCTTAGCATCTTAAAGCTCTTTGAAGATGAAAACACGGTGCAGCGCTGCATAGTCTTATCTCTCTGGCAGTGCCTGTCACCTGCAGCCATTTCTGGCAGATTGACGAGCACGGGAAAGGCTTGTCCCTGCTGGGACCGAGTCTGGGGAGCCGCAGGGCTGAAACTAGGAATGTGTCTTGCGTCTCCTGCAGCTCTGCTGGGCTCGGGCACAGAGCAGCCTCTGGCTTGCGCAGGTAGCTGACGTGCTGTTGTCTAGCCCTTGCACTTGCAACAAAAGAATATGTGAGCTTTTCTTAATATCTCTGGGTCCTCTGAGTCTCCCAGTGCTGCTGGGATGTCCCAGCTGTCCCCCAGCTGGGTCCCTGCTCCCCTCGTTGTGTGTATAGTTGCCCCGTCCTGGTGACAATGACCCAGCCTGTGCCAGAGATGCATTTGGGGGATTCGCTGGCCTCTGAACTTGTTTTTCAGGTAACTTCTCTGTGCTTGAGGGTAGCTGGTTTTGTATACACATTGGATTTTTTTAATATTGGCAGCACGCTAGGCAAAGAGTTTTATTGGCATCAGATATTCTTGTTAGTAACGACCAAGATGTCTGAACAGTTGAACCGACCATTAATAATTCAAGCGGCTCAGCTCACCAACTATTTATTTACTTCCAAAAGTTGCTGGTAATTATTTGTCCTGCTTCTAAAGTGAGAGGTTGCAACTGCCAGTGTGGACTGGCAGGGTCTTGCTGCGAGTCTGTGCCCTTCACTCCTCCCGGCTGCGCTGGGCTCTCCCAGCCCCGGGAGAGGCAGAATCGGAGCCCAGAGGAGAGAGGACAGCCCCGGGGCAAAGGGACGCAGGCACAGGAGTGCCTGCAGGCTGGGGTCTCGCACCCGCTGCAGCTGCCTGAGCAGTGGCAGCATCCGTGGCTGGTCGGTTGTGTGGGGTCGCACCCGGCAGAGAGGCTGTGACCAGCGGCCGGGGGCTGCCCTGGCTGCCTCTCTGGTGGTGCTGTGCTCTGCCTGCACTCGCTGCGGGCAGGGCTCGTCTTGGGGCAGCCTGTGGCCTCCCACCGGGCAGGCAAACAGCCAGCAAGAAGGAGGCTCTGCTGTCAGGGGTCTTGGAGCCCCTAAAGTGTTGCCGAAACCTCAGGGCCCCCAGCCTTGGAGCTGGGATGGGGATGCTCCAGCAGGAAGCAGAGCCCCAGGGAGGGGGGTGGCCCAAGCGCATGGAGAGGCACGGGAGGAAGGGTCTGTGTCCGCACCCCTTGCCAGTGCAGCTCTGCAGGTCCCTGTGCCACTGGGATCACACTGGAAGGTACTGCTTTCCTCCGGAGTGAAGCTGGCTGCGGCCGCGTCCTTCGCTCGCTCCGCCGGGCAGGGCAGCGGGGGGGTGCAGGTGGGGCTGGCGAAGCAGAGCTCGCTCTGCGTGGGAGCCGCCTGCGGTTCCTGGAGTTTGTCCTCTCCCCAGACGGTGCTTTTCCAGTTGTCAGAGCAGTTTTGCACAGTGGATGGGATGTAAATTCACAGTGTTGTATGGCAAAGGCATCACTCAAACAAGGAGACAGCGTGCTTATTGGGGATGCTTCCAATCCAATAAAATAAGCAAAAACATCCCTGTTAGAGGCTCAACCGGAGCAGATGCTCTGGCACCCACGAGGCTGCTTCCCTGGGTGAAGCAGTGTCACTGTCTGGAATCCAAAGCAGAGATAAATCATAGGTGACCTTCAGTAATTTATTACTGCCTTGTGCAAAACACTGCTGTTTCTCTGGGCCAATTCCTGGGCATCTGCCTGGGATCACAGTAATTCCAATCTTTAGCATTGTAATGGGTTTGTCATGGGTTAGATAATGATAAAAGGCTGGGGATGTAGGGGAACGGCGGATACTGAGCTGCTGGAAGCAGAGCAGGGCGTGCACCAGCGGCAGCTACCACCGGCATTTGCTGATGTGGGAAGTGCCATCCTGGGCTGCTGGGTCTGCAGAGCCAGGCAGGATCGTTCAGAGCACCAGTGGCTCTTCTGCACTGGACGGAGAGAGGTTGTTTCTAACGTTTTCAGATTGCCAGGCGTTAGCAGGCTCTGGCCTTCTGCTGCATACTCTGTTGATAGCAGTAAGACTAATGCTGTTAGGGGTAAGTGATGGGAGAAGTTCTGAACACTCCGCATTGTTTGCGGTGTGGCAGATGTTCTGTTAATGATACGGAACAGCTCAGGGCGAGTGCTGTGGGTTTAGATTTCACAGCAACGTGCTGAGCTCCTGCCCAAATGCGGAGCCAAGTTTGGAGGTGGCGGGGCAGAAGTTGTAGAGCTCGTTGGTTGCAGACATGGGCTGTTGGGGTAAAGCCATGGGCTGCAGCCGCATACTGAGGCCATGGTGGAGTGGTGGGTGCTTGGTCCTTCAGAAACCTCGGTGGGCAGCAATTTGGGTCTAAAATACAGGTTTCAGTGCTTCAGCTTGGACAGTCAGTCTTGCACCTTTCCCCCCGGCAGCGGGGATTCTCTGTGCCGAAACACAGCAAGGGGTTGGGACCCTTCCTGCCGGCGCTGGCACGAGAGAGCAGCCAGTGGGGCTGACGCGGACGCGGTGGCTCGCGGGGTTTGCCCTGGTGCTGCGCCAGCCCTGCGGGCCCTAGTCCGGAATCGCGCCCTGCTCGCTCTTGGATGCTCTGCCCCTGTGTCAGCATTTCAGCGTCTAGGAGGACTCTGAGGACGCCCCGCGATGCTCAAACCCAGGCCAGGCTGCAGATGCAGGTGCCTGAGTTTAACCAGCTTGCTTTGTGTCCATGAGAATAATGGGGGCTTGGCTGGAGTGAATGTTATTTCCCCCCCAAAAGTCACAGGGACAGAAAAGACTTTCTAAAAGCAAAAACTTCTCCTGATACTTCAATTGTGAGGCAAAATTTACATTTTGATTTTGGAAATCAATAGCAAGTCACAAATAATTCTCCTGTGCTGCTACAGGTCATCCATCAGCTTTGGGTCTCTGCTCAATAGAAACCATTATTGGGTTTTGTTTGTTTGTTTGTTCAATATTAGTGGTTTGTTCAGCTGTTCTCCAGGTCTGTATTATAATGACAAATTACAGACTCGTGGGCTTTTTTTCCAAATAGTCTTAGAAAATGCAGATGGATGACATCATTACAGTGCCACTGAGCCAGAACACACCAGCAGCAGCAGCTGTGAACATCTGGGATGAAATGGTGCTGAGGAGGGCATGTCCCCGTGCAGGTGAGCACCGGGCGAGCCTGGCTTCGGGTGAGCAGGCTGGACCTCCAGGAGAGGCAGCTTGGGCATGCCGCTGCCTCCGTGCCCGTTCATCCTCCCCCACGTCATTTATCCTTGTGCCCGACGACAGGCGAGAGGGAGCAGGGCTCTTCGGGTATTGCTTCTGCTTCTCTGGCCTGCCCCGTCCCTCGCCCACATTCACATCCCGGCCGTGTTGGGGGGCTCCCGTCACGACGTGCCAGAGGAGCGTGTGCGCTGGATGGCAGTGGGCTGCACCCTGCCGAGTGCCCTTGCGTGGCAATTTTGGGGGACGGAGCGGCCGTGCAGAGCCTGGAGCCCCTGGGGACACAGGAGGGTCCCGAGCTGCGGTGGGGGGCCGCCTCAGGGAGCATTCGTGAGCCCCGAGCTGAAGCCGTCCCAGACCCGCTGGGCTCTGCAGGTACGGGGCTGTTTGCCAGCACCGGGCCTGTGCTATTATGGGCAAATTACCTGTGGAACGCCTTTTTAATACTGAAAGAAATAACTTGATTAGTAATTATTCGTGCAGAACACTTGGGGAGTCTCTGCAAAAGGCGAGGACGGGCTGTTTCACTGGAGCTGCCTGTCAGTTTTGTCATCTAATTATAAGACTGTTCAGTGCCAAGACTCTGGACAGATAGAGGAAAAAAAACCTCAGTGTAATTGTATTGGTCATATTTTGTAGCCACTAATTACTTGCTTCGCAACTCATGTTTCTCTGGCTGGCCGGGGAGCTGTCATGGCCTTGGCTTGGGACAAATAGCTCGATGCTTCTTGTTGCGCAGCTTCCAGACCTTGTTAAATGTGGGGCTGGGTGGGGAAGGGGATCAGCCCCCCACTTTGACCCTGAGCAGCCCCAGCCCTGGCTCTGGCAGCCCCACTGCAGCCGAGTGGGACGGTCCCCTCCATGTCACCCATCCACTGCTGCAGAGCTGGTGGGTGCTGCCCCGGCAGAGCTGCCGCGGTCCTGGGGCTCCTGGGTCCACCAGCGTGCACCCCTGGGTGCTGGCGTGGGGATGCCAGTAACGACCATCGTGCTCTCACCCTTGTTATCGGAAAAAGCTAATTCCTAATCCTTGCCTTTTCGTGGCACATGTATGTAGTATTCACTCGAGAAAGATGGATCAGGGTCGGCTCTTCCAGCCGGGGAAGGAGAGGCCAGTGCTGAGAATGGGGTGCTGCCATGGCCAGGGGTGGGCGGGCTGGCTCCCTGGCGGAGGCAGCGAGGGTGCTGATGGGCAGAGTGCAGGCAGAGCACGGGCAGGCTCAGGTGGTGGCAGGTCCCACAGCGTCTGGCGGAGGGATGTCACTGGGGTTGCTTTGTAATTTTGCTTTTTATTTGAAATGTGTGTAGCACCTCTGGCAAGCACAGCCCCCTTCTGCTCCATCCCTGGTGCCGGGGGCTCCCTCCATCGGCAAAGAGGGAAGGGGCTGGGGCCTCCCCTGGCCCCGTCTGGAGGGGCTGGGAGGCACCGCCAGGGCGCCCGCTCCTGGGGCCTGTCCTGCACCGGCACAGCAGGGCCGAATGCTGTAGGTGCCTTTGGTTCACAGCAGGCTGCCATCTCCAAAGGGAGCACCCCTGTAATCCGCCACGCAGCCCGAACCCCCAAACCCAGGCGCTGTGGCTCCCACTAACGCCGCTCGTGGCTGCTTTGCGGGTGCCAGCCAGGGTGCAGGCGAGACAGGAGGAGAAGGGCAGAGCATGAGCCTGAAGGAGAGGAGTGACAGGCACTGAGGTTATTTATTGTTTTCTGTTTGCTTCTAACAAGCATCATTTTCAGCTTATTAATTGTAGCAGGACGTGAGCTGGGTGAAAATTGATTTGGACCCCACCATCTAAGTGGTCAAACAGTTAAGTACCTATTTTACGCTTTCTAAACAGACACGGTAGTTTTTCTCTTCACACACTGTTTTACACCACCTTAATTCCAACAGTAAATTGAAATCAAATGAAAAGCAGCTTTCCAGCCCAGAAGGCCTTCCTGGCACATGTGCATGAGAACAACAGCCCCTATCAGGGAGACGCATCCTGAAGCACCAGGCAGCATAAAGAGACGAGCAGAGCCAGCAGACGGATGGAGGAGGGCTGTGCCTGCATCTGTAGTTGTTCACGTGTCTTGTTTGTGTGAAGTACCTGGTGCTGCTCCTACCATTACCATGGTGCTATTACAAAATGAGATTATCTTCAGCCTTGCAGGTGGCCAAGGCATTTTTTGGTCTCCGTTGGCCTCCTGCAGCCAATGTCACAGTGTTTCTTGGCTCCCAGCTTTCTGCTCCAGCCGTTCTCCCTCCGGCCTGGCAGCTCTCGGCGGCAGGCCTGTACCAGTTCGATGTCCTGAATTCTGCAAAAGCTCAGGTGGTCACAGCTCGCCCCATGCTAGTGTCTGTCCCCCCACAGACCCGTGTGGGCGGTGAGAATGGGTGTCTGCAGGTGAAGTCAAGAGAAATAGAGGGGCAGGGAGAAGCACCACCTGAGAACGACACGTTCTGGACAATGGGGAGCATCCTTCACTGAACAGAAAGAAAACCTATCGCTGTCCCGGTTGTCTGCCGCGTGGAGGTGAGGGCGGCAGGAGCTGGTAAAGGAGGCAGAAGCTGTTGGAGCTCAGACCCACCTGCCGTTGCCTGGCCGTGGTCCATGGGGACCTCCAGCCCCACAGCACAGGAGGGAGACAGGGGGCTGGCAGTCACCCGAGTGCAGGTGAGGGACGCACTGGTGTCCAAGTCTGGGACAAGGTGCTGGACGTTGGGTTGATGGCTCCACCTGAGCTCAGCGTGCTCATAAATCAAAAGCTTGATGTGAACTTTAGCAGCATCCATAAATTCTTCATTTATCACTATTAAAGATATGTCAACATTCAAAAATTGATTTATAGCTGGTAATTTAGATCATGGATTGTCTCTGATGCAGTAAACTATTCATACCCAAAGCCCATCATGCAGTTTTCTACTTATTAGGAATTAATGAGTCATAAAACAGGGCCAGAACAGGCTGTTAGTGTGAATGAAGGGAAGGCCGGGACTGTTGGGGTTTCCCTCCTGAATAAGTGTGAAGGAACCCCTGGTAAACAGCTAATTGGGTCCATACAGCCCTTTGAACACACGCTGGGCTGGGCCGTGCGTTGCGGTGGGTCCTGGCCCTGCTCGGGACGGCTGGGGCTCGGCAGGCAGCCACCTGCGAGGCAGAGCGGTGCCAGCCGCTGTCAGCCTGCACCACCGGGTGCTCTCCTCTTAAATTTTACAATACATATGTTAAATCTCCAGTCCTTCTCTGCACTGGCAAAGCTTTGAAGTCCTTTATCTCCAGGAAAGACCATCTGCTGCTTCAACACCATGGAAACGGCTTTCGCCAGACAAAAACTTTAGTTTATCATTTTAATTCAGCACCAAATGCCATAAAGTCAATAATTTATCGTGCAGTTTACAAGGTATTTCTCTAAGTCTCTAGCATGGCTGTTGTTTGTTTCTAATGTTGTAGTGATTTTGCATTTGTGTAAGTGCCACAGAATTGACATTATATAGCGAGACAGATTGTCCTGCCTTAAACAGCGTCTCATAGTAAACTAGCAACAGCTGCTAAATTGATACACTGTGTTGACACACCTTCATAAATAACATATTAAGCCCTAAAATAAAACTCTTCTAACATCTAAATTAAATGGAATGAAAGCTTAAATCATCAGCTAAATACATTTGCAGATGCCAGGCCATCGTGCTGCCGGTGGGCGATGGGGCTGGGGCTGGCAGTGGGAGCTGCAGCCTCTTCGCTGAACCAGGCTCCCTCTGCGGCCACCAGCAAGTGCAAAGGGGCTACGAAGTTTCAGGTACGAGTTCTGGTGAGGTTTACTAGCAAGGCTCGTTAAGTGAAGAACACGGTTCCCTGCAAATTGCATGCCTTGGATGCCAGGAAAGCTGGGAGGGGTGACAAAACCCACAGACCTTGACTGTCTCCCCTCCTGCTGACTGCTCCCCAGCTCACCCAGTCTGCCTTGGCCGCTGCCGGAACAGGGCTCCCACGGAGCTGACGCCGTGAAACCGTCTCCTCTTTTCTGGGACCACAGCGTTGCCAGCCCTGCCTGTTTCTGAAAACGCTGCCAGGCAAACCTCTTGACTGCTTAGGGGGGTGGCATGTATTGCTCGTGTTTCTGTGTGGTCCGCATCGGTGACTGCGGCTCTCGGCAGGAGTGTCACCCCGCAGCGTGGGCGTTCGAGTGTGCTTGGTGTGCGGACGCGTGTACGGGGCCGTTGCAGACCTTGGTCCGACAGGGACAAAGCCTCCCCCCCGGGCGGAGGGGACACTGCCGTGCGGCTGCAGCAGCCTCGCATGTCCTGCTCAGTTTTGGAAGGGGGAATGGTTCTGAGAGGGGGTTTGTACCAAATTGTTTACTGATTTGTTGGTTTCTTTCAGCTTTGTAGAGGATGATTTGCATCCCGGTGCCTGATTAATAAAACCTCTGCTCACCCACTGTGACAAACTATTGTATTTTGGTTAAAATATTACAGAGAGATACTGGTGTGATAGAACGTGCGACATTATCTCTAATAAGCAATTATATTTCATAATGTGAATTAATTAAAATCTTACACTTAAACCAAGTAGCTAATTACAGACCTTTTAGCTTAATAAAGATAGAGTGCGGAAAGGGATAATATATATGGTAATTATTGAGTTAAGCAGAATGTAATGTGCATCCAGGGCTTGCCTAGGACATTCTCAGTCAATACTTAATTACTTTACTGCTCTCTGAAGTCTACGTGGCATCTGGCTGCTCTGCTCCTGCTCCCCCTCCTGAGACATCGTCACTGCTGTGATTTACCTGTGGCTGCTCTTCTGCAGTGGCCAGTGGTGAGCGGGACGCCAGGGCAGGGGGACGTGTCTCGCGGGGCTGACGTGCCGTGGTGGGTCGCAGCCAGCTCTCAGTCTGTGCCTGCGGTGCGGCGGACCTGCTCCGCACTTGGCCCAGCCCGTCCGTCCCGCGGCACGCGCCGGTGGCCCGGCTCTGCCTGGCTCCTTCCCATGGGGCCCTTGCACGGCTCTGGGCTCCGGCCGTGGACCCCACTTGGTGCTGCTTCCCAACCCAGCAAAACTCCTTGGAGTTTCCGCTATTGCTCTGTTCTGCAGGGAGGCAAACACGTTACGAGGTGCGGGTCTGTGCTGGCAGCTGGCAAAGCTTCCCGGCCCCGTGCAGCCTGGCGGCGTGCATGCCTGGCGTGCCCTGCGGAGACCCTTTGCTTCTCCGGCTTGCCTTGATTGAGCGTCGTTCCCGGCATCACACAGCCCTTACGGTAACACAGAGGAAAAATTTATTTAGCAAGGCTTAAGGTCAGGTTTTGAGAGTTGACAGTTACAAGGTCGGGAACAGAGAGTTACAAGAGAAAACAAAACATAAACTGCAGTCCTATGCCGAGTGCAAGGGCCAGGCTGCTCCCTCGGCTCTGGTCCCGGTGCCACAGGGCTCCCGTGGCGTGCGGCAGCACGAGGATGCGCAGAGCCCCGCTCCCTGCCTGGGGCTGTCTGCGGCCCCGTGTTAATTACACTTGCTGCCACTGCAAACAAAGGCAATGCTCCTTGCGCCTTCCTGCTGGGCAGGGATGGATGGGAAGTCATCTCAGCCCCAACTGCCACATTCCCTTACGGGGATGTTCGGTGAGGCTGAATCTTCCCGCAGGTGTGTAAACAACCCCGGCGAGCTGTCAGCATTGAGCGCAGCCACCCTGGCGCTGTAACGACGGGCCAACAGCTGATGCGAGCTTAATGACTGGATGTGAACTTAATGACTGGCAGGCAATGGGACTTGCTGGCTGGGGAAACTGGAACTTGACACAAAGCCAGAGGTGTCCGGCTGGAAAATTCTGGCTTGTTTGGGAAAGGCCACTGCGATGCCGCAACACTTGAGCTAGCTAGATTATGAACAGCTCCAAAAAACCAGCAGTAAATGGAAAGTAGGATAAGATGTACCGTGGGTTCCTCAGGAAGTGGTCCGGGCAGGCTGTCCCGTGCGCACCGCGGCGAGGCAGGCATCCGAGCAGTTACTTGCCAGAGAACGGGAGTGCAGGAGATCTAAACCGCACGCATTGCAGTCAGATGTGAGACAAACTGTTGGCTAAAACACAGCAAACTGAGATTAGAGCAAGAACAGCAAGGCGAGTAAGAACTGGGTAAAGACGGCAGCCGCGGGGCAGTGGCGTGGGGCGGTGGGGACCCAGCTGAGGGCACCCCTTGGGACTGGGAAATGCACAGCAGGCACAGGGCACTGATGGCTCGGGGTGCTGGAATATTTCAGAGAAAAATGCAGGAGTAAGGTAACTGGGAGGAAATTTGTTATTACAGAGTGCAGTGCTGTGCTTCAGGCCTGGTAACACTTTCTGTTATAAGCGGAGTTCATCAGCTAGAAACAGCTGCACTGGAGAAAGACCTGAGTTTATCAGTGCGTCATAAGATGATTCTGTCTGGCCTTCAATATCACCGTCCTCTGGCCTGCGGAAAGTGGCCCAAGCTGCTTCACAAGGAGGTTTTTCCAGCAGATGCACAGTGGTCTCGTAGGGCTGCGCGGAGGGGCTCGAGCATCGCGCTTTGCCCGTTCGCCCTCTGACGCCTTCGGGCTTGCTGCGGGTGGAGGGCTCGGTCCCATCCCTGGGCACGGCTGCGGCCAGGAGAGCACGTTGGTGGGACGGTGGCAGGAGAGACCCGCCTGCTGCTGACGGTGCTGCGGGCCCTGGCAGCACGGGGCCGGGGTCCCGCCGGCGCCTGCCCCCACCTCTGCAGCAGGAGGTGGCACTGCCTCCACCCCTTCAAAGGCAAAATGCTAATTTCTGTCTGAGCAAGAAGAGCCACTAATTGTATGTAAGCCCTTCCGTGATATTTGATTTGTGCTTCACGCAGCACCCTTGCAAAGGGTTTGAACAAGGATGAAAGCCCCCTTTTAGGAAGAGAGGCTGTATGATTAAGCAGCTCTCTTCCTTTTCACTCAAGTACTGTGCTGGTTGGCAGCTGCTCTGTGCCTGCGATAATTATGTCAAAGCCTGGGGTGCCATCAAGGGTCTCCGACCATCTGCAAGTGAAGAGCTTCTTTCCAATTACTAGCATCGGCATCCCATGTCCTCTTTGGTCGGAGCTGATGTTTGCTGAAGGATATTGGAAGAATTAGTAGATGTATTTCTCTCTAATCCTGTCCCAAGCGACAGCAAAATCAAACTAAAAAGCACCAGATAGTGTGCTGTTGTTTTAGGCAATAGCCCAGTGGTATTAATGAAGGTTTTTATCATTCTGGGGCCTGCATTGATTTAGAGAACGAAATATCCAAGGTAACAAAGCTGGATGAATTAAAAGCTTAACAGCATGAAGAGGTGTTGTAGCATCACAAATTCTTCGGGAACTTGTCTGGGCTATCCCATTCCTTCTTGAGACTGGTGTCCCTGCCAGACAGCGTTGTCCTTCCCCCGGGGGTTGTTCACATGCTCAGTTGCTGAATTTCCTCCTTCTAGGAAGGAGGCTTTAGGGGACGGCAGGCTGTGGCGGTGCTGCTGCTTGCCCCATTCCTCACAGGCGACAGCTGCCTGCCTGCCCCGGCTCCCCGGTGCGACCCGTCGGGCGCGAGGATGGGACTTGCCTGTCCCCACGGCCAGAGAAGGAGTTGCCTTGCTCATGGACACGCTGCAGCCAGGAAACGGGCAGAACGGTGGAGGGGTTGCACCTTGTGTTTGGCGTGTTTGGCAGGGATGGAGCGTGGTGGGGCTCTTGGGGTTCAAAAAGCCAGGAGACCATTTGTCACTGTCTGTGTTTTGGCTTGTATTTGATGAGCCAAATAATATAAATAAATGGACTGTATTTGCAAAGGTGATGCTTCTGCATTTCTAACTGGCATGAACAAGCAGCTTTAGGGAAGAATAGCAGGGCGTGGATGTTTCTGAGAATCTTCTTCAGTCTTTGCTCTTCTTTCCTGGCAATATCAGCAAGCTCTTAAGCACCTCTGCTCTCTAATCTAATCAGTCCTAGGGAAACAGGATTTGCCGCAGTGTCTGACCACTTAGGTACTCACCAGCAGAGTAAATACCAGATATATTTTGTGAGAATGGCCAAAAGCTATTCCAGCACCTTTTAATGCAGAGACAGGGTCTCCGGAACCTGGACCTCTCCCTGCTTTGTGCTGCTGCTCCAAATTCCACCACTGCCAGCTTTGAGCAAGACCCTGGCAGGCAGGTTCGTCGATACAGAGGAGGATATATACACAGGGAACTCCAGTATCGAGAAGTAATTACTGTCCTCTCTAAAGCCCTGTGATGAGGACTGATACAGCAGCTCACCATACAGCTCTCTACTGGTGCTTGTGTGTGTTTATAAGGGTAAAGAGAAAAAGCTTTTCAAAGAGCATAAAGAGCTGCTTGTGACCATAGTCCAATGACAAGACATGCTTGCAGCCACTGCGGTTAAAAATGTCAGTTTTGAAAACGTGGCTTTGTTCCTCTGTGGGTCTGAGCTCTGCATCGGCTCTGGCTGTTGTCACGGGACGCAGCCCGTCCCTGTCCCATCCCTCGGAGCCCACAGGTGAAGTGCTGGGGTCCAGACGCCCGCCTGCTCCAGCCCTGTTTCCCATTTCCATGGCCGGAGCTCACAAGGAGGTGAGATGGATCTCTCATCCTCTGCCCGTGCTGCGGGTGCCGCGTCTGAGCCAGCTGCATGGATGCCACTTCTGAGGGCTGTGGGGAAGGGGCTCTCCCGGGCGCGCAGAGCGGTCAGATGAATCGGAGTGGGGGGTGCGCAGCCCCTTCCTCCTCACGAGCCGCACGGCCGAGCCCGGCAGAGCTGCTGGGTGTGGGGCAGAGGGGTGGCTGTGCTGAGGGATGGGGACGGGAGACAGAGGCTGCTTGGCCAGGACTCACTAGTCCAGCTCTGGCTTCCAGGTGGCAGGGAGAGCCCTGAATTACCGCTAAATTGCTACTCAATTTCTTATGGACCTGGTCCAAATGCCACTTTCCTGACTACATCACACATGTTTTCCAAGCAGCAACCAGACTGGGTGGTAAGGCAGGGGAGATTTGATTAGTCCTGTTAATGCTCTGTTATTAAAGCTCAAGTGATGGGAGGTAATGGTCCCTCAAGGCCCATCTGTCTGGGGAGTGTGAACCCGGCAAAGCTCTGGCTCTGGGTCCAGCCCCTCGTCCCGGAGGCAGGAGAGGGGCTTCTGCCGGATGCTCGGCTCCACCAGGCTGGGTGGGCTGGTCCAGGCAGGGCAATGCTGCAGTGCCACGGGGCACAGGGATGCACAGCCAGCATCTGTCCCAGCACCCACACAGCCCGGGAGCCCTGTTCTCCAGTGAGGGACCGCTCGGCAGGGACAGGCCACCCTTAGGGATGGCTTGGACACCCGGTGTGATGCTGCTGCCTCCAATACGGATGGATGGCTGCGGCTCTGTCGTGTTAAATTGTCCGGCAGATGCCTTGGTCTTGCAGACGTGTCGGTGGGGTTGGCTGGCTGGGATAGTGCAGGAGCCACGTCGCCGGAGCTGCCACTGCTGCGCTGTGCTGCGGGCTGCAGTGCTGGGGTTTCCCTGGGGATGCGTTAGGGGATTTATGGGTGTCTTCCAAGGTTTTCTCCTTTATGATTCTTGATGAGTAGATAAAAGGCCCATTTCTTCTTTTAATGGAGTCTCTGATGTTACTGGCCTCCCTCCAGTCAGATTAAGGTGCTTTGGCCTGTTTTACTCTAATAGAGGATGATTGAGAAGCGTCTGCCTCCTTCACAGTTGGCTTCCTCGCACGTCTTGCTGTGCCATGCCGCTGCCATCCCTGCCGACGAGAAGCTTCCTGGAAATTATAAAAAAAAAGGCTGGAGGAGCTCATCCCCTCCCTTTGCAGGGGCTCCAGCGCTCCCTCCTCCCAGCCTCTTCCTTGCTGTGGACACATCTCGGGACTATGCCAGGGAGCGTGTGGCCGTGGGATGGGAGCAGGGGAAAGGCTGTGCTGGGGCTGCGCCCACCCTGCTGAGCTCCTGGGGCAGCTGGTGCTGCAGCGACTGCCTTCCCCGGCATGCTGTGGGAGCAGCGCTGCCTGCCCTGCCTGGCCCTGCCTGCCCCTGCCCAGCCCTGCCCGGCCCTGCCAGCCTCTGCCACGTGCCGCTGTCCAAGGGCAAAGCAAAGCGCTGGAGTCTGCAGGATAATCAGAGCTATTAGAGGCACTCGTGTGTGCAAGAGGGTGTGAAATGCAGATGGATGGAGGGCCCTGAGGAGCGGGAGAGAACAAGTGGGGATGTGCCCAGATCCCTGCTCAGGCCGGGGCAGAGGGGCGCGCAGGCTGTGGGAGCCAGCACGGACGGCAGCCCCGGCGTCCCTGTGCCCCGCTCAGCCACGGGCGTCTCTGAATCAGCACAGAGCAACTCCCCAAGCTGCAGCCTCGTTGTATTAACACGGCACCATTTCTGCATTTTAAATGCGTGCTCCTTGATGTTGTCCTGCCTCTAAATGATCCTGGAAATGTATCGTCTACTTAACTACCTTTTAATTAAAAGTCAGGGATATTAGAAAAGAGAAATCAATTCCTGTCACAATTAAGACTTGGTTTGAACAATTGCAGCGTGTTTCAGCAAAGGATCCTCTCTGGACTTATTGATCTGTATTGTCATAATGTCTGCTTTATTACCATGGCTCAGACGGTCTTAAATGAATATTTCGCCTGAATTATGCATGTCATCTGGCAGGCAGAGGAAGCTGCCTGCTGCCAGTCAGAGTCTGCAGGGCTTCCGGGCCCTCGCGCCTGCTGACCGGGGCCAGGGCTGGGGCTGGGGTGAGCAGCCTCATCCCTTACGGTGTCGGGCTCATCTGCGAGCATGATGCTTGCACCGAGGGCCCAGCACCTGCTGGAGCAAGCCGGGGAGTCTCAGGGTTTGCAGCCCCAGGAACCATCTCAAAGCCTGGAGGCAGCCATGGCGAGCGGTACCGGGGGAGCAGAAGTCAGCAACTGGCAGTGCCCACCGGCGCATCCCGCGCCCAGCGCGATGCCGTGTCTCCCTGCTGACGGGAGCGGGACCAGGACCAGGAGGGCAGGCTGGCACCGAGGCTGGAGCCTTCCCGCAGGCGGCCGCGGCTCCCCCAGCCGCCGAAGCCTTCCTCTCCCTCTCCCTCTCCCTCTGCAGAGAGGGGCTGTGGGGAGGTCTCCGGTGCTCTCCACTGTGGAAGTGACGGGAGAGTAGGAGGCTGATTAATCAAAATCAAACATGATGAAGGACCTTTTTAAACGTAGAAGATGTCCCAGTTATGGTTTCTCTACCCTTTAAAAGTTCTTGAAAACTAGGGGGTCTTGGAGGAGAGAAAATTGATTTCTCATGGTTTCTTTTGTACCTCGGGGCAGAAAGTAAATTCAAAGGGGCCCTGACATGAAAGGTCAGAGTCTCTGTTGCTGCAGCAGATAATGAGATCTCTCACAGATAAATCAAAACACCTGGATTTCACCACAGAGGAGCTACTGGTTTAACCCAAGATATTGGGATTAGGAAGAAGAGAGGGCATGTGCTAAAATCTTGTCTGCCGTGGAAGCAGACTTGGCAGCGGGAATGCCACAGCCCCAGTTATCCTGGGGTCAGGGCCGTATCCTGCTGCCTCGTGGTGCCTGGCACATCCAGTTCTTCCCTGCAGTTTGTGCAGAGTCTGCCAGCCTCCACCAGCTTGCCTCTTGCGCCGTCACTGCTCTCTCTCTTGCTGTGGTCCACCGGCAGGGACTCCTGTAGCTGCTGTCTCTTCTCCTCCGCGCTCCCCCCAGTCCTGCAAGCTGCCTGCTCGCCTGCAGCCGCGTTGCCCAGACTTAGGGGCTGGGGAAGGAGAAACCCCACAGCCTTGACCGCATTTCTTGTAAACCAATGGCCGCGGCTCCCAAGGCTGCAGCCCGCTAGATACCATTTACTTTCTGATAAATAGGATTCACATAATAATTTCTGGCTCTTATTAATGCGTTTAATCTGCAGACCTCAGGAGCACTCAGGCAGGGAGAGGTGAGCCAGAGAAAATCAGGAGAGAGATGCTCAGAAAAAAAGGAAAGAAGCAGAGAAGAGCGAGTAGGATGAACTCTTTACCTCTCTATCCCATTAGCACATTCACCGCAGACTGCAAAATCCTGTTAGGAGCAGGCAGCTGGCAGAGCTGGAAGGCAGCACGGGGCACTCGGTGCCGAGCAGTGGCTTCGGTGCCAGGCAGTGGCTTCGGCTCTGCCTGGCTCTGCGTCGGTGCCTGGGCTCTCCCCGCTCACAGGCTGCACAAGCCGGGGTGTCGGGGACGGCTCCAGCCCTGCCTGCCCCCGGCCCCGAGTGCCTCCCCCTCGCCAGGACAGCCTCCGGCTTTGATCTTTGCTCCTCTCATTTGTGGGTTGTGACCCTCAGGCTCCGCGTTCATGCCTTTGGTGTATGACTAATTGGAGAAGTGTCTAATCTTGTCCTCCACCAATGTTACCATTACGCAGCCTGTGATTAAACATGCTGTCAGCCACCGCTGTTTACAGATAATAATGCTGCTTTCTCTCCATTCTTACACTATCATCAGCCTCATTAGGAAGGTTTATGGATAAATTAGTCAGTCTGGGATTGAATAATATGTCCAAATGCATCCACTGAGCACTGCACCCTCCGACTCTGGGTGGCCAGATGTGACTCTGGTGACCCCGAACCGCTCTGAGGGGCAGAGACCCGGCCCCACACCAGCATGACCCCCGGCTCCGGAGCCTAACTGCTGTCCCCATGTTGGCTCTCTTCATGGAGACCGTTTCAGGGGTGCAGCCCCCCACTTTTGCTACCAGACTGGAGACAGCAGTAAGTGTCTGGGTTGATAAAATTCTCCCTGATGCTTCATTACAGCAGAATCTGCAATACACGCAAAAAGATGCTCTTTTTCCACTCTTGCTGAATGAAACATTCATACATTTCCAGAGAAATCTCCTGGTACGGATGGTGCATGGCCTTTCAGATACAGTAGGAACAAACTGCAGCTGCAGATGGGAACAGGTTGTTTCTGCCATTTGTTATTCTTTCCTCTAATTATAATGCAGATTGGACACTCTCTCCAGCATTTCCTCTCTTTCTGTTTATTTAAGCAGTATTTTTGCGAACCTACATGGCAATCCCGCCCTGGGATGCGAGTGCACCATTATGATGAAACTGAATTTATTGCTTCCCTGAGCTGCAGGCCTTTTCCCCCAACGCCCCTTCCACCGGTGGCCAGCGCTGAGCCAGGGGCCGGGAGCGGTGCCGAGCGTGGGGCCGGGGAGGGTCCCTCTCTCCATCAGCAGGACAGAGCTGGCAGGACCCCCGTGGCAGGCATCCCGGGGGACAGCGTGGCCAGCGCCTGGTGGTCCCTCTCCAGGGGCCGCATCCACCCCGGCACGGTGGCAGGCAGAGCAGAGGCACCCACGGGCACGGGAAGCCGTCCAGCTCTCCGCTGTGCACCGAGCACTCTGTAATTACCAGAGAGCTTTAACGGAGCTGGACGCACCGTGCTGGTGCCTTATTTAGAGTCTGCCCAAGTGCTGAGTCCTGGAGTGCAAAATGCATCTAGGAATTAGCCCCAGCTGGAGTAAATTGCTAATTATCATTTGCAAAGTATATTACCTCTTTTATCATGCGCAAATGAAAAAGACTCGCTCTGCACGACCGCCCTGTCACCCTCACCCCCTGACTAAGGGGTAATTGGCGAGTGCCTCGTGGTGATTGAGTTACGGAGCGAGTCCCGAAGTGTCTTTCTTCATCAGTGTGTCATGCAACTTGCATCTTTGATTGCCTGATGAATAGGAGCCAGAGCAGCATTCACCCCAAGGAAATCCACCGCAGCTCACTGCCGTAACTTCAGTGCCCTTGTTGTTAAGGGACGTTTACTGCCACTTTATTGAGGGGCCAATAAAGTTAGAAATCTTGGTAATTGATTTTAAATGGGGATCAGCGCAAAGACTTAAACATAAAAAAGCTCTTAACAAATAGAGGAAACACTGTGAAACAGGGAAATCCACACCCGAGGCGTGCTGGCACTTTGGGGTCCCCCCTCGGGGGTGCACGGGGATGCACGCACAGAGCTGTGGGTCCCCTCGGGAGCAGCACGAACCAGCCTGGCACACAGTTAGTCTTCAAATGTACAAAGGTTTGGGTTGCAAATTCAGCACAGCGCTGCTTGGAGTAGTCGAGGGAGGTCCGGGAACGGCACGGGCTGCGGTGAGAGCTCGTCACCGGGGCAGGCGCCGGCCTCTGCCGTAGCCGCTCTGGAGCATCCTTCCCTGGCTCTCGAGGCCGGACACTCACCTTGCGTGGCCGTATGACCAGCAGGACCGGTCTTTCTGAAATGCGTCTGACCACGAGTGATGGCCACATGCTGCAGATCCCTTTGTAAAACATAAACAGCCTGCTGTGAAATTATTGCCGACGCCACTGAAAATGAAAACCCTAATGACAGCACTTCAGACAGAACTGCTGCAAATCTCTATAAGTGATTTTAATGAAACCAGCCAGGAATACAAGGAGAGCAAATCAAAGCTAGGACAACTCCTTTGTTCAAATTACATGTAATTGGTATAAAAATTATGATAATGGTTGTTTGTACCATTATACTTGAGGTATATCATCATTTCTATCACAGACCTTGGCTCTCAGAGGCTCAGACACCTGAGCTCTCAGTCTGCAATTCTCTCTTTCAACCAGAGGAAGAGAAGAAGAAAGAGAGGGGCTGTTTGAGCGTGAAGAAGCCCATCTGTGCAAAGACCGGGGTGCCGGCGTCCTGCCCCATATTCGGCACCACCGGCAAAGCGTCTCTGGAGGGCAGGACCGTCCTCCCCGGGGGAGCTGGGGCATCTCTCTGGTCGGGACCCCTCCCCAGCCCCGTTATAACTGTGCTGTGCACGCCTCCGTCGCGAAGGTCTGCACTTGCTGCCAGCAGGAAAGGGGCCGATGCGGGGGCCGGCCAGGCAGAGCGGCTCTGGGAGGCTCCGGGGTCCAGCGGGGATGGCATCGGCCCCGGTGCCTGTGCTCGTTGTCTGTGGGAGCGCAGGAGGTTGGTATTTCTGATCCTGCTGCTCAGAAGTGACTGAATGGGTGGGGCAGGGCACAGTCCCAAATTCAATATGTTTACTTTAAGTAATGGGACATTAATTAGCACTAAATTACAGCTGGATTCCTCTGGAGCTCTAAATTACTTTTCTGTTAGCACCAAATGGTTTCCTCTTGATCAATGCCACCCAGGTGAGTGTTGGAGCCACGGTCAGTGGCCCGTCCATGGTGACTGCCACGACCCTCGGGGGACATGCCGGTCCCCTGGCTGCCATGTGCTTGGGGCGTTTGGGGAGGAGCAGTGCTGCGGCCGAGGGAGGGCAGGGTCTGTCCGGCGTAGTGGGCTGGCAGCCGTGCCGGGCACCACGACCGGCTGTGAGAGGAGCTCCGCTGCCCTTCTCCTGGCGACCAGCAAACCCCCACTGCTCCGTGCAAAATGCCGGAGCCGCCTGGCTGCCGGGATGGCTTTGCTGCAGTTTTCCCATGTGTCTGCCGTTAGCAGGTGACGCCGGGTCTCTGTCCCTTCACGCCACTGTTTCTGCATGCTGGCCAAGCAACGCGTGGGCTGGAGTGGCCTTTGAGAGCAGAACCAGAAGCACCAGGTTACTCGTCGAGGAGCAAAAGGAACTGAGCCCTCCCCGTGCTGGGACAGAGCTGAGCAAACACAAACCATTGTTTTCTCCTGGGAAAACTAAATGCAATTCTTTCTCCTCTGTGCGTTCCAGCCTGGCGTCAGCCCTGCACAAGGCTCCGAGTGCCGCTGCGGGCTGGGACGGGATCGGATTTGTCTGGCTTTGTTACTCCCTCAGCTCTCCGGCCTCAGTAATTTATATGCCATTGTGTGACTCTGACAAAAACCTCCTATCAGATAATTGATTCCCTTTGTTTATTTGTAATCCTTTGAAATCTCCTTTCCGATACTCATTACCTATCTGGGGCCTTTGGCCAGCCAGCCCCCCGCTGTGGGTGGGTTGCTGCCTGGCCCCCCGTGCCAAGCCCACTTACGGCTGTGGAGGGGCAGGAGGGGTTGGGGGAGCCTGTGCAGACCCCTGGGAGCTGCAGGGGCTGTGGCTGCCCCGGATGCTGCTGAAGGAGAGCCCGAGGGTGCTGGCATTGCCTTCCCCCAGCAGCCGGCCGCTTTGCTGGCCTCGTGGTCTCGGCACTGGGTCCAGATCTGCCACACACCCCTGTCCCCGCATGCCACTGACACAGAGCTGCACAGCTGTGGCTCTGAGTCCCCTGGGAACGGCACAGGGAGTCTAATTAATGCATGTAATAAATCTGCAGAATTAGGTGGCCCGTCTGCACTTGTGCATCCGTTGCTTCCTCCTCCACGGAGATAATTACATCAGACAGCTCTTAAAATAGGTGCTTTTTCCCTTACAGGGGTTTTGTGACTGGAGCTGAAGGCAGCGTGAGGACTTGCGCCCAGCCTGGACTGGAGCACCCCAGGACGGCCGGGTCCCCGGAGCGCTGCTGAGCAGGCACGGCATTGCCCAGGCCAGGCACCCTTCGTAACTCCTCGACGCCAGAAGAGGTGAGACAGTCTGCCTCTGTGAGAAGTGCCCCTCATTCCTTGTCCCTGCTACGTCTCGTCCCTGCCCTGCAGGTTAAGGGAGCGGGTGCTTGGCTTCTGGTTTTTCTCAGCAGGGCTGGGAAGGCGGGTGGCCTTCAGCCGTTTGTAAGCAGCAAAAGGATGAAAGTCCCGAGGAATAGCTGTACTACACGGTGTTCCCAGTGGCTGCTCCTGCGTGGCTGCTGCAGCTCTTGCCGCCCCTGCCAAAGCCACCAGTGCGACTGGGGACGGAGACAGCTGAATAGGCCCATGCCCAGTGTGCACAGGCAGGACGGCAGCGGGTCAGGCTGCTGGCAGGGTGAGGGCAGTGCTGCCTGCCGGCTGCCTGATGCTCCGGGGCAGCAGATAGAGCAGAACAAGGAGAGATGTTGCATGCAGATGCAAAGTGACAGCAAGATAAAGCAGGAGAGTTTCACCCAGGGACCATTTACTCGCTGGCATTAACTTGCCCACATTGGGTCCCTGTGGGGTTTTGGGCTGCAGGCGATGAGCGGTGAGCCATGGACCCCGATGGGAAGTAGGGGACGGGGCTGCTGCCCGGCGGGGTACAGGGTTGCGGCGCTGCCGCACTGCTGTGCACGGAGGGTCCTGCCCCCGGCTCCGAGGGGAGCGGGCAGAGGGGTGGGAAGGGCACGGGGCAGGAGGGGAGACCTGCTTCTGCACAATGGTTTGCACTCACCTCTCGCCTTTGCCGGCTGCTTGGCTCTGCACACCAAAAAGCACGGCGTGGCATCACCCTCCGTGGGCCCTCCTGCTGCTCCCAGACTGCGATTCGAGGTGGGGAGAGGGTAACGTTTTCCACACACAACTCCTGAGCTCAGTAAATGCCTTGGCTTGCCCTTCAGATTCTGTCACCAGATTGCAGCGCCTGGATCCCTCCTGTCTGGCTCTAATTAATAGCGTGTGGTAATTTGTCTCCGGGTGAGTTGGAATTTAAGGCTGAATGGATCCTTGCCCCCAGTGAAAGGCTGGGTTTCATATTGATGATGACAGAACGGAATATTACTTATATAAGTGTAATAATCTCACGCTGCCTGGAGCTCTGGATTTTCTCAGTATATGACGAATGTGAGGCATTTAAAAAAATTAGACACTTACTATATTTTACATTATTTTCTAGAACGTGGATCTCTGTGGGCTGTCTAGAAATCCATTAGCAAGAAATGTAAAGATGCTTAAAGGCATTTACCCAGATTAGCTGCCTTTATGTAGTCAAGGATCTTTTATGTGATTACCTTAAAAGCTAAAGAGCTGCTGCAAAACATTTATAGTACGGAGATCCTGAGGCAAAGAGTACACATCTGACAGAAAAATTAAGCCGTTAAAAACAAATGCATAGCTCTGGTTGCTTTTATTTTCAGAAAAACAACATAGAAGGTAAAAGGAGTTAATACACAGGGTATTTTCCTTTTGCAGCCCACAATGCAGGGCTGTGCAGCTTTGATCATGAGATTTATGGGGAAGCTTTACATTAACTTTTATTTTTGCTGTGATTTCTACCAGTTAGCAGCGAGGAGATGGTGCAGGACAAGACGGCGCTGTCGGCAGCAGGGTGTGAAGGCGCTGGCTGCGACGGAGCGTGGTCCTCCTGCAAAGCAGTGTCTGAGCCCCGGGATCGGCCGCGGGCAGCGCGTTGGCAAGGCACCAATGGTACCCGGTGCGGATCGTTCGAGCCGCGCTAACTCTGCCGCTTTCCAGTGTGGGATATTTACTTAATGCCAGATACATTTGTGCTGTATTGCTGCTGCCTGCTCTGCTCTGACTCCGGCCTCGTCACAGCAGAAGCAGCAAAACTCATCCTGGAGCGTGTATTTGTGACATGCCCAAAACAGGACGAAATTGCACAAATCCCTTGTTTTCTGTTGTAAGAAAATCCTTTCAAGTGTGGAAGAGGAAGGAGAGGTGCAAAAGCTTCCATGAGGTTTCTGCCTGCTCCTTCTTTCCTCAAGAGCAGTTCTCACAGCCACATACCAAGGCCCACATCCTCCTGGCTCCTTTGTCCTTTAGCATAAAAAGTCATTTGTCAGCAAAAGAAACAAAGTTTTGTTTTTCAGTCCAGATCTGGCTGTCCTCCCACCGAGACTTTCAACTCTTTATCTCAGGAATTGATGGTCTGGGATTCTGATCCTCTTTCCTTGGTGTTTGTATTGATTTTTTTTTTCCAGGAGGGTTATTTTCACTGTGGTTTCAAAACTATCTTTCTGTCTCCACTTACAGCAGGTAATAGCTCAGCTCAGAGAATTACACATTTTCTGGGCTGTGCTGGCCCCAGCTCTTTGCAGAAGTTCCCCTGGCAATCTGGAGCCTGGATAACCAGGCGTCTTTGCTTTCCCACTCTCATCTCTCCAGGCTCATCCTATGGCTGTGGTAGCACTCAGGAGCAGGGTAAGGGAAGCTGCCCGAGAGCTGGATGTGAGTGACAGAGGTGACCAGACAATCCCGGTATTCCTCTTCCTTGGCTTACAGACACTGGCCCCTTGTCGTGCCGCTGGTGCTCGAGGAGACGGCTGCTCTGCTGTGCCGTCCCAGGGACAGCATCCCTCTGCCGTGTCTGCTGGCCCCGGGGCGACAGCGTCCCTCTGTCCTGCTCCCTGACCACGTCCCTAGCGCTGGCTCGGCTGTGCCACAGCCCGTCTTTGGGCTCAGAGGCCCATCCCTGGTCATCAGTCGTGCCCGATAATGAATAAATCCAATAGTCTCAATTTAAAAGGCTGCTCTGTTTCCTTCACCTCAGCAATGGCTTTTAGTCATCCAGTCTTGCCAAAGAAAAATTCATGAGATCATTTCCCCAAAACAACATGATACTTCAAAATCGTAATTAAAATACCTCTGGCTGTTCTAATATGAAGCTTTTATAAGTGCTTGGAATAATATTTCAGATAAGTGGAAAAGCTTTGTACTCTATTAGCGTGACATACCCTTATTCTAGTGAAACATATCTCTAGCATCAAATCCTCCATATACATTGAAAATACTCTTCCCTGTTTGTTTCTTCAATAACATGAATGCATACACCTGCCGTGGGTCTCTCGGTGGTGAACGGAGCCATCCCAGGGGTCTGTATCGATTTGCTTCATGACATTAATACCTTCCAATGTACCAGCAGCAAGGTCCTGTGCACGAATACTAAATGGGAGGCTGTTGTGCCCCAGAGGCTGGTAAGCGAGATCCCATATATTACACCATGTGAATTGTGTGTCGTATTAGAGCAATCTAGTTTTAAATGGCATCTTTCAAGCACAAACTAGCTTTTTCCCACTCTTGACTGATCACACAAATAACTGTGATTAAAGGTCAAGTGCCTGGGTTTTTCTATTTTACTCCTTAAAAATTTATATGCGAAAGAAAACCTAGAAGTTAACATAGCATGAAATTGTTATGCAGTTATGAGCCTTTAACGACAACTAAATATCACTTTTCTTCCTGGGTGGCTTGAACAATCTCCAGTAATAATGGGTCACTTCTTCTGGTTTCCACTTGAGGAAGATTATAAATAAACCCTGTCTTTTGCTTCCCTGCCCTGTAATGTGATGTAGGGGGAATTTTAATCGTATGAACTTGTGACCCCAGTCACCAGGGCTGTACCCCGGGCTCGCCGGGAGCTCCTGGGCTGCAGGCACGAGGCGGGAGCGTTGGCCGGGCTCGAAGCACTGGTGCGCTGCGGCAGCGCCGCAGCAAAGCACCGGCCCGAGCTGAGCTCTCCCGGACAGAAAGAGCGTTGATAAATGGACAGGAATTTTCTCGCTGGCCAAGTTAGCACAGAGAAAAGGCAGTGGCTGTGTTTCCAGAGGGGCTGAGAAATGGAGGGAGAGCTGGAAACACCCTCTGGCCTCAGGCGTCCGGCTGGGCTGTCTGTGTCCCGTTACGGGTCTCTCCCCCAGGTCTGCCAGGCTACAACTAACATGGTAGCTGAATAGCAGTTTTGGGGGCTCAGCTGGAATATGGGGGGGGTCTGTGCTTTCGGGTGTGGGGGGGGGTGCTGGAAGACATGGAGAGCAAGTAGAAATATTAGAGGTACATATTGTCAAATCCAATTGTGAATCCTCATCGTGCTTGAAAAATGTTTCCTCCGTTTCTGCAGAATGGCCACGGCAGCAGCATCTTCCTCTGAGCTGGTCAAGAGCCCCAGATTTCCAACAGATTTATACTCAGATGCAATGCCTCCCAAACCTCTGGAAAGCAAACATGCCTTAGGTATTAAAAGTGCTTGGAAAGGCAAGATGCCTGTGGAAAAGGTTAAAGAAACCTTGCGCTCGGGGTTTTGAGCTGGTACCTGGGTTGCTCAGGATTCCTGATCCTGCAGGGATTTTCACATATGGCTAAATGTATTCACGTGGGTAGTCTTACTGACTTCAGGAGGAGAGTACTTAGCTGGGGCACGAGGCAAATGAACTGCAATCACCATATCTAATTAATCTTATTATGCAATGTGCAAATCTGAGTCTGACTGGCAGCAGGCCTCAATAGGATACCTGCTTCAGTACAGTAAACTTATGCACGTGTGAGGCACCACAGAATTCAGGCTTTAGTGTCTGACGCTTTAAGGTGTTTGTGCCGTGTGTTTGTGCAGACACATGACACTGCTCCTCCCCTGCAGCGCCGTGCCCCCCGCCGGTTTTCACATCGGCACGTTCACTGCCAAGGGCACTCGCCGCACCTCTCATTTCATGCGTGGGTTTTGGTTTAGCCAGGCAAGTTCTGCTGCCAGTGCGACCCAGCCCTCAGCTCTCCGTGTCCGGACACAGCCCTCCGCTCTGGATGCTCCTCACGCCTGCCGAGTCAGCGTCTGAGTCCCGCACCGCCCTCACTGGGGGTGGCCAGCCGCGGTAGCGGGGATCCGGCAGCGACGGCGAGGGCTGGGGGTGCCCCTCTGCGGGGCTGCACGCAGGGCTTGGCCACCAGCAAGGGGGGCCGTGCACGGGGTGCCATAGCCCAGCCAGGCTGCGTTAGATGGAGACTCAATGTTTTTATTTCAGACTTGCAATGTTTTACCTCTGACAGCACATAATCACAGCGAAGGGAACATCCCACAGGAACAAGTGTTGCTACATAAGCAAACTTTGGCGTCGCAGTATCAGCCATCAGGTGGGAAACTGACAGGCGTTCAGCCTGACTAAATTTTGCAGGGACCTGCAACACCTATAATTAGCGATACTCAAACCCCGTCGAGTTCCTCCCCCGCTGCTGGAGGCTGTGGGCCTGGTGGCATGCACCTCGCCTGCAGCAAGCCGGGAATTGCCTCCCCCAGCCCAACCAACCTCCCCGCAGCCTCCCCGCGCTGTGCTTGCCGCCGCAGCGCTGCCCTTTGCGCAGGTCTGGCAGGACCCGCCCTGCCTGGGGCTGCCTTTTCCTGGGGTTTCTTTGTGACCACTCTGACTTTTACGGCAGCCGCTGGGCTTGGAGGACCTTGAGACGAAGCTGGGAATCAGATTTCAACCCAGAAAGGCAGAACAGAGGGCTTGACATAAAGCTGGCATTCCTGGGCATCGCTTGCAGGCAAGGGCAGTAATGAGACCTGCCCCGCTGCTCTCCTGGGGCCTGTGGTGCAGAAATAGGGCTCTGACTCACCACTGCCTGCCTGTTAATGGCAGCAGGGAGCAAATGTCATCCGGTGCGGGGGGGCCCACAGCACTGCTCATTATGGCTGTGACCACAAGGCTGCAGCGCCTCAGCAAGGGCTGTCTGTGCCCCAGCAGTCCTTTGGCTTCCATGGGGAGGGCAGTTCCTGCCCTTAGCAGCGGTACCAGGCAGCCCAAAGTGCAGCCCCACTCCGCTCAGCCTGTTCCAGCAGGAGCCTGCCCCACAGATCATGCAATGAGACACAGCTGGGCGGGGATTGAACTGCAGGTGCCATCAGTAGGCTTCAGAGTGAACGGCGCCCCCGCGCCCGCCCTCGCCCCGCCCCTTCCCGCCGAGCGCCCCGGCGGCCGCCGCGGATTGGCCGTGCCGGCCCGCGGCCACGCCCCCGCGGCGGCCGGCGGCGGCGGTTGGCGGCGCGGGGCGGGGCGGGGCGCGGCGGCCGGAGCGCGGCGGCGGCGCGGGGCGCGCGGAGTCGGCGGCGCCATGGCGACGGCGCGCGGCGGCGGCGGCGGCTTCCCCCGGGCGCTGCTGCTGCTGCCGGTGCTGCCGGTGCTGCTGCCGGTGCTGCCCCGCGCCGCCGCCGAGCAGGGTGAGCCGGGGCGGGGCGCGCGGGGACCGGGGCGGGCGGAGCGGCGTGGCCGCGGCACCCGGTGCGCCGGCACTCCTGGCCGTGCCGTGTCCCCGGTGCTCCGGCACCACCGGCCGCCCCCCGTCCTCCCCGTGCCCGGCGGCCTCGGCGCCCGGTGCCGCCGCGTCGGCTCCGGCGTTGGTCGCCCGCGGCGGGTCGGGCTGCGCGTTGCGGTGCCCGGCGCCGCCGGGAGAGGCCGGCGCGGCTCGGTGGCAGGGCCGGCGGGTCCGCTCCAGGGCCGGCGGGTCGGGTCGGGTCGGGTCCGGCCGCGCGTCGCCTTCCTTCCCCCGGTGTCGCCGCCAGCCCCCGCGGGCGCGGCGCGGCGGTGGCTTCGTGGGGTGGATGTGCCGCCGCTCTCCGGGGCGCGGGGGGAGCGGGGACCCGCGGGAGGAGCGGGACGGGGCGGGCGGGTGCGGCGCGGGGGCGCGGCGGGTCCCCGCGGGGTGGCCGGGTCAGCCCGGGGGGTCCCGGAGCGAGGGGACTCGGGCGTCCCGGTCCCCGCGATCCCCAGAGGCGCTGGGAGGAACGAACTCCTGCGGCGCCCGCTGCCCGTGCAGCGCTGCCGGTACCGGGCCGGGCTGCCCGTCCTGGCACGCGGGAGCCTGGCCCGGCTGCAGCAGTTCTGGGGGGCAGCGCTGACCCCCACTGCAGGGTGCACCCCGCACCGCGACCTCATCGGGGCCGCGATGTGGGGAGATGGTTGGAGCCCCAGAGGTCTGTGTGCGCTGCCGTGGACAGACCCGCCGCGCCTCGCCGCCCGGAAAAGCGTCCTGGAGCGCTCGCCGGCGAAACGGCCGGCCAAGGATGCGCCCGCCGCGCACGGTGTTATCCGGCATCTCGAATCTGAGATGAGACACAACTTGCCAGTCAGGGATTGCTTCTGTTTGCTAGCTGTGGAAGGATCGTGAAACTCGGAATTTGGGGGAAATACCTCTTCCTGTCAAACGGAGAGTTAGGGGTTTTGTGGAAAAAGGATGTAGTCTTTCAAGGAAATTCTTGTTTCAAAGCAGTGCCTTTCAGTTCCAGGAGGTGTGCATGCTACGGGCATGGTACAGTTGCAGCATTGGCTGGTGGTGTCAGAGGGATTGCCTTGCAGAGTCCCGTGGGAAGGACTGCAGCCTTCCCTGGGGCGTCATCCTCGTTGGGTTAGGGTGCTAACCGCATAACTGCGAGGTCTGCTCTGGATGCGCAGCCTAGAGCTCTGCAGCGCGAGTCCTGCTCGGTGCAGCGCTCTGTGCTCACGCGATGGCTGGTGGAGCTGGGGCAGGAGCTGCTCCCTGCACCCTGGGACCTGACCCACCGCTCGGGCGGGTGCGCGGGGAGGGGTGCGCGGCTCGGCACTGAGCTTCCCAACGGGCGGGCCGCGTGGATGTTTACTGGCGTTTCCTGGGTCGCTGCGTTTGCTTTCTAATGTGTTGTCTTCCCTGCAGTTGTCCTGCTGGACTCGAAGGAATCGCAAGCGGAGCTGGGCTGGACCTCGCACCCATCAAACGGGGTACGTGCGGAGGTGGGACTGTCCCTCTGTGCTGCTAGAGAGGGTCTGCCTTTTGGCGCTCAGCAGTATTTAAAGTCCTGCGGCGTGAGCGCCCTGCTCGCGTGGAGCCGGTGGAGGGGGCTGGCAGCCGTGGGGTCTCCTCGAGCCGGGGGCGGGTGGGCAGCTCGGCACGAGCTGTCGTGTTGATCAGCGCCGGGCGCCCCGGGGAGCAGAGCGAGAAGTGAAGTACTGGTTATGTGAGCGGTACAACCAAGGTGGAACAGCTCCTCAAAATGAATTTTATACTTCTGTAATAAGCAAGTAAACACCAGCCAGTTAAGGCTTTGTATTGTAGTTTGCACGCCAGCGCGAGCTCCTGGGGATCAACACAGCTTGTGGAAGAGGGCTGTGGCTGGGATGGGATCGTCAGGAGCTCTGCGTCACATAGGGTTTGTTTGATCAGGTCCTTGCTTTGCTTCCAAGGTCAGTCTATAGCTGCTTTCAGGAGAGTGTGTTGGGGAAACTCAGAGTTGTGTTCCTTGCTGCTTTGGGTTCATTTTCCAGAATGGAAACAAACTGTTCAGAGGGAATAGTGATAGATCCTGGAGTCATCTGCGTTGCCCAGCTGTTAGTCTGCAGAAGAAACTCTGTTTTGGGTACGTTTGGCAATCTTGCATAAATTTACCCCCAGAAGGAATTGCTTTGGGAAGTTGCCAGGTCATCCTTAAGGCTGTGAGGGTTGAATCATCATTTCACTAATCAGAATCTCTGCTAGTAACTTTGGGGAAGTACCGTTTCACTTGCAGTCAGAGGATTTGTTCTGTTCTAGCTAAAACTTCTCCTGACAGCGAAGCTGCTGCTCGCTGTTCACGAAGATATTTGTCCTTGTGTGATGGTGTGACTGGCATCACATCTCCTTGGCCATCTTTGACCTCTCTGGGTAGCCCAACCCCGTCTGGCATTACGCTGTGTGGTAATGCCGTGCAGATGCACCTTCCCAGGGACAGAAAAGCCAAGGCACATGTGGGAGATAAAGGCTCTGGCTTCTCAGCAGATGATGCGTCCAGTTTCATATTAGACTTTGTTTTGAACGGTCTGATGCCAGTGCCCTCTTTCTGGTTGTGTCTCCATGTTTGCATCTCTGCAAAGAGCTCAGGTGTTCGGTGGTCCAGCAGCACTGCTGTGTTACTACAGCTTGTGGTTTTGGTGGGCTAAGGACTTTCAGTGCCTATGATATAATGGCCTGTAGGTGGAGAGGCTTGTGGTGGTGATATTTATACTGATTTGTGTGTTTCTGCTGGGGCGGCTGGTTCTTGCTCATGGCAGCTCTTGAGCTGTTACAGCCCTTTGTGTTCTTTCCCCAGTGGGAAGAAATCAGTGGCGTGGATGAGAATTACAAGCCGATACGCACGTACCAGGTCTGCAATGTCATGGAGCCAAACCAGAACAACTGGCTGCAGACGGGCTGGATTGCCAGGCGCGATGGCCAGAGGATCTTCATCGAGCTGAAGTTCACCCTGCGGGACTGCAACAGCATCCCTGGCGTGACGGGCACCTGCAAGGAGACTTTCAATCTGTACTACGTCGAGTCTGACTCCGACCTGGGCCATAGCATCCATGAGAGCAAGCACACCAAGATCGACACCATTGCTGCTGATGAGAGCTTCACGCAGGGGGACCTGGGTGAGCGTAAGATGAAGCTGAACACCGAGCTGAGGGAGATTGGGCACCTGAGCAAGAGAGGCTTCCACCTGGGCTTCCAGGACGTGGGCGCCTGCGTGGCACTGGTCTCCGTGCGGGTCTATTACAAGAAGTGCCTCGCCACCGTGCAGAACCTGGCTGTGTTTCCGGACATGGTGGCAGAGACGGCCTTCGCAACTTTGGTGGAAGTTAAGGGCACTTGTGTCGCTCACGCTGAAGTGGACGTGGATAATCCCCCCAGGATGCACTGCAGCGCGGAGGGCGAGTGGCTCGTCCCCATAGGGAAATGTACGTGCGGTCCCGGCTTCGAGGAGAAGGACGGGGGATGCAGAGGTAAAAGCGGCCGTCGGTGTCCTCTGGCAGTGTTTGTCTGTGTCAGTCTGTGTTGCTGCCAGACTGCTCCGGTCTGCCTGGTGTCTGAGCCAGGCAAGTGGAATTGCCTTTTGTCAGCAATATGATTCTTTTAGTTGATTGCAGCTCCCCGGCTAACAGCCGGACCTTAATTTGAAGGGTGGCAATGGGGTAAATGGGGCGCGTTGCTAGTAGCTGCTCTGCAGCATGGTGTTGGCTGGGCAGACGTGCCAAAGCTGTGAATACCGTCAGGCATTTCCCACAGCTTTGTCTGTAACTATAAAATTACTCCAGAACATTAACATCCCCATTGTCATGCTTTAGACCAACTTAATAATTCGGTGACTTTACAGCTCGCAAGGTTGTGTTTAATGACAGCTGTAAAAATGGATGTAACCTCTACCTTAACGGGTATCCCTCTGACGAACCTGGTGCTGTGACCACTTGGATCTCACTTTCAAAGGCAGGTGAGAGCCAGGCATGGGATCAGCCCTGAGCGTGGGATACCGGCTGCCGTGCTCATCCTCTCGGAGTGTGTGGGCCTCTGAAAGGAGAGAGGTGCCAGGCTCGTGCCTCCTCCCGGGCACCTTCCCGCTTCAGGCCCTGGTCAGGACCTAGTCCCAGCTCAGCGTGGTCTCAACGGCCTCTGCGCCGAGTCGGGTGCCAGCACAAGCCAGCAGCGGTCCCGGGCAAGCGGAGGCAGCTCTTGGTGTGGCGCAGGGCGGCGGGTGGGCATCGCCTGCCCCAGGAACGGCTGTTGCTCTGTCCGTCAGCGCCCAGGGGCTTTTCTTCTCTGTAAGGTGTAATTGGCTATCAGTTATTAACTGGCAGTGTGCGTGGCTGCCCTGTTAGCAAAGCTCCTCTGGGGCAGAGGAGAGGTCAGACCACCTGCTGGGATGTGTGAGAGGAGATGTTTTCTTCAGTAAGATACGCCTGAAAAGACCCTTTGCTGCCCATGCCTGGTGTCCAGGTGATACCTTGGACCTCTACCTTTTCACCTGGTAGAAAACAGACTGAGAGGAAAATAGCAAAATAAGTCCCAAACAGGTACAGTTCGCCGATATTTGAGGCATACGGTACGGTAAGAGAGTGAGCTTTTCCTGAGGAATCTGGTCTGCCCTTCAGGAGCTACTTGAGGCTTTTCAGATTTAAATTGTGCCAACTGTGCCGCCTTCCTCCAGGAGGTGGGAAGCCTTTCCCTGTGCTCCGAGTAGTGGCTATTCGCTTGGTGCCCTCCTTAAGAAGACCTTATTAAAACTATCGAATTGAAATCTCAGCGCTGTTCATTGCTTCAGTGGCTGTGTGGCAGCTCGCCATGCTTTCCCCATCTGTTTGGAGTGGGAATTTACATAGCGAGTCCCAGAAGCCTTTTGCTAATGTTTCAGGTTTCTCTGTGTTGAGTTTAAATAATTCATATTCTCTAAGGAAAAATATTTGAAGTAATTTAATGGACATAATTAAGTTTTTCCCCCCTCTCACAGAAAGCAGGTCATTAGTCACTCTCTGTGGAGCAGCGTCTGATGTCTGGTCAAATATCAGAAAATAGTTTTTAAAGGTTGAAAGTTTTTAGTTTGTTTTAGAGCCCTGCATTAGCATAGTGCTAAGTGAATAACTTTAAAAGATTTCTGATGAAAGCATCCAGGGCTGCAGAAATTATTCAACAAGGACAAAAGCCCTTGAGCTGGAGGCAGGTAAATACGGTGAGAGTTTGGGGATGTTAAAACAGCCAGGTGATGGCACAGCAAATCTGGCTCCACCGCCGTGGTCCCGTGGTGGTGGCTTTGGAGGGCTCAGCGGGGGCGAGTCTGCTGGATCCTCCTTGCCCGTGAAACTTCTTGGCCACAGTCTCTGTCGTGGCTTTTGTGGCCATGAGAGGTCGGACCCTGGGTTTGTTCAAGGGCCGGCCGCTTTGGGGAGCAGGGACAGCCCGGGGGCTGACCCCCCACCCGGTGCCAGGGGCGGCTGGCGGTTCTCCAGGCTGCCTCGGGTGCCGCTTCGCAGCTCCTGGTCCTTTCCCTTATCCTTCGATCTTCTCCGAGGACTTTCTGGCTGTGCCTGCGGCATGGGAGGTGCTGGTGTCTGAAATCAGTCACCCGTTCACCGCTCTGACTGCCGGGGTGGCTGCGTGTCCGGTGATCCTGCGGCGCCTGGCCGCCGGCCGGATCTGGGATGGGTCCGAGGTGGTGCTTAGGGCCAAGTGCGTGGCGCAGCTTCTTCCGTCTCAATCTAAAGGAAATTGGACGGCAGAAGCAAAGGAGAAGTTTCCCCAGGCCATCTCGCGCTGCGCACTGCCCTCCATCGGTGTGCTCTGAAGCCGGGGCACGCGACGGCGTCCTCGGCGGGGACCGGCCGGTGCCCCGGCGCCGCGCTCACCGGGCAGAGGGGCCGTTCGAGGCCCTCGGCCGGTCAGACCCCAGCCCCGCTGGCCGGGGGTGGTGGTGGGGCCTCGCTGCTGCTGGCAGCCTTGGCGTGGTGCCGGGGCCGGGATCGGTGCTCGCAGGCGGCAGCGGGCAGGGCTGTGCCAGGACGGCAGCGCTGGCGGCAGCCGCGGCGCGTGGCCGCGAGGTGTGAGAGGTGCGGGCTTCTCTGCAGCAAGAACAAGCTTTGTTTCCCGCTGAACTGGTGAAGCTGTTTGAACTAAATCACAAAGCTAGTACCCCTGTAACCGTGATTTAAGTGCCGAAATCATCCTGCCGCTTAGAGAACATTTGTATCCTCACACTGAAATTGGGAGAGATGAAAGAAGACTAGTAGGATTTACGGCGCTGCTAATTACTGCTGCGAGAAGGCCGAGCCATTTTACTGTCCATCTTTCTATATCGCACCACTTCTCTGAAGGAGCCCCAGCGTACCTGACAGGCTTCCGTGGGTTTGCACGTTTCTGATGAATCATTTCAGTGATCGTCGAAATGCAGCCATCTCTAGGGAGGAACCGAGCAGCTTTAGCATCTGTTTAACATCTACTCTCAAATAAGAGGAGAGGTTCTGTCACTGTTAATACATTTAGACTGCTTTTCTTGTCTAATATATATCTATAGCCAGATGCTGGTCTGTGCTTACTCTGATCTTAAAACCTATTTCCAGCAGATGCACGGCAGGCAAGTGAGAAGTCCTGTTGCACTGCGGATGATTACCTGTCCATCCCTATTTTGTTTTCGGTAGCCTTCTCAGCACTGATGTCTTTTTACCCTTAATTTTACCAGGCATGAGCTGTGGCCCCTTCATGCCATTTACTTTGTGGTGCATTGCAATAGCTTTTGTGTAAATGAAACTGTGATGTGGAGGATCTGCCTGACATTTGCTGTAAAGTTGTCTCTTTCTGCTTCGTCTTTTCCATCCAATCCCTTGTAATATCTGCAAGGAGAATTTCAACAAAGCCCAAGGTTAATATTTACCAGCCAGATTTGCTGCAAATGAGACAACTTCAACCAGACCTTGAATTAATATGATGGAGACCAGTTTCCAAAAATAGCTGTCAGCCACTCTTCTTTGACAGAAACGTAAATTTGTGCTGTAGCTAAGTTTCCTTCTCAATTTATTTCCCTCCACTTCTGACAGCAGCGGCGGGAGCTGGCTCTGCTGCCGTTGTGCTGGGGAAATGCCCTGTGCTCTGCTCTCCTTCACCGGCGTCGCCCGTGCAGGGTGGCCTGGCACTGTGCTCGTTCCGATAGATGATGGTCTAATTAGTGGGCTGTATCCCTTGCCTACACAGGGATGACACTACTGAAACCAGTTTTGGGGAGGAAATAGTTTCTAGTGCTATGTCAGGATTTTTAAATGATGTTTTAAAGTGAATTTGATGTGGGCGGCCGGGCCAGATTTGACACCCCTGGTGCTCTTGGCTGCAGGGACCGGGCAGCGAGGGAGGGCCTGGCTTAGCCCTGGTGCGGGCACTCCGGCCGGTCCCTGGCCAGTGCTGCTTCTGTTTCGTGGTCCAGCTGAACATGTGCACGTATTTTTCTTCCCTTGCAATAAGCAGCGGGTGTTGCTGCTTTTCAGGGAAGTAAAACCTCGCACAAGAAGTCGCATCAGCAACTTGCTGTTTGTGGCAGCCCGTGGGCATGAGGAGCAGCCACCGATGTCCACGGTGACTGGAAAGGGGAATAAAAGAAGTTCCCCCCTTTTCTGCATTACTGAATGGATTTTTGAGCAGCATGTCGGATTCAACATGCCATGGGCAGGACACAAGGAAGATTTACTGTGTCTTGCTTAGGGAGAAAGCTAGAGAAAATAATTGCCCTTAGACTCATTCTTTTGCACCTTTGCTTATAAAGCATGTTGGTCTTCTGGGCTCTCCTGAAATGAAACTTAAACGATAGAGAGGGGAAAGGTGTTGCTGTTGTGGGATTTTTCCTTTTCCCAGCACCTCCCTGTACGTTTGTGATAAACCAGCACGAGTTACCAGGCTCGGCTGGGCGGATTTGCACACTTTGTCCCACTGTGTTGGGTATTCCTGTACGCTTCTCTTGCACAGATAACCTGTCAGCTGCTCTGCCTGTTTGCTTACATGGAAATGGGACTTTCTGAGGGCTGGAGGCAAGTCTTCCCACAGAGCATTTCCCAGGAGGGTGCAGGCACGCTCTGGAGAAGGCTCCAGCACGCGAGGCTGTTGGTGCAAGCCTGCGCGTCTGCGTCTGGGGTGTTTTCCTCTGGCTGAAGGGGACTGTCTTCAGTCTGTACTGGGTTCGTCCCTGGCAATGTCTGTGTGAAGGACTTTGGGGGCTTTACAAGGCGAGCTGGCACAACTGCTGGCCTCGAAATGTAGGGATAAGATGAAAGGCACAAGTCAACGCTAATTAGAAGGAAGCATTTGCTAATGGTGACTGCTAGTGATACAAAATGTAATGCACGCTTGACACTGTGCAAGTAGGCAAGAAATGGCTTCTCTGATCTACTGTGGGATTCATCAGTGGTCTGCTGAAAAATGAAGGACACCGGACTGCAAGTCCGCTCTGCTCATCAGGCTGGGGTGCGTTATTAATGGCTGTAATTGCCTGATGAACCTAACACTGTGTGTAGTATAATTACGCTTTATGGCAGCTTATAATTGTTGCTGTTAATGAAGAGACAAGATTTGTGACAGCACAGTCTGGATTCTGTTGTCGCCCGTTGTTGTTGCTCTTTTCCTAACCTGTTTTCAGCCCCCCCCCAGTAATTCCTTACAGAACTGTGCCCGTGCAAAGGCAGCCAGCCAGGCTGCTCCCTTCTCTTCTGCCGTGGCTGGGCCTCTCGGGTGCCGCAGGTCTCCCCGGGATCGGCTCTGATGGGTGTTTATCCTCCTCTCAAAGCCCTCCAGCGATGCCTTTGCCGCCTGCCTGGGCAGTCTGTCCTAACGCCTTGCTCTCCTCGTGTCTGACACAAATTGCCCTTGCAGTCACTTAAGCTTATAACTTCTTGTCCTAGTGCCAGTGAGCAGTGAGAACGCTTCTCCTAGCAGACTGTGCCTTGCTACAGAGATCTCAGGAAAGTCAATATTATCTTTCCTGTGCTTGGCTTCTTGAATAGTAGGGGAACAAACAGATAAACAAAGCCTTTGCGAAGATCATCCTGCCTGTTGTGAGTAGTAGGTTTGTGGACAAAAACACGGCTGTAAATACAGTGAAACACAGTAGTTTCTTCATTGCTGCCAGCCATTACTTGGACATAAACTTGGTCAACGTTTTGAGCAAATTTAAAAGGAATTTTTCTGTAAAAAAGAGGTTTTGGATAAAGTCCTTGATTTTTATTTTCCAAAGGGAAGTGCTACAATAGAGAAAGTGCTTTCTTTTTTAAAAAACCTCTTTCCATTTGTGTCCTGTTGTACCTCCCCTTTTAGTCCTTGCCTTTTTGCTGCTGAGCATCACAAGCTGAATGTGGGGAGAGAGGTTGCTCTGGTGTTGGACCCGTTCGTCTTACGCTCGTCCATTGAGACTGCCGCAGCGAGCACCTTTGCCTGGCTACTGGTATCAGAGGGCAGCGTTTGTCTCTCCCCTTCCTCGGGAGAGGGAAACGGAATCGTTCAGTTCCCGTGTCTGCAGTGGGGAGGCAAGCAGACCTGCCCGCGGAGAGGGGGCTGTGCCAAAGGCAGGAGCCCCAGGCTGCTTTGGCAGAGGAGCCTGCGCCTCCTGGGCCGAGTTTCTGCTTCGGGAGCCGGCAGTGCACAGGCTGGGGGTCCCGCGGGGCCATGGGCGGCGGGCAGCTCCTGCCTGCGGAGCAGCAGCGCGTGGCAGCACCCTCCTGCCTGCACCGTGCTGCCAGGCTGCGCTGGTGCCTCCCGGAGGTGACGGTGCCTTTCCTTCTGCCAGTGGATTGCAGACACCGACTTTATAAAAAGAAAAAAAAGTCCCAAAGCAGTGGCCTGGCCCTGAGAGCTCCTGACACCATCTTTCTCTTAATGACAGCAAGCTGTGAGCGAGGCTTGTGTCCTTGTAAGTCTCAAGGACTGCGTGGCTGCCTTGCACATCAGCAGCTCTCTGCTGCGAGGGGCCGGCGGGCAGCGATGCTCCTGCTGCGGCTGGCGGCTCGGCAGGACGTGTGAGAGCAGTCTCTGGGTGCAGGCAATGGCCGTGCTCCCTGCGGTCTGGGAGAGCCTCTGGGGTGGAAGTGCGAGGCCTTACACCAACTGGAGTCCCTCCTGTTGTTCTCAGAATCGGCCACTTTGTTTGCCTGGTAGCAGAGAAGGAGGAAGGAAAGCATCTGAAGACTGTGTGAGCTGGAGACTTCCTGAGCAGGCTGTCTCCTTCTGGAAGATGTTTTTGGAAATCGAGTGCATGTGTGCTCTGCATGGCCAGGGCGTGCTCTTGCTGAACATAAGTTTGGGGTGGGAGTGGGAACCGGTATTGGTAAGATGCTTTCCTGTGTGTTGCATGTGTCCCATCAAGGCATCATGTCACTACAGTGGCCTTAGAGGGAAAATAAATAGTTCAATTGAAAGTTAGAGAAATTTAGAATTATAAATTACAGTATTTTGTCTTTTAGTACAAAGATACCTCCTGAAACCTAAGGTCTGCTTTTCCGTTTAAATACAAGAAAGATGGATCCAAATGTACAGCGCTTGGGGCTTTTGATTTGTTTCATCTTTTATACATTAGCTTACAAACCTGTATGTGCTTCTGGAGTTTATTTTATCTTCTGACTGATGCTTGAGTATTATGCATAATAAGGTTATTTTTTCTCTTGGGATTCTGTAAGTTGCACAAAGCACCAGGTTTTACTTTCATCACTGATGCAGCCACTGGCATCCTGCAGACGCTGCGCTCGCGGGGCCAGTGCTGATGCGCAGGTTTAGCAGCACTTGTCAGGGCTGGAGCCAGGCACACCGTGGCTGTGCTGGGTGGTAGTGGGATGGGAAACGGGGGCTGCACATCAAGTGGGGGCTGTGGGAGTAAATCTGTGCCTGTTGCTGAAGGAATAATCGCTGAGGAAATTTATACTTCAGTTTCCTTTCTGAATGATGGTTTGGCTTTCTCCTCTTGGGTCTTGTGTTCTAGCAGAACGTGGCTGGAGCACCTCTGTGACCTGGGCAAAGTGACAGTTTGAAGGCATGGAGAGCTTTGTACTAAATGAATTTGGAGTATCTGCCTCCATCCACCCGTTAGCGGTAGCCTCTGTGGCAGCCGTAACGCCTTATGGTAGATGCTGCTTTCCATCAGTCATGCATATGAAACACCCAGGTAAAATATGCTTTCTCTTCAGTCTCTTTTTGGAGTAATGATCAAGCTTGGAGATATTTATTATTCGGGATTGCATATTATATTGCTGTTTTACAGTGTGTCTGAAATAATTATGGCCATGGAAATTGTGGCAGAGCCAGACACAAATTACTCTATGACACTTAATTTTAGAGCAAACTATTCAGAAAATTACAAGCATCACAATTCGTTTGCAGAATTCTTGTCAGGCTTAAGGTTATAGATACCTGGCTGCTAGATGGACCTGCTGGTTATTCTGTTGAAATACAGGGGGAAACATATCTTGCCCATGGCTAAAGGAGTTTGTGTGAGATAAAGCACTTGGCAGGAGTAGGGTGTGTTGGAGATGCAGGTCAGTCAGTCCTTTGCAGGGAATCATTCGGTAGGTACATTAGGGAACTGAGAGAGACAACAGTAAATTGCAGTTGGCTCAGTGGATGTGCCTGCTTTAGTGTGTCCTTGAGGAACATTCCTGCATAGATAGCAATGAGGTTCTGTTCAGTACTGCTGTAGCACTGAATTCAAGCAAATGCATTCTGTTAGATATTTCAAGGCTGTCTTACTAAATATTCTTGGGTATTTAATTTTCTTCTGGACTAAATCACTGAATTTAATTTCAGCTATTAAGAGCTCATTGTTGGAGATGCACAAAGATCTAGCCTCTGGACATAAGTTTTCATTTCAGTGCTCTTCAAATTATTTAACAAGGGCAAAAATTATAGAGTAGCATTGTCCTAAAGGTTTCAGAGATGCTGGGAACGTGTTGGACTGTAGGCTGCTGAGAAGTATTATTGAAAACCAGTTATTAAAAAAATTTGCAGAAAACAAGCTGCCTTTGAATTCCCTTGAGTGGCGCAGCCTGAAATACCCGTCCTGGCAGGCAAGGTACCAAGGTAAGGGGAGCTGGAGACCCGATCCAGTGCTTGTATTGATTGCTCCCTCACGCTGACTTTGTCCCTCTTGCACAGGCGCGGAGATTGGACATGATTTCTTTCCCTTCCTCACAGTGGGGCTCTGTAACGGCATCGCTCTCTGCCTGCAAAGTATTGATTACAGTTTTTGCAATAAGACAAGGCAAGATTGCAAACCCAGCATGTAAGGGGAAGACAGGAGCCTCTCTATTACCGGAGGACATTTGTTGACAAGGCTCTTTGACCAGCTCAGTACACCACTGAAACTTTATTCTGTCGGTGTGTTTTGCACAAGGTGCCCTGTCTGGTTTTGGGCAACTTGTCCTTGTCTGTGGGCACGTGCTGACAGCCGTCCTTCCGGGGTGCCTGCTCTTTCTGTTCCTCCTTGGGGCCTGCTGCCCTGTCCCTCCTGTTGTGCTGGCATGAAGCACCTCTCTTCTTGATGAAATGTTTGGAACATAATAGTGACTTGCTTGGCTTGATAATGGAATTAAGATAGATGGATGCTGGATGTGCCAGCCTGGTCCAGGGAGGGGTCAGCAGTAGCAATAGCTCCTGTGAGAGATACGTTGAGAACAACTTCATATTTTATATGACCGATGCAGTCCGTGACATGTGCCATTTCCTAGCGGCCCGTGTCGTGGGGAGCAGAGGACTTCTTCCCCTTGGTGCTCGAAGGGGCTGGCACGGACCTTTAGTGTGCCTCGAGTTACGTTAATCGCAGGAGCAGACACATCTATTCTCTGTGCTCCTGGGGGTAAGCCCTGTGTGCACCAGGCACAGAGACCTGCCCTGTCCCGCTGGAGGTGGGGGGGCTCTGCGGGGGACTGGTGTACAATTAACATTTCTCAAGTAAAACTGGACTGCCGTGTTGGAAGGAAGGACCCCAGGAAGAGTGACCCCGGGGCCTGGAGGGAGACTCCAGCGGAAGCCCAGGGGAGGCGTGAGTGCGGAGGGGCAGGGAGGGGGGACGCTCCGGATCCTGCCTGCGCTGGGCAGAGGGACGGGGCAGACCTGCCTGCGGGAAGCGCTCAGAGGAGCCGCCCTGCCCAGGGAGGGGTGGTTTCCAGTGTGGACACCAACGCAGCTGAGACCCTGATAAGCATGGTGTAGAGTTTTGTCTTGTTTTTGTTTTTTTCCCATCCTGTTTTGATGGTTGCAATTGCAAGTTTGACCATTGCTAGGTGAGGGTTGGATGCAAGTCTCAGAGCTCGGGGGGCCCAGTGCTCCGAGTCTGTCCTTCACCGGGAGGGACTGTCGGTCTGCTCGGGCGTCTCGAGCCCTGGGTGCTGTAACAGTTCTCGCTGCGGCACCCCCTCGGTGCCGGCTGCTTGTTTCCCCTAGCTGTTGTCTTTCCTAAATAGCATTTTTATGAATGCCTCCTTCAGCAGAGAAAATTAACACACGTTAAAAGCAGATGAACTTTGTCAAATAGAATCTCATGACAAAAAATGGAAAGGAATTGATTTTGGAAGACAACCGAGTTGTAGTGTTAATTATAAATGACTGTATAGGCGTTTTGAGTGAAACTGCAGGCGTTATTGATTCATGCTGGCACGCAGACGGCTCTTCCACTATCTGCAGGAGTTCAGCAACACGAAGACTTCAATAGTGCTAACGCAGGCAGTGTCCTTTGTGGTTTTTTTTTTTCTTTCTTCGAAGATATCTGCAAGGTTTGTGGGTCAACAAGGTGACCTGAGACAGTTTGGGGAGGGAAAAAAAAAGGCAGAACCCATCAAAAGTATTAAGACTAAGTGCTGAGGAGGGTGTAAACAAACCAACAAACTCCAATATGAAGAAAATGATACCAGACAGCAAGGAGGGGTAAGCATGGCTACGAGGGTGTTGCTGAAGCTCGCTGCTGAGACAGCGAATGCCTTCCATGGCCAACAAGGGGTTTATCCTGATGGTGCCCAGAGGAGCCAACCCAAGGCCATGGTCTTCACCAGGCGCTGACACTAGCACGGGTGTGCTTGCGCAGAGCTGCGGCTGCGCTGCGTGCCCTGTCCCATCCCGTCTGCCCTGCAGCGGGGTCACTGCCGGACCCTTTGACCTGCCGCCTGGCTGCCCTGGGCTGGGTGTTGTGCCTCAGCATGGTCACTCTTAACAGAAACTGCGTTGATACGTACAGAGTAGTCGATAACATTTTCGTTAGCAAGTGGCATCTCCGTTGCGTGGTGTGGGTCCGGGGCCTGGGTGCAAGAGTCGTGGTGGTCCATATCCACATCGAGGTCCAGGAGGGGAAGGGGGTCCTGGCCAAAGGTGAGAGAAGGCCATGCTGGTGTCTGTCACTGGTTTTATGCGGGTGGGCTGAGAAGCTCAGACCCAGAGCGGCATCCTGAAACAGTCTTTAAAAGGGTCCTCCTGAACTGCACCCCAGGTGGGATCTTCAGGCGAGTTCTCTGTCTGTGGCATAGCACGGCATGACTGGAGAAGTGGAGAAGGGAACACACACATTTTTTTCCAGCTATGGAGATGGGCAGGAAGTATGTTTGATGGGTTTTGCCTGATTTTTGTATTAACATTAACATGAAGTTGTCTGGGTTAAGTAGCTTTATTCCTAAATCCATGATAGGAAGCAATTTCAGCCTAGTATTTAATCTTCCATCTGTGCTCATTCTCTTAATATTTTATGCTAAGCTTCAGTATTTACTTAGGTCTCGGCCCCTTCCTCTCTGCAAAATGATGAACACTTTTTAATTAGAAGAGACTTGTAAGCTGCAGGAAATGGATTTTTGGTTTTACTGGACCCTGCGATGTGTCTGGGGCAGTGTTGGTGAATGCTTCTATACTGCTGCTCACATTTGTCTATTGAAACCCACTGCATCATTTACAAAACGTTTTGCAGCTGGTGCAGCTACCTTGTGCAGAGCAGCCGGACGCTCGCACAAGCTTGGGGAAGGACAGACAGCTTCACTGCCTCAGCTGGCAGCGGGATCAACACCGTGTACGGGTGCAGGAAAGTCACATTGGACTCGGCTGAAGGGCTGAGAGTCACGTAGCCAGGATGGAGCCGGAGAGCCTCTGCTCCGGCTTCCTCTGTGGAAGTAGAATTTGCTTCTGCGGCGTGTCCGTTGCAGGCTTCTCCGCTGAGCAGGCACTGGGGGGATCCTGCCCTTCCTCCCACTGCTGCTGACATCTGCAGCATCTCCCCTGGGGGCACAGCCACAGCTACATGGTCCCCAGGGGTGCAGTCCTCGGGGCGGGTGGCGGAGGGGGAATTTCCTTTAAACTTGCCAAATTACAGGATTGCACCTTCGCTTGCTCACCCAGGCTGTCTGCTCTTTTAAAGAAGATTGTCTTTTCCCTAGGAGGCAAGTTGCTGCCAATGCAATTACAGTCAGAGACGTGCTGCTCGGCTCTGCTCTCAATGAGATTACATGTGGAAGCCGTGGGTCTGCAGGGAGGGGGGATGCTCTCTGGACAGTAGCTTTGCATTGAGCTTAACTGCTCCGTGGGAGAACGCTAGCAGGAGCAGCGCCTGTCCAAGAGGCTGCTGGAATAGGATTCAGTTTTTGCTCTCGTTTGTTTAAAAGCCATTTTTTTTCTTTGCGTGTGTGTAAACCAACATGCAGAGCATTTGCAGAGGAAAGCTGTGAATCCTTAAGGGTCAACTTCTGTCTTTGTGCAGTCAGGCTGGAACTCCAGAGACCCGAGTTCTGTTCTTGGTCCTATTTGTCTTGTATGACTTTGTGCAAATCATACAGTTCTTCTGTCCCAGTTTCCCGCTTGTCAGTGTGGTTAATGTTTCCATACTTCAAAAAGAAAACAAAGGTTAACTTAATTGTTCAAGATAGTCAACTGTTGCAGTGATGGGTGTCATAAGTGCATAACGTAAAAGGCTGCTGACCAGCTGGTAAATACTGCCAGGGTGATTAATAACTTCATTTTACTGCTGCATGCAAAATCTTGGCCATGCTTCACTTGAACAGCAACTACGATCAACCCTGGAGCTTACACAGCCTGTGTCCTGCAGTCAGGTTGTCCGACTTGATGCACTTAGTGAGTCACTTTTAATGACCGTTCATCGATTAACAAGATAAAGCTGCTCAAACTCTGATGCCTTTTTGCCGATTAATCAGGATCTCTTCTGCCATTTTTTAAGCCAAAACTTGAACACGCAGCTAACTGTGGCTTAGAGAATGTTGAGATCCTTGCTGGTGAAGGAAAAGCTTCAGCATCCTTGGAGCTGTGACTCCAAGTCCCTGGCTGTGGAGAGGAAGGTTATGCCTAGGAGCCGCTGGTGGAAAAATCTAGTTGGCAGGCTTCATGGTGCTGTGAGATGGAGATGTCTGAACTGCTGGGGAGGGAAAATTAAAGCTGTCCCTTGCCAGTTGAGTAGGAAACCATGCATTTTTCGACTGTGCATCCTCAATTGCCCCTGCTCTCCCTGTGGCACAGACGGGGCATGAGAGAGGACGTTGCCTTCTCTCGATAGAGCCATCCGCTCTTGTCTGAGGAGCTGCAGCAGATGAGTCTGTAAGAGAAACCCTTCCCATGGGTGCATCATGCCGGGTAATCTGCCAAGCTGCAGCACAAATCAATGTTGCTTGTTCTGCTACTAGTTTGATCGTGTGTGCATAGTGTGTTTTATCAAGGAGGGAACATGTGCGCTCTCTGTCAGTGAAATGAATAAGGCATGCCTGGTGTACAGGGAGTAGCTTGTGTGGGCAGCGATGATGGAGCTGGAGAGGCAATTAATCTGTCTGACCCATCCAGCTGTTTCTCTTTGGCTCTAGGAGAATGTATTACTGAATTTTATTGTTTAATAATTAAGTTGCGATAGCACCAGAGGACAAGGAATAGGATAGACAATAGTGTACAAAAAAGACAATTTCATTCTATAAATTGATGGCCTGATCTCTTGAGAGCTGTCACATACCCACTGCAAAAACGAGCACTGCGCGATAAGAGGGACACCTAAACCAGCTGGGGAACAAGAAAAACACTTGTAGGATGAGGTGGAAGAGGGTGGGAGTTTATCTGAGAAAAGAAACGGAGATGCACACATGATGCATCACATGTGCTGGGGCACTTCTGTTCTTCTCAAGTGTGAGATTCAGACAACCAAGGAACAAAATTAACAAGTAAGCCCACCGGCTGAGCTGCGCCCAGGCTCCTCGTGGGACGCGCTCGTGTGGGGTGGTGGTGCCTGTGTTTCTGGGAAATGCAGATTGAGGCGTTTTGTACAGTTATTAACTGACATACCTTCTGACAGACACTTTTGTAGACTTCTAGCTATTAGAAAACAGGGAGGAACAGCCTGAATGATGCTTCTAATTGAAAACGTTCAATGTCCTACGATGACATGTCAAATTTATGTGACTGTCAGGTTCGCCTTGAAATCCCAGGAATGGCGGCAGTATGCTCTGGGTTTAGTGCTCAGGTCCCATCAAGTTTGTAAACAAGATTGATTTTTCTGTTCTGCCTGACAGAGGGTACGAGCAGGAATCTCGCACCAGCATCCAGGCTTTGATGCTGTAACGAGATGGACTTCTCCCCGCGGGGAGGGATGAGCTTGAGCTGGAGCTGCAGCAGACAGAGGCTGCAATTGATGTGCAGCACGGAAGCCCACGAGCTCCCGTCCCGGCTCTGCTCGCGGGATGCACGTCTCCCCGTGTCCTCCAGCTGCTGGGAGAAGGGCCGGTGCTGTGGCAGTGCGGGCCCCGTCCCCTCCTGCAGAGCTGGGAGGAAATGCTTGAGTGTTCGGGGAGGTTCAAACCTTGTCCCCAGCGTGCGGGGACTGCGGGATCTGGGGGGTCTGCCGATGCTCTGCCTCTTCGGGATGGGCGCAGCACATGTTCGGCTCGCTGTTGGTGGCTCTTTCAGCAGAGACCTCCAAGTGCTCAATGCCCGTACTGGGTACCTCTGAAATCTGGCTGCCTCCTGCGTTGTGGTAGGGTGTGCTCTCGGGCTTCTGCTCTCTGGAAGTGGCTGTGCACAGTGTGTGCGGGGCGTTGGGATCTTTAGCGGGCCACTGGTGATATTTCTGCCCTGTATTGTGGTCAGTGCTGCCTACCTAAAGGAAAAAGCAAACTATGTCTCCATTATATGAATGTAACATTAGTTTTGGTTTGGTTTCTCAAATATAAAGAGGAAGCTGGCAGTTTTGGGAGTACTTTAAACATTTGCTAGTTTTTCCTGTTTTATCTAGCACCCTAGGTAGGGAATGACATTTATTATGCATTGTGGCTCACTGTCTTAATCTTACTTCTCTGTTGTGTTTGTCAAGCCCATGCTTTTAAAGGTTAGCTTTATCTGGGATTGGAGGCATGCAGACTGAGACAGGAGAGGTGAATACAGAACTGCAGGCTCTCCAGTCCCATACTGGCAGCAGCTGTTGCCAAGAGTTTGCAAGATCAAGGAGCAAATGTCGATTCTTTGTCCTAGAAACACATATTTTCCTAGAAATCCCTCCTCCAGCACCTCTCAGGAGAGGATGCTCCAGCTGTCCGGCAGGCACTGACAGCCGGTGAAGGTGTCTGGGCTCCCCTTGCAGCCAGTGAGAGCAATGAGGGCTCCTGGCATGTGGATCGTCTCACCCAGTGCCAACACCGCAGGCAGGTCAGGCAGACTAGAAACGCCTGTGCGTCTCCGGTGACCGCTGCGGGGTCCCGACGTTCAGCTCGGTCACCAGCTCAGCTGGCCAGAGCCCACTGCTGAGGCTGCCCTTCGTGTCTGGGTGACGGCAGCACGCGCTGAAATGCCTTGTCTTGTCCAGTTCAGCTAGGAACCACAGCCAAGAGGAGCCCAGGAATAATCTCTAATTTTGGTTCCCTCATTTTTTAAAAGTTTTGGGGTTTTTTATTCTCCATTTTAACAATTTAACTCTTCAGTTTTGCTATAGAAATGAACGTTGAGTCCACGTCAGTTGGAAAGTTGCAACTTCCATTCCAGATACAAGGAAGTCTCTCTTCATTGCTTGGGCATGACTGGAATGGGCTTGAGGAGGCCAAATCTGTTGCTTTCTGCAGGCTTTGCTTGCGTTGGGTGACACGACAGCACAAGATTTTGTCTGGCAAGGAGCAAGGCTTTTAGGCAGCTCTTGAAAGGCTGTATCTGTTATGTAAGAAAAGTGGAAATATCTCATGTGTGTTGCTGCCCTCAGCTCTGCCAAGCTGCTGTCTGTCGTGTGCCAGTGGCCAGGGGATGAAGGGATCGCTGGGAGTACAAACCTCGGCCACGGTGCTGCGGTCCCTCCCCACGTGTGACTGCAGGGCACTGAATTTCTAAAGGCCTTGTGGTAGGTGAAATAACCTCCCCTTAAATGTTCACCCATTTTCAGCATCCTGGGGAAGGATCCTCTCCACCCTGTGCTGTGTCTAGTGCTTTGTCCTCAGATCACAGCTGTAGCTGCCAGTTTTTATATCATGCTAAAAATTAATGAACCGGAGTGTGCTGGAATAATCTGCTTTAAAAGGAGCAGTCTCAGTAGCCAACTCCTTAAAAATGATAAGAGAGGGGACTGCGTTAGTGGAGCTGTTCATCTAGGAATTTTACAAGTGATTAAGTTTAAATATTCAGGGAGCTGATGAAGGGATAGGAGACAGCAGCACCACATCAAAAAGATGAAGAAGCCAAGCAAAACGGGAGTGCTTCTGTTTGGCTTGAAATCCAGATGAGACAAACTCCTGTCCCTTGGGCTGGCCCTGCTGGGGGTCACCCCTCGGCATGGAGGGGCTGCCAGCCCGAGGGGACCCCTGCGCCGGCAGACAGGAGGTGTGCACCGGGTGCGCCTGCCCCGTCCCCTATTGCTGGGGACACCCAGCACTGACAGGCACGCATTTGTGTGCAGGCTGCTTCCTTTTCAGATGTTTTAGGGTCAAACTGAAGCTGTTGCAAACTGCTTTATGGACTTTTGCAGCTTTTTTTTGTTGTTTTTGTAAAGTGATAAGTCTTTCATGCATAACTAGCTTCGGGGTGTCCTGCTAGGAGTATTGCTTGTAGGTTGCGTGCTGCTTGTAGTACATAAGGATCAAGCAAATCCTTGACTGGTGTGTGAATTACTTGTTTGTTTGTGTATCAAAGGTACTTCTCAAAGGATAAGAGAAGCCTGTGTGTTACCTATAAAAGCAAATTTATACTACTGTTGTTTAACTTCAGCACATACCTCACTGCCCACAGTGACTGCTGTATAATCCACAATGATAAAGCTGTAGCTGCCAGTGACATGGCCTTGTGACTTGGGTTTGTATATGAAGCTCTGGTGACTGATGAGGTCTCCAACTTCTCCATTTTCAATATTCCTCTCCTTTTGGGGTTGTTGCTGAGTCTTGCTGTGGCTCCCATGTCATTTCTGCTCTGCTCACCTGATTTATACCCTAAGCCATGTGTTTTCCATATCCTGCATCTTTCTGCAGCCACCTCGTCCCCCGTGTCCCTCCAGAACCTCCAGCTCCCTTCACACATTGCCCCAGCTGATGTCTGACCATTCCTCCAGCCCCTCCCCAGCTCCTTGAAAGAGTCCCCTAGCCTGGAAGTCGGTGCAGAGCTACAGCACCCAAATGTCCCTTCTGAGTCAAACCAAAGGCACATCTCTCTTGGTGCCAGGATCATGCAGGTGCTCAGGGAATGTAGCTTGGAGGGTGGTATCTGCTGGCCAGCGGCAGGCAAAGGATGTCCCAGGAAATGGGAAAATGCAGTCATCAAACGTGTCACCCATTCACCTTGTGGTGTTCTTCCCATAACTCCCTCTCTCTGTCTTTTCAGCTTGTCTTCCTGGATTTTACAAGCCTTCTCTCCGTCTCCCTCTCTGCTCTCCTTGCCCTGAGCACAGCTTCACACATGAGGAAGCCTCCACGTTCTGTTCGTGCCAGAAGAACTACTCCAGGTCTCCGTCAGACCCACCATCTGCCTCCTGCACACGTACGTCTCGCTGAAATGGCAGCTCTTTGTAAAGTGAGGAAACGCTGTGTCTGTCCTGCAGCGCAGAGCCGAGCGGATGCCTGGGAGGCTGTCCGGGGCTGTCCCCGTGCCAGCACGGTGTGCTAGCCCATGGGAGCTGCGCCTGGGCACGCATGTCCCTGGGGGGTCCGGTCTGCACTAGGGTCCTGCCGCGGTGGGGAAGGGATGGAGGGGCTGTCCCTACGCCACAGAGCTTGCAGGCTGAGCCTGCAATCTGATGAGACAGACGTGCGGTCGGGCTTGCAGACTCCCTGGTAAAACTAGGGCACAGTCATTTAGTCAATATAGTTCACAGATTTTAATTAAATGGCCTCTAGTTAATTGAATTGGACCCCAGCTACTCCAGTGATGGATGCCTTACAACTGCCTGCACAGCGATGAGAAACCAGCCCGCTTTGCCCGAGAGCGAGCGTGGCTGGGCAGTGTCCAGCCGGCGGTGGGGCTCCTGGGCCCCTTGCAGCCGAACCCCGGGGAGGTGCCAGCTCCAGCCGGGCACTTCTCGCTCACTGTGTGAGCTGTGGCTTGCTGTGCATACATGTCCCTCCGGCAGGGATCTTCTGTCTGGTGTCCCCACTATGCTGCACACATCAGTGCATCCGTGTCCCCTTGTGCTGCCACGTGCCGTGGCTGCCCAGGACCGTGCTCTGATGCTCCGCCACTGGTGCGTGTGCTGCTGCTCCCAGAGGACCCGCAGGTTTGCGCTCCTCCCTGGGCAGCACCCAGCTGTCCCGGCGCCCGTGCACAGACACTTGTCTGCTTCCAGGTCCACCCTCTGCCCCGAGGAACCTGGTCTACAGCCTGCGGCAGTCGTCGCTGGTCCTGGAGTGGAGTGCCCCCGCCGATGCGGGTGGCCGGAGCGACCTGACCTACAGCCTGTGGTGCGGCCGGTGCCCGGCGGCTCTGCGGGGCCGCTGTGAGCAATGCGGCAGCGGCGTGGGCTTTGTGCCGCAGCAGACGGGGCTCGTGGACCGGACGGTCACCCTGGTGAACCTACTGCCTCATGTCAACTACACCATCCGCGTGGCGGCTGTCAACGGCGTCTCGGGTGTCAGCCCGCTGTCGGGGCAGCAGTACGCCGAGGTCAACGTCTCCACCAGCCTCGCAGGTACGGCTGCTGCATAGCGCACGCGACTGCTGAAGGCAAGCGATGCCTCGCACCGATTGCACCAAGAAAACAGTCGCCCGCGCTGTCTTACACTCGCATGTCGTCTCTGGGGTGTATGGGTCTGCTCAGTGGCCGGTTCTGTGGCTTCGTCGCCGGGAGGACGCGGGGTCTGGAGGTGGCATGGGCACTGTCCTCGGGCTCTGCATGCCCGGCGCTGCAGCCGTGCCCCGATTCCTCTCGGTTTGCTCTGGTGGCACAGACGTGGTGCTCAGCAGTGGCAGGCAGCACAGGCAGGAGGGGGAGATGGAGACCGACCTTCAACACGCCCAAGGGGGTTTTGGTTGGTGCCACGGGGAGGCGAGGAACTGACTGTAGTGGAGGAGCCCCTGGCCCTGTTGTCTCCCACTGTGCTGCGCTGGCTCACAGCTGGGTGGCAGCGAGCATGGTGACAGCGTGGGCTCCTCTGAAGGGAGGAGTCTGCTCTGTGATCCGGCTGCAGTTTGAATTCACAAATCACAAAAAAGCACCTTCAAAGAAGCAACATTTTCAGTCCATTCACAAAAAACCCTCCTTAAAATAGATAACTCAAATATTGGCTATCCTTTGGAAACAAAAAAATTGATTTAATCTCTCTCTTCTGTGCCGGTCTGTGGCACAATTTCTTACTGTAAGTGTCCCCTTCCACTTTACGTTTTGCATTACTGTTCCCTTATGTGAGGGGAAGCGAGCACCCAGCCTGCCTGCGCGGACGGGGCCCCTGGCCAGCTGGCCGGGTTTGATCCCTCCTCAGTTGTTAGCTGTGCCTAAGGAAAATCAGCTCTGGCTTGTTGTGTCCTTGTCTGTTCCTCTGTGGTTATGTTAAATTTGCATGAAAACCCTTTGCCAAGCCACAGTTAATGGAGACAGATGATCCTCACATACCTCTTGGCAGGAATTGGCCAACAATTTCATCTGAAGAGATTAAACTTTGATCTTGTTATAAATAATTTTCCCACCACTTGATCAAATGTTTTTGTGTGTGTTGTTGCTTTCTCTTCCCTCATATAATAATTTCTGTGAATCCGTTGGGTGGATGCTGTGCTGCAGACTGCTCTTCAGTGGAGGTGTCATTCCTCATTAGGGTCTTTGCTGTTCAAGGATGGATTTAGCTCTGGGAAGATCTTCTCTCTCCTGAGCTCAGGCTGTTCCTGAGCCAGCGTGCAAGCTAGGGAGGGGTGAGCTCAACGAGGTCTAATAATGAGCCGTTCCTCCAGAGGCTCCCGCCTGGTGTTGGGCAGAGGGACCGGTGCTCAGGGGCTGCATCCTTGCCTGGAGCTTCAGGTCTGAGCCGGGGACAAGAAGCCGGGTAAGGGCAGTAAGCGCCCCGTCCTCCGTAGGGAGTGAAGCAACAAGTCTGTGATACCAACCCATGCCCTAGCCATTCGTCTGTGTAATACAGCTTTTCTTCTGGGTAAGTGGGAATCTCAACCCCTTACTCAACACTGCATACTCCTGAAGGAACTGAAACACGCATAAAGAATATGGCATAATTAATCTTGTAATCTGTTCAAAATCAATGTCTCTTGTCAAGCTGTCAAGTCTCCGGATGCAGATGGTGGCTCAGAATTAGCTGAGCAGCTGAGGCTCGGGAAGTTTCCTGAAACACTTAAGTTTTTTTGCTGCTGAAGGTGTCCCCTCCCAGGGCAGTGCCAGGCTGGAGCTGCTCCTTCCGCAGGTGCCCAGGTGGCCCAGTTCCTCTCGCTTTGGCACTGTGGGCACGAAGTGACAGCGATGATTAACCTGTGCCTATCAGCAAAGAGGGGGAGAAGATCATCTCCTGGGGAGGTGGCTTCTCCATCTAGTTTGCCTGTAACACCCCTCTCGGGCAAGAGCCCCCCTGCTGTGAGGAGGGCTGTGCATGGGAGAGGACCCTGTGCAGGCAGGCAGCGGTGCAGGCAGGACGCGGAGCCACGGCTGGCGCAGGAGGCTTGCGGAGCTGCTCTGCGGAGCATGCTGTCTCCAGCGAGTCCTGAGCCCTGGAGCCCCTCATCGTTAAAGCCCATCACAGAAGTGCTGGATGAGGCCAGAGGAAGGGAGACTTCAGGGATGCCTGAAGCAGCGGTGAATTCCTTGGCAGCTGCGATGCGATGGTCTCGGGGAAGTCATTTGCAGCAGCAGGGAAGCTCTGGCTGCAGATATGCAGGTTTAGAGGAAAAATTAAACAAAGAAACAAGACCCTATTTAGCTGTCAGATCCCTGTTCCTCTAAATATAGCTCTGAGTGCAGCTTTCGCACTGCCCTTCCCCTTCAGCAGTCACAAGAGGGAATTGGCAGTTGTTCATTGTATTTGCAGGGGAAAAGAAAAGATGCTATTTAGTCTGCAGGAGGCAAAATTAATACTGTGTTTTTCCTAATCTGGCCCCAGCATGGGACTAAATAAAAGTGTTTGAGGAGAGAACGGAGCTGTTTACCTGCAGGAGTGAGCTGCATTAGCTATGTAAATGTACACTCTGGGACAATGTCATTTATATTCCTGGCAGGGATCGGCTCCTATCTTAAATGGCTTTTAAATCTGTTGCAGATTAATAATGCAGCCAGCGCCGAAATGCATTCTCCTTTCTGAGACTGTGGAGAAGCGGTTTGTGCTGAGTTAGGTCCTCTGAAGTAGACTTCTCTGCGCCTGCTTGTTGTTGGTGCAGCAACACCAGCCCAGTCCCAGCCAGGAGGGGCGGTGGGTCCACAGGACAAGCCGACTCCGGGGCGAGGGTCTGCGCTTGCCAGGTCTTTGCCCTCCGCGCAGTGAGAACTGGACCTGGAAGAGCTGCACGGTAGCTGATGAGGCTGTTTCTCTGGTTGGGAAAGAAGGATCCTGGGGCAGGAGTTGCCTGGGACAGTGCCCAGTGTATTTTCTGTGTTGGGGTGTTAATAACTGGTGATGGAGGGGAGAGGCTGGCTCTCCCCAGCACGAGCAGTGCCGTGGTGCGGGGTAGCAGAGGTGTTCGGGGGCGATGGCAAGTTCTGTCCATTCGATTGCCACTCACCCCTGTGCTACTCACCCTGCTGCTATGGGGAGCAGCAGACAGCACAACGGACGGGTTGTGGTCTGCTCTTGTTTGCTGCGTGTCTGCTTGGCTGCCCCGGCTCTGAAAAGGTGTGGAGAGCGAGCGTCCCTGGAGATGGCTGGGTGCAGGAGCCGGGGCTGGGCACCAAAGAGGCTCTTCCTGCTGCGTGGCCTGCGAGCGCTCTTGGTTCAACACCATCTTTAAGTGCTTGCTGTTGTCCCAAAGGGACCCCTTCGGGTTTTGGATGCAGCGGGTCATTTAGTGGAGGGACGTGGTGCCCACACCTAGTTTTATGCCTTTTCTGCTGGTACACTGGTTAATTAAGAGGAGTAAACCCACGTACAACGGAATGGAGTTTATAAAATCAGGCAGAGTGGTGAATAATTTAATGTTTGCTTTTTCAGAATAGAGGCAATGTTAGGGGAGCTTAAAATATTGATGGGAAACACATTTTTGTCACAGTGTGAAGTGCTTTATAGTCTGTGTGATTTTCTTTAATGCCTTTTAAACATGTTTGAGGCTAGTGCCTGCTTTTCTGGCATGTACCATGGGTTCTGCTCTACAGCCCATCACTAAGTGTGATTTTTCCTGATGACTTTGTTAAGTCAGGACCACTTGTTCAGATTTCTTCAGTCCATTCGCTAGATTCAGAGATACAGGAGGGCATCTGTGTGATATTTTATTGATGGGAATCATATAAAACAGCAAGGAGCACTTAACTTAGTTTATAGGAGCAAAACCCAAGTTAAGCGTTAGGCTGGCCTCAGCCACCTGTATCACTTGTTGTTTCGTAAAACGTGCGGTGACGTGCACTGATGCAGAGGCCACAGGCTTGTGGTGGGGATTACCCCGCTGTCCCAGCGATGAGAGCTGCGAGCGTGCCCGTGTGTGTTTCTGTTTGTGCATGTGGGTCAGTGTGTGTTTGTGAGACTGATGAAGGAAGTCGAGAATATTTCTCTTCTGTTTTTTTCATCTTACTGAAACACTTCTTACATATGAAAATCATTCTCAGCACTCCGCCCCAACAGCAAATGCCATATTACAGCCTGTGCTAGCCTGAACCTGGCTCTGATGAAGTGGGAACAAGGAGCAATTTGCAGGGTTTGGAGCAGAAGCGTGCCAAACTGGCACAAATTCGGTCATACTCATTGGTGTTTGACGTGCCGCAAGAGGGCACAGGGCTTCCTGCCGGTACCGGCGGGGCTGAAGGTCTCTGGCAGAGGAGGAGAACGTTTGCCGCACGCGGGTGCTGCCGGCGCTGGCCGTTTCCCATGCGCTGTCGTCCAGACTGGCGTGAGGAGGACGGCAGCACCACGCGCGCCGTGGGATTGCCGTGCTGGAGGAGTCGCAGGCCTCCCTTGTGCAAAAAGCATGGGCAAAAAGTGCGGGAGGTCCAAAAGCTGCGAGGTGTTTGGCAGGCGGCCGTGGCAGGAGAGGTTCGCTCCATGGGTGCCCGTGAAGACTTCTGTAGTCCTGCCTTTTGTCTTGATCCCCGAGAAGGAGGCAGGCCTCGGTACCCGATTGTGCCACGGGTTCATGGCGCAGCCCCCCGGGGGTCACGTCCTGCTTGGCCTGGTGGGAGCGTTAATAACCTTTCTGCCTTGCTTCGTGCTGCCGGGGTGAGCTTGCTCCCGCTTCTTTACACGTGGACAATTCGGTATTCCCTTAAAGGTCAGCTCTGGGGCCAGTGTATTCGCTCGGAGAATTATTTTTAAAAACATCAAATGACACGCAGCCAGATAGCAGCAGGGGCTGTGAGCTCGCCTGAGCGCGGGGGCTCCCAGCTGCCCTTCGGGTCCTCTCGCTCTTTCAGCAGAAGCCGAAGGGACTTGGAATCAATGAGCAAATCGTTATGAATAAAACATCAGGAGGACTTTTTTCTTCAGCAAAGATTTATGAGCTAAGTAATAAATACAAAATTTCACAGATACTTAAGCTTACTTTCCAGGGACTTCTTCCTCTCCTCAGGAGTCTCTGTGGGGTAGTCAGGGTCCAACAAATGTCCTGATTTGATGGAGAAGCAGGACAAGCTAGAAAGAGCCCATTTCCCCGTGCAGCTTTCACTGTGCCTGCTGCAGGGCCACTGGTGTAAACGGGTGAATCGGTCACTGCAGCCCCTTCACACTGGTGTGTTCTGGTGCTGGTGCTTACTGGGGTGATCCAGGGACCACCCTTCCTTGCGCTGGGACTGTGCCTTCCAGCCACGGCCAGGCTGATGGCTGCTGAGGGCAGGCTGGGCAGCCCAGAGCCACAGTTACGGGAGGCTTTTCTGCTGTTCCCCGTCCTCTCCTCAGCTGGAGAGGAGACTTTCTGCCCCCCGACCAGGACAGCTTGTGGCACTGCCTCAGGAGAGCTGTGAAGACCTTACTGGGTGTGTTCAGCCACTGGGGAGGTCAGTTTTTCTAATCAATCCTAGTTTTCTCTCTAATGAATCCAAAGCAGAACAAGGGGCTCCAATAGAAGCTTTTATCAAGGCACCAGGTACAAAGTTTGTTTTCCCTACTAAAATGTTCAGTGTCTTTCTTGAATAGCACCTTTGCAGCAAAGACACCGACGTCCTAGCATGACCCAAGCAGCCCCTTCCTACCTGCTCTTGCTGGTGAATGCCCTGGGCATGGGCAGATCACCGCGTCTGAGCCGCCGCTGCCTTGCTCTGGGCAGTCGGGGGATGCTGTGTCCTTGGCTGGCTCCTGAGATGCTGCAGACAGTCTGACAGGTCCAGCTGGCTTTCCGCTGGTGCGGGAGGCAGAGGCTTTTGGAAGAGCTGCTGGGATGCTGCCTGCAGATGGGGAGCCCGGTGCAGGCAGTGCCGCTGCCTGTCAGCTGCAGGAGCTGTACGGGCACTGAGCGCAGCTCAGCGGCTTGAAGGCAGGAGAAGGTGGTCAGAGGAGGAGATGGTGCGGAGGAGGCTCTGGGATAGCAGAGATGTAAGGCAGGCAGACCCTCCTCTGCTGCCACAAACAGCAAAGGCGTCAGGCAGAGAGCCTGTGGATAGCTGGGGACAGCGAGCTGCCTGCCCTGTGCTGGAGAAGTCACCTCGTTTGGAGCCAAACCTGTTTAAAATGGGCAGAGTTGGCAAGTGCCTCTTGCATAGTGAGATGAACTAAACGGGAGCACACATGGCAGGGAGGAAGATTCAGCGTGGAGCATGTGCTAACTAGAAATAAACAGCCATCTCCTGGGGCACAGGCTGTGCGCTCAGCAGCGGGTAGGGCAGGCAGCTCTCCCGTTTTCCCAGCTGTCTGGGCTGGTGTGGGGCAGAGCTTGTGCCAGGGTGGCTGGAGGCAGCTGGAGAAGCCTTGGTATGTCCTACAAGCCCTCCTGCTCAAAGACTGTATTTTGCATTTCCCAGAAATCCTTAGCAGCAGGTTCAGAGCACTGGACGTTAGCCAGCGCTCAGAACCCTCTGCAGCACTGTGGGCTTGGAGTTTGCCCTATTTCAATCCTAATTCAGAGAGGGAACTGGTATCTGCAGAAACAGCACACTCTTCAGCTGTTTAAATTGTTAAAGTTTTTACTGTGGCATCACAGGGCAGAAGCGGAAATGAAGTTACCACAACTGAACACGTTCAGGCTGACATGGGGCTCGCTGCCCAGATGAATAAGAAGATAGAGATAAAATTCCTTGTAACCTGTGATCTCCTGGTTGCACTTACTTGGCTGTTCAGAACCAAAGCAACCAAAGTGTGGTGGCACGCAGCGTCACTGGCCGTGTCCCCCGGGCTCTGCCCCAGACCTTGCAGGGTGTGCTGGGCTGGTGCAGGGGGATTTGGGTGCTGCTGGCCGCAGGGAGGGCACAGGGTGTGCTGCCAGAGCAGGGGGGATGCTCTGCCCCCAGCAGCACCGCAGTCACCCGCTGCTTTCCTCTGCTTTTTCAGTGCCAACTCCTGTCACCGACATCCGCACGGATAAAGTTGAGCAGAAGAGCGTCTCCTTGTCGTGGCAGGAGCCGGGCTTCCCGACCACCAACGGCACCGAGTATGAGGTCAAGTACTACGAGAAGGTAGGCGCTGGGGACTGGCTCCAGCTCTCGGTTGTGCCCCAGCCGACTCCCGGGTACTCCCCTCGCCAGCCAGGTCTGCCCCTTGGGTGCTGCATGTGCGGGGGGGTGCTGCGTGTGCCGCCGCTCCCGGTCACCATCAACCACCCACCGCGTGAAGATTGAGTGGTGGGAAAGGGAGGGAGTGCATGTCTGTGGCCGGTGCTGTTGTGAAGATTTTACTGGCACCTGAAAGAGGAGCACTTCAAATGGGGGCCAATAAGGTCTTTTCTTCTCCCAACAGTGTTATGCAATCTGCTTATGCAAGTTTTAGGAAATTTGGATTATTTGTAGAGTTTATGTTAATTAGTGGTTTTTTCCCCATCTGTGCAGCAAGATTTCATCCAGTCCTAATGTTGACATCTCCCTGGGAGAAAGAGTAAAGCTAATAATTTTCATTCAGTCTTTTTTTTTTTTAAGGCATTGGATGGCTTTTTTCAAGGACATTAGAAATCTGAGGTTTGGGTGCTTGCCATTAGCCAGCTAGACAGGAACTGCTAAACCATACTGGGTTTCTAAATCTTTGATGAGATGACGCCTGTATTCATGGCCTGCTCTCTGGGAAAGTGTTGGACCTTGTGGTCTTCACTGGTTTAGGACTGAGGGCCACCAAACCCGTGACTTTGGTGAGCTGTGAGTGGTCTTCCACACAGGAGGGGACACAAGCAAACATTTTGATGACAGTCTCTTAATTTTAAAAATAGCTGTTATTTGACAGGTGCAGTGGGTTGAGAATTTTAGAAGAAATACTGGTGGGCAGAGAGCAGGGACAATGCTCTAAATCAAAATAAATGCAGTTTATGACACAGTTCTGCAAATTACCTTATCTGCGTGTGCTCAGGCTCGTTATGAAACTGATTACATGTCAAGCAAACTATGCAGGTGACATGTTGGCGTTCTGTATTTAGAAACAAGCTACCTTGAAGCTGATTCATATTAATGTGATTTTCAGTATCTGATAGATTTGAAAGGAGGAATCTGTGGGTGAGGGCGAACGCTGAAGCCCGAGACGGTAATTCCTGTGCAAATGGGCTGCAGCAACAAGATACTCAGGGTATGTGAAATGAGGAAACATCGTGCTTGGGTAGGGAATTCAAACTATAGTTTAGCAATTATTCACTGAAATGAGGCTCTTGAGGCTGACATGAAAATCAACTTAGTCCCTAATCTTTGCTTTTAAAGCCATGCTTTAACTATGGAGATTCAAGGGGAAAAGCGTATCAAATGGAAAATACATTTCACAGCGGCGTCCCCAGCCCTGGGAGCGGCGCGATGAACGACTGCTGCTTGCGCCTGTGCCGGATCGCAGGGCTGGGACACTCGTCGGGGCTGGTCCCTGGCGTCTCGAGGGTGCGGCATGCGTGTGTGGGATCTGAGAGAGGCTGATGCTGAGGCTGCGGGACGTGGCCCGGCCCCGCTCCCGGTGGAAGGTGGCCTCAGATAACCCCAGTCTGGGACTGCGGCAACACTGGCCTCACCTTCTTGCCGGGGAGTTTGTTCGGAAGTACCCGACACGGCTGAGAAAACGACCTCCGATGGCGGCTGCACAGTAGCACGGGAAGTTTTGCGGGAGCTCACGGGAGGGCTGGGGCTTGTTTTGCTTTGCAAACCACAGGAAGCAGAGGCACGGGGATCTGCTGCTCTGGCACGTGAAAGCAGCGTGAGTCGCCCAGCGGTTCCGCTGGCCGCCTGGCTGGGCAGAGCCCACCCTGCCTTCACCGCCTCCAGCAGCGGCTGCGGGAGTGGGGCTGCCCATCGCACTCTCCCTTAGTCGAAGCAGAGGGATCTGTAGGTCGCTGGACAAGTGAATAAAAGCCTGGGGACCAGGACTGTTGGCAAACCCACCTGCCAGCTTTGATTACTCAGCGTGTGCTGATACACGCGTGTTTACTCCAGGGCTCGAGCGGCCATAGCAGGGGAGCGGGAAGGGGCCGGACGGTGCCAGGAGCCGAGCCCCAGCGCGGGGGCAGGCAGGAGGAAAGGAGCCGTGCGGGGTGGTACAGCTGCTTCCCACCACCCTGTCCTCTGCCTGTCTTCATAGCGCATCGTCTGGCTCCATCTGCCATTTCATGTGACCTTTCCATGTAATTTCTATTAATAAGACATCTAGTAAATGTATTCTTTCTGTTGAAGGTTTTATGTTTAGATAGACTGTCCTGATGGGACCCAGAGGCGAGGCGAAGATAAAGCTGTGCTGTGCCTGCTCTGTGGCGCAGCTGTCAGTCCAGCTAGATCTCGAGCATCTCATTATTTCACAGGATCAGAGAGATCAAAGTTACTCAACTGTGAAAACCACATCAACGGCCGTGACGGTCAATAACCTGAAGCCTGGCACCCTCTATATTTTCCAAATACGGACATCTTCCTCGCTGGACTATGGAAACTACAGCCCTAGTATTGAAGTGGAGACACTGGCAGAGCGTAAGTGTTGGCAAGGGTCGTCGTCTCTTATGCACGCATCTGCAGATGTGAGGCTCTTTGAGCTGAGTCGTGGGGATGCTGCTGCTCCTGCCCCAGATGCTCTTGATTTTGTGGAGCAGCATCTGTTCCTCTGGTTCTGCCGCTCCGGGTCTAAGAGCAGTTACCTCCCAGGACTTGCTTTTAATTGCATTTTCCTATTTGATTTTAACAAGGTTGCTGCTGCTGGTCTGCCTGTCCTGGAGGTGTCTGTCCTCGCTCTTCTCAGCGCAGCATCAGTGAGGGCAGCCAGTCTCTGGCTCCTCGCTGGTGCAGAGGCTGGGGACAGAGTCTCTGCTCTTTGACTGAGATTGCCCGAGAAAGTGCTGAGCAGAACCAGAGCGACTGGGGGTTTTGCCTTGGTGCGATGTTGGTGCTGGAACAGGTCTCACCAGGTCCCTTTGGTGGGGCCACCAAAGAGGCGCTGGAAGGGAGCGAGTGTCAGTCCCTGCTGGCGTAACTGCTGAGGGCACGATCCTGCCCGGGTCTGCGAAGCTGTGCAGCCCACAGCGGGCGCTGCAGAGACGGGGTGGCCGGCTGCACAGGCTGCAGCAGAGGAGGCAAGGCCAGCCTGGAGATCCAGCTGGCCTTGGATGCGTGCCCCAGATAGGAGATGACTGCTTATCCCCACTGCCATCCTGGCTCGTGAGGCACTTGGCTTGTTAGCCTGTTAGCCGCTTGGCTGAATAAGGTCAGCCAGCATCAGTGTTATGTGCTGGGGCTTTTCCTTTTCACAGTTTCCATTCATAACTATAGTCCAGAAGCATCTTATTTCACTGATTAAAAGAGGGCTTGGAGAGATGGTAGGGCTTCAGCTTAATAACCCACCCTGGCTAGAAATGAAAGCCCTGAGATGGCTGGCTCAGTACGACTCTCACAGATTGTGTTTAACAGGGCTTTAAATTGCATCCATTTGCCACACAGAAGACATTTTCAGAATGAATTGAAGCCAATAAAAATTTTATATAGAATGTAGCTTTCTAATACCGCTGTTTGCAAAAGCAGGAAGGGAAGGGATTAATGTGATGAAGGAAAACTATTTGTAAGCCATAAATTTTAATACGTCCCTCCGATAAACAGGAACATTTCCTCAGCACTGATTAACAGAACCAGGAGCCCGGTGTGGCAGTGCTGGGGTTCCTCCGTCCGCACCTGCAGCGCTGCCCTGCATGTTGGTCTGATTGCACCAGCTCGAGCTTTTAAAACTGAACCAGAATGTGAATTGCTGTGAGGGTGGTGAAAAGTAGCCTGGCACTGCGGGTGAATTGTCCCACAGCCTTGCTGGAGGACGCGGGCCAGCACTGGGAGGAGCGGCCAGGGCTGCCCTATGCCTTGGACCTGCCCCAGGGCACGTTGCTGACCCGCTCTGCTTCCCTCCCGCAGTGACGGTGGCCTCCAGCGAGCAGAACCCCGTCCTCATCATCGCGGTGGTGGCCATCGCGGGGCTGACGGTGCTGGTGTCTATGGTGATCGGCGTGATGGTCTGGAGGAGGTGAGCGTAGCCGCGGCTGAGCCGGGGCACAGACCGAGGAGGTTCGGGGCTGGGGCAGGGGCAGGGGAGGAGGACCGAAGCGAAGCCCCCGCAGCAGGGGCTCTCGGGAGCACGGGGCAGCACTGGCTCTCAGCGTGGGAGCTGGGTTGAACTGTGTGCTGGCTCCTCGTGCCGTGGGGCTGGACTCTGTTCCTGAGTGCTGCGACTTGAGGCTTTTATACCCAGCGAGAGGCTGCTGCCCAGATAAAGGTGTGCATCTTCATTCTCGTTGCAGACAGTGTGGGTACAGCAAAGCCAGCCAGGACGGGGACGAGGAGCTGTACTTCCATTGTAAGTGAAGCCTGGCTACCGTGGCTGGTACAACTGTGTGGGAATCCCTGTATTTATTGCTATTAATAACCCAGCTCCCAACAAAGCAGCCCTGAGTCCTTGCTTTTGAAGTGTTGTCATCTCGCGTTATCCCAGAGCAGGGGCTCAGCACAGCGAGGCTCTCTGGGGACGGCGGGCTTGACAGCTTCATAAGCCAGTGCCTGTCCTTCCCGCACACAGGTCACTGCCGTGCCGAAGGAAATGGGGATGCTTTCAGCTTTCCACGGGGTGTATGAATTATTCCATCAGCTTTTCACAAACAGCTACATGAGAACACAGCTTTGTTTTCTGGGGCTACTCTTGATTATTGAGCAGCAATAATTTTACAGACAACAGTTGTCAAAGGAAATTCAGATGTCAGGATTGATGAGTTTATTTGATTCCTGGCATATGCCCGTGAAGCGCACACATGCTCTTCTGCTCCACGAAGCATTTCAGAAGCAGCAGAGCCTGTATGCTTCTTGGATGCAGCTTGGCCGTTTCACCTGGCTTTGAAGGGCCTCGTGCTGCTGAGCTGCCCTCAGGAGTTTGCCGAAGGTTTTCCGTGCAGGGCGAGGGGAGTGCAGCAGCCACCCGGTCTTGGGAAGGCGAATGGAGCCGAGGCGGAAGGGAAGCCTTGTGTGGTGTGACCCTTTCCTGAAGCAATCTGGCTCTGCTGTTTGCCTGTGTGCTGGTCCTGGACGGGCCAAGCAGCTCGTGCAAAACATCCGTCGTCCTCCTTGCCTTGCCCAGGGAGAGGAGGCGATGCAGCAGCACTCTAGCAGGGGCCCGGCGAGCAGCAAGGCTGACGTGCTTCGGCTGCTGTTGTGGCTGTTTGTTTTCAGGAAATGTGAATTAGGGTTTTGAGGAAGCCCCAGCAAGCGGGTGGCTGTTTCCCCTCCGGAGCTTTGCAAGGGCTCCTGTAAGCCGGTCAGCCTTGTTCCGCGCGGTTCTCCTGGACGTGCTCCCGGGCAGGGTCGCTCGCCATGCAGCAGATGGTAGGCGCCTGTGGGAGGTATTTTGCTGCCCATGCTGCTAATCGAGGGGACCTGGAACATGGCTGTTGTTTATTATTATAATTATCTCTCCTAGAGGTCTTGGGCACAGAGATGATTTGGATGCTCGAGGATTAGCATGGGTGGCAGATAGGCTCAGTCTGCGAGGGAGCTGCACTAGAGTGAAGGAGCTGCTCTCCTTTAACCCAGGGGTTGTTGCAGTGGAGCAGAGCGATCAGGTTCATTTAATGCCACAAGAAATTTCCTAGCAACCTTAAAGCTGAGTCTTTTGCTTTGCTTGTAAAAAGATGGCAAGTTAGCCCTGCCAGCAGACCTGGAGATGGATAACCTGCAAGGGTGTTTCTTGGGACAGGTGGGTGGGAGCTCTGCCGAGCCTTTCTCATGCGCCCTTTCTGCCTTTCCTGCTTTCCTGCAGTTAAAATACCAACCAGGAGGACGTACATCGACCCAGACACTTGCGAAGACCCCATGCAGGCCGTGCACCTCTTTGCCAAAGAGCTGGATAATGCTAGTATTAAAATTGAGAGGATCATTGGGACAGGCAAGTTCCTCCGCACCGGCCCCTCTGTGGCGGCGGCTGTGCCGCGGGGCGGTGGCCGTGCCGCAGTCTGTGCGTGTGCCCAGCTGGAGCACTCTCCTCTCGCCCCCGGCACGCCGGGCCGCGGTGGTGCCATGACATTGCTGCTGCGGTCCTGCCGGAGCCGCGGTGCCGTGGGCGCATACCGGCCCTCCTGCTGCTGCCCGTGGGCTCTGCCCGCCTTGCCGGCGTCTCCCAAGGCAGCTCCTCATCCTCCGGCACCATCAGCACCGCAGGCTTTTGCTCTTGCTCTTGTCTCGGGGGGGTACATGCTTGCAGTGGGGAGATGGGAGTGGGGCTGGTGAGTATTTTGTTCGGGAGCTTGGTTTTGCATTCCCGTTTGTTTTTCTGAGGCACTAAGTACAGCCAGCCGAGTGAGGCGCAGACCAGAAAGCATCAGCAATTATCTGCATCTGGGCAGTTTGACAGCAGCATGAAAACTATTTATAAATATGTGAACCTAATGATTTATTGATTTTCATCAACTTCACGGCCTAAAACTTAAAAGCAAATTAAAATCCCCTCACTGGGCCCTAGAGCCTTAATCGCTAATGTGTGCCAGAACATGGGAAACACGATTATTCTTTGTCGTTTCTTTTCCCAAAGATAAATTCAGCTGCAGAAAAAGAAGAGGTGGAGGAAGGGAAGAGGGAAGGGCTTGCCCACCAGCTTAAAGGACAATGTTGAAGGGAAGAGGACACTGAGGAGAAGAGGAGGTTATCTTTGTAGCTGCTGAGTGGAGCAGCTGAGATTAATCCCACATACCTTTCAGAAGCAAATGGGTGTTTGAAAAATCAAGAAAAATTAATCAGGAATACATTTAAATATAAGGAATTTGGGAGTGCATTTGTCTTACTGCTGACCTAACAAGTGCCTGGCTTTGAAATCAGTAAAGCTTTTCATAGCCACACGTTTTTTGCTGTAAAGCCAATATTGGCCTTTTATGTTATGAATTTGGTAGCTCCTGTTGTCAGGCGCGTGGCTGTGCAGAGTGGGATGCTCTGCCTCAAAGACTGCAGAAACCCTCCTGGCCCTGCCGCGCTCTGTTCCATGAGAAGCAGACCCTGCATGTGCCGAGCTGGGAAGCGGAATGGGCCAGGCGTGAACTCGGTGCCTGGGGGTTAATCCTCTTTTCATGGGAAAAAGCGCAATGTGCACTTGAGCAGAGCGTGGAGAGAATGGCTTGGAGGTGTAGGAAGAGGAAGAAGAAATTGCATTGCATTATCACACGTTTTTAGTATCACATGCTGATGCTAAACTTGTGTGGAGGGTTGTGTGTTCAGCAAAGGTGGGGGAAGATGGTGAAACAGACTCTGCGGGGGAAACTTGCAGCCATGCAGGGCTCCGCGTTTCTGAGTCTATGGATTGGCAAATCCTCTGATTAACAATGGGAAAGTCTTGCTTGTCTACACAGCAAGACACATCACTCGTGCTACAGGAATGCCTGTGTGGCATATGGTCCCAAAGCAAAGAAAATATCCCCTAAAGGGAAGCTGACTTCCCAGAAGAGGGCTGCCCTTTGCTTTGTAGCAGGTGTGTGTGTGTGTATATAACCTGTCTTTATAGTTAGTGCATTGCAACAGCTCAGTAAAACATCACCCTTACACAATGATACCGAAAGCTGTGAGGAAGCCATGAAGTCAGCTAGCAGGTAGCTCATTCTTTCATGGTCTGGAAATGGCAGAGGGATCTGTGACAGCACACGACGGAGTGCTGTGAACGCGATTGCAGGGGGTCCTCTGGGAAGGCGCGGCGCTGAGCAGCGGGCTGCGAGGGACATCCTGCCCTGGATGCTGTTTAACTCATCTCTCTGCTGTGCAGGGGAGTTTGGAGAGATCTGCCGGGGGTGCCTGAAGCTGCCCAGCAAGCGAGAGCTGCCGGTGGCGATCCAGACCCTGCGGGCAGGGTGTTCGGAGAAGCAGCAGCGCTCCTTCCTGGCGGAGGCATGCACCATGGGCCAGTTCGATCACTCCAACGTCATCCGCCTGGAGGGGGTCATCACCAGAGGTAAGGGGGGTCCCGGGCCGTACGACACAGGGCAGCCTGAGCCACGCACGGTGGAGGAAGGCTCTGGTGCAGGCAGTGTGCTTCAGCTGTTGCTTTGGAGCGATGATCTGGTGCTGGAGGTGCAATACTGTTGGCTCTCTGGAAATCAGGTATTTCCTCATGTATTAGCTATTTTAGCATTCTGATGATTGATAAAATGCTTACAGCTGGATTAATAAATCCAGGTAGTAGGACTGGCTTAGCAGCAAAACGGTGCACTCTTAATGAAAGCAAATTGAAGTGAGGTTCTGTCAGTAAAACAGATGACTGACTGCTCCCGGCTCTGGTGTGCACTGAACTAGTCAGCAGATGCTGTAGTTAAATGGATATTTGTGTAATCCAAAGAAACATGAGCACGTGTGCTGATTTTAACTAGCCTTTTTATTAGGTAAGGAAGTATTTTGGTCCTGAGTCTTGGGCTGAGCTGGTTAATTTTGCTTTCACTGGGTAGTGCTGTCCTCCTTTGTGATGTGGTTCAGTGTCCTGATTGAAGGAGGATCTGATATTGGGATCCAGTGGGTTCCCAACTGGGAACCACGGGAAAGCCTTGGACCCACTGCTCATTGCGAACTGTCTGAGATGAGGTCCTTGTCTCCCTTAATAGCCAGGCAGTGCAGGCTGACCGCGCTGGAGGTTAGCACCCAGATTTCTAACACCTGCAGTGTTAGAACTGCCTGAGCAGTGGGCAGGACTCACGCAGTGCTCCTTGTCTGTCCGTGCAGGGAGTACCATGATGATAGTGATGGAGTACATGGGGAACGGCGTGCTGGACTCTTTTCTCAGGGTGAGTGCTGTGGGAGCTGGTGGTAACTGGGGGGGGTCTGCCACCGGCTCGGGCTCTGCTGGCGGTGCCCCCTTGAACTGGGCATTACTCACCTGTGGCTTTTCCTCTTTTTTTACAGAAACATGAGGGACAGTTCACAGCCACCCAGCTCGTTTGCATGTTGCAGGGGATTGCCTCTGGCATGAAGTACCTGGCAGAGATGGGTTACATACATAAAAGCCTTGCTGCCCACAAAGTCCTTGTGAACAGCAGCCTGGCTTGCAAAATAACTGGTTTCAGACGGCCACAAGAAGATAAGATGGAGACCATCTTCTCCACCATGGTAAGCTGCATTTCCAATTCTATTGCCAACATTCACTGAAAGCAAAATGCTGACAGAACGGCTACAAAACCTCCACAGAGGTGGATCTCCCTGGCTGCAATGCATGGCCACAGCCAGGAGCGCTTGAACTGGGGCCTGGGGTCACTGCAGAGGTTTGCAGCCTGCTCTGAATGCTGAATAAGGATCAAATCCAAAGCTAGCCAGCTTCCACAGGTGGAGTTAAGACGACATGTAGCAATCCTACTCCAGGACTAGTATTTTTCCTAGGGTCCTGTTTCCTTTCTCATGTATGAATGCGGGCTCTGCATCTTAACAGCTTCTTTCTCAGCTAGAAATCAAATGCGTTTAGCCAGGGAACTGCGCAGCAGCCATCCAGCACCATTCTTCCTCTGGCCGCAGCCTCCTGCACGTCTGCACGAACTGGCAGAGAGGCAGCGGGTGGCTGGAGGCAGCCCTGGCAGCCTCAGGATTCCTTACGTCTGTTTTATCACTTGTAATGAAATTCATGGTTTTCAATTAAGAATTTAAGTCCTGCTTGATTCACACTCATGCCTTGTCAGCTCTGCTAGCCAGCACATCTCCCGAGTGCCTGCGTGCGCTTGGAGAAGCTGCCCGGGAGCCCTTGGGCGCGGAGCCGGGGGGCTGCCCCTGCCCGCCGGGCTGGGCAGGCACCCCGTGGGCCCCCGAGGCCCCGCAGCCCCTCGCGGGAGCCGGCTCTCCCTCCCTGCTTTGTTCACACACCGCTTCGGCGCATTTCACCTGAGGGTGCATCAATGCATTTTTAACTGCAGAGCAATAAGATTTATTTCATTTGGTACCCTTCAGCCGCCTGGTATCAGCTGGGGCTGTTAGCACATCACGTTAACCAGGCATTAATATTTTAAAGAGCACTGATTCCTCAATCAAATGAGCACTTATTGTTTGCAGGGAGCACTGGGCAGCGCCAAGGAGGCAGCAGCTGATGTGCGCTGCCTGCAGGGACCGGGTGCCTGTGTCCCAGTGCAGGGTGTGGGTGTCCCAGGAGGAAGAGCCTTTCTGCAGGGTTTGGCCCACGCTCTGCCAGGAGCTGCAGTCATTTGCCAGCTCTGAGCAGGCTGGTGGCAGAAAGAGTCTTGGAAAACTTTTTCAGCCGTTGTCGCTAGCTGCAGGAGGCACACTCAGTGCGCTCCGTAGGGAGAGCACCACCGTCCCGAAGAGTCCCTGGCAAAGCGCAACCCCTCCTCGCTGGACGTGGCCAGCGTTGCCTGCAGAGCTGTAGCTCAGCCGTGGCTGTTGTGCCGCAAAGCTCTTGAGCAGAGTTGCCCTGGCGCTGGCGTGCCGCCGGGTACGGAGCAGCCCGCTGAGCGAGGGGGATGGAGAGCCCAGCGGGAGCCCTGGCTTGTCCCACCACGGTGCAGTGGGGCTGTGGCTTTGGGGTCAAGGTCTCCCTGCTGTTAATTATGATGAGCTGCGGTGTCTGTCACCGGCTTCCCCTAATGCATCCAGAGGGCTCTGCAGACGCCGAGACTGGGACTGCTAATTACAGGAGAGCAAGCCAGGGTGGAGGGACTGTGTGTTTGCGCAGCTCTGAAATGGTTTTCATTAAATATTAATGTATAAAATGCCATCAGCTCTTCCCAGAGACATTCTCCTCTCCCATTAATATTTCAGGACTCACACTCCCATGTGGCATACAGTTGCATGGCCATTTTAAAACAAACCGAGGCAGAAGTTTTCTCTTGGTACTAAACCTGCATGTGGCACGTGGGCTTGCTCGGTGTCTGCCCTGCGATGCCAGGCAGGGCACGACGAACGGCCAGCCGGGAATCGCGTGCATCGGCCATGTCCTGCTGTGCGAGCATGTAATTTCTCCCCTTCTGCCTGTCCAGTGTGGGAAGAGCCTGGTGCTGTGGTCAGCCCCCGAAGCCATCCAGTATCACCACTTCAGTCCGGCCAGCGACGTGTGGAGCTTCGGCATCGTCATGTGGGAAGTCATGTCCTACGGCGAGAGACCCTACTGGGACATGTCCAACCAGGACGTGAGTCCCTGGCGCCCGCGCGGTAGATGACGACGTTGCCGTTGCTAATGGCGTGCAGGTGGCTCCGTGGTGTGCGGAGGAGCTGCTGCCGCTCCCCAGGCGGGGTGTGAGGAGGGAGGTTTGCCCCAGGGGTTTGCCTGCGATCTGCGTCGCAGCGCCTGACCCCGTCCCCTCACCTCCTCTGCCCTCCTGCCACTGCAGGTGATGAAGGCTGTGGAGGACGGGTTCCGCCTGCCCGCCCCGGTGAACTGCCAGCCACTCCTCCACCAGCTCATGCTCGACTGCTGGCAGAAGGACCGCAGCCAGAGACCCAAGTTCTCGCACATCCACAACATCCTGAGCAAGCTGGTGCAGAGCCCGGAGCCCCCAAAGTGCCCCAGCTCCACATGCACCAGGTGACCGCCCTCTTGCTTTGCTGCCTGCTGTTCTGCTTTGCCTGCCGGTTCCCACCTCGGGCGTGCCGTGCCCTGCTCCCTCCTCACCACCCCGTTTTGTTGGCAGGTCCCACAGCACGTCCATCCCCCTCACCGAGCGTACCTTCTCAGCCTTCCCGTCTTTCAGCTCCGTAGGCGAGTGGCTGGAAGCGATAGAAATGGGCAGGTACAAAGACAACTTCACTGCTGCGGGCTACTGCTACCTGGAATCGGTGGCCAGGATGACAGCCCAGTAAGTGAACTGGTTTCCTGGCTATAACCTTGTGTTGCTGGGTGCAGCGTGAGTGAGCTCTGCTTTGCAGTTACACTCAGGCGTCACTAAACGAGAGGATATATCTTCCAAAACATGTCTGTAAGAGCTCGCTAGCGTGGGTTGGGCTGTGTGTGTTGTGCATCTCAGTTGCTGATTTTTGAAGCTGAGATTTAAACCTGGAGTTTGTGACTTTAAGCTCTCGTTTCTGACAAGAGCAGTGTTGCCTGTCCCTTCCAGAAAGCAGAGTCAAATCTAATGCAATTTACTGATAACCTGTTATGCAGGCAGCACAGGGTGGCAGGGTCGGGAGCTGTCTCACATCTGGCGTGCTGCAGGCTCATGTTACCCCTGGATTCCCCGTCAGGGTCCATATTGCTTTGGCTGGGACAGCAGGTTGGGGATTTCTTACTCTGGCAGGTCTGAAACCTGCGCTGCCCTTGCCTGGGAGCAGTTGGTGTCGGGGCACGTTACAGTTAGGGCTTGTTTTTCATGGCTGATGCGGGGCTCGTTTTGCAGAGATGTCCTCAGCCTGGGGATCACGCTGGCGGAGCACCAGAAGACCATCCTGAGCGGGATCCAGACTCTCCGGGCCCAGGTGATCCAAATGCATGGCCGAGGCGTGCAGGTGTGAAGCAGTCCCCCGCAGAGGTGCAGAGCACTGACCCGGCGCTCCCGGGGAGGAGACAGCCAGCCGGCCCCAAACCGGACCAAATCTCTGAAACCTCGTGGTTTTAGGTGGGATGTAGGAATCGCTGGGCTGCTGCCAAACAAGTCATTCCACGTGGCAAGAGAGCAGGGCTTCCTGTCCCCTGTGCTGGGGCAGAAGCCAAGGATTCCTGGAATGCGTGCGGTGTGCCTAGGTGGATGTGGCTCTCCCTAGCACTGTTTTGTAAGCTGAGTCAAACTGTAATGATGTCATTTCATATGGTAATTAGGTTAACAGGGTGGATGGACGTTTGTGCACTGTCTTAATCCAGAGCTGACAGCATTTTTGTATCTAGCATCCTACTGGTGAAATCTATGGGTATTTTTATACAAGCTGACATGTTCTGGCAACCCCACAAGTAGCTTTTGTTGCTTTTATTTTTAGAGACAGGAGCACAGCTCACACCCAGTGCCCAACTTCTGGAAGGTGACTTTCCCCATCTGCTATGCTGAAGGAAACTCTTTCCCAGCCACGTCCCTTCTGCTCCAAGAGTTACTTCACTGAGTCTTGACAGCACAGTTGGTGAACAAAAACAACTATTCTCCACTAAAGTGCAGAGCAAATGGTGCTGAATGTTTCTAAGGCTCTCTTGACAAGACAATTTCAGGGGAAGAAATGAAAAGCTTTGAAGAGAGCCATAGCCAAGAGAGGTCAAGCAGTGGAGCCCTTGGGCTGCCCTGCTGATGCTCTCAGCCTTCGCTGCCTTTTGTGCAGGTCCCGGTCCCTCATTTTACTGCTGGAGCCCAGCAGTGGGGCAGGAACTTACAGACCGGAGCAACAGCAGGCAGCACAGTGCTGCCCACACGCAGACTGAGCCCACAGGCAGAGACCTGCTGCCCGGGCAGGACTGATGCTAAAGCGTCGGTTGCTACTTTAGCCTCTCTTCCCTGCTTCCTGCCTTGCAGTTTTGCGGGCAGAGCATCCCACATCTTGCCTTTGCTGGCTTCGTGGGCAGCCGTGATGGGCTCTGACTGCTGTCCCTAGGCTGCAGAGCAAAGCAGGCAGAGCGTTGCTGTGTGCCCGCAGCCGTGGGCTGATGCCAGAGCCTGGGGACTCCCTGCTGTCAGCTGAGCTGGAGCATCCCGCTCAGAGGTGTCCGCTCTACCTCAGAGCAAGAGAGGGACGAGTGCTCTTCCCTCTCTAGGCCTGGAAGGTTTTGCAGGGGACAAGGTTTTATCAACAGCACTAATTCAACCCACAGCGGCAGAAAGGAACCTCCCAATTCAGCCACAAATGGGATGAAAACCAGGGAATTGGTTTGGGGCCAGAGAGACAGTGGGCATGGCTGTGCTTTGGGGAGACGCTTCCCGTGTCCGCTCTGGCAGCGTGCCCCTGGCCGCTGGAAGGGCCACCTCAGCTGGTGAGTGCTCTTCCCCTCCTCCTCCTCCGGCTGCCCCGTGCCTGGTCGGGAGCAGAAAAGGGAAAGGCAGCAGTCTGCGTGGAGTGTCTTGCTCTTTCACGCCAGGGCGTCAGTTTTCCAGCACAGGTTAATGGCTGGGCAGAGGTCTATGCCTGAGGGCTGCAGTGCCAGCGCGCCCCACAGCACCCACAGCCTCTGCAGTGGGGCGCACCCCAGGTCTGGGTGTTTGAGGTGGCTGCAGGAGCTGTGCCGAAGGGACCGCGCACCCCAGCCAGATGTTGGGGCTTGGGCAGAACTGACCATTGCATCCGTGGGATCCCTGAAATCCTGCCACGCAATCCAGGCAAACCAGGGCGCATCAGCACTTTATTTTGTTGCAGACGGTAGCGCAGTGCTGCCTGCCTTGCACGCTGGCAGTTCCCACTGATGCAGGCATGATCCCTGACGGAAGACATAAATAGCATCTGCTTAATAATACAAGTTTCCTTGAAGTTAGTTAATTAAATGGGTCTTTGCAGCCTTGTACAGAGTTTTGTAGGCCTTTTATTATCATCTGTAAGTATTGCAAGTGAATTATTAGTGATGAAAGGCAAAGATTTACAAAGGGAATGAATGCTGTGGGAGATGTTCACAGTGCGGCTGGAAATCTGTTCGAGTCAGATCCTCCTATTAGCCTGCTCCGAGAGGATGGGGATCTAAATGACGATTGAGTGAAGGGCCCTAAGGCAGCCTCTCGCGGGGCCGGCACGGCACCTGCCCTGCCCGGGCGTCTTCCTTCTCTCCCGGTCGCGCAGTCAAGCAGAGCGGCACGACTGTAGGTGCTGGTGACTGTCCTGGGCCCGCTGGCCTTCGCAGAACACGTCACCATAGGGATCCAGCTTCTGCTTAGTAAAGCCTCATTCGCTGTCGTTTCCTTTTCGTGGGCCCTCGGGCTCTTCTGACCTGGCTGCGTGGCCAGGCTGGGTCCAGGAGTGCTCAAGACTGACAAGATTTCACTTTTTTCAGATATTTTAGCTTGATTGCATCAGAGATCAGAACTCTCTGCCTGAACTTCACCGACCAGTGGTCTCAAGGTGCCAGCTAATGTTGGTTTATCAATTTTCTGCCTTGTGCCGGTGTTCCCAGGCTGTGCCATGGTGAGCACCACGCACTCCCAGCCGCTCTCGGGTCCCGCAGCCCCGGCGCTGCAGGCTGGCCGGGAGAAGGGCACCTTCCTCCGCGCAGGTTTTGAGCTCCCAGTAGTGAACACGAAGGGGAGTGTGAGCCAGCACAGACACGCGTGTGCAGAGCTCCAGACAGGAGCGCTCGCCCTGCGGGACCCGGAGCTGCCGTCAGTCTGTGGGCGCAGACGGAGCCGCCCCGGCAGCGGGCGAGTGCTGGGCGCGCTCCGGGGAGTTTGCTGCTCTCTGGGGTAAACAAGCTCTCTCCTTCCTGCCACCTCTGCAGTTTAAAACAGCATTCCCCAGTGTCACTTGGTTAGTTTTTTAATGGAAATAATTTATCTTTAAGTTTGGCCCTTGCCTGGTCTGGTTGGTCACTCGCCATCCTGCTGTTTCACACCCAGAAGAGTAATAATGGTGAACCGAAACCTTCATTTGGTAGAAATGCCAGATCCCAAGGATCAAGTGCAATTTGTATGCTCTTTATGTTTACATTTTATCTATAGAGAAAGTATATTATAGTTCTGTAGGCAGGGAGTTGAACCAACTTGATTCTGGATCCTCTCCCCCATCTCCCTGCTCTGTTCCTGTCCACCGGGATTTCCAGCAGCGTCCTGCGTTGGGATGCAGGGAGCCGTGCTGGGAGGTCACTGCCGGAGGGGCTGGCTCCAGGTTGGTGCAGCTGCTTTCGAGGAGATCTGAGGAAATCCAGGGCTTGGTGACGAGGTGACAGAGTGCTTCAGAGTCTGGGAAACAGACCTGGCCGTGAGCAGACAGCGACACGTTCCTCTGGAACCCCCCAGAATGACTCTGTCTCCAAAGTTATGGATGCGAGGAGGGGCCAGCTCGGGGTGCTGCCTGCAGCCACTCTCAGAGCTGCTGGGATCTGCTGCTCAGTCCCTCTGAACATTGCCTAGCTGGAGAGAGAAACCTCAGCACAGCTTATCTAGAGCCGTGGCAGTTTCTCCTGGGCTGCAGTGACCGGTGGCTGGCCGGGAGCTGTGGGTCCCTTGGGAAGCGGCCGTGGCCGTGCGGGCAGGGATCCCTGCCCTCCCACGGCAGCTGAGCTCTGCACGGGGCTGGCAGCCCCACAGCCTCCTGTGCCGTTTGCTTGTGTGATTGTGTGATGCTCGCTCTGTGCTAGAGTACTCCAAGTGAAAATGAGACCATCTTTCAATCATTTCTTTAGTGTTTCCCCCACTGAATTAGGCTCCCATACTACATTCTCTAGCACAATCAGAATTGAAGGTGTAATTTCTTTGTCTGAGTCTCTCTAGCTGTTTCCAAAAGAAATTCAGTGTTTAATTACTTTTCTGACTTACTCTGGTGAGGGACTCAGATGTGGTGTTTCAGAAGCTGTTTCTTTTAGACAGCATGGTTCTGTGGATGGGACCATGCTCTAACTCAGCAGACACAAGAGGTATTTGCTTTCCTGGCCTTTCCTTCAAGAAAGAAAAGAAAAAGCACATAATGGAAGTATGCTTTCTAGCCTAGCTTGTTGCAACAAGAAACACTTTTAATTGAGCTCCTCATCAACACTGAAGATAACAAAATGAGCAGATTAAGCTATATATGTTGTTATGATTTTAAAATTAACTTGCATCCTCTCAGCACCTCTCTTTGGGGAAGTATTCAATGCCTTATAATTAAATTAATTAGCAACACTGTTTTGAAGCTGCTCAACCAAGGGAAATGCCTCAAAATGATTTCAGTCTCTTTGCCCATCCAGCCTTTGACACTGTGCAAGGCTCCTTCCCCCTCCCTTGGCTGTGGGGAAGCCCTGATCACATCGGTGCTAAAAAGGGCTCAGGACTGGCCGAGCACACTCACCTTCTCTGCAGCAGTGTTAGCGTTAGTTGACTTGTTCAGAGAAGAAAAAAGAACAAGTGTTTTGTAATCTGAGGGCTTTGCTGGAGCTAATAAATACACTTATGAGAGGATGAGATTTTAGATGCTCAGGCAGAGTGGAGGCCAGATATGAATTAGAGGAGCAGAGCAAGCGCGTGTGTCTAAGCTCGTGTGCGGACAGGACCGTCGGCCGTTCTTGCACAGAGGGGAAGCACCTGGAAAGCAATCCCGATCCCTTGGCGTGTCCCGTCGGTTGTCTGTGCCTTGCGACTGTAAAGCAGGATGCTGTTTCCATCGTGTGTCCTCTGGAAGAGCAGCACGGCGGCTGTGCCTGTCAGCAGCCAAAGGCCAGTGCTCTTGGGGGGGCCGTGACACGAACCCGGTGTCCAGCCTCGCATCGTCGGCGTTTGGGAGGCTGGACAGTGCACTTTTCCTGCTACTGTATCAGGGCAGCACCCCCTGTTTCTGGGCTTTGCTTGATACTCCTCGTGGGAACGTCTCCACTAGATGTTCCTCTCCGCCGGTGAGAAAAGGCGCAGCACAGCCTCTCCTGGGGTGGCTGGAGAGTGATTCCTGCCGCTCGCTGCAGCTCTGCCTTCCAGGAGAGACTCTTGCAGGAGAGGCCCTTTCCCCTGAGCTCCCTCATCTGCAGTCCCCAAATGTCCCCCTCCTGTGTTGTGTCTTGTTTTCCAGGAGGTCAGAAGGACGGATCCTAACTGCACGGCCGGTCTGTGCACTGTGTCCTGCACAGCGCCTGCAGGATCAGACTCCGTGGGGCTATAGGGGGGCATGAGTGAGGGGGGACAAGGGACGTATCTCCCATCCCCAGGGATGGCCGAAGGCCTGAGGCAGCGTTAGGGTAGGAACGATGTGCTGGAGCCAGAATTGGGGAAGCTCCGGCCGCAGCCCAACGCGGCGCTGCTCGGCATGGCTCGGCACTGCTCGGTGCGGGCAGGACACACGGCTTCGCGATCGCCGGCACCCTGCAACACCCCCCTCGTGTGAAACCAAACCTGGAATCAAGTTGGTTCATCTCCAGATGCTTTTTGATATTCATTAACCACGTGTTATATACTGTAAATATGTACTTGAGAAGTCAATATATATTTTTATAAGCTTGAAACAAATGTAATATAATATCATAAGGGACACTGTGTACATTTCATGTTTGAACTATAGTCAAGACATCTCCAGGGAATCACAGTTGGTTTGGAATAATTAGTAATAATAATAAATGGTAATAAAGATCTATTGACATTTTTGTTAATTTTGTATTTATTGAACTATGTTTGAAGATTGCAATAATGAGATATCTAAATACCTAAGTAAAAACAACCACTGATTCTGCCCTGGCTTGTCTGTGTGGGTCATTTCAGGTGTTCTGATGAGAAGTACCACTTTAGCAAGGGTAGCAGTGTCAGGCAAGGAATAGTTTTAGTAGCAGCAAGGTGTGAAATGATGCATTGTTTTATTAAATAGCACGTGTGCTAAGATGAGAGCCTTTGCTCCTGCTGCAGAGGTGGCAGCAACAGTGGAACTCAGGGTGGAGGTTTCATGCTATTGGCACTTTGTTAGGGGGAAAAAACCCATTACTTGACTAGTACAGCGTGTGTGTTTTGTGGACAGAAAGGTCCATCGGTTGGCCTGTCAGGCCAGATGCTGTTCGGGCCGGCAAGAATCCCTCCTGTCACCCAGAGGACCAGATAACCTTGGAAGTGCTCGCAGTGCGGAGCTGTCAATACAAGTGCAATTGTCAGTCTGATATACGTGTTGCTGCGTAAGTGTGGGGATGCTGCTGAGCAGAGGGAAAACACTGCAGAGTTACTGTGCTCAAGGCATGTAATTAATTGTTCAATTGAGTAAATGAAAGCAGTGTATGGCCAGCATGTTAAATGCAAACACTGCACAAACAATAATATTTAGAAATAATTCAATGCGACTCTCACTAGTTCACATTTCTTTTTCTTAGGCTGCTTAGTGCCAAAGAACATGTACAAAAGCCTCGTTTCGGTATGCTGACAGAGTGACAGCTGCTAGGAAAAAGGAACTGAATGGGTGCTTAAAATGGGTGAAGTCTATTTGCCTTCTGTCGATCAATTAATTCAGCCAGTCTTCACTAGGAGCCTGGCCAGGGCTACATTGGCACTATAAAGAAATAATTAGAGCTCTGAAGCGGTGTTATGAATAGTGGATTGCAAGTCACAGCCAAGCAGATGTATTTTTTGCCCAGAGTTACCTGCACTCATGCCTCCTGTGGTCCACGGGTGATGGTTTTACCTCTCTGTGACCTTCCTGGCACGGTCTCGGCTGGGGGCCGTAGGACACCTCCCCTCCTGGCTGCGACGGGGGGGCTGGGGACCCCTGTGCTGCCGGGGGGCTGGTTAACCCCAGCACAGACAACGTGGGGGTGCAGTGGAGGACATGGGTGATGGTGGGGGTCTCCAGCTGCAGACATCGCCCTCCCTCGGGGCCGGTGGGCAGGCAGGGGTGATGGCAAAGGTACCGCGCGTTGGGCCCCGCGGTGCTCCCGTGGTGCGTGGGCAGGGGCGGCTCCCCCAGGGAACGTGCCAGGCGAAGGCTGCGGCGTGCCGCGTAAGTAGAGCCATTAATAATTGAGATCATGTCATACGGAAACGAGTCTGCCGTAGGCTGCGTGTGGCGGCTTGCAGAGGTGGCCAAGAAATCATTAGCAGCTGCCTCCCTGTGCACCGGGAAAGGTCAGCGTGAAAGGCGGTCGGAGCGGGGCGGGCACTGGCCACAGCTCCGTGCCATGGCTCCACGGCCACGGCCGCCTACGTGGGAGCCAGCAGCTCTGGGCCCCCTCCCAGGTCTAAGCCTTGGTCCTGGCTTTCAGACTCAGGAGCCCCTCTCCTGTCTGCCCTGGCAGGTTTGAGCTCATCTCACCTGATGCCTTGTGTGAAGAGTGAAAAAAAAAAAAAATAAGGCAGGCAATTGCCCAGAAATGAGTTGTTACACACCTGTATAATTAGCTGGCATTAATTAATGGCACAAAAGGGGCTCCTTCCCCTCTGCCACCCAGGGAGCAGAGTTCCCGGCTGTCCCGCCGCAGGTCCACACTTGAGCAGTTCACTGCATCGCCTACTGTGGAGGCAGATTTTCTGGCTTATTGGGTCAAGCTGCTGCCCTGAGCAGTGTCGGTGTCTCCCTGCCCTGTTTGAGTTGGAAGCTTTGTCTTTATAACTTAGTGCTCACAGTTTTACAGCTGCCCTGTTGCGGTGATGGATTGCACAGGCTGACATTGAAGCTGCTGTTCCTTCTTCCCCCACCCTCTGCTGATGCAGCTGACCAGACTGCAAGTATTTTCTGCACAACAGAACAGACAAAACCTCTCTCCATCTAATTCTACTTCTCTGATCTGGATTTTGAGGGGAAAATTACAGTCTGGTCTGCAACTGTGCATGTGTCTTGCGTATCCAGCAATGGACTTACCAGCTTCTGACACATGCAGCGTCTTTAAGGAAGAAAACTAGCTCTGGAAAATGTCTGGAAAATCATAGCAAACAGCATGGCTATCCTGCTGTGCACGGCCGGCCCATGGCTGAGCAGTGCCGGTGTCAGGTCCTGCACCCCGGCGAGCTTCCCACTGCCAGCCCTGCACCCCTGTGCGCCCAGCCTGGGCCCGGGCCCCCGGCTCACCCCGGCGCTCATGGAGAGCATGCTGTAATGGAGGACGTTACTCTCTGGTGACAAAGGAGGGATCAATAAGCTGTTACGGCTGAGACACAGTAAAACGTGAGATGCAGCAGCGATCAGTCAGGGAAGGGCTCAGCACCTGGCAGGTGCTGCCTCATACAGGGGGATTTTTTTAAATAAAACATTTATTGCATGGTGCTCATGAGAGCAGCTGGCTGCAGCGTCCGGCCAGCTCCGCCAGCAGCTCCGTGTCTCAGGGAGAGCAAAGGAAGAGCCGAGTCTCCTCCTCTTGCCCCTCGCTCCCACTTAGCGGCCTCGGACACAAAATCCATCACCTTCCTCCTTCCTCTTTTGGACATTTAGTGCAGAGAGGCTGCGTGGCCCCGTCTCTGCTGTGATGGCTGACGAGGCTGGGACAAGCCACTGCTCCCGTGACAGCGGCGTGGTGGGATCGACAAGCCCGGCCTTGCTGGCGCATGTCCCCCGTCCTCCCCACACGGGAAGGAGATGGGCAGGAGGAGAGCGATGCCCAGGGAATGTTAAAAAGAGCCTGGCTCTGGAGGAAGAGCAACGTTTAAATATGAACGACTGCTAATTATCAGGAAGAGCCAGTGCCATATATCATCATAATCAGCGATCTGTCAGTTCAAGTGTCACCAGGACAGATGCATCTTTCCTCCTCGTATTAATCTCCCACCGTCTCGGTGTGCGAGAAGAGTGCTGCACACGCTGGGGCACGGCCAAACCCCGCAGCTCCCCCTGCCCCTCCCCAGCGCCCATCTCCCCGCCAGGACTTTGCCGCGAAGGATGGGTCCTCTCGCAGCCGCCGCGCCGGGCTGCCGGCAGTGCTGCGTGCTGCCTGCCTTGGCTGGACAAGGCAGGTGCCTCTGCGCTGGCCTGTGTGGTGGCACGAAGGGACGGCCATCCTGCAGGCACAGCTGTGCAGGAGCAGCAGCGGAGCAGCCCTGCGGAGACCCCGGCGTCCTGCAGAGCAAGGGACAAGGTGTCCACCCCGTGTGCTTTCTGAGCCATGCCTTGGTGCGCTGAACGGCTCTGCTTGCTGACGGTCAGCACAAGCCGGGGCTCCACGGAAGGCTAAAAACCCACATGGGGCTCATCAGCCTTTCCTTAGCAAAATGACTGATGAGCACGTAAAGCAGCGCTGCGGGTGATGGGCAGACCGGCGGTGGAGCGATATCCCGGGAAGCGCGGGCAGCTGTCAGCTCCGGAGGGAGCGCTGGGACATGGCAGCGGCCAAACGCATCAGTTGGGAAAAACGGAGGCTGCACTGCCGAGGGGAGCGCATCCCACAGCTCTCAGGCTTTCCTGGAGAAGAGTGCCTGTGTGACCCCCGGCTGGGCGGCAGGCAGCAGGCAGCAGAGCCGGGTCTCCCTGCGCCTGCCTGCGTCCTGCCTGCGTCCTGCAGTGTTGCCAGCTCTCGCGCTCTTTTGCTAACTGCAAAAGCTGAAAATGCGCTGAAGGTAACGTATTAACTTCACGGTCATCGAAGGCGTGATAAGCAAATTTCAGAGACGGAGTTGTTGGGGATGGGTTCAGCTACTCAGGGCTTTGCCTGCCTTGCATCGGCTCTGGCCTTCCTCCTTGCTTTGGCCCAGCACCATCCGCTTAAGCCACTTCTAATTAAAGCAGAGGCTGCAGGCTCGGGCTGAAGCAAGTGCTGAAGTTTGCGGCACGTCCCGGTTCAGGCGGCCTTGGCGCAGGGCTGGGTGCCCACCAGCGGCACCCGCGCAGCCCCCCGTGGATAACCTTACCTGCCTTTGCACTTACTGTTGCCTGCTGACAATAGAGCCACCTCCCCAGCAGCAAGAGATGCCTGCAAGGCACAGGAGCCATTTAATTACACAATTATAAATGTCTTTGGCCTTTTTATCTTGCCGAGGCTGACAAGCACCTTCAGCATCAGACAAAGAGAAGCCGTTATCGCTCTGTGCAGCGGCTGCTTTCCTGGGCAGCAGCCACAGCTGAAGGGGCACAAACAAAAGCAGAGGAACAGTATTGAGTCAGCAGGTCAGGATCAGTCCCTGAGCCACCACCTTGGCACAGGCTCTGCCGCACGGCCACATCTCGGGGAGCTTGAGCTGGCCTTCTCCTGCCTTGCTTTTGTTGCATTCCAACAACCTGCCACGTCCGGAGCCCTGACAGCAGGAGCCCACGGGCTGACAGGGGCTGTGCCCCCCCTGCCCCTGCCCCTGCCCCTGCCCCTGCCCCTGCCACCGCCTTTTTAGCTTTGTCTGCACGGTGTTTGGAAGCAAAGCACACCTGGGATGGGGATGGTGCTGCTGGCTGGGACGTGTCCTTACCCAGCTGCTTGCTGCAAGCTGGTGGCAAAGGGGGAAAGAAGAGGGACGGGAAGTTGTTTAGAGGGTTTCTGCTGTTTCTGTTACAATGAAGAGCGCTTATAAGGTGTTCTCCCCAGGCATCTGCCCCCTCGTCCCTTTTTTTTAGGGTGGCAGCTGTCTTAGAGGATGTAAGTAATTAAAAGGCCATTTTAATGAATCCTGGTTTATTAGCAAACCAGACTTTCAGGAATCAGTTGTGCCAGGAGGAGCGTTGCACAACTGTTCACAAAGCTCACTGCAAACGGGCACTTTTGACGCGAGCTGGTGGGCTGCTAGAGCGGGCGAGGGGCCTTGGCACCTCTCAGGAGAAGCAGATGTCCTCGGTGCAGAGTGACCAGCTGGCATCCTGAGACCACACAGGGCACCGCGACCGCGGCCAGTGCCAGCACCTCCTCTCCCCGCCGCGGCGGCAGCCGCTGGAGGCTCCTGTGCCCAGCGGGGCACCCTGAGCTGCAAAAGCCAGCGAGCCTGACGGGAGTGATGCAGAGGTTGCGTGCATGGGTCTGTATCGCACCTAATAAAACTTTGATTAGATGAGAGAAACTCCGTGAAGTGCTGGGAATTGGCAACAGCTGAGCAAACACATTCATTAGGGATGCAGCCGCATCAGGCTCGGGGGGGCTGCCGAACGTGGATGTTCATTAAGTCACGCTTTACAAATGGGCGATGAAATATTTACCCGCAAGCATTTCGCACAGATGAGCAGCGTGGTGCTGCCCAGCTGCGAGTGCCATCTCCACTGCGGTGGCAGCGCTGGCTCCCGCGGCAGTGGGCTCGGGGACGTCCTCCTGCCTGCTCTGCCGCGCACGAGGGCCCACGCTCTGGAGAGCAGCCGCGAGGTGTTTGCGGAGGGGCAGGCGGCAGGGGCACCCCCGGGCAGGGGTGTCGCAGGCTGGGCACCTCCTCTGGGTGCTGCGACGAACCCCCCAGGCACCTGCAGCGTGTGGAGAGCTGGTCCCGCTCTCTGCACAGCGCGATGGGAGCACAGCTCGCTGCTTTATGTACAGTCATAAACACCTCCATTAACTTGCACAGTATTTAAATTCCATAATGGAGCTGAAATAAAGCAGCAGCATCTTATCCCCGCTGCAGCCCTAGATCATCTGTTACAAAGAGGCACTTTGGGGAGACCTTGCACATTTGGATAAGAACTTAGAACGGGACAATTCAGGTTTTTCTTGCAAGTCCCCTCCCTTTAATGAAGCCTGTTGTCGCTGACACTTTCCCAGGGGAATACTGTGTCTCTCTTAGGTGGATGCTTAACAAAGTGCTCAGGCGTGATGGGGCAGCAATGGGGCAGCAGTGGGGCAGCAATGGGGCAGTGGTGGGGCTTTTGCATTTTCTGACAAAAGAAGCAAAGGTCTGGATGGGCCCTCAAGGGCCAAATGAGCAACTGAGGAAGGACATCACAAAACCAGCCCAACGCAGCAGTGCGGGGCAAGGTGCTCGTGTGCTGTGCATCCCCCTGCGCCCTCCTCGTGCCTGTGGCGCGCGAGCTGGCCTTGTCACAGCTGCGCAGGCTGGGCAGAGGCAGCAGGGACACCCCAGAGGACCTCAGACCTGGACAGCCCTTCTGCTTTTTGAAGCAAATACATAAAGAGGAGGAGTCAGGGCAGAGACAGGCGCGTTCACATGCTGGGGCACAGCAGCACAGGTCCTGCTGCAGATTGTGTCTATCAGCAATGAATAAAACACACTGCAATGTCTAGGTAGCTCAGCTTAATTTGTTTCCTGCAAGTGGCCATGTCCCACCATGTCACGAGTGCCGCGATGCACTGGGGCAGCAGCATGCAGGCAGTTATGTCCCGCCGATCCCTTCTGCAGCTCATTTTGGGCTGTGCCAAGGCGCTGGCAGTGCCTCTCCCCCTCCTGCTCAGGTGCCGTCTTCTCCGGGCGAACCACGAGAATTTCAGTCTGATCCCAAGGCTCCTGTCTTGATGCAGCTTGGAAACCGAAAGCTGTTGGCCGGATCCTCGTGCCAGCCCCCAGCCTCAGTGCAATCGCCGCGTCTGATGGACAGATGGACCCTGTAGGGAGGCTGGTACCCGGCGCATCCCTGCCGGCACCGCTGCCGGTGCTGCTGCCGCTGCTGCCCAGGGGCTGTCTGGACTCAGCTCTGGGGCTGGGGAGCTCTGGTAGCCTGTGCTCGCTCACAAAGCCCCCGTGGCTGCAGGGCCAGGGATGAGAGCACAGTGGAGCAACGCGCTCCCGGCGTCCCGAACACGGAGGCGGTGGGGCAATCTCTCCAGGCAGCCATAGGGATGGCACTCAGCCATGGGAGTTTTATGCTGTTAAATATTTTTAAGTGAATTCTCTTAAATGCCGGGAGATGAAGAGATTAACAGGGCAATGAAAATGCTTTTTGTGAGATTTAGGTGCTCTGGGCTGATGGCAATTGGTGCGCTGGATAAATAGTGGTTTGTGACTGTAAATACAAGCTCCCAGGGTAAGTGGTATGTAAATTGGTAATGCTGTATGTCTCTGGGGAAAAACAAGCTCAGGGACCCAGACTGCTTTCACTATGGCTGTTTCTGGGCAAAGTTAAATTAAGTGAAGATAAAATGCAGCTTTGCAGGAGAAGCAGAATTCATTACAGCGGTTCACGTGAGGAACAGCAACAGAGTCATTCTCTCTCCACCATTTCATCGCCAGGAATCCCAAAGGAACTATTTTATCCTTGTGCTGTCTGTACGTGTGTGTGTGTGTGTATGATCCAAGGGGTTTTCACGTGTCGGTCGCGTTGCATGCTGTCACACTCCTGCTGCGAGGTGGATGCTCCTGCACAGCCAGCCTCGAGCCCAGCCAGCGTCTGCAGGTCGGGCTCACACATTTCCTCGCAAGTCTCCTCGTGCGTTTGCTTGTTCCCGCCCAAAAAAGGGGTCTCTTTTGTTAGTAAAGATGCTGCCAAATCCTTGCTGGCTGAAGATTAAAACCGTGGCACCAAACACTGATTTAGCAGACATCCCACCCAAGTGTGCAGCGTGTTGGAGTCTGGCGGTGGTTTTGAGGAGCCCCTGCACGCCTGGGTGCAGTGGGTGCCCGGACGCGAGCTGAACTAGCAGGCGGTGTGACAGAGGCGCCTGTCTCTGTCGTCTCACAGATGTGCCCGAGTCCTTTCCGTCTAAAGCACCGGCAATCAAAGTGCTTGTGTTAGTGGGTCAGCTGGTTGTGCTGAGCTGGGCAGAAAGACGTTTGCAGTCAGCTCTGCAACATCTTTGATTTCCTAATCATGATTAAGTGCATAGTAGGGTCTACAGTGCTGCAGCTGGGGCAGGTTCTGGTTTCCACTTAAATTATTTTATAAGGAAGCTCTATGATGACTGTAACATTTGCCCACAAAAGGATAAGAGTTTCCCTGAGTCTGTTAAAATTATTGTTAACAGAGTATTGTCTTGCCTAATAAGAGCAGCGTGGCTCTCAGAAGCTGGTGTGCTGTCTCACAGCACAAAGCGGAGCAATATATAAATCTCTGCTTTGACTTGCGGGGAAATGCAATGTGTGAGGTATCACATCACGCTGCATCAAAATGTGATGTGGCATAATGAATCAAACTTCCAAAAATAAAACTTTCTTCTAGAAATAAACTTGTCACTGTCAATTTAAACTCTTGCCAAAGAATCGTGATTTGATGTGAGTTACTTTTGCCAGCAATTTACAAAAGTGGGCGGTTTTAATTACTATTTATAACACGAGTAAGAGTCTAAAGAGAGAGAGGAAGGTGTCTTTATCCAAATATGCGTTAGCTGTACAACAGAAAACCCAGATCCTAAATGTAACTCCAATATAGCAGAGCTTGAGAGAGAGAGAGAGAGCAAAACACAATCCACTTTGAGCAATCAAGGAAAAGGAACATTTCCTCTATTCCCACTTTTACCCAAACACCCATGGAGGCAACAGCGGCTGCCGCCAGCGGGGAGGCTCTGCCCAGGTCTTCTGCCCGCACCCGGCCAGAGCATCGTCCCCTGCCCAGGGCGGACTCCCCAGCTACACGACGGGGACCGGCAGCGCGGCCGCACGCCCCCAGCAGCAAATGGTGCTGGAGCTGGGGAGGCACCTGCTGCCCCGGCAGCAGGAGAGTGCCTGGGAGCGGGCAGGGAGCGGGCAGGGAGCGGGCAGGGAGCCGGATGGCGGGATTAGGAGGTGGGAGCAGATGGCCCTTCCCATCCCCGCTCCTGCAGGCGCTGCCTCGTGCTGGGAACCAGCCTGGCCCAGGGAGCCGGAGGTGCCGTCGGCGGCAGCACCCAAGGACCAGCCCTGGGAGCCAGCCCTTCCCCGAAAACGGGCTGGGGGTCCGTGCAGGCGGAGGGGTGCAGGCACCCAGGCTGCGGCGAGGGGGCCCTGCTGCCAGCAACCTGCCTGTGGGTTCACCTGGGTGAACTGAAACAGGATTTTTTTATTTTATAAGAAGTATATTGGCCTAGAGCTTTGAATTATTCAGCTGTTTACACTGGTCACACTGCAATGGGAAGACGCATTTCCCCAGATTACAGCCCCGATTTACACAGCCTTGATTGCGGATAAGTGCGGAGAGGCTCAGCGACATGCTGCCGTTCCCGCACGGTGCTCCACAGGAAAACCAGCGGGCAGGCGAGGGAATGGGCCTGACACCCCCCGCTCGTGCAGGGGAGAGTGTACCCTGATGTAGGGCTGTGGTGGCTCTGTGCTGCCTCTTAGACCAGCACCAAGAGATGAAAAAAGATAGCAAGATGTATGGGCTCAGATCAAAATCTCGTCAGACTTCCCGTGTCAGTGAGGAGCTGGGAATAAAAGGAAATCTGTCAGACAGAGTCTGAGAACCTGAAGTACAAGACACAGCAAGGAGCCATGGTTATTGATGATGAAATCTCTGAAACTTGGCTCCTATGCATCAATGTCTAACTGCACTGAAAGATTCTGTGTGTTCCTCTGATTTAGTCTTTAAGGAAGAAAAGAGCCGATTAAAATTCAGCAGCCTGAGGTATTTTAAGTGGTTATTTAGAGACAAAAACTTACAAAATTCTGCAAGGAGGGAAGGGATCCTGTCTTGTCAACAGACGTCGAGAAAGATTTCAGTCTCCCAGCCTTGGGAAGGGCGTTTGTCTGGGAAAAGCCCCGATCTGTCGGTGATGCTGGTTAGCACGGGCACTATCACAGTGGCTCCCTCATTCGTACATGCAGCCCTGCAATCACCGGGGAACGAGCCGGTGACGCTCTCCTGGACCGTTTTGCCGCAAAGACAAAACTCTTGCCGTGCCCACGGCGCTGCGCAGGCAGGAGCGCGATCGGCCCCTGCCCAGGTAACCACGCATGGGTAAGTGCTTGCACCAGCTCATGGCTGAGCCACCCAGCCCTGCTCTAAATTTGCCAGCGGGACCCCCCGAGCCTCAGCCCCGGCGGGTGTTGGAGCAGCTGAGCCCGCAGCCAGCCCCAGCCCCTGACCCAACTCCGGCCCTCCGACCGAAGCAAACAGACCTCGAGCAAAGCTGCTCCCCATGTTGGTAACCACCCAGCGCGCGCCAGCCGTGCACCCTGCCTGCCCTCGCCCCTGCCCTCGCCCAGAGCCGCCATCCTCCCGGGAGCCCGACCTGTCCCAGACCTGTCCCAGCCTCCGCCGGGACGTGACAAAATGCAGGTGAGCAAGGAGCGAGGTGGCAGCCGCGAGGGCTGAGGGGGAGCGGCGGTGGCTTGGACTCCATTATTTATTTGAGGAATGTTTCAAACAGATCATTTATTTTCATTAGACTTCTGCCGATGTCTTCATATCAGTGTCCCCTACGTAGGTCGACATCTGTCCTCAGGAATGCTTTAATTGTGTTTTCTTCGCTTTATGCAGCTCTTAGCTAATGCATTCTGGCTTCATTAGATTAGACACCTATTGTCCTGAGGATGTTGTCATGTTTTCAAATGGCTTCAATCAGCACCTCCCAGGCACCGGCTATTTCGGGATATAATAAAACCGAAACCTCATTCAGGCTGGGTGAGTAATGGAGGTGCATTTCCCACCCCCATCCAGCCTGGCTTTAAATTTGACTCGCTGACATCCCCCTGGATGCTGGCAGAACACAATTAAGCCTCTTGTCTCGCAGGCATCGTCTGCGTGGTTACACACTGCTCGGGAGGAAGAGCTCGGCAACAGGAACTGGGTTTCTAATGATCTTGTCATCGTGAACAGCACAGAGAGATTAAATGAAAGACTGAGGGAACAGTCAAGATCAAAACTCAGATTTCCAGATGTCCGGAGCACGGCAGGTTGCAGGCTCGCGATGCTCCGTCCCCTCGGACCCGACCTGGCACAGCAGCTCGGGGTACATGTGCGCGTGCACGTGCCCTCTTAATGAGAGAGAGTGAAATACGGAGTGACAGAACCAGAGCCCACCCGTCACCAGCAGTGCTGGGGGCTTCTTTCCTTGGCAGCTCCAGGCAAAGGCTGTTCTTAGACCTCGTTCTGCAGGAGCTCCTTCCCCTCAGGGGAGCCCCGGGTTCCTTTCCCAGCGCCTGCAGCAGCTCGTGTCCCCGCTGCACAGCTGCAAAACGGTCACAGGTTCAGGAACTGAACCGAGGTAGGAAGGGACCGGCCGGACCCCGGGCTGGGGGCAGAGACGCGCGGGGACAGCAGAAGCGCCGTGCTCCGCGCCCCCGGTGAGGGCTGCCGGCTCCGGGACGGTCCCCATGCTGCAGGATCAGCTCAGCACACAGGTCCCCAGCACACAGGTCCCTAGACAAGGGCTCTCCTTCCCCGGACGCTCTCCTCCGGCAGAAGGATTGCCTCAGCCCTGTCTTCTTATCACAAGCTACCACAATATCCGCATCTATCCTTTTCACCCCACAGGCGGTATTTTGACTTCTGGAATTCATCTTACCTAGCAAGGGACTCTAAATATATCCCAGACAATTTCCTCTCCTCATTTTTAATAATCTCTTTCAGCTTTAAATTAGTTTTTGAAAATATGTATTGGGATGATAGGCTTTTTATCACAGCTGATAGACAACATTCATCACACCCGTGTCCTAATCCTCACAACACATGCACATTCATTACAGTAGCCCTGCATCAATTTTAGCAGCACTTAATTCATTACAACTCCATTACTGCCTGTGCACGCTCCCCACAACAACTTTACCAGCGATTTGTCACCCGGGTCCCCGCGGGCGGCTCTGGTCCCCACCCCACGGAGCCACGGTGGCTCCTTGAGCCGTGGGACGGGATGGAACGGCCCCGTTCAGAGCACGGTGGGTGGAGGATGCCGTCCTGTCCCCGCACACGAGCGGGGCTCGCTCCGGAAACCTCGGGGAGGTGGAAGAGCAGAAGTAAAAAAGCCTTTTTCCTGCCCAGGATCCCTTCTCCGCTCGCTGGGCTGTGAGGGCGGGGGGTGGCAGCAGCCCCCGTGGGCACAGCGAGGCCGAGGCAATGTGCTGGGGCTGTGCAGGCGCGTCCTCCCGTCCCCCAGCCCCGGTCAGACCAAACTGGGAGCGATGGAGACAGCCTTGCGCAGGAGACCGATGGTGCCTCCCTGTGCCCTCAGCTCGGTCAGGGACCCCAGGTCCCAGAGGGAAGAACCTGCTGGCAGAGCCTACTGCAGCAGCGGCTCCTCTAGAACAACTACTCCAGCAAAATCCCAGTTTTGCAAGAAACCTCTCTGTAAGCAGAGACCTAAATATCAGGGCAGATGAGGAGCCACGCTGCCCGCTTTGGGCCAGAGCCGAGAGCAAGAAGAGGTAGTGACATGATCGGGAGACTGGTGACAAAGAGGAAAATCAGTGAAGCCTAAGCTCAGCAAGTTGCATTACAATGAGTGTTGCAGAGGTGGTGAAGCTGCAACATCTGTCGTGTCCCGGGAGCGGAGAGTTGTCTACTCGGCAAAAAATAAATCTCCTTGGGCTAGCTGTGCGAGACCAAGGACACGGCAACACGGCGCCCTGGTCCCTGTGTCAGCTCGTCTCATTCTGCGCTGTGCCCCTGTCATTAGCTGGCGCATAGAAGAGTAAGGGCAGGATTTACATGCCTCAGCCCACGTGCCGGGATGTTTATGGCACCGTAAAATGGCCGGGCTCTGAACAAACACAGCTGAGCAATTCTGCACGGCCCTCTGGTTTCCAAAGCTGCTTTACGATTCCCCTTTAACGTGACTGATTCCCCTTTACTGCGCTGGCTGATGAAAAGTATCACTGGGACAGTGACAGTTCCCTCTTGCCTGGGGCACGGCGGTGCCGGGGCTCCCGCCCGGAGCAGGGGAGGTGGGACAAGGAGCAGGGTCCCTCATGCTCCCCCTTTATACCATGGGCAGCCAGATTGGGAGTGCTCTCCTCCTGCCGCTCTCGCAGGCAGGAATTAGCCCAGAATCGATTAGACCCACTCTGCCAGGAAAGGAAATGCCCTGCGACGCTGCTGATACCGCACATGTGGACAGAAGAGCGCTGCCATTGAATACCCGCAGAGAAAGATTCGTCAGTAATCTTTGGAGCCAAAAGGCAATTATGACTGTAGCAAATAATTTCAGCCTCCAAACAGGACAAGAATATTGTCAGCACAGGGAGATCTTGGGAAGCAGGAAAAGCAACACGGTGGCTCTGTATTTAAAATAGTGTTTCTACTTCTAACCAAAAGCAAATTGTCGTTTTTAAGGACAATAATAGACACAAAGAGCAGAAACAGTCTGACTGCAGTGTCAGGGTTTAGCCAGAAAAAGGGGTGAGAAGGTAACACCAGGTCATTAGTGATGTACATAGAGAAGGAAAGCTTAGCAGAGACCTTCCTTGCAGCCTGCAAGCCCCTGCCTGCATCAATTAGTTAATGAGTCCTCAGCCCATCCTGGTCATGGCCCTGCCCATACGGTGTTGCCGAGCCCCTGCCTGCACAGCACCAGACTGGGGGAGCACATCCCTTGGCTGTGGGATGCATTTTTGGAGCTGCCGGGTCCCACCAGTGCCGCTCTCACCTGGCGGCACCGGCACAGCCGCAGCCCCCATCCCGGCGCATCCCCTCTGGACCAGGCGGACACACTCCGGACCACCCGCGCTGGCGGAGGCTTCGGGCTCCCCGAGGTGCACCCGTCCCGCATCCCGGCCCTTTCCCCCTCGCGGAGAGGGTGGCTGCCCTTGGCTGGGTCACTCACCGTCAGCACAGGCAGCGGGGCCGGAGCAGGGCTCTCCAGCAGAGACATTAACAGCTTCGTTAGGATGGGAAGTGTCCGGGGTGTTTCAACATAATTGGTGGGGGGTGACACGTGCAGGAGGTGTCTGCAGATATGCTCTGCTCGGGGTGCGAGGGACCACCGTGAGCGCCTGGCCTCTGAAAACGCTTGTGCTGTGCTGCCTCCACACTCCTGCCCGCGCTGCCTGCTGCTGCCTGCGGCCGGGGCTCACCTCCCTCCCGGCAGCAGGCAGGGCCCTTCCCGGGGCTCCAGCGCTTTGCACGGAGAAAGTTCCTACGGCAAACCTTAGATAAGGCAGGGAGTGCTGCGGGGAACAGATGGCAAGTGCCAGATGGGTACGGTGTCTGAGGAGGGAGATGTTATTGCGTGTCGTGAGCCATGGGCTCCAACGATCCCGCTCCAAACAATCGGCAATTAACTTAGGCTATTAGCATCAAACTTTGTCTCCAAAGTTTCCTCCCTCCTCTCTTTGCCAGTGGGCCTCCTTATTTCTAGGTGAGCTGGATATTTGATGAGAAAATGAACCCGTAATTCATTCGCAGCAAGATGCCTGGTTTCTTAAACAAGCGGAAAACCACCAGAAGGGTTATTTGCCAAAAATAATGGGATTACTATCGGTCGGCACTATCCCAAAGGGAAAGGGAAATTGGTTCTCTCTTGCAAGGGCTTTTACTTATAGTGAGCAGGTGGAGCCTTGTCACTGTTTTGTCTTGTGCTGGCACAGGCTCGGGACGTGTCCTTCCAGGGGACGCCCGCAGGCAGCACCCTGGGTGCTCCCCACTTCTGCAGAGGCGAGCTGGTGCCTCCTCAGCGGCGGCAGCGGCCCCTTCCCTGCCGCGGGCTGGGACCCCTGGCTCGAATCTGCCCCGCGGCAGCTTTTCTTGGTGCTCGGAGGGAGCATCTCCAGGCACGTGTCTCCTCCTCCCTCGGGCCACCCGCTCTTAAATCGGCCTGCACCGGGGCGCTGCTGGCTCCTCTGCCAGGCTGGCATTTTGGCGCACAATGGGGCATTACACCGATGCCAGAGGGGTCCCCGGCAGCCCCCAGCCACCACCCCACCATGCATGCCCAACACAGGGCTCAGGCATCCGCTAACGGGGCACTCGCATGGGAACTATTTGGGTGCTTACATCTGAACTAGCTGGGCATTCACATATGAACTAATTGGGCACTCATGCATAAATTAACCTGGTGCTCATGCGTGAGCGCTGCAGACCTTGTAATGTATGCTCAGCACCACTCGCCTTCCCCTCCGTTGTCTGCACTGCCTTAGAGCCATGCCGGCCACGAGGGAGGGGACACGCTCCCGTCATCCTGGAGGTTTATGTTCTGTCAAGGCTCTGCTGCGATACGACGCACAGAAAGGCCTTGCTGCTGCCCCGGTCCCTCGGGATGTCTCCAATGCCCGGCAGCTCCGGTGCAGTCTCTGAGCAGCTCTGCTCCCCGCCGCTCCCTTCGTGCCTGCACGGTGCTCTCACCGCTACAAGGGTGACTGCGCTCTGCACGGTTTGCTGTAAAGTGCAAAGCTATTGTGTTTCAGATCTCTGTCCCTTTCTGTCTGGCAGGATAACAGCATCTCTTTTTTTATCTGCAAGAGCTGTTTGGAGCTGGCAGGACTTGGAGCTGGCAGCTCTTGGCAAGTGGTTTCTTTGTCCGGCAGGTTCCTATGGAGCTGCATCTCCCATCATCTTTGTGTGCAGTAATTGAGCAACAGAAAGAGAAAGCGGGAGCGTTTGGGAGCGTGCACGAGCCGAGTGCTCGGCACTGCCCTGGCCAAGCTTCCCTCCCGGGCCGCACGCTCCAGACAGAAGGCATTTTCAATTGCACTTTCCATCTGGCATTGATTACTGTCCAATTTCTTGTACCTTCATTTGCAGTCAGCAGAGGCGGGCTGACTGACATTGAGGGAGAACAACTCCTCAGATCCCATCAATCAAGTGCCATCAGGATCCAGCTTCCCAGGCTCCCGGGCCACAAGGTCACCCTCGGTGGGAAATCAGCTTTCCATCTGAAGCAGAGCCCTTCTCGTGCCCCTCTCCCACCGCACCCCCGGCTCTGCTGCACGGCAGGCAGGCAGGGAGACGGATCTGCAAGCTGCCATTACTCACTGTCCCCCTCCATCCTGCCTCCGGACTCTCAGACCATTTCGGGGATAAGTAGGAAGAAAATTCACAACTTTGTTTTCAGGAAAGAGTGAGACAACACACGGGCACATCTGACAGCACCAGATGCAGAGCTTTTCCCCCAGGACCCCAGGTTCGGATCCCCACTCCTCACAGGGGCACCAGCCGGTGGGGGGCACCTCTCCCCATGCGTGCCGGGGGCCAGGCCCTCTCCCCGGCGGTGCCAGGCAGGCACACACATCCCTGGTGTCCCCCCGCAAGGGGCAGGGTGCCAGTCGGGCTCAGTGAAAGCCGTCAGCCCTGCGCAAGGCAGGGAGATGGGCAGCGAGCGCTCGAGGGACGACACTGGCCTGGCACCGAGCAGGGAGCGTGAGCCTTTCCCTCGGGCTCCTGGCGCTCGGCCATTCGGCAGCCGCTTTTCCTCAGGGAAACCCACAAGCGGTTTAAGGAAGGGGCCGCTCTGCTCGGAGGCTCCACGCTGACTCAGCCTCTTGGTAGAGGCTTTTCCACCGCTGCAGCTGAACGGGGAGAACAGCCGGAGCTGCGGCCCCTGCTCCGAGGTATGAACTCAGCCCGTTGCTTGTTTAGCTGGGATTTAAAGTCTGACGGTTCCCTGCTGCGTGAATTGCTGCTCGTGGCAGGTACACCGAGCTCCCATGCCTCCCGGGCAGTGAGGAGCTGAACCCCCACCCCAGTGCTGGGAGCAGGAGCTCGGAGTCTGTCCAGCTCCAGCTGCTGAGCTTCGCTCACCTCGCCCAAGCCAGCTCTTCCCTCCTCATTTGCACACTCAGGATGGCTGAACTGAGCGATACGCCTCCATCGCTAATGCATGCTGCAGCAATGGAAAAAAATCCACTTACTGCTCACAGAAGGTATTTGCAGATGCTCATCACACCAAATTACTCTGCAATTAGTGTTCTTCATGAAGGTGAACTGAGGCCCTTTGCAGAAGGGAAGGTTTGGAAAGAGAGCGCAGCAGACACATTTCCTAGAGGAAACCAAAGAAACAATCTCCCGAGTTGGATTTAATTGCCGTAACAGCAAACGCACAGACGGGCAGACAGGCTCTGCTGTCACCACTCACTGGGAGCCGGCCCCGCCATGCGGACCAGCCCTTGCTAAGCACTGCGCAAGCTGGGTGTCGGGGTGAGCGCCGGCCAGGACAACGGCAGGATGGTGGGTGCAAGAGGTGCATCGGGCTCTGGCAATGCAGGCAGGGACAAGCAGAAGGACAGACACCCAGCTTGTGCTGCCTGCTCGCCCACAGGAACTACCGAGCTGGCAGCAGGTCTCTGCCCTGCCTGCTCTGCAACTGGCTCCTGACTCTCACCCTTCCACCAGCGTTTGCCTGCCTGTCCTCCTCCCCGGACGAGCGGTGCTTAGGGATGGGCTGGCTCTTAAACCCAGCGACTCTCCTTGCTGATGCGGCAGCCCCAGGAGCTCCCTGCCTGCCTCAGCCCTAGAGCCGCACTGCCAGATGCTGCCTGTAATCTGCAAAGTTGGCTGGGAGAGGCTGCAATTAGTGCTCGACCCCCCAATGCTATTTTTATGAATGATGCAGGACAAGGATAAATTGGCCTTTTCCACAGGCTTTGTGCTTTGACACTAAGGATCGACAGTCACTTCCCTCCCGTCCCCTCGATCTGGGGGCTGTAGCCAGGTCCCGGCGCCGGTCGGGGCTCCTGAGCTTGCGCCCAGGGAGGGGGTTGCAACAGCAGCTGAGATCTTATTAACATTTCCAGTTACTACCTCACAGCAAATGAATTAATTTCAAATTGTGTATGAAACATGTTGGCTTCCCTGCTCAGCGTAGCCCTGAACTGTGCAAAATCAGCACTGTTTGTACTTTATAAGGAAGATTGACCCGTAAGTAGTAACTATTGATTTTTCCCTTGAAAGCTGCTCTCAGCCAGTTGCTGCAGGGTCGCGCAACGCCAGCAGAACAGAAGATGACACACACCGTTAGAGCATCAGATTGCAAGAGCGTATTTTCTCTTAATGAAAATAATCGTGGCTGCAGTTCAAGGTGCTCTCTTGGGGAGCACTTTGGCAGCGATGGGTGCTGCTCCAGCACTGCTGGGAGCAGAGCCTGCATGCTTTCATGCCTTAAAAACCTCACACCCTCCTGTTCCCCCAAGAGCCCTCTTCCACAGACGTCCACGAGTGTAACCGCACCCGTAGTGACTCGGTAGAGCACGTCCAGAGCTTGCATCCCTTGCCGGGACCCCCAGACAGGAGAAGCCCGAGCCCAATGGCATCCTCCCGTGGGAGCACGTGTTGGGCACAGGCAGAGGGAATTGCTCCCTTCCCTTTGCCCTCTCCCACGGTGACTTCTGGCTCTAGAGGGGCATTTGCCGATTCCTTCGGAAGCGCAGGCAGCTGCCTGCGGGCAGGGCCTGGCGCTGGGGTGAGAGCCTGCACTGGGGGCATGGGCACTGCCCTGGCCACGCTCCTCAGCACGGCCAGGCTTAGGGACGGCAACCGAGTTTGAGGACATGACTTTCCTATTAACTGTCTCGCCCTCATTAAGGAAATTAGATTAATTACATTGCAGCAGGCAATAAATCTTTCCCTGGAGAGACAGGGAGGGTGCCTGGGATTTTGGTCTCCATGTGTGATGTTAAAATTAGCGATTCTGTCTAATCCCATTTTTCAGTGTAATAATGCTTCTGGGTGAGAGGCGTGTAAAGCTCTGTGGCTTATGGGCACTAATTTTCTGAGATAAATAGAGAATTTCTTCCCCACTCTCATCAGAGCTAAGGATGAAATTGCTCTGAAGTCCGCACCCTGTAAGCTCTGTTTCCCACTGCTGTATTTTAAGAGGACATTTATGCTTTCCCCAGCTCCGATGTGACAGCCGAGCAGTGGCACCCTGCAATTCCACAGCGAGGTCCAGCCACATCAGTTTTCATATTATCTTGCTGTAAATGAGATTCACTGGACAACACAGATCTGATTTGCAGCACAGCTGTGAAAGAAATCCTACCTTTAAGAAAGCTACCATCTATGAATAAATTGGATATACTTATTTTGCTCTCCTGACAGGCTCAAACTTTCACTTGTGAGGCTGTGAAAGCCAAGACCCCGCCTGCCTCGTGGGCACCTCTCACAGAAGGAAATACTTGATGTACACCTCAGGAAAGGTCTCACCTTGCTGGAGGGCGCTTGGCACACCCGGCTTCCTCACCCTACAGGGACGGCACCGCGGCCGGAGGGGAGCTGGACTCACAGCTCCCTTTCCAGAGGACTGGGCTATATGGGCAATCCGCTTCCCGCTCTGTCCTTGGAGGCATCAGACCCTCAGATCCAGGCAGCGAAGGCTGGCGCTGCCTCAGGGAGAGCAAAACCCTCCTCGTTTCACCAGTCGGCTGCTGGCAGGACCTGGAGGGATGGGCTGTGACCCAACGCCATCGTCCTTACAGCCGTGTGCGGCCACGCAGGAGTAACAGCGGTGGACCAGAGGACAGCAGGTACTGCACACGGGACAAGCTCTTCTCCTAAGGACCTCACCACAGAGCAGCGCAGCTCCCCAGGAACTCGTCTGTATCATCAACAAATTTCCTACCCAGTAGCTAAGCTACAGCCCCTCGGCTCCTTACACAACTTCCCCAAGGCTGAATCTTGCCAACCAACGTAGCCCTCCCTGCTAAGCCATTGGGTGCTTGCCAAGAGACCACCCATCCCGCCTCTGAGCATACATGCATGTGGGAAGACAAGCAAGCATCACAGCAAGGCTCTTCTCCCACCGCACACCTCCAGGATTCACCCGGAGTCCTGCAGCACAATCAATTAGAGGAACACAAGCTGCAGCTAAATCCATGGCAAACAACAGCGTTTGATTTGTTTCCTGGAATCCCTGTCACACACAGTGACACGCGATACGGGATCAGCTGAAAGGCTGTAAGGTCCCACAGGGAACATCGCGTTACAGCAGACAGCGATGGGCAGCACCCGGCTGTCCGAAGCAGCGTGGACATCGTTAAACGCTGTGCAGCACAGCTTCCCTGCGGCGAGGCACCAGCCTGGAAAACCCACCACCACTCACATCTTCTAATTAATACATTATACCTAATTGAGTGCCCAACTGCTAAATGATGTCAGTCAGGTTAATTAAATGTTAAATCTTTGTCAGTTAGCAAAAAAAACAACCAAAGAAAAAACCACCCACCAAAAACCTCCACCGAAAAAAAAGCCCACAAAGAAAGGAGGGAAAAAAAGTGAAGTTAAAGAAGCTTAAGCTGCTTTGGCAGGCTGTGTCCCCAGCTGATGAAGGGTAATTCAAGCCTTGTAACTCTGCTCTTCGAGCATTCACCCCATCAGCAATTGCAGAGGGAGAGGTTTGATGAGCCACAGGAGGCAGCCGCAGAGCTGAATCCCTGTGCTCACCTCTGCTCCATCCGTTACTTCTCTTTCCACAGTGGACTCGCAGTTCTTCAGCATGGAGACCCCTTTACCTGTGTGCGACGGGAGTCCGACACTGTGCCAAGGAACACCACCGGCTGGGCCTCCTCATCGCTGTGCTGCAAGCTGCCAACAGCCATCAGCATCACTGACTGCGGCTCCAAACAGCGCGTTCCCCTTCGGCAGAAGCGGGGCGAAGAGCAAGGTGAGGAACCAGCTGGCCACGTCTTGCGATTCGGGGAGCAGGCAGGAACGCAGCTGGCAGCAGACCTGGGACCCACAGACTCATTTCCCTGATGGAGATGATCTTTTTGCCTCATTAAAAACTGCACGTTGCTCAGCTGTGAACTGCTGGAAGGAAGATTCAAGTTAGAGCAGAGCCAGTGCAACGTCCCAGCTGCAATCAGGTGGCATGGAAACGCACGCTGGGATGGGAGTGGAGAGAGCACCCGTCCCCACCGAGAAAGGCCACCGAAAGCTGAGTCCTTATTGAAGGGAATAGTATCATGCATCACAGACTTGACACTAGGAGCTTGAACTTCTCACCGGTCCCCAGACAGCCCTCTCCGATTCACTGAGATGTGGGAACTCATATTGAAAAGCCAGTTTGTGCACACTCTGACTAGGACAATGTGTCCTATTGATTAAGCAAATAATGTCTTTTTTTAAAATACCTTTTTCTTGTTATTTCCCTGACTCCTAAGACTTATCTGTGTTTTCAAAATGACTCACAAATTCCACAAATGGATGAATTTTTGGTGTGCAGAATATCTTTACTGCTAGCTGCAGTCACTGCAATTGAACATAAAATTTGGAGATGCAGCCTGTTCAACTAAACTCACCAAAACGGCAGGGGTTTCCAGATATGCATTTCACCTTTGAATTTGCAGTTCTCCCAATCACTTATTTAGAGAAGAGAAATGACTTATGAACTCCTCCATGCCTCTTTCAGTGATGCTAAGGAATATTTCCCCTTCTTATGCCTTCAGCTGACCCAGGAAACATGGATTTCTGGTGGAATTATACAGGTCAGCTGGAGGCGTTGCGTGTGCTGTCCTGCACCTTCAAATCAAAAACTCCTGCATGAAAAAATAGCCTAGAGACAGCTCTAATTTGTTCTAAACTATCACCCCTTCTATCAGCAAGCAGGGAATTGTTATCTATTTATTTCTTACAATGTCACCGAATCAGTGACCACCTGCAAGGTGTCCATGATGATAAACGCTTGCTTTGTATATGGAGCTATTTCTGACAATGCTTGATAGTGCACATCTATCAAATTGCCTGGAAGAGCCACCTATTAGGATCATTATCTAACACAGTCCCTTTGTGGGAGTTCAATGTCAGCACCTGCTGGGGAAGGTACCTCACTGGGTACCTAATTCTGCTCATTATTTCTCTAGATTAATAGTTTCATCACATTTCCATTATGAGTTTGGGCTGAACTTTGGAGTTCTCACACCCAGAACAAAGCTGTAGCACAAGCACCGAGACTCCCGAGCACCCTCCCAGCGCGCTGCGTACTGCTGCGCCCGCTTGGTGTGAGCAGGAACCCCCGTCCGGAGGGTTGGCTGGCCGAGCTCTGTGCCAGCCGGCCAGGGGAAGGCAGGAATGCTTTTTTCCCTGCAAGACTGTAGTTATCCAGCACTATAAAAGCCCTGGGCAAACACAGACACACCCTGCTACTTGCTTGCTCCCTGCTGGGTCTGCGCTGCTGGACGTACCACCAGCTCGCCTTCTGCAGCTTGCTCTGTCCCCAGCTTGGAAGAGCTTTGGTTCAGGAGTTTTGATCTTAAAAAGTCAGTGCTCAGCAATCTTTTAGCAGACCATGGCCATTAGTCGCCAAACCACCCTTCCTACAAGAAAGCCACAGCTCTCAGCCCTGGGCAGTATTCATCAGGACTGAAATGACAACCAGGAAAACCACTTTTTCTCATGCGACCAGCCACAGAACACGGGGCCCTTAATTCCTTCTGCAGAGCCTCACCTATTAACGCAAAACACAGGCCCTTGGAGGTCACGTAGTTCAGTTCTTGGGAAGAACACATGCAAACACAATATTCCGAGAAGGCACCTCAACATCCTCTCGCCTTTCCCCTCAAGACTGGCTCTGTTGAGAGGACAGTCCCTGAAGCCATGCCCACAGCATCTCAGACCTAGCAGCAGCTCAGATGGCACCAGCTAACGTCAGTCTCTTTCTGTACGCTGAACTGCTCTGGTGAGTGATGGATGCAGCCTCTTCCAACCTGACAGAATAGTTATTTTCCTGCGTTGCTTTTTATTTCTCACCACTCAGTTTAAAGAGCAGTTCGGACTACAGCCAGGCTAGCATACAAATAATATACAAACAAAACCTCCCCCAAATCCACAAAAAAGTCAGCCAGCTTCCCTGTGTTGCCCCCGTAATCCTTGAACTGAAGAGGGATGTTCTAGCTTTGTTAAACAAAATGCAACTGCCATGTAGTGTGCAAAGGGCCAGAAGCGATGCCAACAATTTATATGGGCAATAAAACTGCAGAAAAATGAAATACTGCTTACCCACGTTCTAGAGTAGCACACGGTGCAGGCAGCACGCAAAATGGATTTAGGTGATGAATCTGTTTAGGTATTAGCTGCCAGATAGCTTTAATTCATGTCAGATACAATTAACTCACTCTGATAATTGGAAAAGGAAGCTTGAATAGTAACAGCATTGTTGGTTGGATCGTGCGGGAAATGCCGTGCTTCAGCAGTACCACCTCTGCAAGGAGGAACCCTGAGCTATGCTGCCTCCACACTCTACAGAGCAAATTCAGCACACAGACAACCCAGACAGGTACAGACTGAAATGCAGTCGTAACCCCTCCCAAGTTCTACAGATTCTGCTTCTTCCAGTCTTCCAGGTGCTAAACGTTATTTTGCAAGCAATTTTTTGCTGTAGGCATAAATAATGTGTTAACCCCAATAACAGCACAAATATGGCCTTTCATCCCCCAGAAGAATCAGGAACATACAGAACATAAATCTAGAGTTAGAAACAAAGGTATGCCTCTGCTCTTGGGAGAGCTGGGTTAGGCAGGCTTGCAGGGACACAAGGCTTTCACATCTGCAGTGGAGAAGTCCGAGGAAGCAATCAGGTCATATCTGCATCTCCTTACCACTCAAGAGTCATTAATCTAGAGGAACAGGACTACTGTCTAGTACTAGCAAAAACATTAATTCCTGGATTTACTAAGTAACAATACCATACCTCAGCATTAAACAGGAGACAGAAATGGCTGATCGTGTAACAAGCATGTCGAGGCAGGGCCTTAAAGACTGTAACTAGAGCTTTTAAAAGCAGACAGTATTAACAGAAGAATTCTCTAGGCCAGCTAAGCATTCTAGTTCATTTTTTTTCCTGGTAAAGACATGTTTAAAGCAGAATCTAGACTTACACATCTGTATCCAAGCAAGTGTGTTACAATTTTATTTACAGCTTAACTAATTGTTTTTTTAATGTTAACAGAATTCAACGACGACAGCAAGGCAAGTGTACTTGTAGCCGAGTAGTTTACAATATTGCCACCTGCAGTTAGGACTTAGAAGCTGCCAAAACCTCTTAAATAGTGATTTCCAAATACATGGTATATACTTGAGGTTTGCACTACAGCGACATGCTTGCTTTTTAAAGGAAATTCATGTATGAATGCTGTTCTACAAACTTTCTCCCATGCCACAGGTTGCATCAAAGATTTACACCAAAGCGTAAGTTACCTCTGACAGCAGCTTTTCCCAGTCTTCCTTGTTAATCATGCTGTAGGCTTGGCTTTTGCCAAAAGCAGAACTTCTCCAAACCTAGAAAAATTCCCAAAGTCTCAACATCCTTGTTTATAGGCCCTCCAAAGAGGCTTAAATCAAGGACAAAAAGGTATCTTTGGAAAGGACAGTGCTCCAGCTAACAAAGAAACAGGCTTAATTTTAGAAAAAAAATCTTAGACAAAGGTAGAGAAGCAAAGTTCTTTACTCTGAATGCTCTCTTAACATGCCAATTAAAATGTTCTCATGTTAGCTTCCCTGCTGAAACAGAGGAAGGATTATCAGGTTGTCTCTTGCAGATGCCCTTTTACATATTTGACTTTCTATGACCCATACAGAATAATGCTTAAGGAATCAAAGCTAACCACACTTTTAAGGGATTCCATATCTCAGTTCAACAAACGAGAGAAGTGTCCTCTCCCATCCTGTACCAGCTACAAAGATTCACAACAAAAATGAAACCCTGGGTTTAGGGTGAGAGGAGTCTTTTACATTTTAAGACTTTATGCAATCTTCCCACAGAGAGCTAGCACTTCATAGAGAGCTCTGCTTTTCCAGGCTGTTGAAAAATAAGATGGTGGTTGTAGGAAAGCAAATACAAGACTTCTTCCCTGCTTCATTTTGCAAGGAAGTGTTAAGCCAGATGAGTGCTCCTGCTTACACTTTTAAATATACATACAGTAACCCTTTCCCAAGCGGCTACATTTAAAGTTGAATTTTCATGAATTTGAAGTGGAGCAAGATTTCTCTGTATTTTCTATAAGCAAGGGAGGAAAAAACCCATTAATGACTGAGGAAGTTATTTTGTTGTGTTCAAACAGCATTTATTGGATATGGCTCTTTGTCAAAGAAATGCACTGTCAACTCAATTTAGACAAGAAGAAAGGGCAAAACAATGTTTTGACTAGTCCAAGCTTTCTTCTTCCCTGTCTATACTCAGTTCCAGGAGTACTGCTTCTAAAGATTTTGAAGGGGGTGTAGGAAAAGCAAAGTTCTCTCACATTAGAGATACTCCAGTAGCTCTAAGGTTACTCTCAGTAATCTAGTTAAGCAGTGGTCTAGCTGATTGATTCTGTTAAGTTAAAGTACCTGTGATCTTTTATTTCTTTAAAAACAATAAAATGCATAAGTTCACTATAAAACCCTCAAAGCCAGTTAAATACAATGGCTGCTATAAGAACAAAAGGATTGCTATTCGTGGCAGCATCATGAACTACAAGAAGCTTTCCATTTAGTCCCAGGCACCAGTAACTTGCCTTTAGGTATCTCAGGTACTATACTGAGATAGTCACCGCCTTTTAAGCACATTAGCAGAGAAACGACGTGCCTGGAAAGAAGCGCAACAGATCTGATCTGTTGCTGTCTTTGCCCAGACAGATACGAACTCCAGTCACTTGTGTCCACTGCTTACATCTTCTGCAAGATACCAGAATAGCCTTTCTGCCCAGCTTGCTGGCCTGCAAGCCCAAGATAACTGTATCTTGGTCTCAACCTTAAAGGAAATAGGAAATAAAGTATTTTTTTTCCTGAATAAAAACAATGCAATCTATTCTAATCCCATGACATATTATAGGTAGAAAAATTAGTTCTTAACTTCCATTTTGTAAATTAATGGAAGGAAGACACAAATTAGAACAAGAACTAAAGGTAGCAGTCCTACATGTAACATTCTGTATTTACAGAGAGATGTCAACATTCACGGAGTTTCATCTAAGGGTTTTTGCACCGCTGCAAGCCTGTGCGAGACGAACCTAGAAAGAGAGAGAAATTAATCAGTACTCTAAGAGCCACTGTTATAGCCCACAACCACTTACAACTTCTGCCTGAAGTAGAAGACACTTTCAGTTTTGATTCAGTTTTTCAAAACATGGACAGTAGTTCTTTTTCAAGAAGCGCATGGTTTATCCACAGTTTGTATTAAGCTAGGTGTGATGTAAAGCTTACATCCCCCTCCCTCCCTTCTCAGTTCATGCTTCTTCTTGACCACTGACATGAGCCAAAATACAAGACAAAGGGGGAAAAAATAAGGAGTTTCTATTACAGCTCAACAGTCCAGTGACTAATGATAGAGTGACAACGCTGCCTTACAACTTCAGGTCATGATTGAGAAAAATACATAGACTTACTGATAGCTTCTTCATAATTCCTTGGGCCTCTGGATTCAGATGAAGAAGATTCTTCTTGGTCAAATCACTTGCTGTTAAACGAATGCTCTGTGAAAAAAAACCCCAAACCTTAGGTTTTCTGTTTGGTCAGCCGTAGTAGCCAGACGCGGGGGGGGGAAGTAAATAAGATCCAAACATGCTAGGAGACCACACACAAGCAGAGAATTCAGCCTGACCAGAAGCTCATCTCATACTTTTCTTGCAGTGCATTAACACATTACTGCCAGCAGAAGCTACTTTAAATGTTACTTAAATGCACAGCAAAACATCATTCTACATTCTGCTTTGACCAGCCTGAACAGCTCCCACTTCCGACTAAAAATCTTTCAAGGTTCTTTTAAGCTAGATCAATCCTCTGATAAACGGCAGTGGCACAACTAAAGAGACGAGAGTGGATGACCTGAAACTGGTAAGGCCCCCAAGAAGTTACAAGCTATCCCTTCAGCATAGATTTTACAGACGAAAGTTTCTGATTTACCTCCCCTCCTCCAACAGGGACTGTAATGAAGATATCGTTGCTGTCAGCAAGGGGGCTGCCATTGGCAGAGATGGTGTAAACACGTTCATTTACTGCGGGTGTGCGCAAACCCGGTGTCTTGAAAATTCTGAAACAGAAAGTTATAGGTAAGTAATTTCACTGCAATTGCTAAAAGCACTTTGACTAAAAGTCTTTCATTTCGGGTTCAAAGAGCCACTAAGGATTATGTTGCAAATAGAAGACAGATACATACATAAAGCAAATGGCAAGGCACTCCCCTACATAAGAGATTAACAGAGAAATTTAACAGAATACAAACCTGGAATCAAATTTGGGTGTGACCATGGAGGTACCTCCTCGAGCACAGAGATCAACAATTCTACCAGTAGCTGGAGTGATAAAGTTGTTTTTGCTTGATCTGTTAAAGGGAAATAAACAAACATCTGCTCATAAGAATACTTATAACAAATGTACAAGCACTATCTTATCAAAGACTTGAATGAGGTTATCACCACAGAAAGCCAGAGGTTCTTACTAACCAAAGGTAAACCCCAAAGCTAGGGATAGCTGGTCATCACAGGAGAGGAAGTTGCGTATCTTTCATTCACTGTCAGATCACTGTTTTTCCTATAGCATGGCACAACGATATCAACCAGCCTACTAAACCATGCTCCATTCCATTTAAGAGTTATATCAGCGCTACACACTTACTCTCCATTTCTGAAATCCAGTGAAAAAGATATCCCCTATTACCTTTTACTCATGCGCTTCACTCTTGCTGAAGGAGCTCTTCTGCTCCTGGACACTGGCACTTTCTTAGTGGACGCCTTCACCTGAAACACACATTACTCACCAAATCAGTTACTTCACTCCCGTGTGACAGCTGAGCCCACAACGAACAAATGCTTCCATACAAACTGTTTGGCTCAATAGGCTCCTTTTTATGGCAGAAGAGTCCAGAAACAAAGACTGTACAAGCTTCTGTGACCTTCTCCTATCGCTAGAAGTTTCAGGAAGCGATACCTGTTTTGAAGTCCCCCTCAAAGTATCCTGGACAGCTATATTATCATAGGCATCATCTCAGCAAGCAGTTTATATCTTGGGAATAAAGTCATCGCAAAGAGCAACTATTTACCTTTCCAGTTCTTGGATTAACGTTTTCAGCTTCTAGCTCTGGAAGACATTGGCTATCATGTTTTGCTTTCTTTGCTAGAGGAAGCAAAGGAGGCTCTGCTTCTTCTTCAATAGCTTCAATAGCCTGTTTAGATTTTTCCACTAGAAAGAGAAAGCGTTATCTAAGTTGAAAATAAATAATAACTACATTATTAGTTAGCAGCAGAGGTAACCAGTAAACAACCACTTATGCCGAAGCATTTCTGGCAACAATTTGCTTCTGAAATCCAAATTCCAGTGTAATCCAAATGGTTGACAGAGCGCTATTTTGAATTATTTTGAGTGTTTTAATAAAATTAAGTAGAGCTACTGCAGATAGTAGGAATAAAAGTAGGATTATTTTCCTGTCTTTAAAAATATTGAGGGATGTAAGTAAGAACTGAATTATTATTCATAGTATGTAAACCATGACATGCTTTCATCTCACTGAATTCATCACAGTGCTTAAAACAAACTGACCTTTCTTGACGATTTTTAAAGGAGTCTGGATAACTTCTGCTGTTAACTTGTTTATTTCTGTTATTTCCAAATCTGCCTAAAATTAAGAACAGTCATGACACCATTAGGATTATCAGTAGCATACAGTTCTGAGAAATCCAAGTTGTAGAGCAAATCCCTAATTATTTTATAGCAAGAATACCTCCATGTTTTGTGTTGTGCTCAGACTGGGACCTTTCATGCTATTCTGGAGGTGACAACAACACGTGAGGTCTGCATGCCTTTCAGGACTAACATGCCTTCTTTGGCAGCTGCAAGTATGCTTCACCTACGCCCTGCTGCTCAACCAACTTAGAAACGCTTTAATTTACTGAAAAGCGCGTGTGCTTTCAGGGATCTCGGAGTGAAATCAAGCAGGTAAGGAAAGACCGACAAGGAGCAGTATGAGCATGCAAATCCTGTATTGGATACAACAGGCATCTCTTACTGTTAAGTCTTAAAGCAGCATTTGTGAAAGTATTTATGCAACCTCTGCTATTGCAACACTTCTACAGACTCAAGAAACCCTTCAATTCCTACAGTGGTATGCAACGTCATCAGAAAAGCTTAACATTTATGCTAGATACCTACCGTTGCTGCCTCTTCCAGCACCTTTTTGCTTCCTCCTTTAGCTAAAAAGAAAATATTTTTTAAAAAAAATCAGTACATATCTAAGACAGCCCATACAGTATACGTAGGCATACTTTAATACGTCACCACTAGGGTGCAGAAAACCAGCACAAACCAGTTTTCCTGGCAGCGAGTGAGCAGCCTCAGACAAAGAGAGCAGCGCTTCCGAACAGCCCGTGGGCCGCCTGCGTGGGGGATTCCAGGCGGAGAAGATCCCGGCTGCTCCTTTATTACCATTGGTTTTAATTACCTAAGGCGAAGCGTGCCCCCGCCAGCCCAGTACCTCCCCCGGTCCCGGTCTCGGTCCCGTCCCGTACCGAGGTAGTCGAGCCAGTTCATCTCGCGGAGCGCCACCGGCAGCCGCAGGATCTCGATGTTGTACAGGTTCTCCACCTCCTTGACGAGGCGCTGCCCGTTCGTCCGCAGCTGCTCGACCCGGCTCCTCACTGCGGGGACACACACGGCGTCAGCCAGGGCCCAGGGCCCAGGGCCCAGGGCCCAGGGCCCGCTCCCCCCCGCCGCCCGCCCCCGCCCCCGCTCCCGGCGGCCGCGGCCTACCCTCGCGGTCGAAGTCCTTCAGGAAGGCCGCCAGCTTCCTGCCGCGCGCGCTCGCGCCAGCCTTCTTTCGCGCGGGAGCCATGGCGGCGGGGCCGGGGGCTGGGACTGGGGCTGGTGCCGGGGGCTGGTGCCGGTGCCGGTGGTCGGGGCCGGGAGCGCCGCCGCCCGCCGCGCGTTCAAACCCAACCGCCGCCGCCGACCGGCCAATCAGAGCTCAGCGCGGCGCGGCCAATCGGGACTCGGCGCGGCGCGATGACGCAGCGGGCCGGGGGAGCGCTTCTGGGTCGGCGGGTCGCTATGGCGGCGGCGGCGGCTGCGATGGCGGCGGCGTTGCGGGAGTGTGCGGCGGCGGTGGGGCGGCAGGACGCGGCCTGGCGGGCGGCGCTGGCCGCCTGGGCGCCGCTTCTGGGCTCGCTGGCCGGGCTGGCGGCGCAGATGCGGGCGGCGCAGCGGCTGGCGTGGGGTGGCTCACCCTTAGGCGCCTTCGGTGACCTGCGGGCGCGGCTGTGGCGGAAGCAGCGCGGCGCGGCCGAGGCGCTGCTGGAGCAGCTGGGCGGCCGGCGGTGAGGCGGCGGCGGCGGCGGGGCCGGGCCGGGCGGGGGTCGCGGGGCCGCAGCTGAGCGCCCCCCGCTTTGCCGCGCAGGGCGGAGCTGCGGGCCGTGCGGGACGCGGTGGGGGCCGGCGTGGCCGGCGTGCTGCGGCTGTACGAGGAGCGGGCGGCGGAGCTGGGCCTGGCGGCGGCCCTGCGGCGCGGGCCGCGCTGTCCCTCGCTGGCCGACGCGCTGGAGGGGCTGCAGGACGTGGAGCGCTACTACCGGCACCTGTATCCTTCCGCGGCGGGGCTCGCCGGGCGGCGCGGGCGGGTGCCTTTTTGTCTTTGTTGTCCTTATCGGGCGGGAAGGTACCTGGAGAGCAAGCTGCTCCTCCTCCGCCTCAGCTGCGACAGCCTGGCAGACATGGAGGCCCTCCCGCAGTCTTGGGAGAGGATTTTGGAGCGCTACAAGGAGGACGTGGTTCAAGGTAGTTCTGCTTACAGCAGACCCAAAGGGCCTTTCCCTGAGCTCCGTGCTGATGTCTCAGCCCCGGAGACAGCGCCTAGGCCCGGTGTTGCTTGCTGTGTTGGTCTCTGTAGCAGCGGGTGACCTTGCTCAGTTTGCAGTTGATCTTTGCGGTCTGCTCTGAGATCTCGTGGATGATTTTGGTTGTAAATACTCGCCATCGCACCCTGGGCACAGCTGGAAGCGACATCCTTCCTCGCAGCGTAACAAGGGGCTTAGTGATCCATCTCACTTACATTTTTCTTTATTGCTTTTAGAAACAAGTTAAATTTTAGTGGGTACAGAATACAGATAAAATGCATTAAGCTAATGGGGTTGTTTTTTTCTTTCCAACTCAGATATGCTTCTTAAGATCTCTCTGTTTGTGGACAACCAGCGAGAGCTGTGCTGCTCACCAGGCTCCTGACAGAGAACAGGAGGCACTGACGTTGGCCGGCTTCTACGAGAGCCTGGTATGTTCTGAGATGACCACAAAGAGGATGATGAGTTGAGGAAGCTTTACTTCTTGGAAGCTGAATGAGTTGGGTACTTGGCCTCAGCAGGAAATGCTTGGACTGTTTCATTTTCAAGTGGAAATGGACTTGGTGTCTGAACAAGAGGCTGAGCTGAACAAGCTATGGAAGTTGTCCTTTCTTTTGCCTGCCACGGATATTTTGTATACTGAAAAAAATGTTGAGACTTGCTAACTTGAGGCATGCTGCAAATAAGTGAGCGTAACATGAAGTCCAGCAGGCTGATACCATGTAAGAAAGATGTTTGGGTACTGTCCTTACAAAAAAATAAAAGATGTCAAATCAGGGCTTAAAAACAGTTTGCACCTCGTGCCTCTGAGCAACGTGTTTGCTTTCATCCCACCTGTACGTTGAAGAGGAAGGAGCAAATTTGGCTTGAGAATGTAATGATGGAGGTGCATGGACCTCTGAGTTCTGACACAGGCAGTTTTCAAGTGTGTTAGAGTAGGCTGCTCTGGTATCTCTGCTGGGGCATGTTTAAACCACAGTCTTAAAACTTCACGCTCTGTGGCAGCAGCAGCTGCTGATGGCTCTAGGGACATCTTTTGTTGGCCACGACACTGATCCTCTGTAACACCCCGGAAAGCCGCCTGTAGGTTCTCAGAGAAGGCCAAATAAAGAATTGTACTTGGACAGATTGTAGATGTGCTTGTGCTCCCTGTTGTTATGGCGAAGCAGGTCTCAAGCCCGGGGAGTCCATTTGACCACCTGAGGGCACTGCTTGACCTGCGGAGAGCCGTGTTCGGGGGCCCAGGAGCCTGCTGGCTGCGCAGGACTGGGGCTGCCAGTGCTCCCCATCAGCTGACAGGTCTTCAGGGGATGGTGCTTTATATGCAGCTCTAATTGCAAAGAAAAACAACGTCACCCTCTTGGCGTTGGTATGGCTTCCGGGCGTCACGGCTGATGAAGTCAGCATTTGCCAGGGGAAGGGCGTTAAGCCCAGGGAAGTGAGGCGGGTTCTGCTCCCAGCACGTATGGGGCAGGAGGGCTGAGGGCTGGTGCGGGACTCAGCTGGCTTGGCGGTACTCCTCCGCTCCCGGAGGTAGTTCCTCTTCGTGCCTGCGTGCTCTGTGTCGCTTCAGGACCCTGGCGTGCTCGCTGGTGCTGATCCTGTCCTCCAGCCGGCTGCGAGGGGCTCTCGTGGCTGGACAGGAGCCCCCTGCTCTGTGCATCCCCAACAGAGCCCGTGCGAGTGCAGCGTAACTCTGCTGTGAGTCACAGTACGACTGTTCTGAGCTTTTCACTTGGCCGTCTCCTTCCCAGGAGGAAGTGAGTCCTCCTCCTGCTGCTTCAGCTTAAGATGAAGCAGATGATGCAGTGAAGGTACTGGTTTGGCAGATCGGCCAAGAACGCAGTTTATTTAGCAAATGGCTGTACAGCAGTCTCGGTGCAGACACTTCTGCATGCAAAGCACTTCCCATCCTTGAGTGGCTCTGTCTCACCATGACCTGTCACTGACTCATTTTGTCAGTGTGCTGCTGATGCCGTGGGTTGCGTCACAGCATCAGTTCGGTATAAGGCATTTATTTTCCTGTCCACAGCAGAGTGAGCAATTTCATCTAGTTTCCTTTTCCAGAGCTTTGATTCCAGCCGCAAACTCCTCCCAACTCTAGAAGTTCACGTCCCGTGTTTAGGTTCCAGTCAGTGAAGCAGCCATAGGTAAACTTCATTAGCCATTGCCTGCTGCTACTGTTCAACCCGTGCATCTTCCCTAGGGACATCAGTGACTTCTGATTTTAAGGAAAGGGCAAGTATATGCCGTGGGATGACATGGATCGCAGTAGATTTATGTAGACGTCCTCCCAGCTATCTGACAGCTGAGTGCTGGTGTCCGCAGAGGCCGCCAGTCTGAAATCCATCTGACGAACAGAGGTTGAACGCTGTGGTACAGCAAAGAGCAAAGGTAACAGCAATATCTTTCGTCCGTCTCCTGTTCCTTTTCTGATACCGTTTTGAACCTGTGGCCAAAATGCAGACGTGTTGCCTGTGTTGGGAGTGTGCTGCCAAGCTCTGCAGCTAATGGCAAGCATGCACGCACCTCCCTCACTGCTGACGGCTGTCACTGCAACGAGTGACCTGCACAGTTCTGGTTTTGGGGTGGGGGGTGAGGGAGAGCAGGCAAATGGACAGCGAGCAGCTGTACGGCCTTGTGTTCATTACGCATGGCTCGAAGGGTGTAAAGATGGATGACTAGGGTGAATCCTGGGGTGTCGTCCTTGCTCAGGCCTTGATGTATCATCATCATAAAACAATAAATGACGGTGTTCGTGGATGGAGAATTGTGTTTACATGTGCACATGCTATACAGCCCTTCAACAACCCTCTTCTCTGTCAAGCTGTCTTTAGTACAGCTGCATAACGAACAAATGGATTTAAATTTAGGAAGGTCTTCAGAACAGTTCGGTGGTGGCCCTTCTGCTTCTCGCAGAAGCTTCATCGTTTGGCCCTCTGATGCCTGTCTTTAGGCTAACAACAGCCCTGCTGAAAGTGCTGAGAGAGCTTTCTGAATTACAAGTGGCCATGACCTGACTCCGATTGACTGAAATGGGGTGAAGGAGGTGCTCATTGAAGTTTTGGCGTGATTAATTACTCCGTACTGTTTCTGGTGAATGGGCCATGTCATCAGTTGCATTTGCAGTGCTCTGGAAGGGCGGGACTGAACCTCCGCATCAGAGCGCTCTAATTGCATACAACTGCGGGTTTGTTCCATTTCGAGATCTGGATGTTACAGCTCAGGACGGCTGCCAAGGTCCCCAGTTGCTAATGAGAATGTGGTTCCTTGTGTGTGTGAGAGACTCCATTCAGCCGGCATTCGCCAGGGAATCTCTGCGGGTTCGAAGGTTCCCACCAGGAAGACAGCCAGGGTGGGCATTCAGTCTTCAAGCGTTTAACTTGAGAGCGCTCAAGTGGGAAGGCCGCTCCTCCTCTTCCGATGCCCGGGAGCCTGCACGGCTGAGTTAGATACCTGCGTGCCGGCAGCAGGGATGTGGTTGGGTAGTGCCGTCCCAGCCTGCGGCTCCGAGGAGCCAGGGCAGGCTGTCTGCGGTAGGCGCTGC